>NC_138529.1:96661054-97261054 GCF_964234715.1 Podarcis melisellensis
ACTTTTTTGGCAGGTCTTTCCCTACGATCCCCAACAAAAATGCCTCGGGGGTTTTTAACAAATGTTAAATGGAACATTTTCTTCAATTCATTGTATATCATTTCCCAAATTTTTTTAATTACCTTACAATCCCACCACATAAAAGGCAAATCTTTACTATTGTATACGGGGCAGAGTTACCAGTGCTTTCACTAAACTCTCTTTATGGAATTCTCTCTTATGCTTTCTTCCAAACTGCCAGAATTCCATTTATTTCAATGGAGTTTCCTCCATTTGCATCCCCCACTCCCACCCCGGGTTCAAGAACATAGAAAGGTGTCAGGCTAGCTGATCCATCTAGCCCAGTACAGTGGTACCTCGGTTTACATACGCTTCAGGTTACATACACTTCAGGTTCCAGACTCCGCTAACCCGGAAATAGTACCTCAGGTTAAGAACTTTGCTTCAGGATGAGAACAGAAATCGCACAGCAGTGGCAGCTGGAGGCTCCATTAGCTAAAGTGGTGCTTCAGGTTAAGAACAGTTTCAGGTTAAGAACAGACCTCCGGAACGAATTAAGTACGTAACCAGAGCTACCACTGTACTAACTACTCTGACCGGCAACAGCTTTCCAGATTCACAGGCAGAGAGAAGACTCTTCTCCCAACAACTGCTACTCCACACCTCTTTGGACTAGGCATGCCAGGGATTGCATGGGAGGCCTCTCACTTGCAAATTATTTTATTTATTTATACATACATACATACACCGCCCATCTGGCTGGGTTTCCCCAGCCACCCTGGTCAGCTTCCAGCAGAATATTAAAATACATTGATTCATCAAAGCATGCGCCTGACCACCAAATTATGGTTCCTCCCCTAAAGTTCAGAAACCTTTAACACACAGTTGGGAGAATGGCTATTGACAAGCTGTTCCAGATGGCTAGCAAAATTCATGCGCCAACTGCATACTGATCTTGTCACAGTACCGAGCCGCGCAAGTACATCAGTACTCAGATGCTGACAGCTTGCCCATTTAGGGATGCTCTTCAGAAACATTTTGGAGCACTCTCATCCTCATTTGTTCTGCGACCTACCAATAATCACCCAGATCCAATGTATGTTTTCTTGAAAGTCCCACTGAGTTCAATGGGATTTTCTCTCCTCAAGTTTTTATTTTATTTTATTGTGCGGTAGAAATCCCATAAGCCCAGCAATAACCAGTTGTTCAGTGGGCTTTTATTATTATTTATCCCTTTTTTGTTGTTGTTTATCTTGCCCTACCTCGCAGCAGGGGATCTACTTTTATTCATTTATTTATTTAGGCAATTTCTCTCCTGACAGGCAAAAGCCTCTCCCAGCAGCTCAATGTGTTTAAAAATGCAACAATGATAAATAGAAATGCCCAAACAAAACAGGGCTAAGAGGAACAGGGCAGATCAAAAGCAGCCCTTAAACAACTTTAAAATCCTGAGTGAATAAAAAGGTCTTTGCGCAGGACTGAAAAAGATGCTGAGGTCATTGTCGGGGGTGAGTTTCCCTGTGGAGGGAAAGTCCCTGACTTTCCAAAGTCAGAGGGTCGCCTCAGGCCGCTAGACTTCTGAGGGAGTAGCAGAGAGAGAGATGAAGTGGGGGAGAGAATGAACATGAGATGGGGTGTCATGGAGAGAGAGAGAGAGAGAGAGAGAGAGAGAGAGAGAGAGAGAGAGAGAGAGAGAGAGAGAGAGAGAGAGAAGAGGTATGTTATGTACTGAGTTGAATATGATCCAAAATGCAGCAGTCTGATTGGTCCTAGAACAATGCAGCAGTCTGATTGGTCCTAGAACAATGCAGCAGTCTGATTGGTCCTAGAACAATGCAGCAGTATGATTGGTCCTAGAACAATGCAGCAGTATGATTGGTCTGCAGGAGCCACCCAATCTCCTGGGAGTGGAGACAGTGGAATTTGCTGCCAAGGAGTGCTCTGATGGTGTTTCCTGCTTGGCAGGGGGTTGGACTCGATGGTCCTTGTGGTCTCTTCCAACTCTATGATTCTATGATTCAATCCAGCTCCAGGTGGAAGTGAATCCACAACCTGATTGGCCTACAGGAGAATTCCGGAATTAGCCAATCACGTGCAGCCCATTGTGTAAATAATGTATATAAAGCAGATACTGTGGGGGGACTTCCATTCCTCCTCACCACTATGAGCTGAATAAAGAGCATGAAATCCACTCTCGACTCCGAGTATATTTCAAGGTAGCACATAAAGAAATGGGGGATGGAGTGACTGGGACATAGGCATGCCATCTGGGGGGCTGGGGGGCCAGGGCCACTGTGAAATTTTCAAGGAAGGGGCTGGCCCCCCTCCAAATTCCCTGGTGGCTGTAGTCACACGCCACAGGGTGTGCACACAGCACATCAGTGTGCATGAGGCATGCTGACATCACACAGCCCTGTCCCCCTCCATTGCAACAGCAGAGAAGGGAAACTGAGCAGGGAGAGTGAGGTGGTGGTGGCAATTTACCACCAGCTCACCATTGACTATTGCCCCCTGACTTCCTTTCCCTCAGCCCGTGCATTGGTGGAACCACCACTGTTCCAACAGACTAAATTCCAGTTTGAAATGGATTCAGCTATGTAGGTTTGTTGTTGTTGTTTAGTCATTTAGTCGTGTCCGACTCTTCGTGACCCCATGGACCAGAGCACGCCAGGCACTCCTGTCTTCCACTGCCTCCCGCAGTTTGGTCAAACTCATGCTGGTAGCTTCAAGAACACTGTCCAGCCATCTCATCCTCTGTTGTCCCCTTCTCCTTGTGCCCTCCATCTTTCCCAACATCAGGGTCTTTTCCAGGGAGTCTTTTCTTCTCATGAGGTGGCCAAAGTATTGGAGCCTCAGCTTCAGGATCTGTCCTTCCAGTGAGCACTCAGGGCTTATTTCCTTCAGAATGGATAGGTTTGATCTTCTTGCAGTCCATGGGACTCTCCTCCAGCACCATAATTCAAAAGCATCAATTCTTCAGCGATCAGCCGTCTTTATGGTCCAGCTCTCACTTCCATACATCACTACTGGGAAAATCATAGTAGGTTACTGTTTGACAAATCCCGCAGGAAAAATAAATGCCGGAGCATGGGAGTTGCTGTCCCTCATGTAGGTAGCAATCATACAATCAACTCAGGCCACCTGTCTGGCCTTCCTCAGCGTCGGCCTCGACTGATGGTATTGTGCAGAATCTCTAGGGTGGTTACACCGTCAGTTCACAAGGGCTACAGGAAATCCAGGTTGGGGGGGGGGGAGAGGGAACTCTAGTGCATTTGAAAGATGAGGCCTCATAAGCTTGTAATCCTTGACCGTGTATGCTATTGGATAGTAGTAGATGTTTTATCCTGTAAGTGAATAATGGCCTGGTTCTCTCCTATATATATTTACAAATTAGACATTCTTGAGGTGTCCCACAAGATCCAGCTTAGCGTTTTAACATTCCTTAGCCATATCTGTCTCTTCTCCCCTTCCCTCCCATTTGACTTTCTGCACAGTGCTTCTGAACATTCGAGACGGCAGCTGGGGCTGCCTACGGAGCAAGCATTAACTCAGAAAATAAAGAACGCGGTTTTATTTCTTTTACATATGTGAAGGATCTCACAGACTCTAATAAGGTCACGGAGTCACAGCTCTCATGGATGCATAGAGTGCTTCTCCTGGGAGCGGAGCCTGGAAGAGTTCGCCTTCTTGACACCATTGTGAGGTTAAGCCTAATTCATTTCTACCTGTGATTTGGAATATGACAGTCTCTCACTCGCTGGAAAACAGGGAGGGCATTTATTCAGATGCCTGACAGCTTGTGTAATAGGTGCTTCTAATCATCACAAGAGAAGGGGCAGACAGTCGGGTGCTAAAATTATTCCACCAAGTTTCTGACTGTAACCGGTGCCCCGAGATTCCGACGTGTTTGAGAGCTGAAAAGATAACAGCATTTTTCTTGGAGATATTTATTAGAATCCTAATCTGTTTGACCATATACTTTTCTTGGCCGCTTGTAAGAAGCACAGCTTAATATGCAAAAATTATCATTCTGGGGAAGAATCTTGGTAATGAAAATGAATATATTGTTAGTAAAATAACAATATTAAGGATGAGAGAGAAAGATTGCAATGTAAATAAGAATATTAAGGAATAAGGAGTGACGTAGACTGGTGGAGGGAAGTCACATCAGTGTAGTATTTATTTTTGTATTTGTATTCAAGTTTTCTAAAATAAGTGACTATATGTTTGGTTCTATGTGCATATTAAATAATAAAAGTATAATAGAATAAAAAAGCTACTTGTTTATGGAAGAGGAATTTAAAGTAACAACAACAACAACTCCTCAGGAAATTCATCAGCACTTGCTGTGAATTTCTGCTAAAATATTTGTTGATGGCATCCTTCTGTCTTGAGAGACAATGGAGGAATGCTTCTTTGCCTGCTGTGGCTGTGTAGAGACTGATCCATGGTCATGTTCTTGAAATTGTTTTAAGCCACTTGGGGACCTTTCTGTGTAATAAGTGAAAATAATAATAACAATACAGTGGTACCTCGGGTTACAAACACCTCGGGTTACAAACACTTCAGGTTACAAACTCCACTAACCCGGAAGTAGTACCTCGGGTTAAGAACTTTACCTCAGGATGAGAACAAAAATCACGTGCTGGTGGTGCGGCGGCAGTGGGAGGCTCCATTAGCTAAAGTGGTACCTCAGTTAAGAACAGTTTCAGGTTAAGAACGGATCTCTGGAACAAATTAAGTTCATAACCAGAGGTACGACTGTAATAATAATAATAATAATAATAATAATAATAATAATAATAATAATAATACGTTCTCTTAATAAATAAATGAAGTGACACAAGGCTTTTTGTCATCTTCTTTTCCAAAGCTGGCTTCTCTTTTGGTATCTCTTGAAAAGAATGACAATCCTTGGTGGTCCTCTCAGCTTCCAGCGTTTGAACCTGCTGCATAGATGACATTCTTCAATGGGAGCTCTCTTTTACCATTCAAAATGAGGAAGATCTCAACATAACAGGAAGCTTCTAAGGTAATCATTCTCTAGATGTAGAAGTAACAGTAAACAGAGAAGATCTCGAAAATAAATATCCAAATAGATTGTGTTGCATTAGATTTCTGAAGATAACTGGCCTTCCAGCTCACCGAAGCATCCAAGTTGCTACTTTATTCTGTTTCTTCTTGAACAGATGGTGGTTTTGCAGTCCCCATAAAACACCAAAGGCATTCTGGAAAACGCAAGGGATAAAAATATTCATTTGCTGGCAAAAAAAAATTATATATACTTTTTTATTGTACGGAATCTTTCCTCATTCTCTTTCAAATTCTATTTGAAGAGGGCTGTTATCTCCCTGCCTCTAAAGGCATAAATCCCAGGCAGTGTATATATTTTAGAAAGCTTAATAAGGCATGGGTTTTATGAGTGACTGCAGTTAGTTAAAGGTAAAAATCCTTCCCTGTTGATCCTTTATACCAACTGTGTGCCCAGTCTTCCTATCTTCCTCCAGCACTTTGGCAATGGCTTGCATTCCTGATGTCTCAAGAGATTAGCATCCTGTTCTTTTCAGAGAAAAGACCTCAAGCACTCCATTTGGTCATGAAGTCACTGTAGCAATATAATAAAAACCAGCGCCAGTCAGATACAAACTTTGAGACAAAGAGGTTTCATAGCTTTCTAATGCACACAACCATACTAGAAAAGATTTTCTTCTTTTTTGTTGTTTTGGGGCCTTTGGATAATGGGTTAGCAAACTTTTGAGGCAAGACATGAAGCTAAACTGCCCTGGAGAAAGTTCTCCTCTCCCACCCAAAACTGTTAATATCCACTGGGGATGGGAAGAAGGTTTCCTTCCGAGACAAAATGCAGTTGAGGGAAGAGGGATTTTCATCAGGACAGGAAAACACACGCACATGCTGTGATGTTGACAAATATTGAGGAGTCCTATGATGTAGCACTGTTGCAAGTGAAACATTTACTATTTTATCTAGTTTGGCCCCAACTGAATAAATGGGAAGGGGCAAGAGGAGAAGCAAATTCAAAACACACCACATGCACGGCTAATATTCTTTCCCATTGGGCTTGTGCCAGGTAGATTGTGCTCGACTCAGTATCACTGCTGCAGAAAATATTAGTTGAGAGCTGCATCTTCAGAACAGAATTTTAACCATATGGAAGGCAGTTGCAGAACCACCAGGATTTCAGCAAATATTTCTGATATTTTCTGATATTTCTGATATGACTGATATTATTTTTCAGCATCATACATATATAAGGACTTATTTGCATTATACTAAGGCAATGATTTTCAACCAGTGTGCCATGGCACCCTGGGGTGCCATGAATGATGGTCAGGGTGCTGCAGGCAACCCTGGTCTCTGTCCCTCTTGCCTTCCCTCCCTCCTCTGATGCCCTCTCGGGTCTCTGCCTCCCAAAGGCTTGCACAGCTGTTTGCTGCAGCAGTCCTGGTTACAAGCTCCCCAGGCAAATGGTGCCTCTGGGGCTGGTCAGTGGGTGCTGGTTGCCAGGAGCTGAGGTGGCTCAGAGACCAGGAGTGGCTGTGACAGCTGCCTGGAGGACTCCCAAGGAGAGGGGAGAGCAGAGGCAGCTGGGGGACCACTCCACAAGGGAAAGTGTTCAAAAAAGGGTGGGGGCTGCCAGCTCCACAGGCAAGGATGACATAACTGGGCTGCTGAGCACCCCAGGGCTGCCGCAGAAAGAATGCAGTTGATCAAGGAAGTCGTGGACTCAAAAAGGTTGACAACCTCTATACTAAGGTCTCACCCATACTTACCTTTGCTCTGCATTTCTAGGCACAGTTCCAGGCTTTTCAGACCCGTGTCTCACAGCTTTTTTCTCACCACTTTCCCAATGAAAATCCACCCTTTACTACTGAATCAGGGCAAACGGTCATTCCTGGCAAACCTGAATTTTGCTCTGATTCAGCAGTAAAGATTGGGTTTTCTGGGGATAGTGGAGAGCAAGGAGGAAAGCATTTGAATATGGACTGGGAAAATGCAGCCCCTGTGTCTAGAAAGCAAAGGGTGAAAGGTAAGTTTGGGTGAGCCTTAAGAAAGAGCAGAGTTACATCTGAAATCATCATCAGATTCAAAATCATCTACAGAAGCCCTTCTTTGGGTTGCCATTCCCATCATGGTTGATTGCTGGAGAAAGGCCTTTCCAGGGATGGTTTCCAGGTTTTAAAATGTTGTTCCAGAAAGACTCATCAGGTACATAAGATATTGATCTTTCCAAGGCCAGGCAAAAAAAAAAAGAACGAAAAAATCCAACCTTTTAAACCTCTGTTGATCTTGGGTTCTTTGGAAGCTCATTACCCTGCTGGTAATGTGTTGGGAAGGCAGGGTGAAAATCCAGAGAAATAAATGCCTTCATACATATATACATATTTGCCCAAGAGAGTATGGGGTGATTTCTAATCCATCAAAAATGACACTCACAAAAACCTGACAATGACAAAGGCGACAGTGGTAATAAAGGGCTCAACAGACCACAAATTGCTCCATGTACCATCTCCATGTAAGGTAACATTGCTGCGCATCTTTAATTTCTTACTGTTCTGTAGATATTAAAGGAAACCTCCCAGAAAAAAAACATGTAAACATCTTAGAGTACAAAATTAGAGGCCTCCAGGCAAAATGCAATAAGAATAAATATAGACAAACTATCAGAGCCAGAAGATGAAAATACAGCACAATAACAAAATATTGGTAAAAATATAAAGTCAGTGTTATTAAACACTCTATCAACCTATACTATCTTATCAGCTTTCCTATAGTGAATCCTATAACTTATTTATAAATAAGTAAACAAATGTATCAAAATCCGTGGTGTTTCTAATCGAAAGGACCCTAACTGAAAGACACACACACACAATCTACTGTTCATTTAGATGTTTTGGTGAAAAGGTGCAGATCATACATCTAATTCCACCGGTATTTTTCTTCAGTTTTATTTCAATAAAAGTAGCATTGAAATAGCCAGATCAGCTGAAGGAGGGCCTTGGCAAAAGTAAGGCAAACTCTTACAAGATAGTTGTCTGAAGGTGGCTCTCAAAACAGTAGCACATTGGAGAAATGATATACACTTCAGCCATCTATGGCTGCAGCCTTCCTTCTCTGACTTGGTGCCTTCCCAGTATTTTGGACTGTAACTTCCATCAGCCCCAGCCAGCATAGTCAATGTTTTAGCCATGCCTTCTGCAGCCTGTGCAGCGCTGGCTGGAGCTGCTGGTAGCTGTAGCCAAAACATCTGAAGAACATGAGACAGTTGCCTCAAGCACTCTTACCCAAAAACCAAGAAGTCGAAATCCTTTGCATGTCGACTCAGAAGTAAGCATTAAGTGGTGTTTACTCCCGGAAGTGCAGATGGGTTTGCTGCCTACATCAGATGGAATCCAATTCACTTCTTAGAAAAGGTGCTTAGGATCCAGTCTGTAGGCACATAAATAGCCATGGTTTGATCAGTATAAAGCCAAAGATCAGTCATGAACTTCCTTTCAGGCATGTTGTAGCAAAGCTCAAACTTTTCAACTTCAATGGATTTTTTATGGGGACTGATTTGTAAATCCGGGGACTGTCCCCGGGAAACAGGGACGTCTGGTAACCTTAGTCTAAACTGGTATAAGAAAACTTCCTCAGTCCCCATGGGTGGTATTCAACTAGGTTTTCCCTGGAGTATTATTCGTTGTTTCTGAACTGCTGTTTACTTTATTTACTGTATATCCCACACTTTCCTCCAAGAAGCCAAGGTGGTGTACATGGTTCTCCTCCTCTTTCCCACTTCATCCTCACAATAGCCATGTTGTGCAGAGGAAACAACCCCCACGACAGGTTGCCAGGAACGGATTAGATAAGTAAAAGTCCTTACCATCTGATTTTTATTCAATATTTAAAGAGGGAGGCTTGGAATACAGCCTCTTGGAAGAGTGGTGTTGTCCCGAGTAACTCTCCACCCCCTTTTCATGCCACTTCCTCATTCATCATCATCTCCCCTATGGGTAGCACTGAGGGCAATTTGCTTCTGAGCCCTTTGCTCTACTACTTTCTAGGCTCGCCAGGTTCTGGGAGAGTGGGGGTCTGGAATGCTGTCTAATTTTTTTTTATTCAAAGTTATAACAAAACATATTTTCCAAAAACATATCCTTATTCCCTCCCCCATTTTTCCTCCCCCCACAAAACCCATCTCCCCACCCCACCCCCCGACTTCCCTTTGGTTTCAGTCTTTGGTTTCTCCAATAATGCTATTTTCTGCACGTTACAGAGTTGTATAGATCCTCCAACTGTTTAGCTAATTATTATCAGTAAAAAAAAAATAAAAAATTGTGGATGTTTATTCAAAACCTGCCAAGGAGTCCAGTTCGCTTTGTTGCGTCTTCAAATACTTTGTGAAAGGTTCCCATTCATCCTTAAAGTCACAGTTATCCTTGTCCCGTAGCTTATGAGTCAATTTTGCCAGTTCTGCATAATCCATCAATTTTTCTTGCCATAATTCTTTAGTTGGGATTTCTTCAGTCTTCCATCCTTGTGCTATCAGAACAGGGTCTGGAATGCTTTCTAAAGACACTGTGTCCATCAGCTGTTGCCCTCCTAGTGGTTCCTCTTCCTCCTCCTCCTGTCCCATTATTTCCCAGCTTTCCCCCTCATCTGCCTCTGAGCTGTGAACTCCCTCAAACCCCTGTTGTAATTCTGAACTGTCTTCTTCTTCTCTGGAAGGGTGAGGCTGGGGAGGCGGTCTCCACCATTCTTCCTCTGCCCAGTCCCTGACATCCTGTGAGGTAGGTTAAGTTATGGTGACTAGGCCAAGGTCACACCCAGTGAACTTCACAGCTGGGCAGGGATTCAAACCCTGGTCTCCCAGGCCATAGTCCAACTCTCTAGCCAGTAAACTACACTGGCTCCAATTGATCTATCCATAGACCCACTGAGATTAATTAACATGGCTAAGTTAGCGACATGAATTTAAAATGGCTGGCACTAACCTAATAACCGTTTTATCCCTCCTCAACACAGAAACAGCCTGCAATGATTAGCACTGGATGTCTGCAAAAAAGAAAAGGGCTCTTCCTTGTGATCCTCAACATCTGGTATTCAGACGCATATGACCTCCGATAGTGGAGACATGAAGAAGTCATCATGATTGACAGTCATTGAGAGCTTTATCCTCCATGAATCTGTCTCACCTCCTTTTAAATCCATCCACCAGCTTGGGTCACAAGAGGAACCGTGGTTTGCCTATGGCTACCTGGTGAGTTCATCGCAGAGATGAGATTTGAGTTAAGGACATCCCAGTAAACACACTTAACCACAACACTTTGTTGTTTAGTCGTGTCCGACTCTTCGTGACCCCGTAGACCAGAGCACTCCAGACACTCCTGTCTTCCCGCAGTTTGGTCAAACTCATGTTGGTAGCTTCGAGAACACTGCCCAACCATCTAATCCTCTGTCCACTCCTTTTCCTTGTGCCCTCAATCTTTCGCAACATCAGGGTCTTTTCCAGGGAATCTTCTCTTCTCATGAGGTGGCCAAAGTATTGGAGCTCAGCTTCACGATCTGTCCTTCCAGTGAGCACTCAGGGCTGATTTCCTTAAGAATGGAGAGGTTTGATCTTCTTGCAGTCCATGGGACTCTCAAGAGTTTCCTCCAGCACCAAAATTCAAAACACTACCCTGCTTCAAAACAGAGATGTGTGTGCATGTACTGAAACAAAGATGATAATATTCAAATTTATCTATTGCACTAGAAGCTAAATTTGAAAGGAGAAAAATTACCTGCTTCTTAGCTTTGGTGAGGGTAGTCCTTGCGATGATAGCCTTGAGATCATTATGAGCATTGCCGAATAAAAGCCCGGCCATGTCGTTCTGTGTCTTTCTAGGATTGAACGAGCTTTCATTCGATTCTAAAAGGGAGGTGTGCGAGATGTCACTTTTTGCATGGGGTTTTCTTGAAATTCAGCCAATTGGGGGCCATGATCAGCATCGCTCCACCATTTCTGGTCCTCAGAGCAAGATTTGGCAACTTGAGCATTGCAGCTTGGAAATGGGGGAAATGATAAAAGCAGCCACAATTGCAGCCTCTGAGGTTTTGCTTCCAATCCATTAGATTATAAACCATCACCCCTCCCAGCTATTTCCTGAATCTAGGAAATCCACAAATTACACATCAAAGCATCCCATTTCTATTCCACTGTCTGTCTGAGCTGCCTCATCCACTCTGCAGAAATTCATTTCCATTGTGGACCTTCAATTGAGTTGTTAAGAGTCATCTTCTGCGCCTGCAGATCTTTCAAGAGCTGTCAGAGTGCGTTGCCTCCTCGCCTGATCTTTGCGTTTGGTTTCCATCCCGTCTTCTTTTCCATGACAATTCATCTGTCTAGATAAAGTGAAACTTTCTCCACTTCTTACTGTTCTTCCCCCTATGCGTTGCTGCTTTCTTCTGCTTTCCCCACTTTCATCAACTTTCCCTCGGAAGCTCGTACTCCCACCCAGGTAACACCAAGAGCCTTAGCGGTGCTCCTGCAGAGATCTAGGCAGCCGAAAAGAAGGAGATGGACAAAGTTACAGTCAGAATGGGAAATTGGATGCCTGCACTATTAATAACTCCCATAAGGCCCACTTCTTATTTTATTTTTTTAGTTTTTATGTCACAGCTACATGCACTTCTCCTGGAAGATGGAAATGCTGATTTGCTTCTGCTGTAATGCTGTCCCAGCAGGGTCACCATTCAAGAACTATGAATAATGTGAAGCTGCAGCAAAAGTGGGATGACTTGGGAAGATGTGAATATATGTATCTATGTGTCTGTGTATTTATGAGTTAGCTGCATATGTAGACAGTCAATATTTTAATACACATCTCAGGAAGAGTCCTAATCGCTTGGCTATCATAGGCCACATAGCTCCAAATGGAATCATAGTATAGCAAAGGAGGAGAGCCTTTTGTTTTCACTACAAACCTCTGGTCTGAGGGCCAATGCGGCCCTCCAGGCCTCTTCACCTGGCCTTTGGGACTCTCCCCTGGCCACACCTCTTACAAGATCACACCCCTCTTCCCAGTACCCACTCCTCACCAGCCCTCTTCAAATGCCTTCACCTGGTCGGAATTGGTCTTTGAGCCATGATAATGTGCTTGATTGCCTGGATAGAGCACTGTGTGTTTTGAGAGAGAGAGAGAGACAGACAGAGAGAGAGGGAGGGAGGAAACCTTTAATTTCTGTATGACTGGAACATAGCCCATTGTACAAAGGTAAGAGTCACACCTTTTGACCTATCCACTGCCATGGGCCAGAGCTCCTTGGAGGTGGTGGACTCTCCTTCGTTGGAGGTTTTCAAGCAGAGGTTGGACGTCCATCTGCCGTGGATGCTTTAGCTGAGATTCCTGCATTGCAGGAAGTTGGACTAGAGGACCCTTGGTGTCCCTTCCAAATCTACAATTCTACATGTCCACTTTCCCCCACTGTGGTTTCCAGAAGCATTACTGCCTCCGGCTGCTTAAGCAGAGCATAGTCATCATGGCTACCCTTTCCTCCATGAATTTGTCCCATCCTCTTTCAAAGCCGTCTTGGTGGATGGCCATCTCTGCCTCCTCCTCTTTTAGCAAGTTTCACAGTCTAATGATGCACTGTGTGCATAAGCATATTCTTTTACCTGCCCTGAATATTTTCAACATTGTTGTTGCCCACAAGTGACAAGAGAGGAAGAAAAAGTTTTCCCTATCCACTTTCTTCATGTCAGGCACCTTTTGATAAACTTCTATCACATCACCTCTCACTCGCCTTTTCTCTTAACTAAAAGTCCCCAATGCCGCAACCTTTCCTCATAGGGGAGTCGCTCCATCCCCTTGATCATTTTGGTTGCCCTTTTCCTAACCTTTTCCGGCTCTGCAATATCCTTTTTGAGGCGAGGCAACCAGAATAAAGGAAGCTCATCCAAGTATTCCGTGGGGAAGGACTTGGAGAAAAATCATCTCCCTGGCAATATAATACCTACATGTAGCAATTCTTCCTTGGATTTTACAATCTGCCCTCAACCTGGGTTTAATTTTGCTCTGGCCCTACATCTGAAGGTTGCAACAAGCAAATGGAAGTACAGTGGTACCTTGGGTTCTTAACCTGAAACTGTTCTTAACCTGAAGCACCACTTGAGCTAATGGGGCCTCCTGCTGCTGCCACACTGCCGGAGCGCGATTTCTGTTCTCATGCTGAAGCAAAGTTCTTAACCTAAAGCACTATTTCTGGGTTAGCAGAATCTGTAACCTGAAGCATATGTAACCCGAGGTACCACTGTACTGCCTGACCTAGAGAATAAAACCCTGTATTAATTCATTTTTTTCCCCAGCCTATAAGTTTCAAACCAGAGTGAATGCACCAATTACAAGCCAGAGAGGGTTTCATTGAGAAAGACAGGGTTCAAATGAGTTCCCCGTGGAAAACTTGCTCATGCATTGGACCCACAGAAAAGCAGGATTGAACTCTCCGCTTATCAGCTGACAGACTGGGAGTTCAATTCTGCTTGCTCGCTTTCTCCCCATCCCACACCAGTGGACCAACTTTGACATCAATGTAGTGTTGCCAGGGGCGTTTCCAGCTAAAGGAATGCACACGGCAGAGAGTTTACTCTTTATTGGCAAAGATAACAGATACCTACACAATCTTTGCAGCTACTCCCAGGTCTGCACTCTATGGAGCAGTCACAGCAACAGGGGACCACTCCCCCTCCAACAGTTTATGCACCTTCCCACGAAGGGCTGTGCACATGTAGCTGGAGACTATGTCTCCAGGGAAACTTCCTCTGCTCTTCTTGATTCAGTTCTTTACTCGTTCTGGGAGACGGTGGTGCAAGAGAGGGTGGGAAAGCACCTGGCCCTTCACTTGCCTGGCCTGCATCTTCCTCCTCTTCCTCTAGCTCTGAAGCTTCCCCTGCCTCTGATTCTTGCCTCCTGGCTGGTGAACCGCCCTGAGATCTTTTAATGAAGGGTGGTATACAAATCTAGGTAAAGGTAAAGGGACCCCTGACCATTAGGTCCAGTCGTGACCGACTCTGGGGTTGCGGCGCTCATCTCATTTTATTGGCCGAGGGAGCTGGCGTACAGCTTCCGGGTCATGTGGCCAGCAGGACTAAGCTGCTTCTGGCGAACCAGAGCAACACACGGAAACACTATTTACCTTCCCGCTGGAGCGGTACCTATTTATCTACTTGCACTTTGACGTGTTTTTGAACTGCTAGGTGGGCAGGAGCAGGGACTGAGCAATGGGAGCTCACCGCGTTGTGGGGATTTGAACCATGGACCTTCTGATCGGCAAGCCCTAGGCTCTGTGGTTTATCCCACTGCGCCACCCACGTCCCATATACAAATCTAATAAATAATAATAATTACAAACCACTGCCCCTCTCTCCTGAGAGACTCCAGAACTACTTCCTCCAGTGCACACTCATCAGCATCCTGCCAATCCTTAGCAGGTGTTTAGGGCATAGAGAGAATTATCTTGTGGGGCCTGGTTGGCCTCTGATGAGGGGACAGCCTTTGACTCCAACCAGAGGTGGGACAAGCTAGGACCTGAGATTTGATTGCAGTTTATGTCAGTGGCCAAGTCAGTACCAGGAGAGGAGTTGGATAGGTGTACACCTGGCAACTAAGCAAGCTTGTGGGACCACAAGGCAGGTGCTTCCACCCCACCTGCTACATTAGGAGTATAGATCTGGATGGCATGGCAATAGACACCCATGTCATTCCAGACCTGAGTGTTCTATTTGTGTGTGTCATAGGGGTCTCAACTCATATACAGAGGAAAGTTTTTCTAACCTGCTTGAGTTGATGGAGGGGGTGTACATGAGAGGTAGAGAGGCACACAAAGATCTGCTCCGCATCCTGCTGCCTTCCCCACCCCACAAAGTGAGGCTGCTGCAGAATCAGTACCGAGCCAGCTTGAGGTGAGGTCCTGGTGAGGTCCGATAAATCTGAGATTCTTGACTGTGATTAAACAGGCTTCTGGTTAAATTGAAATCAAGCCATTCATTTTCCACTTTCTCGGATGACATAATTGGTGTTTTTGGCGCAAAGGCTGGCAGTCTCACTGCCCATGGCTAGCAGGTCTTAGACCTCCGATAGGAATCTGTAGTATTTGCAGTGCACTTACGGACAACAAGGGAAGTGTTAACAAAGGGCCTTTGGCAAATTTGGGATGCTTCAAACCCAGGTGCTTTGCTGCTCTGTTCAATGATGCACAGAAGAATGAGACTCGGAGCTCTGTGTGCTGGTAGACTAGCCTGCTGCTTTTCAGGCATTTTGTGACAGCTTTCAATTCCGCTCAAAGGAGCAGACAAGACAGCTGCCTCTGAAGTCACAAACCAATTTTAGCCCACCTCTGACCTGGTCACTTCCTCTCCTTTTCATGGCAATAATGTTGCTCCCTTCGCCAGAACAAAGAGCAATATCACTATCATTTGTTGTTGTTTCTTTTGAGGATTGCTGTAACATAAACACGGGGCTAAATAAAGGTTGAAATTGCCATTTTGGCCTGGAACCCAACATTTTATAGACAGAGCCCACAGGCCAATAACCAGCTGCAGCACAAGGCCACCCTGCTGAACAGACTCTTGGGTTGGGGCAATGTTGCTATTGGTATTGTGTATCTTTATTTTAGATCTTTTGATTTATGTGGAAACTGGTTGTGTCTTTTTTGATGTTTTATTTATGGTTTCCATAAATGGTTTCCACTTTTGTTACGTTGCATTTATGTATTTTTTCATGTTATAAACTGTCTTGAGCATGGTTTAAACTGTGGAAAGCCAGCATGCAAATACAATTATGTAATACAGTACAGTGGTACCTCGGGTTACATACGCTTCAGGTTACAGACGCTTCAGGTTACAGACTCCGCTAACCCAGAAGTAGTACCTCAGGTTAAGAACTTTGCTTCAGGATGAGAACAGAAATTGTGCGGCGGCGGCGCGGCAGCAACAGCGGGAGGCCCCATTAGCTAAAGTGGTGCTTCAGTTTAAGAACAGTTTCAGGTTAAGAACAGACCTCCGGAATGAATTAAGTACTTAACCTGAGGTACAACTGTATGTATGCATTTGGAAATGACGAATGGGGAGAGAACATCTTGATGGTGTTTTCATGGAAAGGATATGAGGTGGCTGAGGGGTTTTGTACGTGTTCTTCCATTGTACAAATCACCTCTCTGGTGGTTTGTATTCCATGACATCTTCCGCAGGCTTTTCCTGGGTGTGCAGGAAGCTGCCCTTTTCATTGTTTGGAATATATGTTGGAAGCCACCCAGAGTGGCTGGGGCAACCCAGTCAGATGGGTGGGGTACAAATAATAAAGTTGTTGTTGTTTTGCTTTTCATTGTTTTGCTTTTCTTTTCTTTAATCTTTAAATACTTTTTAAAATAAGTAATTTTGGAAATGTGTGTGTGTGTGTGTAGTTCTATATAAAAGCAAAAGTCATGAGTTCTATTAAAAACAAAATGAACAAGTGTGCAGAACTCAGGCACTTGCTAGCCAGCCTTCCTGGCTTCCTGCACTTCAATTAAAGCCCAAGAGAAGATAATATGAGCTAACTCCTCCCATGGGTCTTCTTCAGACCAGAAAGCATGGGCAGCCAGGGAGGCTGCAAAGAGCTAGAGGAATGTTTTGTAGAAAGAAAACCATTCACAGCCTCTCACATGCTGTCCTATAAAGAAACCCCAAAGTTATCTGCAAATGGGGCAGAAAAGCCAAAACCTCTTTCACTGGGGAAGGAAAGAAGTAGAAGATGCTGGAAAGTAAGACTCCCAGGTGGTTGTCACCAATGGAAATAAGGCGGTGAAAAAACTTAATATGGATTCTAATTGGCCAAAATACTGTGAAATCCTAGAACAAGATGGTGAGAAGCTTAAACTTCAGAGTTATGAGAAACTAAAGTTCAAAGTTCGAGATTGGTTACATTACCATCAGATAAATGAGACATTTAAGCAGGACAGGAAAATAGGATTTCAGAAGGAGAGGTCAAAATTAGAAACAGAACTGTTAGAACCCAATACTAAGAATTTGTCAAGAATGTATAACTTGTTGTTGAAATGGAATACACAGGATGAAACAGTGAAATCAGCTATGATTAAATGGGCACAAGACATCGGTCATGATATTATGTTTGCTGACTGGGAACAGTTATGGACCACTGGTGTTAAATTTACGGCATGTAATGCATTAAAAAAGAAAAGATAATGAAAATGATTTACAGGTGGTACATGACCCCAGTCAAGCTTGCAAAAATTTACCATCTGCCCAATAACAAATGCTGGAAATGTAATGAGACTGAAGGTACCTTTTACCACCTTTGGTGGACCTGCCCAAAGATTAAAGCCTTTTGGGAGATGATCTACAATGAAATTAAGAAGGTCCTTAAGTGGACTTTTCCTAAGAAACCTGAGGCTTTTCTCCTGGGCATGGTTGGCCAACTGGTGCCAAAGAAGGACAGGACTTTTTTCATGTACGCTACCACAGCAGCAAGAATTCTTCTGGCAAAGTATTGGAAGATGCAAGAACTACCTACTCTGGAAGAATGGCAGACAAAGGTGACAGACTTCATGGGACTAGCAGAGATGACCAGCAGAATCCGAGACCAGGGGAAAGAGACAGTGGAAGAGGACTGGAAGAAATTCAAAACATATCTTAAAAACTGTTGTAAAATTGAGGAGTGTTAAGATGTCAAGGGGTAAGAAGTAGAGAATTACAGCTGTAACTAATAAGTTTAAGGAAATCTAATGAAAGGGAACTAATAGACAAATCGACTAAAGGGTTGCTAAAGAATTGCAGAATAAGGATGCAGCGAAAGGGAGGTATGGGGAAGTTGGAGAAAGAAGGTGTATGAAATTAAGGATATGAAATTATACATGTTTAATGTTTTGTATGTTTTTGTTTGGTGTTGTGTTTGTTTTTTATTATGTGTTTGAAAAATGAATAAAAATTATTTTTTTAAAAAAAGGAAAGAAGTAGAAGGGCAGGTTTCAACACAGTACGCCTAAGAAGGATTCCTGACTGACAGGTGCTGCTTTTTATAGCAAGAGGAGTGTTTGCTCCTTAGGCCTCATTGAGGTGGTAAACTTGTATCTCAGCTGCGCTATGTCAGATTTCAAGAAGGTGTTGAGGTTGAATACACCTCAATGCATACAAAGAAAAAGTGGCCTAGCCTTCTGCCTGACATGCTATTATTATTTTTTATTCACATACATTTCGGTGTTTGCATGGAGAAGTACTCAATAACTCGGTCATGGTAAACCCAAGTATATTACCTACTGAGAACTTGATTTTAGAGGTGACTGACAATGGCCCTTGTGGGCTCCAACTAAACAGGGGAAATGGCCTCTGAAACAGAGTGCTAGAATGAAAACCAAAGCATCTCTTATGTAGAGTGTAATATATTTTCATATGTACTCTGAAATATTTGTAGTGCGGATATATTTATTTATAGAGTTCGCTGCTCTTGGAAGCCTCACTACCCTAATGTAATTGAGGGTCTTCTTTTTCCCTTTTAATTAGCAGGACTTCGTCGTACTGCAAATATCGTGCTGCTGACGTCCAGCAATTCAGCGCATTTGCTTAATGAAGGTAAATTCTACTTCTTCTTTATTAGCTTGGTTAGTTTGCTAGAATTGCAATTAGCATGTTTAAAATCAATCTAATTGAAGTCAAATTTTGAGTTTGTTCAAATAAGCACCTTAAGTGAATTACACAGAGAAAGAACAGCTCACTAATTTCCACTCCTGCTTTCTTTCAACATCCCAAGAAAGTAATTCACATGAACCTAATGTCCGAGTTTACTTACATAACAGCTAATACGACTAGAGAAGGAACTAATGGTACAATCCTCTACATGTTTACTCAAAAGTAAATCTTGCAGAGTTCAGTGTGAGGCTTACTCTCAAGTAAGCATGCATAGGATTGCAGCCTGAGATCTTGTGAATTTCTAGGCCAGCTCAGGACTTCATGGCTGCCCTGAAAGCTATTGGACTATTTCAATACAGCATATGCCCAACACATACCACAGGTCATACCATAGATCTGATTTTTGCTACATACAGAAGAAGAAGAAGAAGAAGAAGAAGAAGAAGAAGAAGAAGAAGAAGAAGAAGAAGAAGAAGAGGAGTTTGGATTTGATATCCCGCTTTATCACTACCCGAAGGAGTCTCAAAGCGGCTAACATTCTCCTTTCCATTCCTCCTCCACAACAAACACTCTGTGAGGTGAGTGGCACTGAGAGACTTCAAAGAAGTGTGACTAGCCCAAGGTCACCCAGCAGCTGCATGTGGAGGAGCGGAGACGCGAACCCAGTTCACCAGATTAGGAGTCTACCACTCTTAACCACTACACCACACTGGCTGTGGTGTTCAACACTTATGTTCCATTCACGAAGCAGACATCTGCTTGCACAGTGAAACTTCCCCTTCCTCTCCTCCTCCCCGAACTTGCACCATACACCCTCTAAACCTGGTCCAAGGGGTTGGGGGCTCTTCCAGAGCAGATTTTGGGAGTGCACAGGGAAAGAAGGAGGAGGAGGACAATTGCACAGAATTGAAAAAAAATCCTTTAAAAAATATTTCTTTCAAGATACTGGCCTAGATACGTTGTCTGACTGCCAGCGCAAGGATAAGATGACTGGTTGTGCAACATGAAATCCAGTGCCACAGCTATGCTAGTGGAACCTCTTGTGCAACCGGTTGTGCAACAGGAAGTATCAGGGCTACGGCAATCGGTTGTGCAACCTGCCACGAGAACCATGCTGGTTTTCTGTGCCTTCTGCCAAGCAAACCATTCCACTGGTGCAGATAGTACACCACTAAGGGACTCTTAAATTTTAGCGCTTAACACCCATCCAACTGAAATGCAATGCATAAGTTCTACACAGAGTGGACCTACTGAAAGCAATGGCCCTAACTCAGTCATGTCATTTCAATGCGTCTCCTCTGCCTAAAACTCAGATGAACACTGCCCAAGGTCATTAAATATACCCACATCATTTACGTTGAACTGTCTCGTTTTGAGGCTGCGCTATTGTGTGTTTGGAATGCCTTTGAGATAACGAATAGCACGTTTTAAAGAAGAGGTCCGTGCATCGCATTGGTTGGCTGCCTAAGGACTCAGAGCTATGTATTAAATTGCACTGCATTCTCCCCCCCACACACACACTGCCGCCGCTGCCTTTTTGAATAGGCAACATGTCACATAACCAACGGATATGTTGAGTCTGTGCGAAGAAGAAAGAAGATTAATGTGAAGGAAAGGCACCAGTTCATTTGAGACGTTGGCATTTGCGAGCTCCTTTGAAGTTCAAAGGTCAGTTTTGGCTATTCAAGCTGTCTGGCCTCAATGCAATTTGCACCTAAAGATCAGGCCATCTTCCTGAAGAGACTGTTAATAAGACATCCCAGACCTTCCGGGAGTCAATCAATATGACAACTGTGGCTTGATAAAATGGCTGGAACTGAACAGAGCTTCAAAAGAACATGCCACACAAATAAAGAACAGCCCTATCAGGGGCTGAAATATATGCTGCAGGAGACACTGTCTCTAAAGAGGGCTATTTTAATTTCATTAGTCCTTATCTCTCCCCCCCCCCTTTGAAAATACAGAAGAGGCTTCTTCTTTTTTTCAGCTGCTGTCTTGAAAAGTGCAGAGAGGCTTTATGCAACAATAACACACACCAAAAAAACCTATCACGAGGGCTTTATAGAAAAGGGAGAGAGAGAAATCAGAAGGCCTTTCCCCCGCCCAAGCAAATGATGGATGTCAGTGGGAAAGAATTCAATATGATGAATGTGCTTGGCTGTTTATTTGCTACTAAGTGAATCCCTGTGATACAGTTTGCCCATCCTGAGTCCATATTTCCAGAGGAAATTGCACATGCTTCGCCATGCAAATTCACAGCAGCTGCACAGGGGACACGAAGCATAATGCAGCTGCTGCGCCACTTGGCAATCAAAGGTAGCAGCTAGACCTTCCTTATTCCTGCTCAGAGAAGTGTATTGCTTGGGTGTCTTGTTGATGTTCTCCATTGGGGAGGAAGTAGGAGCTGACGCTTGTCCGTGCACTTGGTATACTCTGTATTGTTGTTTTCTTAGCAGCAGCAGCAGTCGTGCAGCAAATGAATAAAAATAATTAATTCTTAAGGTTTCTTGCACATGCCAAAGATTATGGGTTGCATCCCGTGAAGTTGTCACATTAGTGCAAGGCCTTCCATTTGAGCAATTGAGCTTGCCCTCCCTCTCTTCCTCCTGTGTTCCCTCAAATATGTTCTGGCGATTCCCACCCACAATAACCTTCAGGAGCAGATCTGGGGGATGGAGAGCAGAAAGGGGCAGGAAGTTCCCTTGCACAACAGGAAGTCCTTGCACTAACGGCTGGCTTCGTTTGTCAACTCTGGCTTGCAACTCTGCAGTTGTGATATGAGAATAACAGCTCTAGCGCACACCGAGAAATTGCTGGCAATCTCAAAATATTCACTCAGCAAAAACCGAACCGGGCTTCTTTTCTTCTTAGCAACAGGTACTTGGATTCACAGTCACATCAAGGAACGCTGGGGTACATAGACTGCATAAATTGGAAATGCTGCAGCAATCTCTGTGGTCATTGTGACTTGGAAAAGGGCAGCTGTGATCCTGTATCATCCATGCCAAATCTTCTTCGTGTGGTTATGTTACTGCACAATCACATGGAGAAAATAAATGCCTCTGGCTTTCTCAGGGGAACTCTTGAGGTCCTCTCAGTGCTGAGGCTTATGTATTTATTGTGTCTATAGTCCACCTTGTTCTCCAAGGTGCTCAAAGTGGCACACATGGTTCTCCCTCTCCTCTTTTAATCCTCACAACCACCCTGTGAGGTAGGTTAGGCTGAGAGGCAGTGGCTGGCCAAGGTCGTTCAGTGAACTTCATGGCTGAGTGGGGATTTGAACCCTGATCTCTTGTGTCCTAGTCCAGACATGTCCAAGGCGTAGATCATGATTGACCAGTCAATCCTGGGGTGAATTCTGGTCGATTGCCATCAGATCACAGGCACACTTTTCAGCGTCTGGGCATGCGCAGAGGCAATTTCAGGCATTGTGCTGCGCCAGTCCGGCCCACGGACGATCTCCACAGGAGTGATCCGGCCCATGGCTGGTAAGCCTTGCCGAACCCCTGCTCCAGTTGTACAGTGGTACCTCGGGTTAAGAACTTAATTCGTTCTGGAGGTCCGTTCTTAACCTGAAACTGTTCTTAACCTGAAGTACCACTTTAGTTAATGGGGCCTCCCGCTGCCAACGCGCCGCCGGAGCATGATTTCTGTTCTCATCCTGAAGCAAAGTTCTTAACCTGAGGTACTATTTCTGGGTTAGCGGAGTCTGCTACCCGAAGCGTCTGTTTGTACCACTGTATACAGTTATGCCAAGTTATTTTACTTCCTGTTAAAGCTTCTCTTATTTGTTATATGCTTCTCATTTTCTCCACCCATTCCTTTATTTTAAGCATTTTCTTCTCTTTCGCTTCTCTCTCAATTTCCTTTTTAAATACAATCATGGAGGACAATGCACATGCTTAGGATGGCCGTGTGTACAGAGGACAGTCCTGTGTTTGAAGTACAGACCTTTATTCGAAGGGCTGCCTATTCCAAGTCTGGTTTATGTAGTCAGCTGCTACATAGCACACCGCTAGACTGTGCACAGCCTTCCTTAATATGATGAGATGTATTTCTATTGCTATTTAAATGATACTAGTTAGTTCTATAGGGACGTGGGTGGCGCTGTGGGTGAAACCACAGAGCTTAGGACTTGCTGATCAGAAGGTCGGTGGTTCGAATCCCTGCGACGGGGTGAGCTCCCATTGCTCGGTCCCTGCTCCTGCCAACCTAACAGTTCGAAAGCACGTCAAAGTACAAGTAGATAAATAGGTACCGCTCCGGCGGGAAGGTAAACGGCGTTTCCGTGCGCTGCTCTGGTTTGCCAGGCATGGCTTAGTCATGCTGGCCACATGTACGCCAGCTCCCTCGGCCAATAAAGCGAGATGAGCGCCGCGACCCCAGAGTCAGCCACAACAGGACCTAATGGTCAGGGGTCCCTTTACCTTTACCTTTAGTTAGTTCTATACATTAGCATATTTAAATCTATGTCCCCTGCCCCATCCCCTTCTTTTTTTGGGGGGGATGCATTTCCTGAGGGGGGAGAGCTGAGTTGTACTTTTTTAGGCATACATCAAGATATTTTTAAGCATGCACTCTAAAATGTGAATTTGAGCAATGTGTGGATGGAAACACATGCAGCATAAAGAAAGATTCATCGGGGAGCCAGGATTGCCTGTAGCAATATAAAAGAGCTAGGAAAGGACCACGCAGAAACGGGTAGCTGGAATTCCCAAAATAGGGCCACAAATAATTAGAAGGGAGGCTAGAGCTGTGCCATGGTCCTTGCATGACGCAGCCCTGAGCTAGCACAGGAACAAAAGGTGGTTATTTTATTGGATTCTAGGGATTTAAAACATGCAAAAGAGAAACACCCATTAAGCCTGAACATTACCCTAATGCCATCGCAATGCTACTAGGTTCCTGTTTTGTGTTTTTAAATAGCTGTCATGTCTTTCATTTCTTCGTTCGAAAATTCCTGCCAAATGGATTGAGGAAAAGATTAAGGGAGGAAATTACAAGAGCTGGTTTCCAATGTTTTTAGGCTATTTCATATCAAGCAAGGTGATGAAGGCAGAAATATCAGCCTACCTGTAGTTACGCACACATACACTTACTATATCTGATGTCAGGGTTTCTGGGAGAGAGGAGGAGATGACAGAGGAGACGGAGAGCGAGTGGGAGGAGGGGCAGAAGGATGAGGAAGAAGATGACGGAATTCTGAGGGAATCCACGAGTCTGAGCAGCGAGTCAGAGGATTCTCAAAAGGGGGTTACCTTAATCAAGCAAAAGGGAGGAGAAGGGAGAAGCGGAGAGGAGCCCAGTGGAAGACAGACGCAGCAAGAGGCGTCTCAGCCGGAACGGAGTAAAGGGGGTGGAGTCGTCAGCCTCTCGGAGGGAGCAGGATTAGGAGAGAACAGAGAAAGGGGGTTGGAGCAAGGTGTTCAGCCGGAAAGGGTGGAGAGCAGAACAAGGGGTGGTGTAGCGGTCGAAAGAAAGGTCAGCAGCAACGTACGCGCGCCAAGTTCAAACGTAGAGGCGCGCGGAAGTGGAGAGAGCTCAGGGGAGGAGCCCGGCCCTAAAGCCAGAAGGAGGGGGGAAGAGGCGGCAGAGGATTCAGCCTCAGGCGAGTCACGGAGAGAGGGAACCCAGGGGGGCAGGAAGACCCTGCGGAAAAGAAAGGAGAGGAAGAGGTGGTCTAGAGCCAGGCTATTAAGTTGGTGTGGAAGAGGGGAGGAGTCAGAGGGGACTTCAGCGGTCTAACGTGACAGACGTACGGCCACGATGCTGAACTGTACGAGAAGCAGAAATCTTCAATAAACTTTTCCTGTAAATAAACTGCAACGGAGTGAGGTCTCTTGTGAGCTGGGACCCGTCCTGGGTGGCCGTGACAGTAAGTCCCCTCTCTGAAAGCAAAAAATTTTTTTTTGCGAAGCTCACGAACGGGAGCAGCCATGAGCGCTGAGGAGCAGCTGGTTGCACTGCGGGATCAGGTTACCGCTCTCACATCGGCAGTCATTGCTTCGCAGAAGAAGAATGACGACTTGGAGAAGACGTGCCAGGATTTGCAGGCAAGGTGGGAACACGCGGACAGGGCGGGGGCCCCAGGTTCCAGAGCGGAGGGCATTGCGCTTGGACGGAGGGGGGGTGCCCTGGTTCCGCATTTTAATGGCAACTTGCAAGACTATCCCAATTTCAGAGCGGACGTCGTATATGCACTGCATTTACTCCGTCACGATTTTAAAGATGAGGAGGAGAAAGTGGGTTTCATTGTTTCGCACCTGCATGGGGAGGCCAGGGCTTGGCTACGCAATCTGTGGCGCGAAGATGGACCGGCCCGTCGCAATTCAACTGCGTTCATCAAAGCGATGGATTCTTGTTTTCAATCCTCTGTGGATGTGGACATTGCGCGCCGTCAAATGCACGGGCTGAGGCAGGGGAAAGCGACTGTGCGCCAATACCACTCTAAATTTTTTGCATTGCTCACCGCCTTAGATTGGCCAAAGGACAGTAAGCCGGTCAGAGATCTTTTTTGGGAGGGATTGAGCCCCCCCATCAAGGATGAGATCGCTAGGGGGGACAGACCCCAGACCCTAGAAGACGTGGTGCAACGGGCTTTAGCTATTGGAATTCGACATGAGGGACGTCCGTGGCACGAGGAGGACGGGCCCCAAGCGCGTGCGCAAGCGAGGACTCTCCCTTTTGTGCACAGGGATTTCAGCCGTGCGCACCCCTCGCCAATGGGGAAGGACAGCGAGGAGCCAATGGAGATTGGTGGTGCTAGGGCTCAGAAGCCATCCCAGAGCCCTGTCCCTGGTGCAGCCAAAGCGAAGCCTCCTAGAGGAACCAGGAAGTGTTACATCTGTGACAGTGCGCACCATATGGCGAAAGAGTGCCCCCAGAGGCTCCAGAAGCACACTGCAGCACTGGCAACTGTAACAGCAGAGGTGCAACCAGGGGAGCAGCTTCAGGGAAACGACAGTGCCTGGCTGGAAGCAGAGCTACTGGGGCTCAGCCAGGCGGATCTGTAGACAAGCCCCCAGCATCACTGCAGAGCGTGGACCCTTTGCCTCCCAGACCGGCAGTTCTGCTCACAGCAACACTCCAGTTGCCTGATGGGAGACTCCTCGAGGTTCCAATAACGATCGATTCGGGAAGCAACGCCGACTTCGTGGGACTGCAGTTCGTTAAGCAGCACAACATGGCGCTTCTGCCTGCAACGACGCCTCTAAACGTGGTCACGGTAGACGGCAGGAAGTTGCTGGGGGGGCAAGTGGTGCAGCAAACCCCTCCCATGATGATGCAGATTGGCAACCATCGAGAACTTATTAGTTTCAATGTCACCCACTTATCGGACACACCCATCGTGTTAGGCATGAGTTGGCTGGAGAGGCACAGTCCCGCGGTTGCGTGGTACCAGCGGCAGATCACCTTTTGTTCATCGTATTGTGCTCAGCATTGCTTTCAGACCGATCAGGGAGGAGAAGCCGAGCAGCAGTTGCATCTGGGTATGGTGCAAACAGTGCCTCACAAGTACCAGGACTTCTTGGAGGTTTTCTGTGAGAAGGAAGCTGACAAGTTGCCGCCTCACAGACCTTACGACTGCGCGATTGATTTAGTGCCAGGGGCGCAACTGCCTGCTGCCAAGCTGTACTCCATGTCGGAAGACGAGATGCAAGAGCTTCGGGAGTTCATAGACCATAACCTCAAGCGAGGTTTCATCCAGGAATCTAAAGCAGCGGGTGGCAGCCCTGTGTTCTTTGTGAAGAAGAAAAACACGCCCCAAAAAAGGCTTATAGTGGATTACAGGTTCATAAACAGCTTGACTAAGCCCAAAGCTTTCCCCATGCCCAAGATTGACGACCTTTTAGCGACCGTCAGGAGGGGCAAGATTTTCACCAAGCTGGACCTACGTGGAGCTTACAATCTCATCCGCATCCGGAAAGGAGATGAGTGGAAGACCGCCATGTTCACCCCTCTGGGCACATACGAATACAGAGTCATGCCTTTCGGTCTCCAAAATGGCAGCCACGTTTTTCAAGCATTTATGCACCACGTGCTAGCAGGTCTCCTCTACAAGAAGTGTGTCTGCTTTCTCGACGATATCCTGATTTTCTCGGAATCGCCGGAGGATCACGATAAGGACGTGAGGGAGGTCCTGCAGAGGCTGAAGGACCACAGGCTGTACGCCAAGTTGGAAAAATGCCAGTTTGATGTCAGAGAGGTTGATTTCCTTGGCTACAAGTTGTCCGACGAGGGACTGGCCATGGACAGGGCTAAGGTTCAAGCGCTGTTGGACTGGAAAAGCCCTCGAAATCGGAAAGAGGTCCAGAGGTTCATCGGCTTTGCCAATTTTTACCGCAAGTTTATTAAAGGTTTTGCGAACGCGACGGCGGCTATCACTGACACCCTCAGTTCCAAGAAGAAGAAGTTCGTCTGGACCGAACAAGCGGAGCGGTCCTTCCGGACGCTTAAAGGTCTTTTCGCCTCCGAAGAGCAGCTGCTCCACGTGAATCCCGGCAGACCCATGCGGGTAGAGACCGATGCGTCAGACAGAGCGGTTGGGGCCGTTCTTTTGCAAGAGGATTCACAAGGCAACTGGAGACCGGGTGCGTTCTACTCCCGGAAGCTCAGCAAGACGGAGCGCAATTATACCATATGGGACAGGGAGTTGTTGGCCATTCATGCAGCTTTCAAAGCGTGGCGACACTTCTTAATAGGAGCCAAGCACACGGTGCAAGTCCGCACGGATCACAAGAACTTAGAGTATTGGCGGACGGCTAAGTTACAGACCCAGCGACACATGCGCTGGGCGGAGTTCTTTGCGGATTTCGACTTCAAAATAGAATACATCCCAGGAGACTCCAATGTTATTGCAGACGCGCTGTCCCGAAAGCCGCAATACTTGGAGGAAGCAGCTCCAATCGCAGCAAAGCACATTTTCGCACCGCAGGCGTGGACGTGCGCTACCATCGCAGTCGACCTGGACGCGGTGCGACGCGCGTTGCAAAGGGATCGGTTTGCACAGTCCAAGATGGAGGAGCTACGCGGAGGGTCGCGAGACAACGATGAGTTCCAATTGCAAGATGGACTTTTGACTCGTAAGGGTGCCCTTTACGTTCCCACCGACGATCTTCGAGCCAAGGTTCTGCAACAATTGCATGACGCCCCTAGTGCAGGCCATTTCGGCAAAGAGAAGACGATGGAGTTGGTGGCTAGAGACTTTTGGTGGCCCCAGATGAGAGGAGAGGTGGCGGACTACGTCGCCAGGTGTGATATCTGCCAGAGGTCCAAACCAGTGCACCAGAAGCAGGCGGGATTGCTAGAACCGCTGGAGACACCGCAGCAACCGTGGGAGAGGTTAGCGTTGGACTTTGTTACGGACCTGCCCAGCTCCAGAGGTAAGACGGCGGTGTTAGTGGTGGTGGACTTGTTCACCAAGATGGCGCATTTCATCCCTTGTGCCAAGGTGGCGACGGCAGAACAGACCGCAAAGCTCTTCATCGATCACGTCTTCAGAGTGCATGGACTTCCGCAGTCCGTCTTGTCCGACAGGGGGCGCCAGTTTGTTTCCACTTTCTGGCGAAAGCTTTTGGGCATCTTGCACGTCAAAATCAACCTGACATCGGCGAGACATCCACAAACCAACGGTCAAGCGGAGAGGGTCAACGCGATCATGCAGCAGTACCTGCGGTGCTACGCCAACCAGCGACCTGCGGCGTGGGTGGACTATCTGCCGATGGCTGAATTCGCCTACAACAACACGAAACACGCATCCACCGGGGTGACGCCTTTCTTCGCGAACAATGGCCGTCATCCCAGAACCTTCCCGAGATTTGCGGCACCAGGAGGGGGGGGGCCTCAAGATGCCGACCAGTTTGCAGCGGAGTTGCAAGAGGTGCACGAGGAGCTGCGGAGACATTTGGAGCTGGCAAAACAGGCGTATAAGGTGCAGGCCGATAAGCACAGGAGGGCGGGAGAGGACATCCAGATTGGGGACTGGGTGTGGTTAGCAGCCCACGCGATGCCGGCCAGGTCATTGGCCAAGAAGAAGTTAGGACACAGGCAGCTAGGGCCATATCAAGTTGAGGCTAAGATCAATCCGGTGGCTTTTCGTCTAGCCCTTCCGGAGGGTTCCAGGGTGCACCCGGTCTTTCATAGGTCGGTGCTCACTCCCTACAAAACCCCACACAGGTTTCAAGAGTCAGGAGCACTCCCAGAGCCACGTAGGAGGGCGCCTGAGGGGGGGGAATCGCCAAGACCAGAACCTCTTAACGAGGTCACAGAGATACTGGACTCGAGATGGGGGGAGGAGGGAGTTGAATATTTTCTAGCCAGGGAAGGCACTCCGGCCTCTGCCAATAGCTGGGTGCCGGGTTACGCGTTGGACGAACCCCTGTTGAAGGAGGAGTTCCATGCACTTTTTCCGCACAAGCCCATGCCCGAGGAGTATTTTGATGATTGGCTTTTCACGCCCACTTTGTCAGACAGCACGTTCGAGGGTTTCTCCTCACCCGAGGGCCATACGCCCGAAACAAGCCCGACCAGGGATCCGAGACTGGGGGGGGAGGAGACAGGCCCTTGTTGGTGGGTGGATCAGCCAAGGGAGGCATGGAGTCAGAGATGGATGGTAGGTCCTTGGCAGGCAGCGCCAGGAGAAGCAGTGATGGAGGAAGAGACTGTGAGGTCTGTGGGTGGGGAACCCGAGTTCGAACACACATATACGGAGATGACAGAGGAGAACGTTGAAGTGGACAACTTGTATCCTGAACCGACCCCGGAAGAACCACGTTTTCCTCAACCTGCACCCGGCGAGCGGGAGGGGGGAAGGGGGGGCTTCGAGGGGGGGATGGATGTCAGGGTTTCTGGGAGAGAGGAGGAGATGACAGAGGAGACGGAGAGCGAGTGGGAGGAGGGGCAGAAGGATGAGGAAGAAGATGACGGAATTCTGAGGGAATCCACGAGTCTGAGCAGCGAGTCAGAGGATTCTCAAAAGGGGGTTACCTTAATCAAGCAAAAGGGAGGAGAAGGGAGAAGCGGAGAGGAGCCCAGTGGAAGACAGACGCAGCAAGAGGCGTCTCAGCCGGAACGGAGTAAAGGGGGTGGAGTCGTCAGCCTCTCGGAGGGAGCAGGATTAGGAGAGAACAGAGAAAGGGGGTTGGAGCAAGGTGTTCAGCCGGAAAGGGTGGAGAGCAGAACAAGGGGTGGTGTAGCGGTCGAAAGAAAGGTCAGCAGCAACGTACGCGCGCCAAGTTCAAACGTAGAGGCGCGCGGAAGTGGAGAGAGCTCAGGGGAGGAGCCCGGCCCTAAAGCCAGAAGGAGGGGGGAAGAGGCGGCAGAGGATTCAGCCTCAGGCGAGTCACGGAGAGAGGGAACCCAGGGGGGCAGGAAGACCCTGCGGAAAAGAAAGGAGAGGAAGAGGTGGTCTAGAGCCAGGCTATTAAGTTGGTGTGGAAGAGGGGAGGAGTCAGAGGGGACTTCAGCGGTCTAACGTGACAGACGTACGGCCACGATGCTGAACTGTACGAGAAGCAGAAATCTTCAATAAACTTTTCCTGTAAATAAACTGCAACGGAGTGAGGTCTCTTGTGAGCTGGGACCCGTCCTGGGTGGCCGTGACATCTGCCAAAACCAAAATGTTTTTTTTATTATGAGCAGCAAGGATGTGGCATTCCTGATAAATGCTACTTTAAGATTCTTTTGGGTTATGGCCTGCCTTCAAATGTATTATCAATTTACTAATAGATTCTGTCACATTTGTCCGGCCATCATTTAGGGGCGTCGTTTACTCTCAGATGACAAAAAAGGAAAATGCTCCTAAATGTCCAATTTTTCTCTTTTTCCCTGAGTGAGTGACTAATGACTAAGAAGAATATCTTTTATTCATGTTGTCAAGGTGACAAACCCTTGCAGAGTGATGAATATCAAATACTGATGTTTTTATTTAACTTCTACCCCCCCCCAAAAAAAAGTCAACACCAATTTTAGACCTTAAACAAAAAAAAAAGATATGTGTTGGAAGGGATGGTAATTATTGCAGTTGTGGAGAGCTATAAATTCCCTGTGCTCAAATGACGGCTAGAAAGGGCCTGCCCTCTCATCTTTTGCTCAGTGTTTGGGAATCTGTGGTCTTTCAGATGTTGTTGGAGGCCTGCTAAGTGTGGCCAGAATCAAGGGTGTTGGAATTGCAACAGCAGGGATCATTCTGATTGTAATTTAAGGTTTAACTGTTGTCAATAAGTCATTTGTCCAAGAGGAATGGTGAAGGTGGCATAATGTTTGCTGAGGTTGCACATGCTCCAATTGGCTATGTAGTTCTGGGGGAACGCTTCTTCTGTATGTTTGGTTGACTGTCTCTCTACTATGTACAAGGCCTAAAGAAAGAGAAAACTTCACCCTTCCTTTACTTTCTTTATTCAGCTTCTCTCAGTTACATGCTATCAGTATTTCCTTTCTCTCTGGACTCCATCAGTGTTATTTAAGTGACTTTGTTAACACAACAATGATAGGAATTGTAGTCCAAAAACATCTGGAGGCCCACAAGTTCCCATTCCCTGCTTTAGCTAATGTTTTTAGATGGCTAACATGAAACCATGATTTTGCTAAAACTGAAGATTTCTTGGAATGGTGTGTGCAAGTTTACTAAAGGGCCCTCTGCCTTTCCCTCCATAATTCAAGAACTAGGGGAGAGGGGGAATATGTAAAAGGGGCTTAGGAGCTTTCATTTCCTAGGCTGAGGCAGAAGGTGGATTCCATTATCGATTTTCATTTGGATCAGCTGCACACACCTGGTTAGAATAGATCAGGAGAAGCCTTCCAGTATGTACAACAGTCGGAGATGATGGAAGTTGTAGTCTAACAGCATCTAAAGGACACGACATTGGCTACCCCCATAACTGATCACCCCAAACCAGAAAAAAATGGGTGAACTTCGTCAACTATGCAAGCAGTTCACACCTCACATTTTCCCAGGCCCTATGTTGTTCCTGCAAACAGACCCTCCATTTGCTAGAGAGGGGGGGGGGGGGATAAGGCACAAGCCCTGTATGCATGTGAATTGCTTTCTATGCACAATCTTATGAAACAAAGAGACCAGCATGGGCATCGGAGACTAAGATCATTCCAGCATTGTCTCAGCCAGCTCTAGATTGGTCTGAATCAGGCCAATATGGTTCATAATCCAGACATTGGTCAAATAAGTTGCACAGCTATACTGGAAACACCTCACACTTCTTGGACATCCAGAATAGGCTGTAGCTCCTTTTCAGGTTAGCATTCAGGAGCAAACCACACTTCCTGCCACGGGAACTTCTATCTAGCTCCTTATAGACTTGGAATACAAAGCCATAGCACATTTGTTTCATAAAATATAGCTGTACTAATTTACATGGATAGATGCCACTGGAAAAGCAAGATGGAGGGTAGCTCATCTGCACTGCACTTTGCAGTGCTCCCAGACACCCTATAAACAAAGTAAAAGGTTTTAAAAGTGGGATGGAGGGGAAGGGGATCCAGGACCCCCTGGCCAACTCCTTACAAAGCCCCTGCTTTCTGCCACAATATGTGGAAAAACTGCTATATTTAAGTAAGCGTCCTCTCAGTGGGCCAGGCCAATGTCTCAGCTGTTCCCTGCCTGCCTGTTAAAATAGTCGTAACTCTTGCAATGCTTTTAATTTGCCACCAGGTGTTGGTACAGTGCCAATCGCAGTACAGTGGTACATCGGGTTAAGTACTTAATTCGTTCTGGAGGTCCGTACTTAACCTGAAACTGTTCTTAACCTGAAGCACCACTTTAGCTAATGGGGTCTCCTGCTGTTGCCGCGCCGCCGGAGCACGATTTCTGTTCTCATCCTGAAGCAAAGTTCTTAACCTAAGGTAATATTTCTGGGTTAGCAGAGTCTGTAACCTGAAGCGTATGTAACCTGAAGCGTATGTAACCCCAGGTACCACTGTATAACAACTTCCCCTGAACAAATGATAGCATTAACTCAGAATAAGCAAGGAGGTGGCCTTTCCTTCTTTCAATGTCTACAGTAGGGAGGGAAAAATCATTCCCCTTCAGGAGATGGAGGAGGCTGCACTATATTTATGCAAACAAGCAGCTCTGGTTGGAAGCCAAAGTATAGTGTTAGGAGTTTGTGGGTGCTAGACGTTTCTAAATTCCTGGGTCCAGTAGGTGTTAGAATTCAATCAAGGCTTGGGGTGTTAAAAATAGGTGCCAGACCCGTGTATTAAGTTGTTTACTAGATGCTTCTAATCCCCTGGAATCAGCAAGTGTCAAAAGCTCAGGAAACCAGGCTAAGCTTCCTGCATGAGGTGATATTCTGGGGGATGAGCCATTAAGAAAATGAAGGATCAAAAGACTCTGCGTGAGCTGTTGGCCTACTTCTGTGTCTGTGGCCTAGAACTGTCTGTGGTGATTCAAGGAATCCTTACTATTTGCTCAGGATGACCTTGCCCTGTTCTTCTGCATGTAGGCGACACAAAATCTCGACTCTGCCCTGGTCTAGTTTATATTTAGATCCCTGCCAGCCCCTATATCTGTTTGACCTTAAACTTCAGGAGCTGACTTTCAATGCAACATTCCAGCCCCAGCCCCCCCCCCAAAAAAATGGTACCCTCCAGAAGTTTGGGACTACAACTCCCATCAGCCCCAGCCAACATTGCCGGTGAACAAGGATGATGGGAGTTGTAGTCCAAAGCATCACAAGGGCACCAGGTTGTGGAAAGCCTTGAGATGCAGTAAGCAGACTGCAAGATCAGTTGATGGCATATGTTCATTTGTCTAGTATTACAGAAGATAAATCATCCAATTCCAAGATTCTGTGATTCCACTTAAAGACACTTCTGTGCCAAAAAACCAAAACACAGCGCCACAAGCCACATCGAGGGATTGTTTAGCAAATGTAGGCCAAACTGAAAGAAAATATGTTCTGTTTCATCATTTAGTGGGATCTCTCCTTGCTGCAAAGATCTGCTGTGGTCGTGCAGCAGGTTGTGCAATGTGTAAACTCCACAAAATAAGCATCCCCAGCTATTTCCCTTCTTTCTGATTACACTGCTAGAAATGCACGATAACGTCTGACAAATGTAAGAAAACAGCAGATGTCAATCCAGCCTTCTTCCCGAACTGTTCTATTTCTGATTTTCAGTTTGTTGAGATATCCTTGCCTCACCTGACTCACTTGTGACACATTGCTTGTCAGCTTTGGGAATGTGTTGCAGTATGGTGCTAAGATCTATGGCTAAACAATTCTGAAACTGTGACAGTTGTAAGAGAGGAAATGGCTGTGCTTGAGGGACAGGCTAAGTTACGGGCTGAATCAAATTGGCAAATGCTGAGAATTTGCAAGCTCTTTTATTCATTAAGGCTGCCACCCTGTACACCAGGGCCAAGGAGCCAGTTGTTGCTAGATCACAATTTCCATCATCCTTGACCATTGGCGCATCCTGACCGAGACTGGTGGAAGTTGGGTAGCATCTGAAGGGCCACTACTTCTCCATCCCTGCTTTAAACATTTACCTAGGAGTAGTAGTACAAGCCTATGCATATCTGCTCAGAAGTAACTTCCAGGGGGCTAACAGCAAGATGGGAGTGCACAGGATAGCTGCATAAATCCCACTGAACTCAGCAGGGATTACTGAGCATGCAGTAGCATTCTTAGTGTCCTATTAAATAGTCCCGCCTTGCTTCTTCTGGTTGTCCATGTGTTCCCATGTTGGGACATCAGAGTGCCTCTCTCATGTGGCCTAGCGTTGGAGAGGGACAAATCCACTTGTATTCTGCAGATAGCATGATTTTTAAATCCATCCTACGATTTGGAAAATTGTATGTACAATTCCAGTCCTGGAAATGTATAGTCTCGCTCAGGAAAGAGATTTATTGAAGATGGGGATGGGACTTCTAAACATCATGCTTCAACCGCTGGCTACAAGGTACAGGAAGGTGGAGAAGGAAGCCCTCTGCTCTCACATCCCCGGCCTCTATTCTAAAGGGTCCCATGGTTCCATCTCACCTCCCATGCTGTTTTATGACTAAGTGAGACCCTCCAGAGATTTGGGATGGAACTTGGTTTCTCCATTGCGTTAGATTCAGGTGAGGCAGTAGACATATTGGATCAGTACTACAATGGTAAATGGAAGCCAATGAGCAGAAGCTCCGTTCAGATGAAATGGAGATTCGTTTCCATCTTCTGAAGAGGGGAAGGAATGCAGTTCCCTGGCATATATGTCATGGAATTCTACTCAGTATTGATCCAATGTATTGTTAGCTGAGTAACAACTTAAACATGTTGCAGGATTCCCAAAAAACAGACCAGAGGCAATTGTATTTCACCCAGCAGAGCTTTACTGCTACTGAAGGCAAATGAACATAACGGTCACAAATCCAATACATTCAAGATTGCCACTGTCCATAAGAAATCCAGTTGCAGCAGACTTACAATAACTTATAATAAGACTAAACCTTAACACTAAGTATACTATGTACAGAACACCACACCAGAAGGAAAAGAGATAGAAAGAAAAAGTGAAGATCCAGGCTCCTTCTGGCCTATTATTATAGTCAGCATGACCTTGACAGAAGAGGTAAGAGAGCCAGTTTAAACCAGCTGTACTCAGCTTCTCTGAAGGAATAACCCAAACATGAAGTTTCTTTCACACAGAGAAGCTTCCAGAACCCTCTTGAATTAAGTAGAATAGGAAAGATCTCTGCGCATCAGATCAATACTTTCTGTACTGAGAAATGCAAAGTGACAATATATACCTCATGCTTTGTCCCAGCCTCAACCCCTGGCATCTCGAGGTAGACTTTAAAAGGATCCTTGCCTGCATCCCTGGACAGCTGCCACCACACAGTGTTACTGACCTGAATGGACCAATGGGCTGACTTGATGCAAGGCAGTTCCCCATGTTTCTGTATGCAGCTCAGCAGAATTTCACCTCCTTACATAAGGCAAGAGTGGAATCATGGCTAGGAAACCACACACTTGATGTTAGAAACTGGACAGAGGAGGAGTGGTGGAGACTGCCTCCCCATCCTGACCCTTCCAGGGAAGAGGAAAAGGAAGGCAGTACAACAGGAGTTTGAGGGAGCTCACAGCTCAGAGGCAGATGAGGGGGAAAGATGGGAAATCATGGGAGACCAAGAACACCAACACCCAGCTGACACGTTGTCTTTAGAAAGCATTCTAGACCCTCCATCTCCCAGAACCCGGCAAGACTTAAGAGTAGGAGAGCAAAGAGCTCAAAGACAGACGACATATTGCAGCACCCATAGAGGAGACGATGAGAATGACGAATGAGGCAGTGGAAGAGATGGGGGGTGGAGATTCACTCAGGACAACGCCATTATCCAAGAGGCTGGATTCTATAGCCTCTGTCTGTAAAGTTTGAAATAAAAAAAAGGACTGTAAGAAACTTTTCCTTGTCTTTATAATCTCCTGGGCAAGCAGCCGGGAGCCGCTGACAGCATTCTGACACTTGGCATTTGTTTGCACCAGACCCAAGTGCCCGACGCCTCTCTCCCTCAGTTGATTCAGGGTGTAAGTCTATCAGATATTGGGGCGGAAGGGTTGGGCTCTGAGGCCTGTGAAGCGACTTCCAGCCTGGCTCAGAAAGGCCTAGGAGGGTGGTGAGAACCAACCAATCCGAACCCGACCTGAGACACTTCTGTGCCTCACATGTATCAGAAAACATTTCTAGCCTGCTTTAATTGAGAATAATTATATGCCTCCACTTGCTGCCTAGCCGGCAGAGCCGGTGAGCAACGCTCCTTGAACGCAGACTAGCAGAAGGTCATTTCATCGCCATGCCCATTGATATTGCTGTTTCTGTATCTCCTATTACCACATGTGCTTGAAGCTCTGCCTGAGGCATTCAACTTCCTGGCTGCTCAAGGGGGAATCTGATGCTTTTTACAGGTATCCTTGGTTTGTTTACAAATAATTCTCTACATTGAAATGGGTTTGTGTAAGAGGCAGCATGCAAGTGTAAATAAAAGTGTGCATTATTTTCAGTAAAACATACTGATCGGGGTAATTAAGTGACCCGAATAAAAGGCATGTGTTTTGAAATGAAATGCTATTAACATTTTTAAGGCAGATTTAAATTCAAATTGCTCCGCACAGATGATTTGAAGGGGGGACACCACAAGGATATTAAAATGCTTTTTTTTGAAATTATTCTGATTATTTTTTTTTTAATCAGGGGAGTGAATGGGTCTTAACGGCTCCATTTCAGACCCAGCCTCACTTTGCCTGAATATTTTTGCATTATATTTTAATTAAAGTTATAATTACAGAACTAAATATAATTAGCTCCTTTCTTCAAAAGACATCGGAAGCCAACTTACTTTATTAAATTTTCAATTTGTTTCCCGCAGTGTTACATAGTTTATTCTAATTAATTGAAGGAGATCTCATAAATATTTTATCAACATAGGGATGTGATTAAAAGCAAAAGAACTCTCACATATTTTTTTAAAAAAATGCTGTTTCCCACCCCTTTTCAAATGCATCAAATTTTTAAATAAATAAATGTCTCTTTTCCTTTTGTTTCCCATACACACCCTCTGCCTTTTCTATTAATAATCTTAAAAAGAGAGCTGTAACTAAATTCACTGCTATAATAGATAAAATAGATTATATTTGAGCGGTTCCATCAGGCTCCTGTAAGCCCTTAGATATTTCTTTACCTCTGGGAATGGCTGCTAGTTAAGAAATTCCTTGCCTGTTGCAGACTACGGAAAAAGATTCTAGTCGCTGATATGATTTCCAAATTAAGTCGCTCGCCATTGTTTTTTCAGATTAATATTTGCATATCTAAAAGGCAGCTATTCTTGAAGAATCCGTCGTCGTCCCCCCCATTCTCTGAGGCAAAGAAAAGTGTCAACATTTATTTTCCCCCACATGGTTAACATAGGAAATTGCCTTAGAGCCAGTCAGACCATTGATCCATCTTGCTCAGTTATATCTACATGACTGGCCCCAGCTCTCCAGGGTTTAAGACAGGGGTCACTCCCAGTCCTACCTGGAGTTGTTGGGGGTCAAACCTGGGAGCTTCTGCATGCAAAGCGGATGCTGTGCCACAGAGCGACAGCACTTCCCCTTCCCCAGAGATATAAGGGGAAGACAGATGCAACATGTACCCTGCAGTAGGACCAAGACAGATGCTGTTTCATGCTGTTCAAATGTGACATGAATGAGCTCTGGGAAAAGCAAAAGGTTTGCCTAAACTATGGCAGAATCTGGCCGTGCACAGGGCTCATTGACTGCTTCCTTGTGATGTCCACAAAGGTTCTCTTCCCCAGTCCTCAAAGCAGTTTTGCGCTGCTAACATTTTGCTTTTTGAAACCTGAGGAATAAATAGATAATATTGTAAATTTTCAAAGCTGGGCTGAAAAAGGTAAAGCATAAAGAGGGACAAGACTTTCCTGTGTTTTATTCCTCCTTGCAATGTTGAGGAATTGACTGAGAACTCTCGTCTTTTCTGACATCTTGTCTTCGCTAGGATTGGGAGAACCGGTCAATTTCATTTGCTCTCCATTTCTCATTTTTTCCCCATTCAGTTCAGTTTTCCACATTTCCACATCAGTTTGTGAATTTATGTATTTTTAAAAGTTCTTTGCTTTGCTCATCTCCGATCAAATAAACTGTTATTTGTACAACTTCAACAATAATATTAACGGCAAACACAATTTTTATGCAGTTTTGGTTAGCTGCATTTTTCTCCAGTTCCTAATGTGCTGAGAACAATGGGAAAGGGCAGGAAAGTGGTGCTTGTCGTTAAAGTGACAATATTACGGGGATTTTCTAAACTCATTACAGGAAAGGACTGGGACGCATATGTAATATTTAAGACACCCTAAATTGTTTAGGTGTTTACATTATTTATCACCAATGCAGTATATTTCCTGAATATTTATTTCCAACTCTACAGATATTGCTCTTGGAATAAAGTGAAAAGAGAGAGAGAGAGTTTTCATCTGTCCTCGTACAATATGTTATATAAAAGGTGTTATGGAAGGCTTAGAGGATACATTAGTCAGGAAGCTAAGCAAGAATTTTAATAACTCTGTCCAGGAAGAACAGAACAGGAAACTCCTGATTCTTCCCAAATATAATTAGACCCAGTGCAACCTAGTGGCTAAATTATATAATGACACTATCCACACAAGTAGCTACTTCATCCATTTGTTCAATGTAATGTAGCCAAAACATTAACCCAACTTTTGGATCAGTGAACCACTTAAACTCTATCTCCCAGAGAGGAGAAATGTTCAGACATGTGCTCTTTTGCAAGAGCTTTTCCTGCTTTAGAAAGGAGTGCCATGAGAATATCAGTCAGCAACACGTCTGCACCACCAGAAAGTGCTGAAGCAGCCATTATTCAGTTTTAAGATTTGGAATTTGGACAGGAGAAAGCTAATGGAGTCAAGGAGAACTTCTGAACCTTCCCTGGCAAAGTTCTGGGGGCAAATCTGCCAGGTACACCTTTGGTTAAATATTTTGCTGGTTGATTGCTCTCAGCAGCTGGATCTTCTACAGATTTTCTGAACAGGATAGGAAGGCATTCTTTCGTCTCCTGGCCAAGGATGATGTAGTCTAGGTCTCTGTGTGCAAAGAAAGAGTAAAATCACAGTTGTAGGTAGGGAGCTGAGTTCTGGATTCTGTAAGCTTGGGAAAGTGCCTTTTGAGGGGGCTATAATGTAGACTTCTTGAATTTGCTGTTGAAGTGCGTACCCTGTGTGCCTCCATCTGTGTTCAACCTGTATATGTGTAAATAAATTAGTATTACAAAGTGTGATAAGCCTCCTGCAACCTCCTTCCAAGGAAAACAAACACAGATAAGTACTATACCCCTAGAACTTCTCTCTGTTGAGCAAGCATAACAAGAAGGGGTTGCTGTAATTTGTAGGGGCTTTCTTGCCGGGTGGACCTGAGTATTTTGTGTCAGGCTCCAGATCTCCTGTTCCTCTTCCCTTTCTGTAAACCATTTTTTTAATGCACTTTGTGTAACCCACTGCTGTGTATCAATTTAACAGCCTATGCATACTCAGCTGGAGAGTTGAGGCAGGGAGAAGCCACCATTATGGACAACTGGCTTATTACCTCAGAAATGCTGGAATGATACTTTTTGCCTCCTTTCTGTAAGGCCCTGAACCATTCAGAACAGGTTGGCAGCGAGAATTCCCATAAGGTTTTAAAATGAGCTATGAATTTCCCCAACACTATAAGATCTTTGTTTGTCGGTGTTTGTTATGTTGCAAAGGGATGTGAGGTGCAGTTTCTGGAGAGCTCAACTCTGTTGTGGAGCTGAGGTGAATGAGAAGAGGCCATTTCCCCTCCAGCCAGCAGGAAGATCAAGATTCAGGGAGAGGTTTTGTGGTGTCATGAGCTGAAAAACAGAACTTTGAAAGGCTTTGTTTTAGAAAGTTTATGACACTTATGGACAGAGAAAGCTTTGCTTGTAGGATGCCTGGGCATTTTGCAAAGCTCAGTGATGATGAGATCCCAGGGACAGGTCAGCTTCCAGAAGCTGTCCTCTTTTGCGTTGTGAGGATAAAGTAGGCAGAGGGAAAACCCATGGGCACGCCTCTGAATTCCTTGAGGAAAGTGTGGAGTTGAAAATAGATTTGACCCATGTGTGTGTAATTAACAAAAGAATTGGCTGGGCACCTAGATTCAAAACACAAGGCTTTGCATACTCTCCAGCGGAAGAGAGCTCCCAGAGGAGTTAAAAACAAAGCAGCATAGCATTGAATATAGGTTGTTAAATCCTTCTGCATATCCTGTTAGTCTGCTTACAGCTCTTGCCCTCGCTGTCTACCCCTCTAGCAATGAACAGACTACATAGCATTGAGAAAGTTTTTTTTTAAAAGTTTACTTATCCAAAGGTCTGTGTCAGGGAACTGACATCGGAGCCAGAAGTGGAGGCAGGGCTCCCAAGCGATGCCGGAGAAGGGCCAAACAGGGAGAGAGGGAGCTCATCGGCTGGGGAAGGAAATCAGCGTAACACCAGGAATAAAGGGGGGCGGATGGGGGAATCAGAGAGAGGGCTCCAGGACTCTTGGCTGGAGACCAGCGGGGAGAGCACAGGTCCTCCGCTACCCACACCCACCCTGCGCAGAAGACTTCCGCGTAGGGAAAGTAGGCGTAGACTTGGCGTCAAAGAACTTCTTTGCTGGAAGAAGTTCAAGAAACGCCCACTGACGGACTCTGCTAGCGACTGAACAGCCACGAAGTGAAGGGCTCTCCAGCCAGGAAAGGTTTAACCAGGCTACCTAGCCAGGAGTGGCGGCAACTTACGCACGAGCAACCCCATATAACCATTACAGTCTGGTTCATGCATTATTCCATGCAGCAGCAAGGAGAACACAGGTATATTACTGTCAGGTGCAAAATACAGAATGTAGTTTCAAACATGCCTCCTGAACTTTGGAGCGAATTCAGAGACATCTGTCCTGGCAGGTTACGTGGCTGGAAGAGAGCGAAAGAAAGGAAAAGAAAAAGTTTCACTTCCTCCCTCATGGCGGAGAGGGGGGTGTGATCAAGCTGGGTCTAGGAACAGACCTCTCTGGTCTTAACCCTTTCATGCACTACCCCTGAGCTACAATAAGTAGTAAGATGGGTGTGTCACCCCTGTTTCCTTTGACACCAAGAGCAGTCCCAGGTGGCTGACCCAGGCAAGCTGAATCTGCCTAACAGAGAACTCTAAACTTACAATGAGAGTGTTTTATCTGCCTTTTCTTGCTTTAGTTTGTTTTCGTATCTCTGCAGCCCTGTTTTTCAGCTTGTAACATAACTCTAGATGCTTTTCCTGTCACAGCTTTCTTTATTGCTTGCCATATCTTTTCTGGTGGCATATGGGGAGAACTGTCTCCATGCTTTCATCTGTTCTGCATTCTTAGCACAGTGGATGGTGAGCCGTGCCGTTGTTAAAAGAGAGTCAAACAGGATGTATGCAATGGGGTCTGTTGAAGGGAGAGACCTGCCAGTGTGGTGTAGTGGTTAAGAGCGGTAGTCTCATAATCTGGAGAACCGGGTTCGAGTCTCCACTCCTCCACATGCAGCTGCTGGGTGACCTTGGGCTAGTCACACTTCTCTGAAGTCTCCCAGCCCCACTTACCTCACAGAGTGTTTGTTGTGGGGGAGGAAGGGAAAGGAGAATGTTAGCCACTTTGAGACTCCTTAAAGGGAGTGAAAGGCGGGATATCAAATCCAAACTCATCTTCTTCTTCCTCTTTTCTTATCGGTGCTTGAGGTATTTAAGCATTTATTAGCATTTAAACTGGCAAGACAAACATAGGGGACTAGCCTGGAATCAAGCAAAGCTCAAGTTTTAGCAGGCAGCATGCATATATATATATATATATGCCTGAATTTGCAAATCACAGTACAATCCTATATCTGCCTCCTTGTACAGATGTTCCACCTGGTCAAATAGAGCTTAGCCCCAAATATTCAGGTATAGGGTTGCAGCCATAGAGTCAAAAGCTTGCAATTGAGACTCCTACTCCCCTCCCCCCTTTTTTGGCAAAATTTTGTTTGGCGCTTTTCAAACTAGTTATTTCAAATTCGTTTTTATACCCTCTTGAGCTGAATCTTTGCTTTAAGTTTTGGCTGGACCTGAGGCAACACTTGTTCATTTACTTGCCGATCATATTTGCATCCCACCCAACCTCTAAGGGGTGTTCCAATTGCAACCACATGAGATAGGTCAGACTAAGAGATGGGGATGAACCTCAAGGTCAGCTTTGTAATCGAGTGGAGCTTTGATCCTGGATTCCCATGGTCAGAATTCAGTACTCCATCAGTGTACTCCATCACTCCATCACCCAGTACTCCATCACTCACTACAGTGACTTGGATCTTAAGCTAAGTGAACAGAAGGCATGGAGTTTTCCCGCTCCCTCCACAGCTGCCTGACACCCCAAGAGCCTCTTCATTGGGCCCTGATGTTGTCACATGGAATGCTCCTGTTCAAGGATTCAGACAGGACTTCTGCCTTCTCTTCCAATGGTTGGCTAGAATTCCACAGCCACTGAGCATTCTCAGTCTTCATTGAGCTGTTGCTCATTCGCTTGTTTTTGTCCTTTCCCTCACAGCTGCACAAAGAACTTGAACTTTGGCTTCTGCCAAAGGCTTTAATCTTCAAATCAGTCCTGTACATAGGCAAGGTACAGCAGGTACAAGAGAGGTATAGACACATGGCTAAGTGCAAGCTAAGATCTTGATCCAACCAGTAACCAAGTAACCTGCATCTTCCTTTTGAAGGACATGGTGGGCACAGCACTTAGTGTGGCAAACGGCTTGAGTCCCAGCAGTTTGTCACTTTTTCAAGTAGGTTGAACTTACACAGTCTGTTCCTGCTGGTGGGTGTCTCTGTCCTTGGAGGGTTAGTGGTAGAGTCAGCATCTGATTACACTCCGTTGCCTTCTCCAGAGGAGGATCTTCACTGACAGGAGGAAGCCCTGGAGGTATCTGAGAAAGGATAATCTTGTCAACTCATTTGGTCCCTCTCCTGGACCCAATTCCCCATTCTCCAGGCTATTGACCTCCTCCCCAGGTTCAGACACATCTTGGGGTCCTTTTTGGACTCCCCAAAATCTGCTAAGATCCTCCCTGAAGTTACTGGTTTGTTTTTATTATGTATTTTGCCTTTTTTTTAATCTAGTATTTTTATGTTGTGAACTGACTTAAGATCTACAGATGAAGGGTGGTATACAAATTTAAATAAAAAGTATAATAATAACTCCCTATGCCGCTCCCAACCCTCGAGAGCCAGTGTGGTGTAGTGGTTAAGAGCGGTAGTCTCGTAATCTGGGGAACCGGGTTCGCGTCTCCGCTCCTCCACATGCAGCTGCTGGGTGACCTTGGGCTAGTCACACTTCTCTGAAGTCTCTCAGCCCCACTCACCTCACAGAGTGTTTGTTGTGGGGGAGGAAGGGAAAGGAGAATGTTAGCCGCTTTGAGACTCCTGAAAGGGAGTGAAAGGTGGGATATCAAATCCAAACTCTTCTTCTTCTTCTTCCTCAGGATCTGACCACCCCCTCCGTGGCACTTTCACAAGTCTCAGGACAGTTTCTGCAACCCTTATGGAAAGATGGTATAAAAGGAACCACATTCACCCCTGAACTTGGCAAACAGAGGGAATGATGATAGCGGCAGAATCTCAGAGGCACTCAATCAAGCCTTCCTCCCACAAGATGATGGTGATTATGGCACTGCAGGTGATTTGTGCAATGATTGAATGGGGTAGCTCCTTCCCTCTAGTTGAGGGCAAGCTTGACTTTGAGAGTCCTGCAGGGCGGAATATGGAGTGAGCTGTGCTGAGTTTCTAAAAGAAAAGCGAAGAAATAAGTTATCAATGCTACAGGCACTGAAGAATATAGTACACTAACTTCACCGAGCCCTAAAAGGATGATGAATTATGAGTGGGAGAATGGTTGGCACTGTGCATCTCTATAACCATTTGTCCAGGATCATTTTACGACAAACCTCTGTCTTCCTGGCAGCAAAATTCTCTGCCATATAAATATTATTAGCTGGGATGCATCAAGCTGGCATACTTAATAAGCCAGAACTCCTGCGAATGACCGCAGTGGGATTTAAAAAGAAGATGGTAGTAAAGATGGCCATGAATTTTCCCTGCTGGAGCCTTACCTGCTAGGGAAGGGCGGCTGAATTCATTATTGGGATGCTTCAGCTTTGATTAAATATGTATTTTGGCCATGTCCTAGGGAGGGAAACAAACAAAAAAAGCAGAAACTCAGCTGTGCCGCCTTCGTGTGGCATATTGTGTCACATCACTTCATGTACGAATGAGAGCAGCAGGGAGCTCCGATCAGTGAATTTTGCTTTTGCTTCCCCCTCCAGCCTGGTGGAAATTTATGTAAGAGCTGGTAACCGTACAACTGCTAAGAGGTTGGCTGTGCTACTCACGGCTGGGACAATCCACAGGCAAAAAAGCTGCATTGGGGATCAGGGAGAGCATGGCTGGGTTCTTTGATTCCCAGGCTCAATGGCTGCCATTGCAACCTTGGGAGCATATTCTTCTGCATCTCCCATCTCCCATCTATGGCCCTCTGTCTCTTCCCCTCCCTTCGTCATTGCATGACACCTTACATTCTTGCCCATGGGACATGTGTTTCACCCTCTGCCTAATATGGGGGGATGGCCTTTTTCAGCCAGAGGGCCACATTCTCCTCTGGGCCAGCTTCTGGGGGCCACAGGCAAAGGTGGCCTCCTCTTTATGGCTCAGGCAAGCAAGAGGCATAGACATTCAAGAGGCACAGGTGGTGAGGAACATAGTCTGAAGAGAGTGGATTCAGTGGGGGGGGAAGTCGAATGCAGGCTTCCTCAACCTCGGCCCTCCAGATGTTTTGAGACTACAATTCCCATCGTCCCTGACCACTGGTCCTGCTAGCTAGGGATCATGGGAGTTGCAGGACAAAAACATCTGGAGGGCTGAGTTTGAGGAAGCCTGGTCTAATGGGCCAGCTAGAAAGGCTTTGGGGGCAGAATTTACCCCCCAGATCTGAGGTTCCTAACCCACACAATATGGCATGTGCATACCATACACAGAAAACAGGCACAGCTTCAGGAAATGTATCTTTAGAGTAAATGTCTCTTTAAAGGAGGAGGGGACCACAGGGGCAGAGGACATGTCCCAGGACCATCCCAAAAAGCATTCCCAAGAGAGTCCATGTCTGCAGAGTCCTCCATGGAAGACTCCATCCCTGTCACCACCGAAACCCATCTTCAGATGCCAGTGACTTCTTTCCTGAAACTTTAATAGCTCCCAGCTTCCCACTTTCACCACCTTGCCACATCCAAAGGTGGCACACTTAAGGCAAATCCCAACACAGCTAGAACACATGGCTCCCAAGTGAGACGGAGTGCCAGCACTTGAACAGAAGATTGTCTCTTTCCCAATAAGTTGGGTATGGACCCTAAACCTCCTTGCCTTCCAGAGCTCAGTTGGCTCTTGATTAATTATGGTGCAATATTAAGGATGACCTTCTTCCTGGTTTAGCCTTGCATCCAGTTCTCTGTCCGTGGTCCTGCTGCTTTGCCAGCTACCCCAGATTCCTAACCTAAGTCTGGAACAGCATTAAGTGCTCAGGGTTCCAACTCACAGGGACAGCCTCTGCTTGCTGACAGTCTGCCTTGCTGCAGACATCCTCCCCAATGAGCTTGAACCGGGCTTGTAAGTCTATAGACATTTGGCCAATCTTCACTCCAGCAGAGTAAATGCCAATAATGTGATTTAATTCTCAGATGATGTATTTCAGACACCCGACTTTATGTTGGTTTCTCTCGTGCCAACAAAGGACACATCAGGAACCTGTAAGAGAAGCAGCTCGCCGTGGTCTGCAGTGCAGTTTTTGTCACCTGGCTGTGAGTCAAGGACACCTGGGGGATTGTTCCCCATGACTTACCACTTGAAAGGCCTCAAAGCTTCGCTAAATCGCTTTGATGTTGGCCAGGAATGCAGAGCATCCAGAGGTAGCTCAAAGCAGTCAATCACATCCAACAATGCTCTTGTTTTCTGCGTAGGCTGACTTGAATGGCTTCCCTAGTGTCAGTCTCCGAGGGCCAAGAAGCAGCTTTGTGGGAGTCATACTGCTGTGATGTGTGCTCCCAGATGGACTGGCGGCGATAAGGGAATGGCTGGGGAGTCCTGCTACTGAAAAGCATTGCAGGATACGGTAGAGCTTCTCAGAAAACAAAAGCACTGGCACTAAGTTGTCTCCTGAAATGACTCCACAGAGCAGGCTCACTTTGACTGCAGATGTAATCGTAATATCCTGGCTATTGTGGCGAGGGGGAGAAGCGATCGTATTTAGTCCAGGTAGTATTCTTTAACTACGTGTCACTTCCTGAAAGACATGTTCCTGTGATTTTGCAAGCTAACTGGCCTCTATGCAGTGTTTTTGTTTATTAAAACGATCTTGATTTCTTCCAGATGGTCGTAAGGATCTCCCCTTTTGCTCGGCTCGTCTTCTGCTATCTATGCCTCCTGTGGTCAAATCAGAACTAAAATCATAGTGAATCAAATTAAAATTAGGTAGGGAATAGCATTGCCTATTGGCCCACTGGCATTCCCAGAGTTTTAAAAGTTTCAGCAGTACTTAAGCTCTATTATTTTAAGCATTTTTTTAAAATGCTTCTCTGGAGTTTTGAAGTCCAGAGGATGCTTTTGGTCATAGAATTTAGCTGCTGTTTTGAGATCTTCATGAGGACCTAAGACACTCTTCACATGATTCCCCCACTCACCAGTGATGTACGTTCCCTTTTCTGTGCCCCATATATATATATTTCTGGTGGCGCAAACTGCATCCCATGGGATCCCAGCCCCAAAAATAATTTTTACAAGTGCTCACCAGGAAGTTATACACAGATAGATAAAACTTCACACCAATGTTCATTTAGTGCTATGGGCTTCCTCGTGGCACTATTTTGCATATGAAGCTGTTGGGAGTGATTATTAGGGGTTTTGGAACTGATGATACAAACTAACAATTTTGGCATTCCTGGGACCTCTGGGTATGCAGAACCTCTGCCTCATCTGCAGATTCTCTTGCTTCATGTCCTGCTGACAGACACAAGACCATTGAGTTCACTATTAGTTGTATCTAGAGACAGATGACAGCAGTACTAAATTCCTGAGGAAATCTGCTCTTCAGCCTGGAAAAAAAAAATGGCACAATTTTTGGAGCATATGCCTAACTCTTTTATTAAAGTCAAAAAGCTGTGAGGCTTTGCAGTGTTTAACCAACCAGATTGCACCTTCTATTTTCTTTCTCCGGGTGTTGCATTTTACATTTTCAAGACCCTTCACGTACTTTTGCTCATTGAGTCCAATTAGAATTTCCTGTGTCTCGGCTGAATAAAAACCTTTTAAAAACATGGCCGTGTTGTAATCTTTGTAGTCAACTAAAAAATTGTGAGTAGAAGGACTTCCATTGTGCAGTAGGACTTCGCCTCCTTTTCCTACCCCTGTAGTGTCTCCACATCTGCCCCAGAAATTTGGAAGAACTCCCAGAACAGGTATAGAGGGCATGAGAGGGGGCAGGAGGAAATTCCATCTGGAAAGCTGGAAAGCTTGTTGTAATGGAATAATCTCCTGTGTTGAACAATCTTCTGTGTTGAATTCCTCCCTAAGCTTCCACTGGGTGCCCATGCAATTAAATAATAGAATAGGGTTTTTTCACAACACCATCTTCTAACACATTCACAGTGACTATACCAGGGGGAGTGGGCTCACTATACCTGTTGACACACATGCTAGCTAAGCCACTTGGCAACCACTGTTCAGTGTCATGGTGAAGAGGTCCTACCTGTGTACAGATGCTCCTGCATAGGGACTCCTCCATGCAAATGGGAACCTTGGCCAACCAGGGAGTCCATGTACAAACATGCATCAGTAGATATTGAATTATACATCTAGGCTCCTTCACAAGGATCTGAAATATGCAGCCACCAAGTGGATAGCTAATGGACAGTGGTGCAAGAATTTGGTGGGAAGGGTACAGACCCTCCAAGTGCCCCTATTTTCCAGGGACAGTCCTGGATTTAAAGAAGCCACCCCAGATTCTGATTTGATCCCAGAATGTCCTATTATTCCTTAGGACATCCCTACTTTCATTTGAGAAATGTTGGAGGGTATGGACTTACGCAACCCCTGAGCCAAGGCGATAAGTAAGTATGCAACCTTTGGAAGACATCTAAAGGCAGCCCTGTATGGGGAAGTTTTTTTAAAAGAAATGTTTAATGTTTTATTATGTTTTTATATATGTTGGAAACCACCCAGAGTGGCTGGGACAACCCAGTCAGATGGGCAGGTATAAATATTACCACTATTACTAGTGTTGTTGTTGTTGTTTAGGATGTCCCTGTTTTCAATAGAGAAATGTTGGCAGGTATGGAGGTAGTTTTGCTTTGCGTTAAATGCATAAATGTATGCATGAAAGGGAAATTAAGTGAACCTCCCTAATCTAGGAAGAGATTAGAGGGTGATCTACTCCAGAGGTGGATAATTCTTTTCAGTCCAAAAGCCACATTGTATTCAGGACAACCTTATGAAAGTCACATGACATGGTGGGGTGGCCCAGGGGCAAAAGTGGGGAGAACAATAAATGTAAATGTTACCATTGTACTATGGGCTGATTTGGGCACACACTCACACATACACCTCTTTGATCCTTTGTCTAGACAAGCAAGAGGCATGAGATCAGAGGACACAGACCAGCCAGGCAAAAATACCCAGGCAAAGGGTAAAGGGCCTGCACAGATCAAATGTCACACTGAGTCTACTGTGTGTCACGAGCATAGTGCAAGGACAGCACAGAGATTAATTGTGCAAGGAAGCTAAGGCAGACACTGCAGGGGGATCTGTTAGCCAGCCAGACCTTCAGGGAAATCCCTTCTGTTATGTACTGAGTTGAATAGGATCCAAAATGCAGCAGTCTGATTGGTCCTAGAACAATAGGATTCAGAATGCAGCAGTCTGATTGGTCCTAGATCAATAGGATCCAGAATGCAGCAGTCTCACTGGTCCACAGGAGCCACCCAATCCAGCTCCAGGTGGAAGTGAATCCGCAACCTGATTGGCCTACAGGAGAATCCCGGAATTAGCCAATCACATGGAGCCCATTGTGTAAATAATGTATATAAAGCAAACATTCTGGGAGAACTTCCATTCCTCCTCACCACTATGAGCTGAATAAAGAGTATGAAATCCACTCTCGACTCCGAGTATATTTCACCTTCCCAGTCCCAAAGAGTCCAAACTTTTCTTTGTGTCTCCATTAGTTGTAATTATATACATCTAAAGCTTATCAAAGAGCTCAAAGGCCAACCAATGAATGAGAATGAACAAAGATTCCTGCCATAATTCAAAGGATTCCCCCCCCCCAAAGTCCAAGCCTTGTGTTTCTGTTGCGAAGGGGTGTCGGGGGGGGGGGATCCAAAGCTCAGGCAATTGTGGATAATTTACATCAAAGTATGCACCAGTTTTGACTACACAAGTAGTCTAATTTCGTAGTATTCTTTAACTAAGACCACTTGCCATAGGCAAAGATTTACAATTTTAGGCTGACTCCATGTGGCACATGATTTCCTGAAGTAGAGTTTGGCTCCTGCATTCACATTTAGACGGCAAAAATGGCTAATAATATTATCAGATCCGATTCAGCGGAAAGGGGAATTAGCCATATCCCTCTACCGAGTCTCTCTCTCCTTGTTGTGCTGAGGCTTGCTGTTCCCTCCAATTTTTCTTCCTCCCAAGCCATTTAGTTAATCAGTTTCCCTGTTTCTTTAGTTTTACCTATTCAGTAATGGAGGAGAATTTCATCTGTTCTGCATTTTTAAGTGAACTAACAGAATCTGCACAAATGGACTAATACCTAGATCAGAACATAATTTTTAAAAATTGTTTTTATTTTAAAAAATTCTGGGGTTACAAAAGTACATACATTGTCTCTTATTTTCAGATAATAAAGTCCTTTCCACAGGTCAATTGCATTTGATGAGAGTCTTTGATGTTGTCTACAGTATAAAGTTGCAGGAGAAGACAGGTGGGGGAGAGAGAGAGAGAGAACATCAGATTTTGCATTTCTCCAAATTTTGTGATTAAGTTATCGGCACAAAAATGTGCAGATAATGAGCTGTATCTAATGCTGCCGTTCCTGTTGCACAACAAGCTTCTGCTTGTGCTATTGAACTTCCCCCTCCTCAATAGGCGGGAATTCCAAATGCTGGGGCTGCCACAGCCAACAATCGAGTTCTTACAGATATGATGTGGGTATTATAGGGCACCTGCAAAAGTGTCAATTCTGCAACTGGTCATTCACCAGAGCTTTCTTCAATGTTCCAATTTAAGAAATTGTTTCCAGTGCCAATCCTAGGAAACACAAAGTAAAGAAAAGAGTCCCTGTAGGCATGTGCAAAGTGCCCTCGTCCCATATACTATACCCATCATTTTATGTTTATGGTGTTTTGTGTTTTATTGGGACGCGGGTGGCGCTGTGGGTAAAAGCCTCAGCACCTAGGGCTTGCCGATCGAAAGGTCGGCGGTTCGAATCCCCGCGGCGGGGTGCGCTCCCATTGCTCGGTCCCAGCGCCTGCCAACCTAGCAGTTCGAAAGCACCCTCGGGTGCAAGTAGATAAATAGGGACCGCTTTGTAGCGGGAAGGTAAACGGCGTTTCCGTGTGCAGCTCTGGCTCGCCAGAGCAGCGATGTCACGCTGGCCACGTGACCCGGAAGTGTCTTCGAACAGCGCTGGCCCCTGGCCTCCTGAGTGAGATGGGCGCACAACCCCAGAGTCTGGCAAGACTGGCCCGTACGGGCAGGGGTACCTTTACCTTTACCTTTATATACAGTGGTACCTCGGGTTACATACGCTTCAGCTTACAGACTCCGCTAACCCAGAAATAGTGCTTCAGGTTAAGAACTTTGCTTCAGGATGAGAACAGAAATTGTGCAGTGGCGGTGCGGCAGCAGCAGGAGGCCCCATTAGCTAAAGTGGTGCTTCAGGTTAAGAACAGTTTCAGGTTAAGTACGGACTTCCGGAACGAATTAAGTACTTAACTCAAGGTACCACTGTACTCTTGCACTTTTTTTAATATCCTTTAAGTTTTATTGTCCTTGTGTATATTGTTGTACACTGCCTTGATACTTCATAATACTTTGTGGTATATAAATTTTTAAATAAATAAATGCTATCTGTTATGTGGGGAGGGTGGTCAATTAGGCAGAGAAGGTTCTGGGCTTCTGCATTCAGCATCAATTCAGTTGTTATTATTTACACAATTATACTGAGCTTTGTGAAGGGCGTCACAATTATTGAGTTTGTTCTCAGGTAGGCATTTATTTTAAATAATAGGCAAGACCAAATATATTTAGCAAGGCACCCTGTAGATACTCTCTTTATTATCTGTTATAGCAGGGCTCCCTGTTCTTTTACAGACTTCAAGAACGGGAGACAGAGGAATAATTCCTCCACAGCTTGTTGAGGCTTTCTTAGTTGCCATTCTATTTTTTTCTGTATTCGATTGCTTGTCTCCCTCATCTCCATCTCCTTTATGTTCTATTTTTGTCTGAGGGATATATATTCATCATACTGTTATTTCAGCATTTTATGTTAATTGCCTGTCTTTCCCCAAACAGAATGTAGCCGAGCAGACAACCTTTCCTCTTTAAAAGCAATTCTGTTTATTTGAATCACAGTTGTCATTGTGAAGCCCGCTTATTACACTAACAATATTGTCCCAAAAGACATTTCATTAAGTGATTGGAGGGCAGTTGAGGTGGGGGCGGGGGATATAAGGACAATCGTATGAAATGAATGCAGAACAAGCCATAAGATGGGAAAATCCACAGAGATTTCACACGTGAAAGGAAAAATAGATTTACACACACACACACACACACACACACACTCCTTCCAAAATAATCACAGGCATAGAAAATAAAAAGACATTCAGATTAAATTTTCATGGCTGTAGGGCTTTTGCTAGCTATGCACAACAGCTATAGAATTCCTATCCACTTGACATCAGAAATGCAGATTCAGGGAATCCATTTAAGGCAAAATTGAAAACTTATCTTTTGAGTCTGTCTCTGTGAGCCTTAAATGCAGCTAAATTTTCAAGCTGCTGGATATTATTTTATGTAAAGCCCTCCAAGATCCTTTGTATAAGCAGTGCTATAGAAATTTACTTTGGATTGTACTTAGTCTGTAGGTCTTTTGAAATAGCAACGAGACGGCAAAAAAGTGCTTATAGTGGGAGAGGCAACAGAGTCAGTTACACATGCTGAAGAGTAAACACAAGGGAAATTCAAAGCTCCATTTCCCCAATTTGCCTATTTAAATCACAAAGGGAAAGTTAGGCTGCAATCGTAACCCCAGTTAACTTGGACTAAACCCAATAGGAGTTACTTCTGAGTAGACAAGGTTAGGATTATGCTTCCTAAGGGCTTTATTTTCCTATCATATAAAGGTAAAGGGACCCCTGACCATTAGTTCCAGTCGTGACCGACTCTGGGGTTGTGGCGCTCATCTCACTTTATTGGCCAAGGAAGCCGGCGTACAGCTTCTGGGTCATGTGGCCAGCATGACTAAGCTGCTTCTGGTGAACCAGAGCAGCGCACGGAAATGCTGTTTACCTTCCCGCCTATTTATCTACTTGCACTTTGACGTGCTTAGGAACTGCTAGGTTCGCAGGAGCAGGGACCAAGCAACGGGAGCTCACCCCGTCGCAGGGATTCGAACCGCTGACCTTCTGATCAGCAAGTCCTAGGCTCTGTGGTTTAACCCACAGCGCCACCTGCATCCTTGTCGTATAAACAGACATATATATTGTCCTATCATATAAACAGACATATATATTGCAATAGTTTCCATTCACCACACAGTGAGGTATCTAGTTTGCAGAGTTGCCAGATAGACATTTCCCCCCAAGGATTGATCCTTCATATGAGCTGCTGTGCTTTGTCATATTTCTCTGTTTTACCAGCCAACCAGAACTCCACAGAACAAAAGGATCGTTCTCATCCAAAAATATCACAGTCGTTCAAAGCATCATGGACCTGCTTCCCTCTGAGGGAGCGAAGGATGAATCTTCCAATTTTGGTTTCTCTCATTTTAACTTTTTCCCCCAACCTAAAGTTCAGGTCACCACATTGCTCCATGAGTTTGTGAATTTTGGGGTGGGAAAACCCTCAGAAAATTTGTCCATGCTGTATTTTAGTTCACATGTTTCCCTCATGTGCAGTTTTGCAAGCAATCCTTACATAATACGGTGCATTTTTGTGTGTTGTTTTCTCTACTATGCATTTCTGAACAAATGTTTTTGCTTGGAGGACTATGTGGCAAAATTCAGAAAAATGCAAATTCTGAAGGCTCTCCACAATCCCTAGTTTCTCAAGCAAGCCTTGACTCTTTCTGCTGCTTCATGGTGAGGTACCTAGCACATGTCACTGTCAAACAGCTAACAGTTTAAGGTGAAAGGCCAGAAACATATAAATCAGATAAATATTGATGGGAAGGATCATGTGAAACACTTGACTTCAAAAAGTAAACATGATGTAACAATGGTGTGCTATGCCAAGCTATTTCAGTATGGTATTCAATCAATAAAGCAGTATCATATTTGTAATCTGAATTTTTCTCGGGTTGCTGCCACAAAGCATGTGACATAGCAAAGATGCCTAGACTTTTCCACAAGAAAAAGATGCATCTTTTCGAAAAAATAAGTAAATTATTGACTTTTTAAAAAATTATACAGACAGCAAAACAAAGAAGTCTAAATTAACATTGCCTTCTGCAGATAAGAAATAATAACTATTACAATGATCAAAACAAAAAAAAATTCCTTCCAGTAGCACCTTAAAGACCAACTAAGTTAGTTCTTGGTATGAGCTTTCGTGTGCATGCACACTTCTTCAGATACACTGAAACAGAAGTTTCCAGACCCCAACACGGCTACCTATCTGTAACTATTACAATGATGAAAATGCTATAAGTACATTTACTTCTGCTTTTATTTTTTATTTTTATAAATATTTATTAGAGTTTTTAGAAAAAAGAATACAGTGATAGTAAACATTATTGCTTTGTTTTAACAAAATTTCATAATATCCTTGAACTTCCTCACGTCTCCCGCTCCCACTTACATCATTAATAAATTTTTGTCAAGCAAATTATCATCTTATTTCCAAATCTGTAGTCACTTACTTAAATACAATAAAGTAATTCTCCTACAAATTTGTTTCTCTTAATCTTTCTTATCATCAATTCCTGATCTATTTTAGTGATGGCCAATTATTTATAACCAAGCATCCTTTTTAACATTCCGCTAAATCACAATATTTCTGCAAGTAAGTCTTGAATTTCTTCCAATCTTCTTCAATCCTTTCTTCTCCCAGGTCTCGGATTCTGCCAGTCATCTCCGCCAGTTGCATATAGTCCATCAGTTGCATCTGCCATTCTTCCAGTGTGGGTAGATCTTGAGTTTTCCAATTCTTAGCAAGTAATATCCTTGCTGCTGTTGTTACATACATGAAAAATGTTCTATCTTTCTTTAACACCTTCTGGTCGACAATGCCCAGAAGAAAGGCCTCTGGTTTCTTAGTAAAGGTATACTTAAATACCTTTTTCAGCTCATTATATATCATTTCCCAGAAGGCCTTCACTTTGGGGCAAGTCCACCAGAGGTGAAAGAATGTTCCTTCATTTTCCTTACATTTCCAGCATTTGTTATCAGACGAATGGTATATTTTGGCAAGTTTAACTGGGGTCATGTACCATCTGTATATCATTTTCATTACATTTTCTTTCAAAGCATTACATGCAGTAAAGTTCAACCCAGTGGTCCACAACCTTTCCCAGTCCTCAAACATAATGTTATGCCCAATATCCTGTGCCCATTTTATCATAGCCGACTTAACCATTTCGTCTTGTGTGTTCCATTTCAACAGCAAGTTATACATTCTTGAAAGTACCTTAGTCTTAGGTTCTAACAGTTCTGTTTCCAACTTCGATTTCTCCACCTGGAATCCTAACTTTTTGTCACTTTTAAAAATTTCCTTAATCTGAGCGTAGTGTAACCAGTCTCGCACTTTGTCCTTTATTTTCTCCATACTCTGCAATTTCCAATTATCTCCATCTTTTTCTAACAGTTCCCAATATTTTGGCCAGTAGGCTTCCATATTGGGTCTTTTCCAGGCCTTAGCTTCCAAAGGTGAGAGCCACCTTGGAGTTTTATTTTCCAGTAAGTCTTTGTATTTTGTCCAGACATTAAACACTGCTTTTCTGACAATATGGTTCTTAAAGGCCTTGTTGATCTTAACTTTGTCATACCACAAATATGCATGCCAACCAAAAGCATTGTTATAACCTTCCAGATCTAACACATCGGTGTCTTCGAGAAGTAGCCAATCTTTTAGCCAGCAGAAAGCTGCGGCTTCATAGTACAACCTTAAGTCTGGCAGGGCAAAGCCCCCTCTTTCCTTTGCATCTGTTAGTATCTTAAACTTGATTCTGGGCTTTTTGCCCTGCCAGACAAATTTGGAAATATCTCTCTGCCACCTCCGGAAACACTCCGTTTTGTCCACAATTTGCAATGTTTGAAACAAGAACAACATCTTTGGCAGCACATTCATCTTAATCGCAGCAATTCGGCCTAACAAAGAAAGCTTCAGTTTTGCCCAACTTTCCAAGTCTCTCTTAATTTCAGACCAACATTTTTCATAATTTTCCTTAAATAGACTCAGATTTTTGGCTGTTATATTAACCCCTAGGTACTTTACCTTTTTCACCAATGATAATTCTGTTTCTCTCTGAAACCGTTCTGACTCTGTGTCTGTCATATTTTTCCCTAACACCTTCGTTTTTTGTTTGTTTAGCTTAAATCCTGCCACTTGACCAAAATCATGTATCAGTTGTAATACTCTTTTCGTACTAGATTCTGGCTCCTGCAATGTCAAAACTAGGTCATCTGCAAAGGCTTTAAGTTTATATTGTTTCGCTCCGACCTGAATCCCCTGCACCAGCCGGTCACCTCTAATCAAGTTCAGGAGCACCTCCAGAACTGAAATAAATAACAGAGGGGAAATCGGGCAGCCTTGTCGTGTTCCTTTTTCAATTTTAAATTCTTCCGTTACCACATTGTTAACTATCAATTTAGCTTTTTGTTCTGAATATATTGCATCAATCCCATTTTCAAAACCCCGCCCTGCTCCCATTTCTTTTAAGTTTCCCTTCATAAATTTCCAAGAGATGTTGTCAAAGGCCTTCTCTGCGTCTATAAAAATCAGCACTGCTTTAGTGTTTATGTTTGTTTGCAAAAGTTCCAAAATATCGATAATGTTCCTTGTGTTTGCAAACATATGTCTACCTGGGAGAAAGCCGGCCTGGTCTTTATGAATTACTTCATTTAAAACTCTTTTAAGTCTGCCTGCTAAAACATCAGCAAATATTTTGTAATCCACATTTAAAAGGGAGATGGGGCGGTAGTTCTTAAGTTGTGTCTTTTCAGTTTCTGATTTTGGTATCAACGTGATAAAAGCTTCCTTCCACGATTCCGGCGCCTTCTTTCCTTCCAAAATTTCATTGCTGACCTCCATCAAAGGTTGAATCAAATAGTCACTCATTGTCTTGTAATACTTGGAGGTCAAACCATCTGGTTCTGGAGATTTGCCCAGCTTCATGTTCTGAATGGCATGTTCAATTTCTTGTCGTGTTATTTGACTATTCAGGAGTAGTCTATTTTCTTGTGTGAATTTTTTAAGACTTTTTTTTTCAAAAATTGTTCAATCTCAACCTCATTTTGCGGCCCTTGAGTATATAGTTTCTTGAAATATTTATGGAAAGATTTTCTAATTTCCACGGGGTTCTGAATGTTTCTTCCTTCAATTTCTAGATTTGTTACTATGTTCAACTTTTGTCTCTTCTTCAACTGCCAAGCCAGCAGTTTCCCACATTTGTTTGCCGATTCAAACGTTTTTTGTTTCATTGACATTTACTTCTGCTTTTAAACTTCTATTCTGGTTACAATATATTACTATTCTATAATAATCTATTATATCCCATATATTATTTTATTTCCCAAATTCAAACTAACCCTCCCCTCCTCCCCACTGCTTCCCTTCACCTGTGTGAGATCTTCCCATCATAATATATTTTTTTCTAGTTGCTATGATAAAATAGAGTAACTTGAAAACTGTTACTTGAGTAACTTAGATGCATCTTTTAGTATGTCTGTTGTTGGGCTGCCTGATCAAATCAGCATTTCACTTCAGACACTTAGCCTTGTAGAGCCTCAAGCACCTTCAGGTGATTAAACTTCTGCTGGGACTCATCTTGCCTTCCTTCTGGGTTGCTCTGTCCATCTGCCTTTCCAGCTACATGTGCCCCGCTACACTTCCAATCGCTTTCTCAATCAATGCACTATCCCAATCAAAGCCCAGTGTGAGCTTGGGTAGATCCTTTTCAGTGGTGGCACCTGAACTAGAAGTAGATAAGTCAACCCATTTCCACCTCATGTCACTTTCTCCTTACTGGTCCATGTTGGCCTGTTTGTGTGTGGACTATAAAAAATAAATCCTAAAAAACAACAACTGTGAAGTTCCACTAAAATAATTAACAAAAGCCATGTGTTTATGAGGTGGTCTGAGGGCTGCCTTCTGTAACATTTTACAGCTCCTTGGAGCAGTTAGCAGCTTCATTGTATCTGCTAAAATGCTCCCAGGAAGCAACTTACCTCAAATGTGACCAGTTTGTATTATTACAACAGGCAGTTTATTAGTGGTTGCTACAGAAGGGAGTGTAAACTGTGGATTAGGTGTGTAGGAGAATTCACACATAAGGACAGCAAAAGCAACCACCTTTCAAAACAGGTGATCTCGGCAATCACTTTTCTTTCTCCTTTTCGTTTTCTTTTTCTCATGAACATTGTTTCCCAAGTGCTACAGGAGTTCCTGCTTCAGATATTATTGCCCCATTCATGGTATTAGACTAGTGCGGTGCACAAACAAGCAACTAGTTGGAAGGTTCGGAACCAGCCCTACTAGGAACTGTTTGCTGGTAACGCGAATGGATTGAATCCCACAGTAAAATGATGTGCTGGTTTTTAATTTATCTTGAGGAGCCCCACTTCCAGCTCCTTGGCACTGTTTTGTCAAACAATGGGCTCTGCTGCAAGAATATGACACCGCACTGTAAAACAGGATTTCAAAGTTTACATCGTAATCCGTTGTTATCTGCCAGGCAAGCCTTTTCCAAGGATTATTTGGGGGAAACTGTATTTTGAAGGATTAAAGGAAATAAAGCCAAATGCTCTTCTTATTGGGGAAAGAAGGGATTTTGAGGGTGATCTTCTTCCCCACTCCATCGGAATAGGCCTCACTCAATACTATCAGTTACAGATAGGTAGCCGTGTTGGTCTGCCATAGAAGAAGTGTGCATGCACACGAAAGCTCATACCAAGAACTAACTTAGTTGGTCTTTAAGGTGCTACTGGAAGAAATTTTTTTTTGTTTTCAATACTATCAGTCTTTGAAACACTTTTCTATCACTTTTCTATTTAGATAATTAGTGTGTGTGTGTGTGTGTGTATTATTTATCTGTGTAGGCCACAGCCTAAGCTTAGGATTTATTGACCTGGTTCACACCAGAGTTTGGCTTTCTGTGACCATGCAGATGCTGGCTGGTTGCAACCATTTAAAATTCATTATTAAAAGCAGACCTGAAACAAATTACTGTTAAAAGAATAGGGTGGATCCTATTGCAAAGACAGTACTGGGGGAATGGGATATAATAATGCAGGGCTTTTTCTGATGGGACACAGGGGTACACATACCCCTAAACATTTTGTGAATCTAACAGGAGAAGAAACTAATTTTTTTAAAAAAATTAGTTACTTCTGTAGCCCGCTGAATCATCAGTTCCATTGCTCTTCCCGAAGGCAGCCGCATTTCCTGTCACTGTGTTTCCTGAGTCTCAGGTGGAATGAAAGTACCCCTAAACATTATTTTTAGGAAAAAAAGCACTGGAATAATGGGTGCAATCTTGAGCTCCTGAATGGAAAAGCAAGATATAAATATATTATGTCATTCACAGTAGCACCCTTGCTTTAACTGCAGCATTTCACAGTCTTGATCTGTACTGCAAAACACCAAAACTAAACAAAAAAAATTTGTAAACCCTAATAAATAACAAGAAGCAAAAAAATACTCAAATTTCGTTATCTGAATTACTACCTCTCAGCCTAGCCTACCTAACAGGGGCATTGTGATGATAAAAGGGAGAAGGGGAAGACAATGCACCTAGACTTGGGGTCCTGGGAGTAAAAACAAGAAACAAATCTACAACAAGCAACAAACAGGTGAAATTTCAGAATTCTCAGTGAAACACATGCACAGAACATCTTGCCAACCTCAATACACACAAAAAGTATCCTTGTGTTAAAGTACAGTCTGTAGGAATGTTAGCTTGCTGCAGCTGTAAGGTGTTTGATTTTTCATTTTTGTTATTGCTGCTGCATATTAATAAATAACAGCCCAGTGGTAACATAGGGTGATTTGCTAAGCCTATACTGCATAAGAGGCATATTTCCTGTATGGAGATATCTTGTCTTTCTGGTGTGTGTGTGTGTGTGTGTGTGTGTGTGTGCGAGAGAGAGAGAGAGAGAGAGAGAGAGAGAGAGAGAGAGAGAGAGAGAGAGAGGGGGGAGATGCTGGTTAAGTGAGTCCAGGTTTCTAGTGCCTATCGAGCTGTGACCATCGAAACTGCTTCTAATTGGGTTGCATGTACCAAAAGCAAGCCAAATTGTGGCCACAATGCAGCAAGCTCAGTGCTGTGCGATTACAGCTGAAGTATATGGTATCAGATTTAACAAAGCCCTGCTCTTAAGCCTATTTTGTAGCAAAATTGTCCTAATATTGATACAGCATCTAAACAGAAGCAGGATGCTTTCCTTCAAAGCATCACATTGGGCGTATGAAGTCATCTAAGTGGAAACAATCTCCCGAGTCACATATGAGGCAGTCGTTGCCCAGAGTGCTGGGGAATAGTACTGCGTTGCTTTGAAGCCATCTTCCTTGGATGGCAAAGAAGAACTTCAATATACTTGCATGAATTATAGATGAAGGCTGATCCTCTTGTTAAAGGAGATACAGTGTGATTTTTCCCCCTTCCCAAAGACCCTACAGCTTATTGCAATGCTATTTTGCATGTGCAAACACAAGCCATTTGTGTTTTTGAGGGGTGGGGTGCAGATGGAAACCTTTTTTTATTGTTGCAGGTGCTTTCAGTAAACTGTTTTCTTTTGTTTGATGGTGGTGATAGTTTTCTGTTTTTTCTTATTGTTAATTCAGTGCGTTGCAGTTATTCCTCTAATCTGGAAATGAAGTCATAGCTTTTAAACAATTAGGTTTTTTGAAAAAACAAAAACCAAACTAACACAGAATTGATTAGAAGGGAATAAATGCCCATAAAGACATAAGAGACAAAACCAGAAATTGATTCCAAGGGACAGTTCCTAAATAGTTCAGACATTTTGGTGCCTTGAATTAAGCATCTCGGCTGTCAAACAGAAGCATAATGATATGCAGTAAGGCAGATCAAAGGCTGAGAATTATGGCTTTGCTTTCTCAGCTTCACAAATGATTTCATTTACATTCTTTTTATATTGTTTTGTATTGCTTTTAGAGCCAAACAATTCACTAGTTACAGCTTTGCCTAATGGTACAGAATGAATGATGGAGAGCCCTAACTCCATTCTCTGCAATATTAGATGCCAGGGCAGCAAGCTGCACTAAGTATTCTCTGGTTTCAATTTCCAGATAGAAAACAACCATTTCAGTGGGGCAGAAATACGCCCTGAAATACTCGCCTTTTAAAAGCTGCAAAAACAACATCATAAAACCCTGCTTGGTGTCATCCTTTCCCCTGGCTTCTGCACATTTTTCTCTCTAGCTTTCCTTCTTTCTGGATTAGTCAAATGGACAGTTCCACCGAGTCACAGATCAAAGATACAGATAGGTAGCCGTGTTGGTCTGCCATAGTCAAAACAAAAAAAAAATCCTTCCAGTAGCACCTTAAAGACCAACTAAGTTAGTTCTTGGTATGAGCTTTCGTGTGCATGCACACTTCTTCAGATACACTGAAACAGAAGTTTCCAGACCCTTCTATATAGTGAGAAGGTGGGGAGGGGTATTACTCAGAAGGGTGGTGGGAATGGGTGATTGAATTGCAACTTATCACCAAACTTAAAACCATGGAGAAACCTGGCCTGAACAAAGACATTGGATTCTTATCTCATTATACATGACAAAGCCACTTTTCACCTTCTCACCCCTTGCTTTTTCTTGTAAGACCTATTGCAGTTGTTAAGAGTCGTCAGCAGGCTCATCACAGCTATCTGCCAATCACCCATTCCCACCACCCTTCTGAGTAATACCCCTCCCCACCTTCTCACTATATAGAAGGGTCTGGAAACTTCTGTTTCAGTGTATCTGAAGAAGTGTGCATGCACACGAAAGCTCATACCAAGAACTAACTTAGTTGGTCTTTAAGGTGCTACTGGAAGAAATTTTTTTTGTTTTGACAGATCAAAGAGTGAGCAATATAATACAGGCGTCTCTCAACTTAAGTGGGGGTTATGTTCCAAGCATAGAGCATCAAGCCAAAATGGCGTATAAACAAAGCACCTTTGGTTTCAATGGCAGGTGGGATTGCCAAAGTTGTTTTCCCTGGACACCTGCCCCCTTTTTATTTTTATTTTTGCCAAGTGCATAAAGCTGAATGAGCACAAGTTAAATGTGTGTCAGCTGTAAGTTACCTGTATTACAATCCTGCACAGCCAATCAGATTTACCTATATGATGAAGTCCCTAAGGCCCAGTGAACCTGAGAAGTACACTCAGTGTACACAATAAACATTTTACATAAAGAATGACAAAATAAAACAGAAAAAATGCGAAGCAGTTTTCAAAGCTGCCTTCTCCGCCCAGCCCACCTCCCACCTACGCACATACAAAGTACACAAAAATATGTTTTGCGTTAAGAAATTACAATTACGGTAAGCTATTTATGGGAGAAGCATGTTGACTTCTCAGCCTCACAGAGCCCAGGAAGGACCAAAATAAACCTGGAGTGTTGTGTGTGTGATAATGTTGGGAGGCCACAAAATATCGTGAATAGAAACAGAATGCAAATAGCAACATTAATTTTGAGCACTAGTTGAATATCTAATATATGGCTGAGAGACTCTCAAGGTGTTATTCCCAAATCTCATAATCCATTGCATTGTTCGCTTGGGGGGAGAGCAGTGTACAGTGACTACCTATTCCTTTTTTTCCTACCCACAGGCTAGTACAGGAAAGGGCTGTAGCTCAGTGACAGAGCAGCTGCTTTGTCCCAAAGGCATGGTCTTGCTTGGTGTTTTCATTCATTTTCTGCGTCCAGAAAGTCCTATGTTCAATCCCCAGCATCTCCAGGTAGGTCTGAGTGAGAGGTTCCTGCCTGAATCCTCGGAGAACTGCTGACAGTCAGCATAATAACCTTCAGTTCCGTACAGTTGATTCTCAACTTACATGTTCTGGAGATAGTGCATAAAGCCAAAACCCCATGTATAGTCAAAATAAACTTTCCTTGCACCTCCAAAAAATCAATGCCTCTGAACCCTCTCCCAAAACTTGGGAATTAAGCTTATTTTGGCCCCTCTATAAAACCAGGAAAAAGTGTTTAAAAATCAATGTGTTTTTGATAAAATAATATGCTGAGACTTCCAATTGTCTTTAAAACTATATAGAAAGTGGGGCGGGGGCAGTGGCATAGTGTGGGTTGCCAGTGCCCAGAGCACAAAATGAAGAAGGGAAGGAAGAGATAGTAAGAAATTCTGATGGGAAGAAAGAATGCGGCAGCTTCAGGAAGTGTCAAGGGCTGCATAAAATGAGGTGAGGGCAACATCCACCTGCAATTTAACACCTCCTTTGGAACCTCAATGCAGTGAGAGAGAGAAATGAGTTGACACGGCGGAGTAGCCACAAGCGCACTCCCACAGTCCCTCCTAGTCTCCTCCCCTTGAGTCCAGCAAGGGTCATATCATGCTCTAGCTGCCATGCAGATTCTGCCTTAGATATTCCATATTGCAGTTGTCCCCATGTGGGTCTGTCAATGGGCTTATCTGTGTTCTCCAGCTCACCAAAAAGTGACGGGGGGCAACAGGGGGTATCCACTGGTCTGAAGAAAATTGCCTAATGGAACAGTTCGGTCCACAGAGGAGTCTTGTTCTTCTAACTTACTTACCTTAACAAAATATCCCTTAGTGGAGCTAAGCTTTTGCAACAAGCTTTGGTTTAATCTAGGCCTGCATTCAGCTGTGAGGTTCATTGCACTCATTTCACTGGTTCCAACACTAGTGGTCCTGTCCTGATTTCTAACATTCCATTTGCTCTACAATACCTTGCTGTGTTATCAAACTGATTTTTTAAAAAAATCAACACGCCACCATGTTGTGCTAAATTTTAAATGGCAGGAAAAAGCTGTGTCAATATACCACCCCAAATTTTGTCGGCGCAAAACTCCTGCCATTTTACAGATTAATGGGGCTGTAGGCAGAGGTTTTCCTGCAAACAATTAATACAAGAAGGATTTCCATTAGATTTCCAGGAGTGACTTTTACGTTGTGCGAAATGATCACATAAAATGTGAAAATGAACAGGTAACGTAGCATTGTGAAGATGGAATAAAGTGCCATCTGAATGCAGCCATAGCCATTCAGCTCTTGTGAAACATAGCTTTGGCTTATCTTAATTGCCAATAACTTGACTGAGGAAAGATGCATTGTGACAATGAACACCTTGTAGTGCTTTGGAGAAAGCCAGACGGAGCAGAAACATATAACGTACGGCGCCGATAAGACAGAAAAATAATATGAAAGTAGATCACCCGTGATATCAGTGTTGGCAGCTCTGCCTCAATATACAGGCAGCGACTGTCGCTGCAATAGATGTGTAACCGGTTGCCTATTAAGAGCAAGAAGATAAAACTATACAAATCTCCTTATAACAGATACTTCTAATGCTCAGTGTTGGCTTGTTCGCTATTCATTTTGAGAGGTTTGTTAAAAGCCTTGGCTTCCATAATGGCAGCACAGGGCTGGTGTCACTAATGGGCTTGCTAGGTTGGTTGATTTGACAAGGCCTGAAAAGAAGGGGAAGAAACAGAACAAAACCAGCCTCACTTGTAGCTCTGTAGACAGCAGCCCCATTTTCCTGGATCAACAGCAGGACAAGGATTAGTTCTTCTCTGAACAGAAGGGAGTCTGAAGCATGCTAAACTTGGAGCCATGATTCTGACCAAAGCTAATGGAAGAGAGCCAGAGTCAGGCTAGGAAATCAAAATGGAGGGGGACCTCATTGGGGTGGAGTGTCTGTAAGACCATGCAAGGGCCTTTTCACCCCATTGTTCTTCTCATCCATTTTTTCTTCGTTCAGTCATTATAGCATTGGCAAAAGGTAAAGGTAAAGAACCTCTGGACAGTTAAGTCCAGTCAAAGGCGACCATGGGGTTGTGGTGCTCATCTCGCTTTTCAGGCTGAAGGGGCTGACGTTTGTCCACAGGCAGCTTGCCGGGTCATGTAGCCAGCATGACTAAACTGCTACTGGCTTACAGAGGACCGTGACAAGTGCCAGAGCACACAGAAATGCCGTTTACCTACCTACCTATTTATCTACTTGTACTGGTGTGGTTTCAAACTGCTAGGTTGGCAGAAGCTGGGACAGAGCAACAGGAGCTCACTCCGTTGTGGGGATTTGAACTGCCAACCTTCTGATCAGCATGCCCAGGAGGCTCAATGGTTTAGACATGTTTATGGCTAGAAACAGGGATGAGAAAATTTGGTTTCCATTGCACCACCCCCAATCCACACCAGCAAATTGCGCATGCTCTGAATCATGGGCAAAGCAATTCTAAGGCCACATTGATGCCATAGGTTTAAAGCACCAAGATACCACTTTGAACAGCCATGGCTCCCCCCAAAGAATTCTGGGAGGTGTAGTTTGTTAAGGGTTCTGAGAGTTGTTAGGAGACCCCTTCTCCCCTCACACAGCTACTATTCCCTGAATGGTTTAACAATCTATCCCTCTTCACAGGATATTCTGGAAATTGTAGCTATTTAAGGGGAGTAGGGACCCCCTAACAACTCTCAGCCCCCTTAACAAACTATAGCTCCCAAAATTCTTTGGGGAGAAGCCATGAAAGTGGTATGGTGCTGTGGATGTAGCCTAAGGTGGCCAGGGAGGGAGATTCCATAAGTGGAAGTGACTTGCATGACAAAAATAGTATTGGATACAACCTCCCCACCCCAAACAACCACAACTGCAGCACCTATAATAAATATGTGTGTGTGCCTTTAAAGTGACCTGGGAAAATAGAATGATTCAATTTGAGATCCTCTATCTTAGGCTGAGCTCTCTAAGTCTATTCCTTGGAGGCAGGTTGTGGGTGTCTAGAAAGTGGCTCTCTGCAAATATCAAGGCCACCTTTCTGCTTCACTTGTCAACACATTGTGTATCTTGCTTATTTGCTAATTGTTCCCCAGATAATTCGAGCAAAGTCAGCCAAGGAGCAAAGGAACACATATCCTGTACTTGCTCTCTCTGTTTTGCCCATGACACTCTTGTCAATGAACACAGTGCTGACCTGGGTTTATTTACTTTTTGGGGATTTATTTTTTTGCTCCTAAAGTGCTTTTGCGTATACATCCAAAAACTTCTGCAGGCACAAACAGTATTAAAATTAGGATTATGCATGACCATTGTTGTGGAGGTGGGGGGATGATTGACAAAATCCTCCTGGCAAACTGGGAATATCCCATCACTCCCCCAAGTTTAGGATATTCCACCATTCTTCAGCAGAGCTCCTTTTTACTTGAGAAAAATAAGTAGCTCATGTAAATGTAAACTAAGCTTTAATAATGAAGAAAACTGTAACGAAGCAACATAATGAGAGAAGCTAAATACAACATGAGGCAAGTCTGAGTCAAGAAGAGGCAGTTGGTCCCTCTTAACTGACATTCTTAACTGAGCATAACTGAACACACACTAAAGGGAGGGGCTGATTCCAAAGCAAAACACACAGATACCAAACACTCTACTATTCAAATTAGGCCCCAGTGCTTTTCTTACAACCACTCCAGGAGCATCATGGATGTGCAATAAAAAGGATGTTTGGAGGCACCCTTGGCCTATATGATGCTACAAGACTGGTTCCCCCCCCCCCCCCAATAAAGCTGACATTATTAGTGGAAATGTCTGGCTGCACTGCGGATACTTGTTTAGACAGATTGGCAAATGCATATCTGTCACAGTGACTGAAACCAGTAATGATTTTCATTGGCTCCCAGTAAGTTTCCGAGCACAATTCAAAGTGTTGCTGCTGACCTTTAAAGCCCTAAACGGCCTCAGTCCTGTATACCTGAAGGAGCGTCTCCACCCCCATCATTCTATCCGGACACTGAGATCCAGTGCCGAGGGCCTTCTGGCGGTTCCCTCATTGCGAGAAGTGAGGTTACAGGGAACCAGAGAGATGGCCTTCTTGGTAGTGGTGGCTGCCCTGCGGAACACCCTCCCACCAGATGTGAAGGAAATAAGCAGCTATCTTCTCTTTAAAAGACATCTGAAGGCAGCCCTGTTTAGGGAAGTTTTTAATATTTAATGCTGTATTGTTCTTAACATTCGATTGGGAGCCACCCAGAGTGGCTGGGGAAACTCAGCCAGATGGATGGGGTATAAATATTTTTTTTATCATCATCATCATCATGGTTAGTAGTCACTGATAGCCTTATTTTCCCAAGAATTTGTCCAATCCTCTTTTAAAGCTATCCAGGGTGGTGGTCATCACTGTCTGTGATGAGTTATCACAGATCGAACACCACATATGAAACCTTGATAGTACTTCATATCCCTTCAGACACATCACATTTCAGTGGACTTAGACCAACTGTTCATCTGGTAGTTGCAGATAAAATCCAGTAAGTGCACACACATATGTGAACAAGGCCACCACACCCACCAATGAACCAACAAACATACACTTCCTTTCTTGTATACATTTGGTTGACAGCAGGTAAAGACTGAGCATTGAGGCCACTTAACTGAGGGCTACGTCTAGCATGCTGAAGCATAAACGTTCATCCAGTACAATCATGCAACTTCCGGGACACAATGGGCTGTATCTAGCAGTGACTTTCTGTTCATCAAAAGGTTTTTGATCCAGCGGAGGCCTCAACTGGTATTATGAATGACCTGCTAGCGAACGCTTCCAAACTCAAGGGCATTTTAACAAAAGAAAATAATGAAATGTCAAAGAAATAATAATAATCAGAAAATGAGTGATTCATGAGACAAGAGGAGCAAGCCTAAGCAGATATGCTACGAATACTTACAATAATAAGTCAACTTTAGGCTGAGGGGTGCAATTCTTGACATCTGGGACGCAACTGTATCACCAAAATACATTCACTAGTGTCAAGACTCATAATTTTTCAGATAAGAAGGAAAATGTGACTCTAATAGAACTCTGATTAAGAAGGCAAATGTGACTACAGCAATATTGCCAGTCCTAATTTCTCCATTATGCCAGTCTAGGCCTTTCAGTACCCCTCAACTGACCTAAATCAGACTTCTTCTTGAGTTTTTGAAGTTGCACAGGCAACTTCATCTGAAACTCTTCAGAAATGCTTTGCTGTGTTCTATGAAATTGCATTGAACTCCCACACAGAACCTGGGACACCCATACATGCATCTGCTCCATTTGTCCCTATTAACCAGGAGCCAGTCCCTGTTTTTGTTTTTGTTGTTTTATGAATTGCCCTATCGGTCCCTGTTTCATCTTTTGGGAATGCTTTGCTAAAATTGTCTTTGTGTGCAAGGCTAGAGTTGTTGTTCTAGAGGGTTCAGCTCCCTCGTCACAGTCTGAAGAAGCTCATTCTGAGTGGGAGGGGAAGATACAACTAGTCTTCAGTAGGCATGCAGAGAAATGTGTACACAGGAACATAAGCTGTGACTCGATGCTGCAGTCATCTGGTACATGGGCACAGATGTGTGCAATAGCCCCAAGTAATTCGATGGGGAGAAATTAAATGATGTGCGTGCTCATATGAACCAGCCCACACAATTAAGGAACCGAGGGCAAGCAATATTTTTGCTGGTTGTTCAGCTAACCTAGAACAGGTGCCATTCCGTACCTGAGAATTATAAATGTAAAAGGAGCTGGGGGTGGATAAGAACCAGGCTCCTGGGATCCAGGGAGGTGACTTTAATGTTCAACATCTCAAACCAGCAGCATGTCAAATTATCGATGCAAAGCATTTGATGACTGTCTTTAAGAGGCAGGGACATGGGCTGTCTAGACATGATCAGATATCAAAGTCGACGAGTTTTGCAATCTGATGATTTTCTTTTTCTTTTTATGGCAGTAAAGAGGCACCTGTCAGGACTTGACAGGCTGCAAACCCAGTGATTATAACAACAATAACTGCTCTAGGTGGTATTATCAGCCTTTGGAATAACGTTGTCTTAAGAAAGCTCTTGCTGCTCGCTTATCTGTAGCTTGGTTTTCACCGCTGAGTAGACTGACTTGCTTACTTTACTTACTTATTTATATTTTTCTAGACCCCTCAGAAACAAGTTCATGGAAGCATCATGGAAACCAAATAAAAACATCATTATGTACCCCACTATGTGGTAAAATCTACAATATATCTTTAAAATTCAACCCACCAGAAAAACCCAAATAGAAAATATGTAACACAATAAAATACAATGCAAATCATGGAAGCTTATGAAGAGAGCGGCCTTTACTTGCAAGTCGCAACAGATTTAGGATTCATTTGCACTGACTTTGGCTGGCAATGTGTTTTGCACTGAAAATGGTTATTTGTTTCTGTGAGTGCTGTTTGATCAAGCAGTTTACCAATTTTCTAAATAAAATAAATAAATGAATACTAAAGGTCTTCTAACTAGTGCAGGGAGACCCCCCACACACACACAAAACACACACACACACACAGAGAGAGAGAGAGAGAAAGAGAGAGAGAGAGAGAGAGAGAGAGAGAGAGAGAGAGAGAGAGAGAGAGAGAGAGAGAGAAGACTCCTCACACACAGTCTAGGTGTTACCACTTTTTTAGTATTTATAAGATGGATGAATAATTGTTTTGTTGCAAGTACCAAATAAGGGGTTTGGTCCAGATTGGGACCCTGGTGGAGAGACTTTGCTGATATTAACCCTCTGCCCCCCCCCCCCGCCAATTGTGACCCCAGTCAAATGAGAACTTGTCCCCCACTGCAAACAGCAGGCAGGGATCCTGCAATCCAGGTTGGGATCATAGCAGGGAGCTATATTGAAGCTCCACAGATCACTGTCCTGGGCCCAAGCTGTATCTCCACCCCCACCCCAGCCTGCTATATACTTTTTTAAACCTTCTGTGCAATTGCTTTTCGTGTGAATGTCAGTAAGGATATGCTCAATAATTGATAATTCCCACCAGCTTTTCATGGTATGACAGCTGTGATAGTTCCTGGACCAGGGATGCTTGATCACGGTAGTTCAGGCATGGGTAACACCAGCACTGGATTACTGCAATTTGCTCTATGTGGGGCTTCCCTCGCACTTGACCCGCAAACTGGAGTTAGCACAGAATGCTCCAGCGTGGTTGTTGACAGCAGTGAGATAGCCACTTCCGCCCTAAGGAGGAGGAGGGGTTGCGGGCTTCACGCCCCTCCACGTGCGCAGTGGGTGGAAGCCAAACGCTGTGCAGTTGGAGGAATTCCTGGCCGTGTCATGCCCTGGTCGGCCAATCAGCCAGTTCAGGGGGCATGGCCTGCCCTATAAAGGCAGGACACAGTCAGGGATCTCCCTCTTTGCCACTTGCCAGCTGTTCCTGCTTTTCCCACCCACCCGCCTTATAAGGTTTCATTCTTTGACCTTGCTATGGACCTCAGTTGGTCGCCGTTAAGGGGCCTGGTAGGCATTTTTCCACTTGGCAAATTGGCACAGCCACTTGGTTTACACCCAGCTCGTAGCAAATCATCACAACGTTTTGGGTATTGGCGGTTAGGCATTGGTATAGTTCTATAGATGGAAGAGGGGAGGTAGCGCCATCACCTGCCCCACATATTGAATGGGTAGTCCGTTAAAGGATTCCGGGGAGCCTGGCCCTGTTCGAAGCCTAGGGAGGTTAGGGCCTAAGGCACACCCCCTAGCGGTGACCCCGCGGGGAGTTCCTAGTTGGTGTGCATCAGCAGGACTCCCCCTGTTGGTGGTTAACCCTTTCCGGACTTCGAGCGGACGGGCTGAAGTCAGATATATTTGGTTAGGACCAATGCCTAAGCCAATACCGCTCATCACCTGTATTTTTAAAGAGATCTATATTTCTAGGTGTTAGCCAGATGCCGAGGTATTTAACTTTTTTGACCATCTCTATCTGTGATTGCTGTTGGATTGTTTCTATTGTCTTCGGATCTATATTTTTACATATCATTTTTGTTTTTGTCTTATTTAGTTTAAACCCGGCCACTTCACCAAATGATTCTGCTTCCTTCAATATCTCTCCCACAGAGGTTTCTGGGTCTTCTGTCATTACTACCAAATCGTCAGCGAAGGCCTTGGTCTTATACACATTCCGTCCTAGCTTTACTCCTCTAATATTCTCATTTTGTCTTATGGCGTTTAAAAGGACTTCTAACACTGTTATAAATAGTAACGGGGAGAGCGGGCATCCTTGTCTTGTTCCCTTCCTTATCTTTATTTCCTCCGTTACCATATTATTTACGATCAGTTTGGCCCTCTGTTCTGTGTATATTGCCCTTACCCCATTAAGGAAGTCTTTGCCTACATTCATGTGTTCCAGGTTTCTCAACATAAAATTCCATAGCACATTATCAAATGCCTTTTCGGCGTCAATGAACATCATTATAACTTGTTTATCAATCCTTACAGACAGGAATTCTAACATATCAATGATATTTCTTGTGTTGTCTCTCATCTGCCGGCCAGGTAAGAAGCCTGCCTGATCTGTGTGTATGATATCTGCTAATACATTCTTTAACCTTCTTGCCAGAATTCCTGCAAATATCTTATAGTCTACATTCAGCAGCGAGATTGGTCTATAATTTTTGACTTGGGTCAGGTCTGCGTCCTGTTTGGGGATAAACGTGATGTATGCCTCCTTCCAAGTTTCTGGAATTTCTCCTTTCTTTAAGATGTTATTCATAGTGTTTTTCAAGGGTCTTACTAGAATAGGTTTCAGTTCTTTATAATAGCTGGCAGTAAATCCATCGGGGCCTGGTGCTTTGCCCCTCTTGAGATCTCTAATTACCTCCTCGATTTCCTCGTTTTCAATTGCTATGTTTAATCTTTGTCTCCCTTCCTCCGGGATTTTTTGTCCCCCTTTATCTTTCATGTATCTTTCTATTTTCCTTAAACCTACCTTTTCCTGGTCCTTATACAGGTTTCTATAATAATTAAGAAACTCCCTTCTAATTCCTTTGGGGTCAGTTCTCTCCTCCCCCTCTATTATTATTTTATTAATCGTCCCCTGTTCTTTCCTTTTTTTCGTTTGCCAGGCAAGCCATTTGCCTGGCTTGTTCGCAAATTCAAAGTTTCTTTGCCTAAGTCTTTTAATATTCCACTCTACTTCCTTGTTTATCATTGTAGCAAACTGGGTTTGTAGGATTTTTATTTTTTCTTTTGTTTTCAGACAATTGGGGTTTTGGGCTAGCTCTGATTCGTTTGTCATTATCTGTCTTAGAATTTCCTCTTTATTTTTCTCTCTGTTCCTGTTTTTGATTGCGTTTTGTTGAATGAAGTACCCTCTTATTACCGCTTTATTAGCATCCCATACTATATTGTCCCGCTCATCACCTGTAACCAATAAAGTTGTGGCCTTTTTTAGCCCATTAACCTTAATAATTGTGTCATTATTTCCACCGGGGGGGGGGTGAGAACTCACAACACAACCTGTCAGCACTTACAAATCTCTGCCATTTGGTTACCAGGCAAAGTTCAGGGAGTTACTATTGGCCTATAAATCCCTTTAAATAACAGCAACAACAGTAGTAAAAGTAGTAAAAATACTGACCCGAAAAGGTTGTCAAACCATGGCATGTATCAAATGGCATCATCCTGATGCAACATCGTGAACATTTTCAAAGTTTACGTCCTAAATTGAAGTGCTGACAGCCAGTAGCAACATCCACAGAAGTTGCATCACCTAAGCTGCAGATCTAACTTCTTTTCCGGTATATTATTATCAGATATAATTCATGGTAATCAACCCTATTGCTTTCCTAGGTTATCATCTGATTTTGTCTCTGACATCTAATTTGGTAGGCGACAAATCTGTGCTCAGACTGTGACAGTGCTTTAGACTTGGGAGCAGCTGCTATCCCGTATCTTGAAATGAGCCTCGAGTTCAGAGGCCACAATCCACTGGGAGCTTGGCATTTAAATTACTGCGAGTGCCGCAAGAGAACTGCTGTGAGGCCTGAATTGCTTTAGCCTCCTAGCGCTTTGTCCCAGTAGAGTTTAATGGTTGGGGAAATGGGATGAACCCGCATGGGGTCAAACAAGACCACAACAACATTGTTCAGGCTGCGTTTTCTTATTTTATGTATGCATCTTGCTGAGTTGCTTTGCTATTTCTTCCAAGAACTCATACACCTGACTGTCTCTCCTTACAGGGGGGGCTCATAGTGGTAGAGGACATCTCTTTCATTCCCAGGTAGGGCTGGAAATGATTCAAATCATGGAATCCTGGTGCCTCTTGGTGCTAACTAGGGTGGTGAACTGGATCTGGCCTGGTAGTCAGACCTCTATATCCCCTACCCCATGAGCTGAGCTTCACAGGTAGGCAGCACTGCCCACCTGTCAATCACTTAGCATCACGGTGATGTCAGATCACCTATTTTCCTTTGCCAGTGGAGTTTGACATCAAACTGAGTAAGGCATTGCAGCACTAGCAAAGCACAGGTGCCTGCAAAGTCCTTTTCAGTACAGCTACATCTTTGTCTGCTTCCCACATCTGATGTTATATATATGACACCAGGTGTAAGGCAGGAGGGGTGGGACTTGGCTGAAATCTGGAGGCATCCCACAAGCCAGAGGTTCTGCAATGCTAGTGTAGACAGTACTGGATTAAATGGGTCAATGCTGTGATGCCTACAGCTTCCTATATCCATTTTCTTAGCAAGAAAAACGCTTCAAGGTCGAATAGAAATAAAAGTCAGCATTATGCCTAGGGTACATTACATAGTCCTCCCCTCCACAGCATTTTTATTTATTTTTTTTATTTGGGTTTTGTGTAGGTGGATCCTGCTAATGTCGGCATAGAAGTCTTTTATTTTCAAGCGTCTGATTTGATTCGGACGTTGCTATGGATGCCATTCAGGTGAATACCCAAGAGTAAAATTGGATAATGTTGTTATCCGCAAGGAGATTAAGTGATTTGATGTGGAACGTCACTCTCATATCTTAAAAGAAAAATAAATTTTGGAATCATGGAGTGGGGGAAAGGCATAGCTGCGGTGCCTCTCCTTGGTTGGGCTCTTAAAAGAATAATGTCCAGCAATGTCTTATGCCTGTGAGTCAAATTACACTTTTTCCAGCCACATCTTAGGAAGAGAACAGTGGCAGGCACTGGTTGCCAGGCCTAATCTCTCTGTCATATTTCAGAGGCTGGCAACTCAATGTTCAGAAAAACACACGTAGGACCTGCAGTACAGCATTGCACTGTAGAGTGTTTGTGCTCAGGGTTCCAGCCAGCCAGTCATGCCCTTTTCCAGAATACACTGTTCAGACCTTGCCCAACCCAGTGCCCTCAATATTATTTTGGACTACAATTCCCAAACAGCACCAGCATGGTCAATGGTCAAGGACGATGGGGGTTGTAATCTTCTTGTCACTTTTTTCCAGGATAATGAGGAACCGTTAATGAGTACTCTTTGAGTTCAGTCAACCAGCTACAAATCCACCTAACAGTCCAGCCCTCATTTTACCAGCTCTGTGAGAATATCATGGGTGTTTTTTTCTTTTGTTTGTTCTTGTTTTTTGGTCAAAAGCTTGTTTTGGTTCTGAAAATTGCATGTAATTATATGCATGGACTTTAATTATGTTGTCAGCCACCTCATAAGAAGAGGTTGGGAGGCAGGAAATAAATATGTTAAACAAATAAAAGCTTATTTTCTGCAGGTATAGATACCCTTTCCTCGCTCACAGAGCTTTAATTTCTCACGTTCCCTGCGAAGAGGGATTGGTTGTTACATCGCTCAGGGAACTGCAGCTCTGTCACTCTGTGAGGAGAATAAGAGGTCTTCTAACAACTCTCAGCACCCTTAACAAACTACATCTGCCAGAAATCTTTGGTGTCAATGTGGTGTGAGATAGTATTGTGATGTCACATTCAATCTCAGGTACCAGAGCTACAGTAGTGAACTGCAGTGCACTTTACTAGAGGCCCTGTGGGGATTTCAAAATGGCAGCTCCAAGCCACCTGGCGGTGCTGCCCCTGGCCTGGCACTAGTGGGAATTTTGCCTGGTACCCCCTCAGACCTAGAGCCAACTCCGGCTGCAGAATTTGACCAAAGTGAGACCTACCTCAGCCCCTTGCTGAGCTTTACCGACATCGCTGGAGCCTCAAGCTTGAGACGAATGTATAATTATCACATAATTAGTTATTATACTCCTGTTTGTTTTATTTAAGGCATTTCTAGCCCAGTCTTCATTAAAAATAAATAAATCCCAGAGCGGGGTAGAAATGCCCTAAACAAACAACACACAGACAGATACCATAAGCAAAGAAAGAAGAAGCACAATTGCACAGCCTTAGCCCCGGACGTAGAGTAAGTGTTTGTTTCTCTTGGAATAATTTTCATCTGAAAATGGCAGAGCCAGGTCATATCATTTGACCTGCTCTTGAAGTTCAATTGACCTTGTTATCTTGGCATTGTTTTGTTGTGCACCTCCCAGCTTTCACTCCAGCCTACATTCATGGTTGTTGGCAGTAAGGGCAGGGCAGCAGGCAGCTCCGTGGAGCATCTGCTTTGCAAGCAGAAAGTCCCAGGTTCAGTCGCCAGCATCTCCAGGTAGGGATGAGAGAGAACCTTGCCTGGAACCATGGACAGCCACTCCAAGTAAGTACAGACAGTCCTGAGGTCAATTGACCAATGGTCTGACTCTGTATAAGTGTCATGAGTTTCCTCCCACACTTGTTCCCAATGTAGATCTTCATCCCCGCCTCGTATTCCATGTAGATCTTTACTCACTTCTTCCTTGGTAATCGTTGTTGTTTAGTCGTTTAGTCATGCCCGACTCTTCGTGACCCCACGGACCAGAGCACGCCAGGCACTCCTGTCTTCCACTGCTTCCCGCAGTTTGGTCAAACTCATGCTGGTAGCTTCGAGAACACTGTCCAACCATCTCGTCCTCTGTCGTCCCCTTCTCCTTGTGTCTTTCCCAACATCAGGGTCTTTTCCAGGGAGTCTTCTCTTCTCATGAGGTGGACAAAGTACTGGAGCCTCAGCTTCATGATCTGTCCTTCCAGTTAGCACTCAGGGCTGATTTCCCTCAGAATGGATAGGTTTGATCTTCTTTCAGTCCATGGGACTCTCAAGAGTCTCCTCCAGCACCAGAATTCAAATGCATCCATTCTTCGGTGATCAGCCTTCTTTATGGTCCAGCTCTCACTTCCATGGGAAAACCATAGCTTTGTTGGTCCTTGGTAATAGGGTACCTTTGTTGGTCCTTGGTAATAGGGTGCCATTTTGTGGTTCACCTCAGGTACCAAAATGTTTGGGGCCGGCCCTACATCTAGCTCACTATTGTTTATAGTGACTGGTAGATGCTTTGGGAAATTTTTCCCCAGCCCTACCTGCAAATGGCAGGGACTCAGCCTGGGACCTTTCACAAACAAAGCACATGCTATAGCCCTGAGCTGCAGCCCTTCTCAGCTGGACTGCAGGGTCGTTGCAAGCCTTGCTCCCATTCCATAATGATAATTTTACTATTTATACCCCACACATTTTACTGGGTTGCCCCAGCCACTCTGGGCAGCTTCCAACATATATAGAAACATAATAAAACATTGAACATTTGAAAAAAACCTTCCTTATACAGTATTGCCTTTGAATGGCTTGGGGGTCGGATAACTCCACACCCTCCAACATTTCTCCATTGAAAATAGGGTAAAGTGGGACATTCTGAGATCAAATCAGAAACCGGGCTCAACCATCCTTTCCAATTTGCATTGTGTGGATAATGACACTGGAGCACATTGTCAAGTTCTCAAACGCTGCTCTCTGCTCCCAACCCAGCTTGCAGTATATGAGTTTTAACAATCTGATATTTACATTGACAGTTCTATTTTTTTAAAAAAAAAAGTTCATGTTGTTTATATATATGTGCATGTTTCAAAAATGCAGTATACAAAATAATAATAATAAACACTATCACAATTATCATAAAACAACACTTTAAAATAGCAGGGTCAGTCATATTTCACACACACAGCATCGTGCAAGTGTGTTTGTTTGTTTGTTTGTTTGTTTGAGGGGGGAAATTATGAACTTCTTCCTTCTTTGCTTCTGCTTTGGGACACAGGCACTACTATGAAATCATTGCAATGATAAATTGTTCCATTGTCTCTTACAAGAATTTGTCATATTTTAGTACCCTCTTCTAAGCTGGCCACTTAGTTCTGGAGAGCTACATCTAGTGTACCAACATAAATTGGTAATCTCTCTCTCTTTTGGGGGGGGGGTGTAGAGAGTATATTACTTATATTGGGCTATAAATCTTTTTTTCAAAAAAAATCATTTTAAAAAATGAAACTCATGAAAAATTGAAGCAAAAGAAAGTGTGGGACAGAAATGTCCTTTTTCTCCCACCGTTGCCTGACCAGACATTTTGCTCTCTGCTTCCTTTATGAACCGATGTCAAAGAGCAGCCTGACATCAGCGCCTATCTTTCAAATCTTTCAACGCCACTTCTCAAAAGGTCCTCTAGACTCTTGACATAAGCAGGATTGTTCTGTATTATGAGTAACGGTGGCTAAGCAATCATGGAGAACAGTACGGAGATGCCTCTCCATCGATCTTCAGGAATGAGAAAACTTTTGTCAGGAGATATCATCATTTTGCCAATGCCTGTAGAACTGCTTAATGGACCAAGAAGCCTTTTTATTATTATTTTTCATTATTTTTGCACGCACATTTCTGGAACACATCTTATAGGGAGAAAAAATGCTTTCCCTGAGATTTTTTTTTTTTGCAGAGACATTCCCAACTCAAAGAGCGAAGGAAGTGTGTGTGTGTGTGTGTGTGTGTGTGTGTGTAGTGGTTAATTGAATCACAGACAGTTGGTTGGAACTTGGAGACCAGGGTCCACGCTGTCGTTTATTACACTTTGCCCACTGCTTGGGGCCGCTTACATTGGAGAGTTTTTGACGCCAATTGCAACGTTCTAATTGAGCTGCCCAGACGTAGAGGAATTGCTTTGTGCTAAAGGAAAATGGCTGGCGGAATTACAAAAAAATAAAAATAAAATAATGTTATTACCAGGGGGGTGGCAGGGAGTGTAGTGTACTTTCCTGCTTTTTGAAATGTCATACTCCCAGGCACCAATTTATCTGACTTACATTATATTGCTACAAATAGCCGGCGAGTGTAACCGGGCCATTTTTCACAATAAAGGTACTTTCAGAACTGCTATTTTAGTTCCATAATGATTGTACAGATCTATTTATTATGCATTTGTGTTTCCTTTCTAAGTAATACCTTGCTTTTGGCAGTGCGTTGGAATGTGTGCATGATATTAATCAGGGTGGGCTGCTTAGTTCACCGTGAGCCCGCATTTCGGAGAATGGAGAAGAGGAGAAAGTTAATGTGCGAACGTAATGCTGTTTGCACAGGGGTGGTAAAATACATAGGGCGGGGGATTAAGAAATCTTTTTTCCCTGTTCTTCTGATTTCATCTCGTTTCCACTCTTCATAGCAGCATAATGGCTGTATTGACAGTGGGGGATGAGATCTCACAGACTGCAGAGCGCAGCACAAAATGGATATATAAAAGGTCAATAAGGAGAAATGGCAATGCCCCTCTCTTGGCTCATTTGGCTTTTGGGTCAGTGTACAAGATGTTGCAGCACAGGCAAACCCGTCATGTATCAGAGGAGCAAAGGCCAGGCCTTTTTTTCTTCCCACTGCTTGACGCTCGAAGCATCAGCCAAGTCCCTGATGAAGAAGCGGAAGAGATTGCGCTGCGCTGTCGTTTGCCTGGTTCTCTGTCCGCACTTTTGCTGGGCTGAAGTATGCCGGAAGTGCAAGCATGAGAAATATACCCGCTACAAGCAGGATCAGTGTGGCACACAAGGACAACCTGAAGCTAACGCCAGAGAGCCAACCAGAGTGGTGTCCATAGTTCTCCCCCTCCCTGTGTGTTTTTTGTTTTATTTTATTAACTTTCAAGAAACAGGATATAAGCATAAGCAAAACATTATCAAAACAACTGGTTTCCCCACCACCACCACCCTGGAACAGAAGGTCAATACAGCAGATGTTCCCATAAATCTATACGCTCTATAAGACGCACCCGACCATAACATGCACCCAGTTTTTAGGGGAGGAAAACAAGAAATAAGAAAGCAACGCAAAGCCGCCTGAGCACAGAGGGAGCGTGCTCCCTCTTCGCTCAGGAGGCTTTGTGGGGCTATCCCTGAAACCAGGAGAGCAAGCGGGATTGGTGCGCACCGATCCCTCTTGCCCTCCTGGCTTCAGCGAAAGCAAGCCTACTGGCTTTCCCCCCACCTCCTGCAAGAGCCGTGTGCTCTTTAAAGGGAGCACGGCTCTTGGGGGCTTTTCTGGGAGTTGGGGGAAGGGACAGAGCCACGCACCTCTGTCCCTTCCCCCATCTCTCACAAAAGCCAAGGATAGCTGTGCGAAGCCTCCGCAGGGCAGCAGGATGAAGGCTCCCCGCTGCCCTGCGGAGGCTTCGCGTGGCTAAGCCAGAAGCTAGAACAGCGAGAGGGAGCGCAGCGCAGCACTCCCTCTCGCTGTTCTGGTTTCTGGGATAGCCGCGCAGCCTGCATTCGCTCCATAAGATGCACACACATTTCCCCTTACTTTTTAGGAGGGGGGGGGAGTGCGTCTTATAGAGCGAAAAATACGGTAGTTCTTGGGTGCTGGCCGTCAGGGTGTTCATTTGAATACTTTACAAAGGGATGCCATGTTTAAGCAAAATTGTCCGTCTCAGTTGCATGTACTTTCTTAGTTTCCTCACAACAACCCTGTGAGGTAGGTTAGTCTCGGAGACAGTGACTGGCCCAGGGTCACCCATTGAGCTTCATGGCCCAGTAAGGATTTGAACCCTGGTCATCCAGGTCAATGTCCAGCACTCTAGCCACTCTAGAGTTTGTAAGAGAGACCCGATTAGGTAAGTGGGTCAGTTGCTCCTCCTGCTGCTGCTACCGGTAACCACTATTTAGAGATTTGTTATGACTTCTTGTGTTGTGATTTTAATGATTTTGTTATCTTAGGGATTTTATGCACTCTTTTTACTCTGTTTGAATTTGTTGTAAGCCACTCTGCTTCCAATTTATTTATTTTTAACCTATAAATAAATAAAGAAATGGATGGATAACTCAGTTGGTTAGACTAGAGCATGGTGCTGATAACACCAAGGTCTCAGGTTCAATCTGGATCTGGGACAGCTGCATATTCCTGCACTGCAAGGGGTTGAACTAGATGTTCCTCAGGATCCTTTCCAATTCTGCAATTCTATGATTCTATGAAATGAATGAATGAATAAAGGCATTCTCTGCAACAGCACAAACTTGATCTGCTAGGAGCAAGGCCAGGTCCGGAGGCATTTCCAGAATGAAAATCTGATCTTTCAGAGGGACCTCATCCACAACTGTTTAGATTGCTCTTTCCTGGACTGGATTACCTATTGATCAAAAGCAGCACATTCCTGGATTAAGTCTCACCTTGTTAGCAAGCCCTTTACAACCTCCAGGCATGCTCAACCTTGCCAACTTGGCCAAGGATCAAGTATGTGAACCGTCAGCCACACAAGTCCAAGGATCTTGTCCGTTTGCTCAGCCAGGGGTAGGCAACCTAAGGTCTGGGGGCCGGATGTGGCCCAATCGCCTTCTAAATCCGGCCTGTGGATGGTCCGGGAATCAGCGTGTTTTTACATGAGTATAATGTGTCCTTTTACTTAAAATGCATCTCTGGGTTATTTGTGAGGCATAGGAATTCATTCATTCCCCCCCCCCCAAAAAAAAAAAAATATAGTCGAGCCCACCACATGGTCTGAGGGACGGTGGACCGGCCCACAGCAGGAAAAGGTTGCTGACCAAACCTGAACAAACCAAAAAACATCCATTGCAACAGAAGAAGCAGAGGCATCAGATTTAGCTGCCCGTATTCCAAAGTGATAAATGATAGCACACTGAGTTGGGGCAATATTATACAGTATATCCAATAATATAAAACCAGGATGTCTGTTTTATCAAAGTAAATTTCATAAGCTATAGTACTACATGAACCACCACAGATATGCATCGCAGTGTATCTCTTGTCCAGGTTTGTTACGTGCATACCTATTTAGAGGAGATGTTCACTACGAACAGCCAAATCTCGGTAAACGCTGGGATTTCATCATATGTAGCCAGAAGCACAAGGCGAATCTGAAGAAAACAGAAATCTAAAGAAAAAAAATATTTGTGTTTCTGGGTATGTATGCATATATGAGAGAGAGAGAGAGAGAGAGAGAGAGAGAGAGAGAGAGAGAGAGAGAGAGAGAGAGGAGGGGGGGAATTATCTCCAATATGCTTCACCATCTGTTCCATGTAAATGTGCAAAAACATATCCAGGAGTGATTAGGGTATTATTTGTACTAGTAACAATTTGCATTTATAACACTTTCCCCCAGCACTAGCGGATTCTGCTCATCGGCAAGGATGATAACGGAGGATAGATCCTTAGCTGAAACAAGCAACCGTAGCTTCAGCAGTCAGTGGCGCAAAGTTCTTGCTAAATGAAACCAGCTGAGGAGCAAACATGGGTCCGAATTCACCCCTTTGATTAATCCTTGCCTATATCATTTTTTTAAAAAATATTTTTAATTGAGTTTTCACATTTTATAAACATACACACACACAAACACAAAACACAAAGCAAAACATATATAATGTTCATTACCCTCTTTCCTTGACTTCCCCACATCTCTCCTTCCCACATTCCAATTTCAATAGTTAATTCAGCAAGTTATTTCCTCTTCTCTCTATTGTATTGTTGTCCTCTGTTCTTAATATTTAACATCTCTTGTTAGGCTCAAGTTTACTTGTCCTATTTTTACACATTAACTCCTTTCTCTAAGGTCGACCTACCCTCTCTCCCACGAAATCCTCCCTTTTTATTAAACAAATCATATCAAAATTAAAAAGAACAAAAATCATAAATTTTTACTATTCTACTCTCCCCCTCCCTCCCTGGCCCGGTTTCTGTCCCTTCCCAAATCACTATTCTAAAAGAACAGTTTCAGCCCGGATTTCTCACATCCGAGGCTCTCAAGCCCCAGTTAGTCTTTCTCTGTCTGTTTTGTTGCTTATTGGCCTTCAGTTCTCGAAGGAGTTGTGTCCCAAGTTCCATCTTCTTTCCTTCCACCAAAGTCAGTAGCAATTGCTGCCAAGGATCTGCCAATCTCCCATACTCAAACTTAAAGAAAAGGTCCCAATCATGCTTGTTCTTTCCTTCCACCGAATCAGTCAATAGCAATTGCTGCCAAGGATCTGCCAGTCTCCCATATTCGAACTTGAGGAAGAAGTCCCAATCATGTTTGTTTGTTTTTTTGTATTCCAGTATTCCAGATATTCCAGGGGCTTCTTCCTTTGTCCTTCTCTCCTTTTGCAGATTTACGGTCCACTGGTCTTCTTCTTCAGTTCCTTTGTTTCCTAAAGCTGCAGGCTTTTGGTTGGTGCTTTCCATCTGAACATCCTCTCCTTCTTCTTCTTCTTCTTTTCCCCCCCTTTCCAAAGCTGTCTCTTCTTTTTCGGCTGCCAGGTTTTTTCCCAACTTTGTATCGTCAGCAGAGTTGCTCAATTTCAGATTCAAGGTCACAAGTTGTTTACTCATATCTGCAGTCTGCTCTTGTAAAGTTCCCACGAGAAAAAACATCCTTTCTATCTCTGCCCATAATTTTCCTTCTGCAGCCATTGCAGTATCCTTTGTTCCCTCCAGGGGGATTGCCAGTCCAATAGTTCTTTTCCAGCAATTCGTTACTTTGTTGTTCAAAATACTTTGTTTCCAATCAGTTCAGATACAATATGTCACCTTTAATCCAAAAAGAAATTTCTAAATATCACAGTTCCAGCCTCTAATCGCCCGTTTGACAGCTCTTTTGACAGCTGTCAAACTTTCTTTCTCTTTTTCCTCAGGCTCACACGCAGGACACTCCCGGGTCCAGAATGGGGGGGGGGATTACACAAAAGCTTCTAATATTCCTCTCTCCTCTCCAGCACAATAACTTTTAATCCATTTCGTGCAAGTTGTCTTTCTAAACACAAAAGTCTTTCCACCTTAGTGCTCCTCTCCTTGCTTGAGTCTTTTTGTGGGGGGGGGGGAGTGTGGACTTCCTTTTAGCACATCCCCCGATCGTACTCCAATCAAAGGTAAAATTTTAGTGTCGAATTTTCATTTTACTCACGGGTTCTTTGTTTCAGTCCAAATTTCAGGAAGGAAGACAGCGCTCTCCGGCCATGGCTCGCGGCTTCGCTCCGCCGAGGTAGCGATGGACTCTCAGCACCGCGCCGCACCCCAGTCCACTCCGCAGCCTTTAAAAAGGCTCTTCGCGGGTCGGGGAGGGCGTTTAAGGTGCCCACCGAGTCACCAAGTCCGCAGGCTTCAGCGCCTGCGGTTTTTGAGGGTCCCCGTGTCGCCGGCACGGCAAGACCCGTCCTCTGCGGAGCCGATTCCCTCCGGAGCTCGGAGGGAATCCGCCATTACCGGATCGCGCTATCCCGGAAGTCCAATCCTTGCCTATATCAAGCCGTTGTTCCTGTCATTATTTGGGGGCAATCAGCACTATGGATTTATTATTTATTTTATCTATTCACAGAAATGTGTACAGCGCCATCACTGATGAAAATCATGGTGGTGAATTACGTAAGATTGGCAAGAAAGCTACATCTATACAACCAATATGGAAATACATCCCCTATCAGCAGTTCAGATGAATGCAATGACATAGATGGTTCACTCGTTAAGGAAAGAAAGCTTTGGTGAGCAGGCAAGTTTTAAACTGGCACCTCTTACGAAATATTAAGTGGTATATAAATATTTTGAAATAGTTTATAATCCCAGCACTGTAGGTACTTGGAGATTACACACGACAGCATAGGAATTCCAAGTTATTTGGCTTCCAGATTCCAAAGTCCTGCCCCTTCAGGCAAACAATTTCAAATCTGGGTTGTTTTGGCCTAAACTATCTGGGTGAAATTTTCCCAGTAGTGATGTATGGAAGTGAGAGCTGGACTATAAAGAAGGCTGATCGCTGAAGAATTGATGCTTTTGAATTCTGGTGCTGGAGGAGACTCTTGAGAGTCCCATGGACTGCAAGAAGATCAAACCTATCTAGTCTTAAGGAAATCAGCCCTGAGTGCTCACTGGAAGAACAGATCGTGAAGCTGAGGGTCCAATACTTTGGCCACCTCATGAGAAGAGAAGACAGAGGATGAGATGGTTGGACAGTGTTCTCAAAGCTACCAGCATGAGTTTGACCAAACTGCAGGAGGCAGTGGAAGACAGGAGTGCCTGACGCGCTCTGGTCCATGGGGTCACGAAGAGTCAGACACGACTAAACGACTAAACAACAACAAATCTGGGTGAAATAAAATTCATGTTTTATTTTAACTGATACTCATCAAAATATATGGAAAGGTTTGTCCCAAATACAAAGTATCTTTTCATAATATACCAGAATAAAAGAAATATTTTTTAAAAAAGTCTAATCTAAGAAGAAATAGAAGCAAAGAAAAGAGAAGAAGAAAACATAAGAAAGGAAAAGGGGGAAAGAAAAAGGGGGGAAGATTAAAAAACTTCAGATTCTCTGTCTGCCAGTTACATATAATAAATTGTCCAACATATTCACTCAAATTTTCTTCCAACTATTCTATTTTCTATAAGCCAATATTTTTTCAATCTTCAAATCCAGCTTTCCCAAGTTCATATTCTCTTCCATGCAAAAAGTCCACAAGAAGTTTCCAATCCTTAATATATGTCAATAATGATTTTTCTCTGATCAAATACGTTGATTTTGCCATCTCAGCTAAATCCAATAATTTTATCAACCATTCCTCCATAGAAGGTAGAACTGTATCTTTCCATCTTTGTGCATCTCACCACTGTAATCATATATGAAATTTATCTTCATTGGAGGCAAACCAACTGGACATTGGGCCCCAGAGTCCATTCCTACTGGCAACTACTCCTTTGGGTGAAACTCAGAAGCAACGATAATCCTCTCTAGCATGCACTCTCCATCTCACCCAGCCTGCCTTTTCTGTAGGAGAAAATCCTACTGCTAGAGCAAATCTTGCAAGGGTGTGGTTATAGCTGCTTTTGGAACATCATTTCACAGAAGTGCCAAACAGCAGACATACCGAGAATATGAATGGAGAGCAATTTCAAGCATTGCTGGCAACGTATGCTGGAGACTCAGAGCCCTTCTGAGTATGCATGGGTTTGTGTGTATAAATTAGATCCTTTAAAATAAACTGTGGGAAGACACCACAGATTAATTAGCAAATAAAGTAGCTCAGCCTGTGGTTTTGTATGTGACTAACATCCTCGTTATACTTTGATGCCGCATATGTTGCTAGAGTATTTTTAGGGAAGGACGCTGGTGGTGCTGTGGGTTAAACCACAGAGCCTAAGACTTGCTGATCAGAAGGTCAGTGGCTTGAATCCCTGCGATGGGGTGAGCTCCCATTGCTCAGTCCCAGGTCCTGCCAACCTAGCAGTTCGAAAGCACATCAAAGTGCAAGTAGATAAATAGCTACCACTCCAGCAGGAAGGTAAACGGTGTTTCCGTGCACTGCTCTGGTTCGCCAGAAGTGGCTTAGGCATGCTGGCCACATGACCCAGAAGCTGTACGCCGGCTCCCTCAGCCAGTAAAGTGAGATGAGCGCCACAACCCCAGAGTCAGTCACGACTGAACCTAATGGTCAGCGGTCCCTTTACCTTTACCTTTAAGGGCTCAGCTGTTTGGCAGTGGCCACGATAGAACATATTAGAAGGAATCTGGGCGGTGGTAGGTGCCCCATCAAGATGTGGGAAGAAGCCTTGCTGCATAAAGCAGTGGCTTGCTCTTTCTGAGGGAGATGCACTTATGGTTCACGCAACACAGAGATTCTCTACCAGCAGTAATGCCCCATCTGGGAATTTAGATCTTGCTCTGAAAGGAAGGAAAACACAATGATCTAAAAGCTCCTAGCGCTGTAGCCATATGGAGAAGGATACGTTTAGGCTGGGATGGAAGAGGGGTGGGGCACTTTTTCAGCCTGAGAACCTCATTGGTTTGTGGACAAAATTCCATGGGGTGCAGGCCGGTGATGCGTGGGGGTCAAAGGCAAAATGTGGGTGGAGCTAGAGATATGACCCTTAGCTCTGTGCAATAGATTATATTCCAGCCATGTAAATGCCAGAGGTCTCTCTCTCTCTCTCTCTCTCTCTCTCTCTCTCTCTCTCTCTCTCTCTCTCTCTCCCTCTCTCTCTCTCTCTCTTTCACACACACACACACACACACACACACACCCCTCTCCTTCCATCCAGGCAAGCAAACAAAAGCTATTTTCACAATCCAAGGACATGTTTCAGACAGGGAAAAGAAGCATGGGCAGAAGACCCAGGCTCTAGGAAGTCCATCATGCTTGTAGCTAGCCTTGCTTACACAGTGGTGCCTCGAGTTACATACACTTCAGGTTACATACACTTCAGGTTACAGACTCCACTAACCCAGAAATAGTACCTCGGGTTAAGAACTTTGCTTCAGGATGAGAATAGAAATTGTGTTCCGGCGACGTGGCGGCAGTGGGAGGCCCCATTAGCTAAAGTGGTACCTCAGGTTAAGAACAGTTTCAGGACAGTTAAGAATGGACCTCCAGAACGAATTAGGTACTTAACCCAAGGTACTACTGTATATGTGTGTGTATTTAAAGGGGTTGGTACTGTGAAAAGAGGTACAGGCCAGGTGACCACAGGTTCAGCTGCTGCATCTTCATGACCACCAATGCCTCTGTGCCCATTGTTATGCCTAGAGACGTTCTGGAGAAATGGAGATGGTGGCAGCTGCTGCAGCCAATGCTGATGGCTTATCTTCTGCCACTGCCTATCCTCACTGCTTTCTGCCACTGCCCACCACCACTTGCCCCTGACACCTCTGCCTGCTGACTTAACCTGCGAAAAATACTCTGCAGTTCAAAGGCAGTCTCAAGCCCATTGGGCTTTCGCCTCAAATTTGTGTGCAAGTGTACACGGACTGTACATTTGTTGAACAATGTATGTGACTAACCATGATTATAAACCTCAGCTGCTCATGCACGCAGACATAGAATATAATGTGTGAACATGTGTCCTAGTCCATGAAGATTTTATTTGTTCCTATGTATATATGGGTGGAACAGTGTAGCGGCCCCACAACTCCTACATATGACTTAGTTCTTTTCCAGGTAAAATGCAAACTTTTTCATTTTTATGCATCTCACATAAGCCGGTAAGGTGAAGGAAGTAAAAAAAAATGGAGGGGGGAGAGACAAATCACACAATAGGGAATGTTCACAGTAACCCGTTCTTGATGGGAATGACAGCCCTATTTGTGTTGTTAAACAGTACATAATTAAAAGTCAATACACCCAGATCATAATAAAATCTGTGTAACTAGTCAACCTCTCCCTCCGAATACCTGCGAGAGAACCTCGTTTAAAACTCAGCTCTGCCTAATTTGCAAACAAAAGAAGAAGAAGAAGAAACAAAAGCAATCCTCGAATATAAAGTTTCACTATTATATCAAAGCTGTAGATTAACTTCCATAGGCAAAGTTCAGTTTAAGGTTATCTAGCTCTCTGGGTAAGCTGGGGAGTGTTATGCCAAGGAGATAAATGGTCGTTTACTTCTACAGGTTGTCTGTAGTATACTGTGCAGAAATGAGCTTAGCTCCTTGGAGAATATCTGTCATATCAAACAGGAAAGAATACCTTATTAGGCTGTGCCCATTTCATAATGAACAGAAGCTGCGAATCTCCGGAGAGGAGAGCTTTCTGCTTGCAAGTTCTGAGACGACTTTTAAAGAAAGAAAGGTAACCATTTTTCAGGAAGCTAATGCAATCAAATTAATTGTTTGCTTTTGCTTTACTTGCTCTGGTGCAAAGTACTCATCATAAAATTATCCGGTTAACTCCAGATTTGGATGGGCATGAAAGGCAGCCAGCTAAGTTTTACTCAGCGTTAGAGACAATGGAATTAATGGACATGACTAAGTTAGCTCCATTCATTTCCATGGGTCTACTCTGAATAAAGCTTAGCTGACTATCACCTCATGTGTTCTACTTTACAGAGGACACAATAGCCAACAGCCACATTGGATGTTTGGCTTCCCAAAAAGTTAGAAAACCGGAACACTTACTTCTGGGTTTTCGGCATTTGGGAACCAGGCATTTGAGAACCAAGGTATTGTGTTTCTATTTAAATTACAGTAATTAGTCCTAACTTTGCTTCTATACATATAAATTACCATACACAAACTTTATGCAGATTTGGGTCCTCTTTTGTCTTTCATACGTTGCTCTTGGCATGCACCATCTGAGGCCTTGCCCCAGGTTCCATGGTCAAATGAGATACAGCAGGCAGTCACTAAGAGCAGGGCCTTTTCCATAATGGCCTCCACTTCCCAGAATGCTCTCCCGGGGGACGTTCATGAGACCCTGACACCATTCATTTAGGCAACAGGCCAAAGCACTACGCTAATGCAATTCTGGTTCTAAACGCAGCATAAGGGGTCTCTGTAGTATAGTGTATTTTAAAATGGGGTTTTAGAGTTTTTAGGGGGTTTTGAATGTTTTATGTAGTTTTTATGTAGTTTTATGTAGTTTCGTGGTAGTTTTATCTAGTTTTTATGTAGTTTTATGTAGTTTTTCAATTTCATTGTTCCGCAAGGGACAATGACAATAAAGATATCATATCGTATCATATCGTTCCAGAGAGCTTTTAGTTGACTCTCCCCTCAGCTTCTTTATTTCGGTGCTGTTCCTCAATGACTGATGCTTTGTCAAGTTTGATTTAATTATTATTATTATTATAACTTTATGGTGGAGATCTTTTTTATCTGTTGTATAATGCTTCCGTGCTGTAAGTCTCTTAGGGTTCACTTGCAAAAACTAGCTCATCAGTGATAGTTTGAGCCATTCTCACCCACCCACAGCTGCCTACAATCTGTGTGGTATACATTTCTAGTTTCCTACCTTGGTCTTTATTTATTTTAAAGGCATTTATACACCACTTTTTATTAGAAAATTTCAAATCAGTGTACAGAACAGTAAGATCATACTTTGAAACAATAAAAACCAGCAACATACCATCTATCATAATAAATCCCAGTACGTACTACACTGTAACCAGCCATATGCACAAACCAGTAAGAATGGCCAGGGAATGACTGAGTAAACAGTTAAGTCTTCAGCATGTGCTGGAAACATCTGTAGCACATTTGTCAAGGAGGTAAGGACATCTCCCCCCACCCGCTCACCTCCACCATATAAACTCAAGACACAAGTTGGGGTCCAATGCTAGTCCTAAGATTAGACCCATTGCAATTAATGAATCTAATTTAGTCCTGCCCATTAATTGAAACAGGTCTACTGTAAGTAGGTAGAAGCCCCACACAATGGACAGGATCCAACTTCTGCTTGTGGAAGCCTAAACAAGGACTTCTGCTAGCACAGTGGGGCTCTCCCACCTGCACCCCCCAAAACTGGCTCTGTGGAGGAGAAGGATGGGGGAATCACTGCATCTGGCCATTTAGGGCTGGTACTTAAGAGCAGTCAAGCTCAATTAATGGACATAACTAAATTAGGTTCATTCATATTGGTGGGACTGCTCTGCATTGATCTCAGTGAAATGCCACTCATTGTTGTTGTTGTTGTTGTTGTTATCCCTTCACAAAATCATCGTAAGCATATCCTTCCTTATTGGTACTTCCGTTACCATTTGCTTTGCATCTTCACAAAATTCACAGCCCTGAGGCGACCTGCTTATTTCGTCCTGTATATTTCTGTGACATAATGTAGATTTTAAAACGCCAGGTAATTACCAGTGATACATTTCCAGGGACAGTCTAGTTATCTGTGAATGGGAAACTGCTTTTTAAAAGATATATTTTCCCCAAATGTGCCCAGCAATTAGTTGGCATCTTTATTGTAAAATGAACTAATTTTATGGGGCTACCTTCTGGTCCCCATTTATAGCAATCTAAAGTCTGAAGTAATAGTGTACCACTAAAGGGGGGTGAGGAGAAAAGGAGGGCCGCTGGCACTCTGATGTGCTAACAGCCTATTTAGGTGTTATAAAGCAAACTGCTGTACACAGATTTAAATTCAGGTGCAGTCTAAGGTCAGCCTTGAATTGTATGTGTAATATGTTTGTCAGGCACCCCGTGTGTACGACTGACAGCTCTTAACTTACTTGCCACAGGCTGTTTTGTGCAGCTGGGAATATTCTATGTTTTGGACCCAGGTGATGTGCACATAAAAAGAAAATTCTTCTACGCTGAGAAATCCTGTGGAGTCAGATCATACCCAGGGAAGAATAATGCCATAAATGTACATAAATGAAGGCATTCGGTTTTGGAGTTAATGTAGACAAGAAAACAGAGCACCTACCAAAATCAGGTTTACGTTTCTTTCACTAGGTGTCGTAGATGGGGATCAGGTACAGAGTTGTGTATGGAAGGAAGTATATGGAAGGAGCAATATTTATATTTCTCATTTACTTATATATTAGATTTGTTCCCTGGCTTTTTGACAGTCCCTGAAAATGAATTGCAACATTTTAATTTTTATTTATTTATTTATTTATTATTGATTGATTGATTGATTGATTGATTGATTTTTCGGTAGGCTATATACTGCTTATATTTAAACAAAATTCTAAGTAGCTTGCAACATAGGTTTAAAACATCTTAGCAAATATTTTAAAATACCAGAGAATTTCCACATTTTTAAAAACATCAGCTACGATAAAACAGAATGCCTTCTAAACACCAGGAAATAAACTAAGACATTGATACCTCTATTATATACCCTGCCACTGTCCAGGAAAAAAAAATGGGATATCCCATTTTTTCATCATGAGCAAAGGGAGGCCATTTTGGACACCGTGATCTTGTGCGGTTCTGCTCTGCAATTTTTGCGGGGCCACAATCTTGTGTGGTGCCAGAAACATGCGCTTTGGGGCACTGTGCCTGAAAAAAGCACTATTTTGAAGGGAAATTGCGGTGTGAAATTGCACAATATCATAATGTTCAAAATGGCTACTGTTCTCTCATGAGAAATAATGGGAAGATGGAGTCTGGGAAGATTGTGTCTTAGATTTTCCTGTCAAGGTGTTGGAGGGTATCCTATTACATTTGATAACTTTCTAGTTTAACCAAGAATGAAAGACCAGTCCAATTAAAGTAGATGATGTCTGGTGTCATATTTGTCACCCTGCCTGCCCACTTCCTGGCTTCCTTTTCAAAAGCCACTTCCACAGCATACATTTAAAGCACTGTGATATCACTTTAAAAAGTCATGGCTTCCCCCCAAAGAATTCTGGGAGCTGTAGTTTTTAAAGGTTCTAAGCGTTGCTAGGAGACCCCCTTCCCCTCAGAGAGCAGCATTTGCCGGAGTGGTTTAACAGTTAATGCCTCATCACGGGGAACTCTGGAAATTATTGTGGGGGGCGGGGGCAGGATAGAGTGCCCCTAGCAACTCTCAGCTTCTGTTAACAAACTCCAGTTCCCATAATTCTTTGGGGACACCATTGATGTTTAAAGCGGTCTCATAGGACTCAGCTACATTTGTAGAGATAAAGCGCTTTATATGCTTTATAACACTGTGACACCAGATGGCGCTGCAGAGTCCCGTTTTTTGCCAACGGGATTTCCCTGTGCAAAGTTTACAACATGTTTAACTGAATTGCTTCTTTGGTGTGTCTAGATCCAGCCATGGTGCTTTGAATGTACACAGTGGCGTAGCATGGGTTGTCAGCACCCGGGGCAAGGCAAGTAATTTGCGCCCCCTAACCCATGGATTTTAGTAGGGGCAGAGAGCTGTGAGTGTGAGCGCACCACCCCAGATGTTGTGCCCGGGGTGGCTGGCCCCCCTGCACCCCCCACGCTACGCCACTGAATGTACAGTGGTACCTTGGGTTACATATGCTTCAGGTTACAGACTCCGCTAACCCATAAATATTACCTCAGGTTAAGAACTTTGCTTCAGGATGAGAACAGAAATTGTGCTCCGGCAGCACGGCAGCAGCAGGAGGCCCCATTAGCTAAAGTAGTGCTTCAGGTTAAGAACAGTTTCAGGTTAAGAACGGACCTCCGGAACGAATTAAGTACTTAACCCAAGGTACCACTGTATGCTGTAAATGTGTTTTCGCATGGGGCAGAGGAGTGCCTCTGCCAGCCTCTCGCCAGCAAAGAGCAGCCCAATGTGCCTGTTCATATGATGGGTTCATAGAAGCTACCATCAGTGGCATTGCCGCTGGTGGACCCTCCCCACCCCCCACCCCAGGATATTTGGGGAGCAAGGAGGGGCCAAGGCTGGGCCAGCCCAGGATCCATTTTCCCCTGAGCCAGCCCTGCTGCCGTCACATGATGGCAACAGCTTCAGTTGGGGCCTCTTTCTCCAGCTAGGAGCCGTCACAGCAAATATCCACCTTTTCTTGCATCATGAGCCTCTGCGGTCAGACTGTTGATGTGGCAGTGCTCGTGCTGCTCTATCAAGCCCTGCCTCTGCTAGCCAAGCTTTGGGACTGCAGCTTAATTGTGTGTGTGTGTGTGTGTGTGTGTGTGTGTGTGTGGCTTCTATCTGCAACAACATCTGCTCTGCTGCCGCCGCTTCTTCTCCTCCTTTTGCTGCTGAAGACCACTTGATGCAGCCATCTGCAAACAGGAGAGGACCGCAATCAAGGACCCTTTATTGCAAGGGAGGGCACAGTGTCGCTCAAGAACTATTGATAGATCTCTCGATGATTTGCTGTCGTTCAGCAGAGGTTTCTGACTCACAGTTGTTTAACAATGGCGACAACTAGAAGTCTTTTCCTGGTTTGTTTAAATAAATAAATAAATACATAAATAAATAAGCAAGCAAGCAAGCCTGTTGGAAAACCAGGGAAAGATTTTTGTAGAAAGGGTCTGGTGCTAAAAAAAAATAGAAATAAAATCCCTTGAATATGTGCTCAGGGACAGCTTCCCTGTCCATTCATTCAAGCCCCCAGATCCAGTGTTCCCTCTGGTTGCTGATCCTAAGAAGTTCTAGTAATAAAGAGAGTAGGTCCCATAAACCTGAACTCTGCCCAGTTTGCGCCAATGTAGTTTACAGAATCGTTCTGTGCTAAGCAAGCCTGTCTTTTTTAGCCTGCCTCTGACTTGCAGTCTCATGATAGCTTGCTTGCTTGCTGTATGTGAAGGATCATAGAGTTGCTTAGGCCACCAGAAAACATCTGTGCTTCTTGGTGAAGTAAGGTTCCAAGCCCTAAACGCATCGTGGCCTCACCACAGCTCTCTCTAGCTGTGCCTTCAGATACAGTGGTACCTCAGGTTACAGACTCTGCTAACCCAGAAATAGTACCCCAGGTTAAGAACTTTGCTTCAGGATGAGAACAGAAATCATGCTCAGGCGGCATGGCGGCAGTAGGAGGCCCCATTAGCTAAAGTGGTACCTCAGGTTAAGAACAGTTTCAGGTTAAGAACGGACCTCCAGAATGAATTAAGTTATTAACCCGAGGTACCACTGTAGCATTGCATTGTCCTACTGTACACTGTACATGGAAATCACAATGAGGCAGTTGAAGGGGAGAGAAAGACAGGAAGCTGCCTAACCTCAAGTCCACACAGCTCAGTATTGTCTACACTGACTAGCTGGGGTTCTCCAGGGATGCAGGCAGCGGCCTAATCTGGCCCTACCTGAATATGCAAGGATCTAAACCTGGGACCTTACAAAGCAGGTTCTCTGTCACTGAGGTACAACCCTTTCCTATTGGATAGGATGGATCTTTGGCTGTGAGGCGATGTGCTAAAATAGCGGATGGCCATGCCAAGATACAGTTAGGAATCTATGTCAGAGTCATCCAGAATATGCACATACCCGGTGCTAATTCTGCCTTTATGCAGTTTTGAAGGATGCTTCTTGTATGTGTGTGTGGGGGGGGGAATAGTCAGAGGGGAGTGGGTGAGGGGAGGGAACACACCGATAATGGGCACAGTGGCTGTGTGAGTCATTCCTCCTGCGGAAAATTATCTGCCCCCCTCACCTGGTATGAGTTATAATTATAATGAGGGCCACAACTGCACAGATGGTAAATCATTACTCATGAGGCAGTCTTTAACCGGGGGGTGGGGGGGCAGGGACCACAACACAAAAATATACCCTGCTTCATTTGCAATAAAGGTTACCTACCTCCTCCCCACAAAAATACATTTCTACTTATTTTTGTTATTTCCTCCCAAACATTCCCTTTCTCAGAGTCCTTCCACCAACACAGATCTCTCCCTTGAATAAGACTTTCTGGCATTTGCTTTCTCTTCCCTCCTCCTGCAGGTGAAAACAAGTGGGTGCTGGATTCCACATCACATTTACACTGCAAATCTGAAGACAAGAGGTGGTGGGTGTTTCCAATCCTTGGCAAATGTTTCTGCCACTGTTCTGAAGCTTCATAGTAAATGGCTAAGGCTTCTGGGGCTCTCGGTCCATGTGATGTGACCACAGCAATGGGAAGTCCATAACTGAAGCCGTCCTGTGTACAGCAAAACAGATTACCATGGTCTTCACTGTTGTGAAACTGTGTACGTGCAGCTACTCACACAGAGTCAATTAAGGTTTGGCAGACAGCCAGAAGGCAATCTGAAGGAGTAAGTCTGCCTGGTGATAACAGAGACATGGAGACCGCTCTCTGATTGGTCAAGCTATCTCAAGGGAGTGATAATTAATGGCCTACTAACTGGAATGCATTAGTTCAGTGTTTGTGTTCAGAGTTCTGTGTCAGTGTAGGAGTTGTGAGTCGTGTATGAGAGAGCAAGCTAACGATCCGTGTTCTGTTTCTGTAAATAGTCCACTGTATATAATAAACACCTAACTACAAGTTCCTGGTTCCTGCTTCGTCTATCCTGTCTGCAGCCAAGTCGCCAATTGCTTCCGTGGATTCTGCGTGTACTCTGCTAGGTTTGGCTAAGGTCCTGCAACTAGTCAGAAAATTGGGAAACACCAAATATGTTGCCCAAATGAGGAGACAGAAGTGGGGTTACCACCCCCTGTTGTCTACCCTGGTTAGACATGGACACAGGAAGCAAGTTTAAGCTATCTGCAGCAACTGCTACAGATTCTTAAATGAATCACGTAAGTACGTTGTGGTCTTATTTTTGTTTTGCATTTTCATTGGGGGAAACTGATGCATCTTCAAAATACAGAAGCTCTTTCACATATCAGGAAAAATAGGGTACATTTTTTTATCTCGGTAAAGTGGGTACAAGGGCAGAAGATGTAAAGCATAAGAAAGTAGCTAGCTATAGGGAGGATGGATACAGCAAAATACCCTTTTTCCAAAGTCTTGTTTATGTTTTTCAACTTCAAAAAAGAGAAAGCTTGCATGTGCAAAATTAACATCAACAGCTGTTTGGCTTCGGCCTGAAATAAAGAAACTGCAGAAGGTAATACCACCTGCACACATCTAATTGCAGCCCCTCACAATCTGTTCCACAGCTATGGTGTAATGGGGAAATAATAGGTGGCACTCTCCATCCAAAGATTGCAAAAGAAGTTTACAAACAGAAATGCATTAAACCTCCAAAACTCAGTGCAAAACAGCTTAGATCTGCTTGCCCTGTCCAAACACCAGTTATCTCTTCCACTAAGAAAGCAGCATTGTGCTTTAAAGGCAAGGATGGGCAATCTGCAGACCTTCCAAAAATAAATTTCTGGACTACAACCCCCATCATTCATGGGGCTGCATGTGGTGGGCTTTGTGTTCAGGTGTTAGTATGGATACATCCAAATGTGGCTGGCGGCAGGGGCATCCACTCAAGCCCCACATCTCCCATCCATGGACATTTATTTACATCTTTGCATGGTTGGCACAAAGGTGTGCTTAAAAACCTTCCTCTGATTGTAAAGTTTCTGGTTGCAGGGAGGCTTCTCTGTGCATTCAAATGATTGGGCTCAGAAATTTAATGTCCTGGGAGTGTGCTGGTCAGTAATCACATAGTTCAAAGTTAATTCTTTATTAGCAAAAACACTCAGCCAAAGATTTGGTTGAGTGACAGGCATATTGAGCTGATCAGCTCATTCCTGGCGATCTTACTCCATGAAAATCAATTGCTGAGACTGAAAGTCCCCACCTCCTCAAAGCCTTCTAAGTCTCCTTCTCTCCAAGGCTTTTCCCAAGCAATCGGAGATTGCACTTATGTGCAGCCTGCTGGTGCTCCACCCATTTCAGTCCTCTTCTGGTTCTGTGAGGAGAGCTTGTCGCAGCAGGAGGGAGAGACCCCTGTGACTCTTCACCAGCCTGACTCATCTCTGCCTCTTGGCCTCCCTCCTCCGACTCTCCTGCTTCACCTTCTGACTCTGATTCTGGCCTCCTCTCTGCCACAGACTCCCAAGCTCACCATGCCCTGTTACCTCCCCAGATTCTGACACCTCCTCTTCCCAATCTTCTCCCTCTGACCACTCATCATTGTCCCATCACCACTCCCTGGGCTCTGAGCCTTCTTCCCTTGGTGGTTCTCCAGTTGGTTCTTCCCAACATTCTTCTGCATCCAACCAGTCCATGACATTTAAGCGTGCAGCATTGATCCCAGGATTGAGAACTGGCAACCCTTCGGCATGTAATGCCTTAAGAGAGAATTTAATGAAAATGATTTACAGGTGGTACATGACACCAGTCAAGCTCGCAAAAATATATCACTTGCCTGATAATAAATGCTGGAAATGTAAAGAGACTGAAGGTCTTTGGTGGACATGCCCAAGGATTAAGACTTTCTGGGAGATGATCTATAATGAAATGAAAAAGGTATTTAAATATACCTTTCTGAAGAAACCAGAGCCCTTTCTCCTGGGCATGGTCGGCCAATCGGTGTCAAAGAAGGATAGAACTTTTTTTTTATGTACGCTACAACAGCAGCAAGAATACTTATTGCAAAGTATTGGAAGACACAAGATCTACCCACCCAGGAAGAATGGCAGATGAAGGTGATGGACTACATGGAACTGGCGGAAATGACTGGCAGAATCCGACACCAGGGAGAAGAGTCGGTGGAAGAAGATTGGAAGAAATTTAAAGTTTATTTACAGAAACATTGTAAAATTAAGGAATGTTAGAAGGATGTTGGAATGAAGTTACGTGGTTTTAGCAGAAATGTTATAAAAGATTAAGTAAAAATAGATTGTTATTTGGTGAGAATGTAAAGTTACATTATATTAAGATAAATTATTAGGATAAAAACAAAGATGGAAAGGATTTGCTGAAATAGCTAATTGAACTAGAATACAAAAAAGGGAGGTGTGAGGAGGTCAAGGAAACAAGCAAATGAAAGATAAGTTATGGAAGGATTGATTTGTGTGTTTTTTTCTTAATTGTTTTTATTTCTCTGTGTTTTTGCTCTTTTTTTCTTTTTCTTTAATTTTGTAACCTTTCAAAACCTTAATAAATATTATTTTAAAAAAGGAGAGAGAACTGGCAACCCTTGACTAGACAGATTAGATCGGCCACATGTTTTGTTGACTCCTACTGTACCATTGTGAAGTTCATGAATAAGGTATGTTAGCAAAACTGGCCAAAGAACAGCATGGCATCCAAATAGGTTTACAGCTGAATTCCTGTACAAATGCTGTGCTGAATATCAGTAGTAGCATGGATTTAATGTAACTACAGTTATCATGACTTATGAACCTTCCATCCGGAGTAACAGTGGAATGGATGGTGAATATTCATTTGTATGTTGGCATTGAATCTAATCCCAGCTATCAAGCTGATGAACTTTCCACTTGGGAGATACAGCTGAGATGTATCTTTCGAGTGCTGTAATTATTTATTGATGCCATCGCTCAGGTTCTTTGTCTGTTGTAGCTTACTGTATAATAAACATCGCTGGTTCTATTACATTGCACATATTTTGATCCATTCCCATAGTGTCATTTTTCTTGGCGGTACTACAGTATGGCTAGGGAAAATATCTGAACCTGGCCTGGTCGTGTATGGACAGCCAGGGAGCATGTTTTATCAGAGATGTCACAAGCTGTTGGCTGTCTGCCCACATCATCCTGCACCAGCTGGAACTTCCAGGTCAGGCGTGAGGGCAGCCCATGTAGAATGCATTGCAGAAACCCAGTCTCACAGTTGCCAATTTGTAGACTACAGTGACCGGGTTTCAAACTGCATCCAGCTGCACTCCCTTAGAATCTCTTTTAACATAAGAGTCTGCTAGATGAGGCCAATGGCCTACCCAGTCCAGCATCCTGTTCTCATAGTGGCCAACCAAATGCCTGTGGGACACCCCCAAGGTTTTTCCATACTGCAGTTTTCAGCAACTGTTCATCAGAAGTATGTTTCCGAGCACAATTCAAAGTGTTGGTGCTGACCTTTAAAGCCCTAAACGGCCTTGGTCCAGTATACCTGAAGGAGCGTCTCCACCCCCATCATTCTGCCCGGACACTGAGGTCCAGCACTGAGGGCCTTCTGGCGGTTCCCTCACTGCGAGAAGCCAAGTTACAGGGAACCAGGCAGAGGGCCTTCTCAGTAGTGGCACCCACCCTGTGGAACGCCCTCCCACCAGATGTCAAAGAGATAAACAACTACCAGACTTTTAGAAGACACCTGAAGGCAGCCCTGTTTAGGGAAGCTTTTAATGTTTAATAGACTATTGTATTTTAATATTCTGTTGGAAGCCACCCAGAGTAGCTGGGTAAACCCAGCCAGATGGGCGGGGTATAATTAAATAAATAAATAAATTATTATTATTATTATTATTATTATTATTATTATTATTATTATTACCTCCAACTCAATATGGGAAGATCTGAAGTGGAGCAAACATGAGGGGGGGGAGCTGTGCCAGGCCCATAGGTGCTGGGTCCAGGGGACCCTGGGTGCTCTATCCCCACAAAATTCCCCCTGAGGGGGCTGGGCACCCACAAATTTTGGTGGCGAACACACAGGGTATGTGTGTCCAATGTAAGTGCTGGGCACCCACAGTCACAGGGGTAAATCAGCGCCACTGGCCAGGCCCCTTCCCAGGCCACAACCCTCAAACACTTTGCTCTGCACTTTCCTTAAGTGATTTTCATGGAATCATAAAATTGTAAAATTGAAAGGGACCACAAGGATAATTTAGTCAATGCACCACAATGCACGAATCTTTCGCCTAACATGGGGCTCAAACCCATGACCCCAAGAGTAATACTCTACCAGCTGATGGAGCGTATACACAGAGGGTGTGAGTGCATATCAAAACCTCCTACTTTTCCATAACTTGAAACACAATAAATTTTACCAATGTAAGAGTTCTGTCTGTTGCTGCACCCACTGTTGCCTTTAGACCTTCCCACCACTGGAATGTGATCCCTGGAAGGTTGCCTAGGTGGAAATGTGGCCCTCAGACTGAAAGAGGTTCTCTCCCACTTCCTGGGGTGGGGAGAGAAATAAGTTCTGCTGTTGTCACAGCTGATGTGCAGCCCCATGACATTGCTGGAGAGATTCTCCTCCTGGAGAATATTTGGCAAAATAATACCACTGCTTTTGCTGCCAGCAAAGTGGGTAAAGAGTTTGGGGAGAGAATTTTTGCCCAGCTCTGCTTGAAACCCATTGTTTTAGTACACAGAGTAAAATACAGCTATATTATCATTTTCATAATATAGGAAGCCATATTAAGGGCATAAAATCGTACTGACAAATTTTCTATCCGGCTATTTAAACTGTTTCTCTGATTATGTATAATAATATTGCATCGTTTTTGCTTAGGCTTTATATATTAAACCAATAAATTGGTGGAGAGAAAAGACCACGTAATAAAAAACGGAAATGTGCATGTTCTTTTCATAACTACAATGTTTCCTAATCATGCCAATGTGAATTCGATACAACAAATCTATTTTTTGCTATTCTGTGTCCTGGCCGAAATCAATTCTTCAAAGGAGAAAGCAATAAGAACATTCGCAGATGTAAATGTCTGCTTGAAATCAATGCAATTATTCTACAGCCTTATTTGTGTAGCCGGGGGGGGGAGGGGGTTAAGTACAATGAACCATGGCTGGGATGTACCTTTTTCAGTTCTGTACTTTCCACAGAAGGCTCTCCTCCCATGGGAGAGCTGAGGGCCAAAGCTATAGATGGCATACACACAACACCTTTAAACAAGTTCATTTCATTCCACCCCTCAAATAATTCTGGGCACTGTAGTTTGTTAAGAGTTGCTGGGAATTGTAAATCTCTGAGGAGTAAACAACAGGACCCAAATTTCTCTGAGTGGTAAATGTGCTTGGAATGAAGGTATAGCCTATACAGAGACTCTGTGACGCAGCAGCCCAGGATTCCAACCCTCCAACATTTCTCCGATGAAAATAGGAACGTCCCATTCCATATTTATACCCCACACATCTTACTGGAGACTCAGCTAGACTGGTAAAGAAAAAGCGGTTTAAGTGTGTTGTATGTGCAAAATAACATTGTGCCATCAGATAGCGACATGGAGTCCCGTTTTTCTCTACATGTTTTCCCTGTTTAAATTTGCAACGCTTCTTGGATGCGCCTAGATCCAGCCTGGGTTGCTCCAGCCACTTTGGGCAGCTTCCAACATATATAAAAACACAATAAAACATTAAACATTTTTTTAAAAAAAAAACCCTTCCCTATACAGGATTGCCTTCAGACAGCTCGGGGGTCGGATAACTCCACACCCTCCAACATTTCTCCAATGAAAATAGGGAAAAGTGAGACTTTCTGAGATCAAATCAGAAACCGGGATGGTTTCTCTAAATCAGGGACATACCTGGGGGGAAAGGACACTTGGAGGGTCTGGGATTCTGATTTCCTCAGAAGCTCAGTTCCTTTGGCCTTTTGTCAAAGAAACCCACAAGTACCTTTTCCAAGAAGCTGCTATCAGTCCTTCGACTATCAGTCCATCTATTGTTTGTTATCAGTTTGTTAATTATAAGATCTGTATACTGCCCTTCATCTGTAGATCTCAGGGCAGTTCACAGCATAAAAATACAGCATAAAAGAACACAAAATACATAATAAAAATTAGAACAAAAACAAACAAACAATCCCCCTCCCACAAAACATTTAAAAGGGTATCAGATGTTCATCACCATTGCCTACACTGACTGGAAAATGGCTTCCAGCTCTACCTGAACTAAATCTGGGACATCTTGTGTGTGGGATGGTGGAGGAGCAGGGCATCTTCACCCTTCTGTGGCCCAAGCTTGAAGGTGGCTGCTGTGAGACTGTGAGGATGAGGTCACCTTCTGCAGAGGTTGTCATAAGAGACAATTCTGAGAGGACTTTTGAGCTGCCTACCCTGAAAATCATATGAGAGTAGTTCTCAGGGGTCTGGTGGGTGTAGCAGTAGCCATGGCCTACGGTGATGCATTTCACCATAGAATATTCTGGAACAGGAGCATGCACTAGGATCCCATTAATAGCAAGGTCTAGCTTGATCAACCTGGACATGTCAGATAAGGTTTAGATTTCCTGGAGCAGAAGGGCCCGGCTCTGTCATTTTCTCTTCAGAAGGTATGCTGGGATTAATACATTTTCCTTCCTTAATATAGTCAAAGCTTTAGTTCTTTAGTTCTTATCTGCTCAAAGAAAACAAGTGGAAGGTGAAGGGGGGAATAATAGCTGTGGTGAAACATTTACAATATGTGCATTGCCGAAAATCAGAAACTGTTTCTGAGCCTTGAAAAAAACACCCAAAAAATCTGCACAGACATTTGCATTTATATACAGAGCTAAATAATAGTTTTGAATGCACATGTCTAAACATATATTCTCTCAAAATAAACATTTATCTAAAAATGTGTGTTTTAAAAGATATTTTGATACTTTTTTTTTTTAGCTGAGTACTAACTGCAAAATTCAGAGAAATGCAAAAATCCAAAAGATGACTACATTAGTCTGGAGTGTGTGGATCAGCTTGGCTCACAGCAGAATTCACAAAGGATAAATTCCTCAGGCTTCCTCATTGGGGGGGGGTGTTTGCTGCCTCAGGTGCTATTGGGAGATCCTTGTTACTGGAGAGGCTTGTTAGTCAATCAGAAACTCCACATGAAATAGGCACACATAATGCGCTGGAGATGAAAATAGATTTCTCCATTTCCTAACAACATAAAGGCAAATGGTGGTCTGTGATGCATCAGGAATAACATTCAGCAGCGACACTTTCAAAGTGCGGGTAGCTCAAACAGATTCATTGGAGACTGGGAAATCAGGGCCTACAACCAACCCACATGCAGAGTATCTTATTTTTACCTTCCCTTTTCTTTCTTTCTTTCTTTCTTTCTTTCTTTCTTTCTTTCTTTCTTTCTTTCTTTTTTACCACCAGCGGCAGTTTCCTGCTTCTGGCAAACAGGTTGTCTGGCTCATTCACCGTGATCAGAACATGGAATTTTGCACGCCGCTGTAAACTCCCCCAATGTAGGTTGAGCAGTGGAGTGAAAAATGCCAGGTTTTGCTTATGATGAATAATCATTCAACCCATTCTCCACAGCGGGGAAGAAACAAGCTTCCCCTCAGAAGGGTTTTTAGCATGTGTCATCCCTAAGGCTGAAGCAAATCCATCCAGTGAGGTTCAGTGGAGAAAGGAAAAGATTTACTGGATGGGTTCAGCCGAAACCAGACAGTGAGCTTTCTGGGCTCCCTTTAGGGTTGCCAACTCCTGCTTCCTTTTACTGCCCTTGCTTGTGTAGCTTTAGCGTAAGAATGCCATAGCAGTAAAATATTTCTCCTTTGCCAAGAAGAGCATCACCTGCTGGATTTCCTTTAAAGGTGCAGAGCAGAGCAATTAAAACATTTTTAATTCTCAGCTTCTTCAGAAGGAACTTAGCTGAAGGAATTGTTTTGGGTGGATAGTGTTATTCTTTCGTTCAGTCAATAGGTGGCACTGGACTTAGTTGTATCTGAATAGGGCTGGTTGGTTGGTTTTTCTTGTTTAAGAGAGACTATACATTTATTATCTAGCCTCCTGGCTGTCCTGTCCTCTCAGCTGTTCATGGCATGATGTCAGAAGTCAGGTTTTAACATCTGAGAGATGTTTCCAATGTTTAGATTAAACCTGGAATAATATTCTCAGCTGAGCTGCCTTCGACTATTTGCAACAGGAGGGGTGAAAGGAAAATGCCCCTACCCCCCACTATTGTAGTGGTTTGGGATAAATTACTGAAAATTTCAGAACAGGTGCTTTTTTAATTTACTTTAGAGATGTGTGCTTGCAAGTAAGTTTGTTTGTGTAGATGGCTTATATATCAGCCTTTTCACAGATCGTTGGGTGGTTTACAATAAAAGAAAGTAGTTGAGAATACATAAAATCCATAAAAATAACACAGTCCATGAAACATGCACAACAGATCACTGAATGCCAATTACTAATAGCAGCACCAGTCAGGTCTCTCCTCCTCCAAACGCCCTCCAAAATGATGCATCTTGAAGTTATAAAGAGATGAGGCCAGACAGACCTCAGGAGGGGCAGAAGTCTACAAGAAGGGCCACTGAAAAAGCCCTTTCCTGGGGTCCTCACCTCACCCTGCAATAGGAATCACCAGGAGGGCTTCATCTGCTGATCTTAAGTCATGGGCAGGTCAATATGGTAGATGACATTCTTGCAGGTATTTGGTTTTTCTTTCTTTTGTTAATATTTGTTTATGCCTCACCAGCCTCTAATCACAATTGGCAGGACTCCCCATCTGTATAGCCTGAGCACCTTCCAGCCTGTGCCAGTCAGATTCCCATGGAAACAGTGCTACATGACTAGAAGGGACTAAGAAGACTGTGGAAACGGAAAAAGAGAGAGATGTACAATGTCTAGAAAAGAGGGAGGGAAGTGGAGGCCTTGCCATGCATCGCCTCTTGCACCCCTCCCCTGTTGCAGTGGCCAGGTTAGGTGCATGGCCTTGTGATACCCACCTGCTTTCCACGCAGAAGATCTTGGGTTCAATCCCCAGCTTCTCCAGGTAGGGCTGGTAGAGATCCTGCCTGGACAGCCAGTGCCAGTCATTGCAGACAGTACTGAGAGAGATGGTTCAATGGTCTGACTCAGTAGAAGGCTGCTTCCTATATTCCTCAAGGGAAACAGGGAAGAGGGAAGCAAGCATAGAAACCATCATGTGTTTGCTCCTGATTCAGCTCAGGGTTTCCTCTCCTGTTGCCCCCATTCTCAACTTTCAGAGGGACAAGATATTGTTGACCTGTGAGGAGTTTTATTTTTCTTGTTTGGCATTTTTTAATGGATCTGTTGGATGTTATAGATGCTGTGAGCCACCTTAAGAGTTCTGTATGAAAAATGGAATACAAATCTAAGAATATAAGCACTATAATAGAGTCAGGTGAAGGATAACCTGGTCTGTATAATGGAAATAAAATAACTTCTGACTGAAGTGCAGAACCGTCCGATTTCTGGATACCCACAAAGTTGCAAGCCTAGATTTCCAGGCTTAGGTAATCACACTCAGTTTGGTCAACATCATGTTTAGCCACATCTCTAAAATTCTTCTGCACAGAATCGTTATTCACCATGCCACAATTATACTAATGTCATGGGTGTCTATTTTTAAAGTTTACCTGCTTTGGGGGGGGGGTTCTGTTTTTAGCTGATTTTTCTGTATTCTGTACATTGCCCTGAGAATGTGTGAAAGGTCCACATGAAGAGGCCACCAATAATAGAATTGGACTTTGCATTTCCTGGCTCAGAAACTTAAGAGTGTAAGAAAAGTGCTACTGGCTCAAGCCAAACACCCACCTAGTCCAGCCTCTTGCTCTCACAATAACCAATGAGAAGCTTATGGGAATCCCACAAAGTAGGTTCTGGGTGCCACACCATTCTCTCCACTTGCAGTTCCTATTGGAGATTCATTCCCCGTTTCTGCAGTCATGGGATTGTTGTCTATCATGTGACGGTGTATGTTTTCATTCCACAGAGTGGGAAGTGACGGTGACAGGATGTTTGTGTTACTATGTTCCGTGATGTAGGACTATTGTCCTTTGCTCTTTGCTGTCTGATGAGAAAGAGGAAGAAGCTAAGTCAGAATGCTCCAAGTGTTTTATATGTAAATAAAGTAGATTAGCCAAAATGCTGAGTTGCTGAGGTCTGTTACGCAAGCTGCGAAGACTCTGCAGATCCCTAAGAGTGCTGATGTCTCCAAGGCATCAGTCGCTGTGATTTTTGGGCAGAAGAAAGCTTTTGAAGCTCCCGATTGACCAGGAGGGAGAGAACATGCCAGTCAGGCACGTGTCTCTGCCAGGGTCCTACTCGCGAGTAGGATGGCTCCTAACAGTTCCCAGCAACTGGGGTTCATGCTGAAGATAATGCACAGCCATCATGGCAAGCGGCCATTTTGATAGCCTTATTGTTCATGGATTTGTCCGTTTGTAACAGTCATCTGAAAGACAAGGTGAGCATTGCATTTCCAGAAGTTCTTCTCTGGCTCAGACTTAAATCCAAGCTGTAGGCAAACTTGTACTCCTTCGACATCCAACCGTCTGCCTGACCTCCATTCTCTCTCCCCCAGCCTCACACATTTTCAAACTCAGTTTCCCCTGGTTACCTAGCTCACTGCTCTAGTTGTGGCAATGGAACAGGAAGTGTCTTCTCCCCTATGTCATGCCTCTATGGCTGTGAGTCTGGAGGATGAGAAAGTGTGGCTTTCCCAGCTCTGCTGGCACACATCATTGTGGGATGAGGGAAGCAGGTTTGATTGAGCTTGAAATAAATTGGGCTGCTTTCCATGTTTTGGGGGAGAAAACTGTTTGGGTTCCCAAGCCAAATTCTGAGCTTGATTGGGAGAGCTTTCCCATCACTAATCTAGTCCTCCGAAGCTCTTGACAACCTCACCTATCTCCGTTTCTATTAGAAGTTCTCAATTCTCTGCTTTTATCAGTATGAGAAAAAACAATCTCTACAAAATGATCTTGAGATAAAGCCTCAGAACCTGCTAGGAGAGATAGCTGTATCCTTCCTCGCCTCATCTCTCATCTCCGAACGTTCAACATTTCCACAACTCATGACATCTCCCTCTACCTTCCTGCCTTTTACATCTCTGTCTTCAACTCTTGTCATTCCTTCAGTATCAGAGAAGGAGCTATTAGGACATTGTCTTCATCTGCAATAGCAGGACTTGCAGCAAATAACTATTTTCTCCTCTATCTTGAAAGGTCCACCATTTCCACAGCTCCTATTTCCTAGCCCAGGATAAGCTTTTTCAGCTAACTGATCCTGAAGGGAATCGACTGTCACTTTCCACACTGCATTCCTACTCACCATGTCTTTGCGACTGACTTTTGCAATTTCATGTCAGTCTTGCTAGCTCCCTGTGCAAGCACCCTGTTCTGCTCCAGGAAATACATTTCATTCTCTTTGTCCCAGAGAGCAGCTCTTAAACCTTCTTTCTCCAGCAAAACACAACTGAATGTACCTGCTCTTCTTTATTTTGTAGTTTCTTATAAACCAAATATCCTTCATTGTTCTTATCACATGTGAGGGATGAGGGAAATGTTCTATTTGGTCACATTTCAGTGAGAAACTATTTAATTTGTGCTTCTAGAAACAATATTCAAAACACATCTGTCCTTCAAAATTCACACAGATTTTGCAGTGCAGTTCTCCAACAAAACAATGTTTACAAAAATACATATACTAGTTGCAAGTGTGGGTGAAAGTGCATACGTGGGTGAAAACATACAAATTGCATTCTCCCTGGGGAAACTGCTTGCAAGAATGTGCACATTCGTCAAAACTGCACACCAAACTATGTTAGGAGAAATTTGCACTAAAATGCTGTCAATTTTTAATGCAAATTTCATTTTGTAAAACAATCTGCAAATTGCTGTGAAAATAAGTAGAACTGAATTTAAGGTTGGAAAAATTAGGAACTGAGTGCATAGGAGCCAACTCCTAGGGGCCAAGGGGTCTTAGCTCCATCCAATAAAATCTTTGAGGGGGCTGCCCCCCCCAGTTGATGGGCATTGCCATTCAAATGGTGTGCATGCATTGCATCATGTGATTGGTTCTGTGGGGCAGGGCTTACCTGGGGCCCTCAATATTTTGTTCAAGTTGGCACCCACCCCGATTGAGAGAAATTAACACTGACTGATTTGTCCATCCCTACCACCTGCCCAAGGTCAATCTGACCTTGTCCCAACATATCATGGGCCTTGGGGCAGTATGGTAAGCACAGAGAAAAGGAGGTGCTGGCAGATGACGCCACGGAGGGATGTAGTGGTCTGGGCAGATCTCTACACCCAGGTCAGGAGAGCCCAAGGAAGAGCATCCTGAGGAAGGTCCTAGTGGGGTATTTCCCTCACCTCACTCCATCTCCCTGTTTGTCCCCACAGTATTGAGATCAGGTTGTTCCTCCATCTTCAGACCTGTTGGAGGCTGGTTTTGGCTCATCCACTTTGATTATTGTGCCACCAATTCCACCTCTGGTGTTGTCCAGTCCCATCTCTCCAATGAGGGTTGTTACGCTACCTGTCCCATCTGACTCTGAGCAGGTAGTGATGCCTCCTCCATCACCCAGGTCATGGAGATGCTGTTGCAGGCTTTAATAGACAGGGCTGACTCAGCCTTCTCGATGAAGTACTAGGTTGCTTGTCCAGCCTAAGGGTTGGGTCCACTTGCTACACTAAGCTGTGCCCACCTCTTTCCCTTATAACAGGGCTGCAGGGAGCGTGTCATGGTTGGATCACTGCCTTTGCTTGAGTAGCCATATCACCTGCAGTGCCTTTGGACAATGTTTTTCATATATATTGCACTGCTCTGTGCATTAAAGCTTTTGGTAGAAATGCCATCTGAGTTCAAGTTTGTCATCGAGTTGGAAGCAGGACTACCGTCTAGCATGACCACCTTGATTAGCTAGTAATCAATAAACTCTTTGGCAGGTTTTCTCCTAGCTTGCTCTGGAGGGACTCCCCAGTGTAGCTGGGTGCATGACTCAGCTCCTCTGTCGAGACCAATCAGGTCTGGCCTTGTAAGCTAACTTGATGGCTGACTGTTTCAGGTGACTCTCTTTCCTCTGCTGGGATATCTGGCACAGTTAGGGCAGGGACATTTTTTGCCGCACTACTCAGCCCCTCCTCAACGGCAGGCTCAACACTCTCAGTATTACTCCCTGGCGTTCTCATTCCATGCCTCCTCCCTCTCTGACCAGTCCTGCAAGAGTTTTCCACAGGGCCCATGGCAATCCCCATCTCAGCTTGTCATCCACTCCCTTGCAAGAGAAATATATCATGTAGAAAAAGAAATCAAGTCCATACAGTGGATTCACAGTACACTGCTTCCCCCGATTAATTCATCCTAGTCATTGAATTTCAGCTTCTTGATCACAAATTTTTCATGTGGATGTTATTGTGTGGACAGCATGACTGATGTCTAAGCAGTATTTGGTTGAGGTTTTTCCCCCCAATGGAAACAAGAATTGCCACAATGGCTTTTTAGGAGGGAAATTTGCATGAAAACAGTTGACATCATTTGTAAACTGGCTGTATGAGTTATAATTGATGGAACTGATGAAATCTGCATATTGATGAAAACTGCCTGTTCAGTTTATATCCTGCACATTCAGCACACATGGACTCCGAGGGTGGCTTACAATATGAAGATTAAAAACAATATCTTCAACCATTTAAATGTGCAAATGAATAAGAGCAATAACTCTGAAGAAAAGAAACAGGCCTTGTTTAGGTAATGCACAAACATGCTCAGATGTGCACCATTTTAGAAGAGGTCACGTCTCTTTCCTTTTTCAGAAAGAAAAAAGAACCTGCTGCCTTCTAATCAATCAAACGATTTTCAATACATTACCGTAACTGGCTAATTGCAACTGACACTTCTGCCCTACTTGGATAGTTTGATTCACAGCAGAAGGAGTAAAACCACCGCTTTCCCTCCCATCCTTCATTCCTACATTAGTGAACCAAGGCTCCCAGTTTCCTGGGAGTAATCCCCATCAATCATAACAGGAGCTACTTTTGAGTAGACATGACTAGGACTGCATTGCCTTCTGCAGATCTTCTTCATGCATGGGACGAACTCGGGGTCAGTAGCAGTCAGTAAATCTGTTTCCTCCTGTACATGGTAGGAAGCTTCCACTAGGGAGAATATAATAAACTTTCTGCTTGTAACAAACACCACCTCTATTTACAAGCCTTGGCAGCTGGTAAAGCCATTTTCTTTAGAATTTCTCCTTTCACATTCTAAAGGGTTTCTATTGTCATACATACATACCTGGCTGTAAATGACAGGACCACAGCATGGGGCTGGCAATCTGTCAGCCCTTCTCCCACAAGCTGCTACTTGTGCGTATTCACTAGGGAAGCAGTGAGTTTTTTGAGCTCTTAAAAGCAGAGTCTGTAACCTTTTAAGCTCTCCAGACTATCAAAGGGCGCAGCAGCAGCAACATTCAGTCCAGAAGGTGGAAACTGGGGATGGGAAAGTGGGGAAAATAAACTATTTATTTGTACTATCAATGCCCCCCCCCCAAATCTATAAAACACCTGTGTATTAAAATGTGCACTGTACATACATTATACACCAAAGCAAGACATAATCTTTATTATAAACCTGTTGTAACAATTAGTGAAGTATAATAAATTTGAAGATTGATTTCAAAAGGTGTCCCTGATTAATCAGGGGTCAGATGTGTGTGTGTGTGTGTGTGAGAGAGAGAGAGAGAGAGAGAGAGAATGAATGAAAGTACTCAGACAAAAACATGCTGGGAGTTTACCTGCATTTGGAAACTGGGAGCTAACATGGCCCCTTTTCATGGGGAGGCTTTGTTCACCAAAGGCAGAGTAAGCTACCCAGGGTGGGTTAAGCCTCAGTGAGAGTTTGCCGGTTGCTGAAGCAACATTTGAGCTCACTTATCACTATCCCTGAGCTTCACATGGAGCTCTCCATGGTGCTACCCAATTTGCTGGCATCTTCCCTCTTCTTTTGCTCAAATTTGTCTTATCGGAATCTGACCTCTGTTTTGACTTGTTTAGATTGGCCAAAGATCCAAGGGAGGCAGTTGGAGTGGAGTGAGAGACTGTGGGAGGGATTCTGGGGGTCTGTGAGTGGGATTCTGTCAGTAGAGTTTGTTCTGACAGGTGGTAGAGCTGAGGAGAGCCAAGAACTCTCAGAATATGCTCTAAGGCTTTGAATCGCAGAACACTGTTAAAATAGAAAAGACCACAGTCCCACACGTTGTTTACAGGAAAAAGGGTCCTGTGAGGGAATACAGTGGTACCACAGGTTACATACGCTTCAGGTTACAGACGCTTCAGGTTACAGACTCCGCTAACCCAGAAATAGTACCTCGGGTTAAGAACTTTACCTCAGGATGAGAACAGAAATCGTGCTCCAGCGGCACAGTGGCAGAAGGAGGCCCCATTAGCTAAAGTGGTGTTAAGAACAGTTTCAGGTTAGGAACGGAGCTCCAGAATGAATTAAGTTCTTAACCCGAGGTACCACTGTACTCTGAAAGGAAAGGGCAGTAGTGATTCTGAGGCCAAGGAGGATTTGGGTGTGTGTAAAGAAACAGCCAAGTTAAAATCCTAAGTTCCTGAAGTGTGTGCGGAAAAGTCTGATGTATGAAAGATGTATAAAAGAAAGTAACCTTAAGCCTGAACAGCATACAGCCTATAACTTGAGACAGTATACGTTTTAATAAAAAGCAACAGTACTGTTTGTTGCATTTCTGTGGAAGAAGAAGAACCAAAACTCCTTTTTTACATCTGTTATAATAAAGTTTGTTTGCAACCTGTTTTCCCAAAAGGAAAACCCACTGTCGCTTGTGATTCAGACTCCATTGGGAATTTCACCTGAGGAAAAGGGGAAAAAGAGGGCTGGCGCAGTGGCACCAGGGAGAGAGAGTGCCGTTGTGTCGTTGCATATTAGTTGGTGGCAGAGGTGGGATATGAAGTTAAAACCCACACAGAAACGTGCCCACAGATACAGAACAACCAGTTTAATGATGTATTGAGGATATTTTATTAAAAGAAGAAAAATTCTGTCAGAAAATGGCCAGCAAGCGCCAAGCAAAAGAGACTTGGGATGACCCAGAGAAGGGAGTATGAGGAGGATCCTAATAGTGAATTACAAATGAAGGGTCTAAGACTAGAATTGGCCAAAGTTGAAGCAGAGAGAAAAAAGGAAAAGGCAAAATTAGCAGATGAAGAGGCCAGAATCGCAGCTGACATTCAGTTAGCACAGATACAGGCAGAGAGAGAGAGAGAGAGAGAGAGAGAGAGAGAGAGAGAGAGAGAGAGAGCGAGAGAGCAGATTAGCTCATGAAGAAAGAGAAAGAGAAAGGGAGGCCAAGACGGCCCCTGAAAAAGACATGTTTCTTTTAAAAATTGAGGAAATTAAGCTGAGAGCAGAACTGCCACATCCATTGGTAGGGGGTGGAGACTTTACCTCAGCTAATGTAAAGAGATTTCCTAAGTATGTCAAAGGTGATGATGTACAGGCATTCCTGTTTAATTTTGAACAGACCTGTAAGGACTTAAATATCCCTGAGGAAAACTGGATGCTGTATTTATGCTCACAGATATGTGGAACTTTGAGGGAAATATACTCAGATTTAAGAGAAGATGAAACCTCTGATTACCTCACATTCAAAGAAAGAGTGAAAGTGTGGTTTGGTTTAACTGCAGAGCAAAGTAGAAAAACCTTTCGTGACATAAAAAGAAAATCAGAAGAGACTTATGTCCAACTGGGTAGCTGTATTGATAAAGCTCTAGACAGATGGATGGAAGGAAGTAAAATTGAAACCTTTGATGAGCTTAAACAGTTGATCAGTTTAGAGCAATTTTATAGACAGGTTCCTGCACACCTGCGCTGCTTCCTTAAAGATAAGAAACTGAAAACAGTAACGGAAGTCTCCACCTTGTTAGATGAAATCGAAGGCGAATTAGGGGGAGCAGTAATATCTGGTCCCTTCAAGAATAATGAATATTGGAAACCCAGAGAGAAAGCTGGGACTCAGAACAAGAACCCTGAAAGGCAGACCACTCCTACACAATACAAACCTAAAGGAGTAGTTTGTTATCACTGTCAGGAGGAGGGTCAGATCAGAACTCATTGTCCCCGACTAGAGAAAATAAGAACCCCTGTAGCTGCTAGGACTATTAAAATGGTACAAAGAACTGATAGTGTCAGCAGTCAGAACCCCAGTTCACAATCACCTGAGCCCAGTCAAACTGAGAAACCTGCCAGAGATATGCAAGTCTGGAGGGTGAAGGAAGACCTTAACAGAGATTGTATGGAGACTGTTACCATAAATAATGAGGTCTTAAGAGGGCTGAGGGATACTGGAGCAGAAATTTCCCTTCTACACTCTAAGCTGGTACAAAAAGAACAATTTTTACCAGACAAGTTATACCAGCTAAAAGGCGTATGTGGACCACAGTTTGAGGAAAGAACTTTTGAAAGCCTGTGAAATAAAACCCTTGACCACCACAGTTTATAATCCTCAGACAAATGGACTCACTGAAAATTTTAATGGGACCTTGAATCATATGCTCAAGATTTATGCCTCCAACCACCCAAATGATTGGGATGCCTGGGTGCAACATTTCCTGTTTGGGTACAGGGAGGTACCCCAAGAAAGCTCAGGATTCAGCCCATTTGGAAGACAATCACATGGTCCTTTGGACATCTTAAAAGCTGCATGGACCAAGAAGAAATTGAGAGCCAGAGTGTGATGGCGTGCCTACCCAAGCTCCAGGATAACCTTTAAGAACCGAAGGAGTTGGCAGCGAACAACTTACAGAAAGCCCAACAACGACAGAAAACATGGTACTAGCCAGGAACCGAGAGTTCAAGCCAGGAGATCAAGTGCTGATGCTTCATCCCAGACGGAAGAGAAAACTGGAAGTTTCCTGGAAAGGTCCCTTCCGTATCATTAGTAGAGTATCTAATGTAAACTACTTAATTTGTTTAAACTCAGAAGGTGGACATTGTAAAGTTTTCCATGTTAATATGCGTAAACTCTATTATGGACGGCGTAACCTAGTCTTAAAGACTAGCAGGGAAATAAAGCCATACTTGTTGGGGAGAACATTTACCCTTTGTACTGACCATTCCTCTCTGAAATGGTTAAACCAAGTGAAAGGTGCCAATAGCAAACTAATAAGGTGGAGTTTGCAATTGCAAGACTACAATTTTGACGTCTCCCACATCAGAGGGAGGGATAATATGATTGCAGATGCCCTGTCATGAAACTTTTAGATAAGTACAGGGGCAATCATGCTTATTTAATGTTTATTTGATAAGATGTAATTGTTTGAAATGCAATTAGTTAAAATGCAAATTTAAAAGTGGTTAAAATGAATTTCAATCCTGTATTTTTAAAGTGCAATGTCTATTTATAGATATAAAGGAATATTGAGTTAAATACAGTGGGTTAAGTACTTAATTTGTTCCGGAGGTCCGTTCTTAACCTGAGACTGTTCTTAACCTGAAGCACCACTTTAGCTAATGGGGCCTCCCGCTGCTGCCGCACCGCTGGAGCACGATTTCTGTTCTCATCCTGAAGCAAAGTTCTCAACCTGAAGCACTATTTCTGGGTTAGCGGAGTCTGTAACCTGAAGCGTATGTAACCTGAAGCATATGTAACCCGAGGTACCACTGTATTATGCTATATAGTTATGTTTAAAACTTTATAGTGTTTATAGCTTAATAGTATTATAAAGTATATAAGGTATTGTGTGTACAGTACATGTATATTTGCATTTTGAAACAGGAACCCCAAAATACTTTTTACAGTTCCTGCCCATTGCTGCATCGAGGCAGGTATATGTAACCTCACCTACGCAATTATTTTCAGGGGTGGGACATGTGATGGAAAAGTTTGTTTACTGAGCAGGTTGAGTCAATGAGGTTTTTTTGCTTTTTTACCTTTTTAAAATTTATTTGTGACAAATACTGTTTCTATTTTATTTGTTTCACTTGATTTTGATATATTTTTCTCAGACACAAATAACTCTGCATTGATTTGATCTGCTGCAGTTTCCTTTGGTGTAACAAGATTATCAGCTACACAGACTGATATGTAATCTTGCTGATTTCCATCATGTTCTGCAGCCTGAGGAGTGCTCACATGTTGCCTGATAGTTCATCTAATTGGTTGATCAGAAATCTCAGGCTGTTGACCAGAACTGTTGCAGTGGTCTGCTTCCAGTGCCAAGGGTTTTTGAATATGCTCTGAAAGAGTGCTCATTTCAATTGCAGTTATAATGTTATTATTCAAGAATGCTTTCAGTTCTATGACAATTTTATTGGCACAGTAAGACATTCTGCAAATGCAGCTCATCCACATCTTTCTGTAATAAGAGATTTTCATTTCTTAGCATCCTAGAATTTTCTTTCTCTGAGCTGAGGGCCATGGCCGGAGCCTTATTATTGTGTTTCAAAGAAGTCTTAAAAAGTGAGGAGCTGCTTATTATCTTAGCTTTGATTTTACATACAAGAGCAGCATTCAGCTTCCCAGCTTTTAGAGCTCCATTCTCCTTCCCCCGACATGTCTTTTAATATCTCCAAAGGTCAACGAGGAAGATGCTTCTGAAGTTACATTGCTTTCCATTTTAAAGGATTCAGTTTATTACCCAGTAGAAATAGGTTGTCCACATTCCTCCCCGAACTGAACCTTCGCATAAGTGGCGGGCCAGCTGTATTTGCTTATCCTGGTTTTGCCTTACTTGAAGCTGAGTTTAAAATGTTCTACTGTGCCTTGCTTCCCATCTTGGAATCCAAATATGTATTTTGCATGCTAAAACACCTTCCAGCAGAGACCCTCCCTATCAGAAAAAAACAGCATGAAACCAGAATAATGTAGCCCAGTGACACACACACACACACACACACACACACACACACCATGAAGATGTTAGGTTTCTGTTTCTGTTAGGAATCAAGCTCAGCCTTCATGGCAGTTAAGCATGGCTCAGCATCCTTCAAGTCCAAAGCCTCGATCTCTTGGAAGTTTGAAGATTCAAATACCTTCTTGGAGATACATTCCAGACTGTTGGAAGTCTCATGGGAGACAGGACATGGATGTTGATATTACTGGTTTCCTGTTCCTTTGTACCAGTTGCCTCTCTGCTTTCACAGAGAGAGGATGTATATTCTTTTCTGTCTGTGTAGTTAGAAATAAAACTCTTAGCAATGTAGCCCATATTTCTCGTCCTTCTGCTGCTGCGTGTATACTCTGTGTAATGGGAACGTGCCTGAAGCCTCATCAAAGGCTTAGATCATTAATCAACATCGGAGGAGATTCCGGAGGACTCGACCAGAGGAGCAGCTCGGTCGTACGGAATTCCAACAGAAATATAATATCTGTCTTATCCAGCTTGGACATACATAACACTGGTGCTGTGCTATGATTTGGCCACACAGTAAGTTTGAACTTTATTATCCAGCGTGGCTACAGGGTAGAACAGGAAGAGCTAGAGGACAATAGTCTGAGATGCTTCATTTTCTCCTTTGGGAGTGTTTAATGTTATGGCAGCTCTTCTGCAGATTTTAGTTGTGTCACCATCAGGAGTAGGTGGGGTCTACCCACTGAATGAACATAGGATTTCAACTAAACTCTGATCCTCCTTGATGCGCCCATCATCTTGCCTAATTTACTCTCTTGCATTTGCAGATTCCTGGTGGCATTAAGGGTTATGCCCTCAAACTCCCACCAGCACCAGGGCATTGTGTAACTTTTTCTTTTCTTGCCAGAAAAATAGTGTGCTCTGCTGATGCAGTGCAAGAAGATTTAGGAGGAATCGAATCCAACTGGCAGCATAACTTGATGAAAATATCAGAGTGTGAGTCACTATTCTACAGTAGCTTTCTGCAATTTTGTGTCCAGAAATGTCAGACTGAACTAAAAATAAAATAAACATGCACTAATATGCTTATTGTCAATGTACAATTCTGCTTTCGACATAATTTACATCTTCTTTGAAGTTCAAGTTTTGAGTTAGCACATGGGATTGCAGAGCAAACTATGTTTTGTTTTGTTTGTTTTTTGGGAGGGGTGGGAATTGAAATTCAGGATGAAATAATACACATTCCTGAGCCATTCTTGACAGACATTGTCTAATTACCTGCACAACAGAATAAAAATTTCATTCAAACAGAACTCAGGAAAAATGAATTCTGAAACTTCTCAGCTGTAATGAAATCCATGCCGGGAAGTTTTTTAAAAAAACATCTTGATTGGGATAAAAGTCCAGATCACACCGAACAGCAAAAGACAGCTTAGATCTGTACAGATGAGAGCATTATTGAACAAGTAACAGACTGTGTGCGTACAGGTCAAATGGAAACCAGATGAAAATAAATCAAGAGATGAAGCAGCCTTGGTCGGAGCATGTTTGGAAACAGCAATCATCCCAAGCAGTCAAAAGAGGAAGGTTTACAGCCTGTACATCTTACGACAGTGACAAATGACTCTGACAACATGGTACCTCGCAAAGAAAATGGATCAGAAATGTCTTCCAAATGCTGTGGCAACCAGAAAGCGAAAAACGATGTTGAACATTCCGTTGCATCATGCCATGATGGTGGCAAGACATAAGTACTGAACACTGAGCCTGGTAACAGAAGCAGGTCTTGATTTTTTTGGGGGGGGGGGAGGAAGGATGGAAGAATGTGGTGCATGGCACGTACGTTCAATCCTCTCCCAGCAGGTGCTGAAGGATTTCTCTTTTCAAGAACCTGCAAAGCCCTTTTGAGAAAGAGAGAGAGAGAAATAGGTCTATGCATCTTGGGAAACACCACCTCTATCAATCAAAAGCTCTCATTTTATTTATTTATTTATTTATACATACATACATACATACATACATACATACTCACTCTTTAAATGATTGCCCCCTACCTAAACCACCTCAGGTAATAACAGCCTACAATTATTCTTCCCACAACCAGATTGATTCGTAGCTATAGTGGTGGGTGGGTGACTTATGGCTCCTCGTCTGTTGCTAGACCGCAACTTCAGGCACCCCTGAAAATTGGCAATGCTAGCTGGGGCTGATGGGAGTTGGAGTCCAACAACGTCTGGAGGACCACAGGTTTCCCATCCCCGCCAGACACTGAGGAGCATGCAAGCAGCTTGATCCCCTTCAAGGAATGGGCAATGACACCCATGAGGGGCTGTGTTTGCTTTCTTGCTTTCATTTATTTAAAGATTGTCAGGTTGCTTTTGGGGGCACAGGCCTTTCCAGACAACATCTATAGCCATTAAAAAAGCATTACAGTCATATCTCGGGTTACAGCAGTGTTTCCCAACCGGTGTTCCGCGGCACACTAGTGTGCCGCGAGACGTTGCCTGGTGTGCCGTGGGAGGGAGGCGGGCGAGTCGGGCGGCGAGAGGCGGGGCGGCGGCGGCGAGCACACGCGGGGTGGCGAGCGAGCTCCCTCCCACATCCCATCGCCGCTCGCTTCAGCCGGCCTACTGGGCTGTCGCAGGCGGAAGGCCTGCGCATGCGCGAGGTTTTCGCGCCTTCGGGATTCCCTTCATGCCTTCCTCCTCCCGGGTCCTTGAGAGCGCGGGAAGCGGCAGCGCGAGACCGGCGTTGAGACAAAAACGCAAAGTTCCATTCAGGGCTCCCCTTTTGCCACGTCGTCTCACAGTTTGGAAGATAGCAGCTCTCCAAATTAATAGTCCTCTTTGAATAGGCGGGGCCTGAGCGTTCCACCAATTTAGGCCTCCTGCCGGGATGTGATATGGCTCCACCTTCCTCAAGGTGGTTCTGCTTTTAAATATTTTCCACCCTGTCACCATGAGGACTAGCGACTTCTTTTTGTAAAATATAAAATCGCTGCTCCGTGCTCTCGTGAGACTGTGTGTTTTAATTCGAAAAGGGTGTTCCGTGTACATTTGTGCGAGCTGTGCTGTAAAAAAAAGGGGTCTGTATCCGTTTGTCAGTGGCAATTGGATGGCCGGATACTGCAGTGATGGAAAAGTTTTTGAAAAGAAAAGAACTGGACTCTGAACAAAATTTGGAGCCAGATGAGAGCCCAAGTATGAGTGGGCATGAAAAGAAAGCAAAGATGGTTAGCTCAAGCAAATTCTCTGGCACAAGGCAATATAGCGACATAATAAAGTAATTATAAAATACTATCTTTGTGTTTATTTGATTCCTATTAAGAGAGTTACTTTATATATAGTCAATATATACTTTATATATAGTCAATATAGGCACAGAGTTAATTTTTTAAACATTTTCTAATGGTGGTGTGCCTCGAGATTTTTTTCATGAAACAAGTGTGCCTTTGCCCAAAAAAGGTTGGGAAACACTGGGTTACAGACACTCCAGGCTGCCTTTTTGGGGGGGTTCAGCGGCCATGCATGTGCAGAAGCACCAAATCACAACCTGCGCATGCACAGACACACCACTGTGGGTTGCGAACGCTGCAGGTTGCGAACACGCATCCCGCACGGATCACGTTTGCAACCCTAGCGTCTACTGTATAAACATGGTGCATCTCTGAACATAAAATATCTTTAAAGTCAACTTTTAAAAACAATAACGAAAGGAAATAATGGCAAAAGTAACACCAGACTCACACAATACAATGGCAATCAGCACTGTTTCAGTTAGCAGCACCACGGCATCTTTGAAAGTAAGCCAGTTGGAATTAATGGGTCTATAAAGCTCGTTTAAAGGCCTGTGTGTGTGCCGTACATGTGAGGCAGCTCCATAACCAAGGGGCCTCCACTCAGAAGGCCCTCTCTCTTGAGCCCAATAAATCCTCATGGAGTGCCCTACTTTGCTGGGGTAAAAGGCTTAGGTTTTTGCAGGGCTAGGGTCTTTGTGTGCTTTAACCAAAAAGAAAAAAAGTATATGTGAATTTAGGATATTGCACAGAGTTGAAACCAGAGGCCACGTTAAGTTTTGTTTCAAAATAAATCCGTCTCAGGAATTCTCTGAAGGTTGGGGGAAACCGCTTGCGAAGCTTTGTAGTAAGCTGTCTTTTAGGAAACAAAGATCCACTGTGTGCACATGCAAACATCTTAAGTGTGAATAGTCACAGAGGAGGCACAATTTGGGTCCAGGTTGATGCATTGCTGAGACTGATCCAGTGAATTGAAAAAAACCTAAAAATATCAACACCTGGGCTAGTACAAGGGTGTGTGTGAACACGTATATCCTCAGTATGAAGCCAAACACTTCCACCAAATCTCTCCATGAATCTCCTTCTGAGATACGAGCCATGATTGAAACCCAACAGATGCCCTGGGAATTAGCCATTTCTGTTCCATGATGCATTTATGGGAGAGATATCAGCTGTGCTTTAACAGTCATGTGAGATATTGATCCCAGGCTTCTGAAAGAACACACAAGACAATAAGCCATCTGAGCACCAAAGAGTGCTAAACTGAAATATATGTTCATTGGTTCCCACTGTGTAGTGTTATTGAATTTCCCACCTATCACAGACCATTTCTTTTTTTTTTTTTATAAAAATTTTTATTAAGATTTTTTACAGATACATATTTAACAAACAGAATAGGTTTCATAACATCCTTTCATTCTATTGCGGACTCCCTCACGTCTCCCGCTTCCACTTTCATCATTAAAAACGAATTTTTCCAAGCAAATTATCATCTTGTTTATGCTCTTAAATGCAATATTTAGGTTAAACTCCAATAAAAAATTATAATTTAATGGTAGACAGTTATTTCTACTCTGGCTTCCTTGTTAGGATTCAACCAAATTACAGTGCTTTTGTAAATAAGTCTTAAATTTCTTCCAGTCTTCTTCGACCCTCTCCTCTCCCAGGTCGCGGATTCTGCCAGTCATCTCAGCCAGTTGCATATAGTCCATCAGCTGCATCTGCCATTCTTCCAGTGTGGGTAGATCTTGGGTTTTCCAGCTCTTAGCAATAAGTATCCTTGCCGCCGTTGTAGCGTACATAAAAAATGTTCTGTCCTTCTTTAACACGTTCTGGCCGACCATGCCCAGAAGGAAGGCCTCTGGTTTCTTGGTGAAGGTATACTTAAATACCTTTTTTAACTCATTGTATATCATTTCCCAAAAGGCCTTCACTTTAGGGCAGGTCCACCAGAGGTGAAAAAATGTTCCTTCATTTTCCTTACATTTCCAACATTTGTTATCAGACGAATGCTATATTTTAGCCAATTTCACTGGGGTCATGTACCATCTATATATCATTTTCATTACATTTTCCTTCAGAGCATTACATGCTGTGAAGTTCAGCCCGGTGGTCCATAACCTTTCCCAGTCCTCAAACATAATGTTGTGCCCAATATCCTGGGCCCACTTTATCATAGCCGATTTAACCAATTCGTCTTGTGTGTTCCATTTCAGCAGCAAGTTATACATTTTTGAAAGTACCTTAGTCTTAGGTTCTAGCAGTTCTGTCTCCAGTTTCGATTTCTCCACCTGGAATCCTAACTTTTTATCAATCTTAAACACTTCCTTAATCTGAGCATAGTGTAACCAGTCTCGCACTTTATCTTTCATTTTCTCTAAACTCTGCAGTTTCCAATTGTCTCCATCCCTTTCTAGTATTTCCCAATATTTTGGCCAATTGGCCTCCATATTGGGTCTTTTTCGGGCCTTAGCCTCCAAAGGTGACAGCCACCTCGGTGTTTTGTTTTCTAATAAGTCTTTGTATCTTGTCCAGACATTAAATATTGCTTTTCTGACAATATGGTTCTTAAAGACCTTGTTGATCTTAACCTTGTCGTACCATAAATATGCATGCCATCCAAATGCATTGTTAAAACCTTCCAAATCCAGCACATCCGTGTCCTCCAGAAGTAGCCAGTCTTTTAGCCAGCAGAAAGCTGCGGCTTCATAGTACAACTTTAAGTCTGGCAGGGCAAAGCCCCCTCTTTCTTTTGCGTCCGTTAATATCTTAAACTTAATTCTGGGCTTTTTGCCCTGCCAGACAAATTTGGAAATATCTTTCTGCCACTTCCGGAAGCACTCCGTTTTATCTACAATCTGCAATGTCTGAAACAAAAATAACATTTTTGGCAATACATTCATCTTAATAGCAGCTATTCGACCTAACAATGAAAGTTTCAATTTTGACCAGCTATCCAAGTCTCTCTGATGGGAGCTATAGTCCCCAAAATCAGGATGACACCAGGATGGGAAAATCTGTTTTATATGGTTCTTTAAGCAGAGTTTCACTGAATGAGATTAATGGAACAGCTAAATGGTTGTAATCATTATGTCTACTTGCCCTTGAAATATTGCAGACAGCTCTCCCAGGTAGACTGAGCCTTCCAGCCTTTTTATGGTCTCAGGTGACTCTAAGTCAGCGTTCGCTAAGCTCATGCTCTCCAGATGTTTGGGACTGAAGCTTCCATCAGCACAAGTTGGTGATGGATGCTCTACGGGCTCGTCTGCACTCCCGCTTGTCCCATGCCTGCCTGGAAAGCATGGATCCGAGCAGTTTTCGACTTCTCCCATGCTTTCCAGGCACAGGTCCAAGTGGTTTTGCCTTGCTCTGCCACTTTCCCCCAGAAAACCCACCCTTCAGCACTAAATTGGAGCAAGTGTCAATCTGAAGAAAACCTGATTGATATTTGCTCTGATTCAGTGGTAAACAGCAGGAGAAAGTGGCAGGACAATTGGAAGTGTGTGTGAGCCCAAAGTCTCTCTTCTTTTCAAAGCCCTGGAGGAGCTGTCCAGGGTCCTGCCTTGCCTTGCATTGCCTTGCCTTGCCTTGCCTTGCTCTACTACAATCTGAACTGGACTTGAAGAGGCTCTGGTATTCCCAACCATTCTCTCCCGCAAGTCCCAAGAACAGGATACAAGGAGGAGCTACATGCAGAATTGGGCTTCTGTTTCTGAATTACCCTCCCTGAGAACACATAATACTGTCTGTCCTTTCACATTCCAATCAAGGTTGTCATGGAGAACAACAATTCTACATCCACATTGCCGCAGGTGTGAAATAGATGATCAGCGTTGGGAGTTTGTCATCCACAGATTTTATTTTGGGCAGTTAAGGGGGGAAAGGAGGGCCAGAACCAAGTCTGGCAGCCACTGCCTTCACCCGTCTTGTAAAAAGCAATCTGATCCATGCTGAAGTATCAGTGGACAGCATTTGACAGACCTAGATCCATTTTCACAAGCATAGGTTGGGCCTCCGCTACAAAACAAAAAAAAAATTGAAAGATGGCATGTTGTTCAGATGCCTTTTCTTTTAAAATCATGACTGCAGGATATTTCTTTTTAAACACAAAGCTATTGTTGTGTGTTTGGGATTTGTAGCTTTGTAGGTCACCTCAAACTAAGGTTGTGTGGCAAGTCCACTCCCCAATGTGAAATGAAGACACGGGACACATTATTTAAGGTTAATGGGCATAAAAAGGCCACAACTTTATACAAAATCCATTGAAGATAAAAAGTGTCCCTGGATTCATTGAAAAAAATCTGGTAACCTTAACTCAAACACATGGAGAGGAGTGATACAAGAGTGCATTGACAGAGGCAATAAATTACATATATAGAGGGGGGAGGACAAAATAAAAAGGGGAGAGAGCTGTAAATATGATTCCCAAGGTGAGAAATGATACACTCTACAAAGATACAAAATTGTACACCAATTATTACCTGTATGTTGGAGGGGGATGTAAAATTCATATATGCATATATGTTGGGACTGCTCCACCATACATGATTTTTGTGTGGTGGTTTTTGCGGCAATCTCTGATTTAGTTCAGCAGGTTGTGTTTCAAAATCCTATACTCACTTTGCCTTTGAGACATGAGGGTTCTCACATTTGGTTTGGTTATGCGTCTATTGGTGGTGGCATGATTGGAAGTGGCAAAGCACAGGAAAGCAAGAAAAGGTGCACTTTGTGGTGCTGGTTTTCGTGTAGGTGCCAGGTGGCACTGTCAGAAAGATTAACTCACCAGGTTAGGGTAACAAGGGAAACAGTGAAATAATACTTGTACACAGATCTGCTTCCCTTTCCTTGCATATGTTAATGAGAGGGTGGAGAGCATCAAGCTGCCAGGCTATCAGAGGTCCAGCTGGACAGAAAAGAAAAGCTTGATTTCTGTGTAATGATGTACGCAACTGATGACAAAGAACCATTGTACTCAGGCAGGTCTCATTGTTGTAAAAGTTCACAATCTAAGTATAAAGGCAACACAATCCATTATATTGCGTGTTCGTTTTCTGAGTGTAACATTTTGGATTTTTTTCTGTAGAAATTTTCCTGAGATAACGAGCTTCCTGGAAACACACTGGGAACAATTTTGTTGTTGTCATTTAGTCGTTTAGTCATGCCCGACTCTTCATGACCCCATGGACCAGAGCATGCCAGGCACTCCTGTCTTCCACTGCCTCCCACAGTTTGGTCAAACTCATGCTGGTAGCTTGGAGAACACTGTCCAACCATCTCGTCCTCTATCATCCCCTTCTCCTTGTGCCCTCCATCTTTACCAACATCAGGGTTTTTTCCAGGGAGTCTTCTATACTCATGAGGTGGCCAAAGTACTGGAGCCTCAGCTTCAGGATCTGTCCTTCCAGTGAGCACTGGGAACAATAGTCACCTCAATGTTCTCTTTATGCAACACAAGGATAATCTCTTCCAGTGTGTACCTATTCCAGCCTCCTTTGCTGTTTCAATAAAGCCACTTCCGCCCTCCAGAGGAGGTGGAGTTTTGTGCTTCACACTCCCACCACTCTCATGGTGGTTGGAGCCCAGCCCCCACGCGAATCCCCAGCTGCGTCACCCCCGGCCAGCTAATCAGCTGGCTCCGGGGGTGTGGCCTGACCTATTTAAAGGGGGCACGGCCGGGGATCTCCCTCCTTTGCCCCTTCCAGCTGATCGTGTTTCCCACCGTCCCACCCTTTAAGGTTTTCATTCCCTGACCTTGCTATGGACCCTGGTTGGTCGCCGTTGAGGGTAGGAATTTTTCCACTTGGCAAATTGGCACCAGCCACTTGGTTTTCGCCTACCTCATAGCAAATCGTTACAACTTTCTTGGTATTGGCGGTTAGGCATTGGTATTGTTCTGTAGATGGAAGAGGGGAGGAAGCACCATCACCTGCCCCACATATTGAAGGGTAGTCCGATAAAGGATTCTGGGGGGCGTGGCCCTGTCCAAAGCCTATGAAGGTGAGGGCCTAAGGCACGCCCCCACATGGTGACCCCAAGGGAGTTCCTAGTTGATGTGCATCAGCAGGACTCCCCCTACTGGTGGTTAACCCTTCCCAGACTTCAAGCGGACAGGCTGAAGCTGAATATAGTCAATTAGGACCAATGCCTAAGCCAATACCGCTCATCACCTGTAACCAATAAATTTGTGGCCTTATTTAGCCTATTAACCTTGTGTCATGTGTCTTTATTTCCACTGGGGGGTGGGCAGGAACTCGCCACAAACAGCATGTTTACCAAGATAGGTGCTTTTCCATTGTTGCACCTAACTTTTCATGAGGAGACTTATTGTTTTTTCCTGCTGGCTTCTGACAAGAGACAAAATCAGTACTGGGTTTGTTTGTTTTTTGGGGTAGCACTGAGATTTTGTCCTCTCTGCAGGTTTTTGTTGGGGTGGTGAGCTGGTAGTTTATTTTCTTGCTTTGCTGCTTTTAATAGTTGCAGTTGTTCATGACGACGACGTTGTTTACTCACTTTCCCCACAGAATGCCTGCCCCTAACCAACTTTCATTAAAACAATATCCAATTAAAAAATCTTTAAAAACACTCATAGAATCATAGAGTTGGAAGAGACCACAAGGGCCATCGAGTCCAACCCCCTGCCAAGCAGGAAACACCATCAGAGCACTCCTGACATATGGTTGTCAAGCCTCTGCTTAAAGACCTCCAAAGAAGGAGACTCCACCACACTCCTTGGCAGCAAATTCCACTGTTGAACAGCTCTTACTGTCAGGAAGTTCTTCGTAATGTTTAGGTGGAATCTTCTTTCTTGTAGTTTGGATCCATTGCTCTGTGTCCGCTTCTCTGGAGCAGCAGAAAACAACCTTTCTCCCTCCTCTATGTGACATCCTTTTATATATTTGAATATGGCTATCATATCACCCCTTAACCTCCTCTTCTCCAGGCTAAACATGCCCAGCTCCCTTAGCCGTTCCTCATAAGGCATCGTTTCCAGGCCTTTGACCATTTTGGTTGCCCTCCTCTGGACACGTTCCAGTTTGTCAGTGTCCTTCTTGAACTGTGGTGCCCAGAACTGGACACAGTACTCCAGGTGAGGTCTGACCAGAGCAGAATACAGTGGCACTATTACTTCCCTTGATCTAGATGCTATACTCCTATTGATGCAGCCCAGAATTGCATTGGCTTTTTTAGCTGCCGCGTCACACTGGTAAAGGGCAGGGCTTTCACATCCCACCCCACTAAAATAAGCCACAACACTACCCTTCAAATTAAGGGCCAGGGGTAAAGAGTCATTGCCTGGTGCCTAAAAATAGATCAAGATGATGCCCAGTGTGCCTCCCTGGGAAGAGCATTCCCTGAGTGGGGGCCACCACTGAAAAGGCCCCATCTCGTGTTGCTTCCCTCCAAGCCTCCTGTGGAGGGGGCTCATGAAGAAAGACCTCAGATGATGATTGAATCTTGTCAGTTCATATGGCGAGAGATTATCCTTGCTAGCTCCTTTGTTGTTATTATTACATTTATTACTCACCCTTACCCACCATACACTACTTCAACTTCCATTGGTCTGCCTTCTGTCCCCCAATAACTGTGGTCACAACCATTCCCAGATCACTTTTTAGGTTTAGGATTTACATATTCCAACTACTCCAGCAAACATTCAAGCCGGGATCCAAAGATCTACTGTAAGCAAACACCACTGAATTCGTGACTTTCCCCCTTTGAACAGCTGGCCTGCATGCCATGTGGCAAACTGCTTTTGGAAAGGAATTTGCTATGTAGCCTGGATGAGCTGTTTTTGAGAAACATAAGCCCCATGACTCGGGCATGTAAAACTAGTTGGGCAGTCCTTTGGATCTCGGCTCCAAGAACTGGAATGCCATTCAGGTATGCTTATCATTCACATTCACACCCCAGCTCTCCAGAATCAGGGATGGAGAACCTGTGGCAATCCAGATGTGGTTGAACTACAACTCCCATAATCCCTGCTGATTTCCTGTGCTGGAGTTGGAGCCCAGTTACTAGAGAGGCACAAGTTCACCAGCCCTGCTCCAAAGTGACATCCCAAACCCTTTAATGACTCCAACAGAAAGTTCTGGAAACAATTGTTTGGATCCTAATATAAGTTAATTTCAGGGCATTCACCTAGTTTGGGGCTATTTCCCCCTGACAATCCTGTCTACCCATGCCATATTGTTCAGGAGTCCACCTCATCCTCCGTAGAAGCTTGTAAGTTTACGTGTGACTTCAGGGAGGAGTAGAAGGGGAGGGGAAATGACCCTTCTACAGTGGTACAGTACCTCAGGTTAAGTACTTAATTCGTTCCAGAGGTCCGTTCTTAACCTGAAACTGTACTTAACCTGAGGTACCACTATAGCTAATGGGGCCTCCCGCAGCCGCCACACCACCACAGCACGATTTCTGTTCTCATCCTGAAGCAAAGTTCTTAACCCGAGGTACTATTTCTGGGTTAGTGGAGTCTGTAACCTGAAGCGCCTGTAACCTGAAGCATATGTAACCCAAGGTACCACTGTACCACTGTATAAACTTCTTTTAGCTAACTTATTTTAGGATCCAAGCCAAACGACCCTTAAAACTTAGCTTGTTAGGGGCTGGAAGGTATTTGTGTGTTTTATATATCCCACTTTGATAATCATAGTTTGTTTGTTGTTTATTATTATTATTTTAGCAACTTCAAAATAAACTCTGCATAATTTCCTAGTGGCCCATGAGCAGAATACTTGGTCTTGATGTAAGCATATTGGTTATGAATCTTACATTTTCATTAACAATCAAGTTAAACCATAATGTGTTCCTGATCACTGGTGTGGAAAGTTAGTATTTGGAAGAGTTCATACTAGAGGCAGCTGTCTACTGCTTTAAATGGAGAAACAGGGTAATCACATCGGAAGAAAAATCCAATGAATGCGAAAATGTTTGCCCACAATGTATTAGAATATTCAGAATCAGTATACATGGAGACATGAAGTGTAGCATTAAAAAAGAGAGAGAAGGAAGAATTCAAATCAGGTTTATAATATGTTCTACTATTTTGATTCAGTGCCCTGTGTCTGCAGGATGCTGATGCTTTTCCAGATAATCAGGGAGCTGGGACCATGGTCACTTCACTACTGAGCTATGTCCCTTCCCTTTCAAGTGTGAGCATGGGATCATTACTGGATGGCAGAGTACTGCGGACTCAGCTACATTCGTCACAATATAGTTTGAATATGTTATAAACATCCAACACCAGATGGTGCCAGAGAGCACAAAGGATTATAAAATCCAAATTATATGGATTTTTACATAGGGTTTTTTCTTTCCATTCGTTGTAATGATTTGACTTATTTATAGATTTTAAACCTGTGTCTAGATCCACCCTATGTCCAGTTATGGGCACCACAATTTAAGGAGGATATATTGACAAGCTGGAACATGTGCAGAGGAGGGCAACCAAGGTGATCAAGGGTCTGGAAACCAAGTCTTGTGAGGAACAGTTGAGGGGGTATGTTTGGCCTGAAGGAGAGGAGACTGAAAGGAGATATGATAGCCATCTTCAAATATCTCAATTGCTGTCACATGGAAGACGGAGGAAGGTTGTTTTCTCTTGCTCTGGAGGCTGAGACCCAAACTAATGGATTCAAGTTACAATGATGGAGATTCCAACTAAACATCAGGAAGAATGTTCTGGCAGTAAGAGCTGTTTGACAGTGGGACAGACTCTCTCGGAAGGTGGTGAACTGACCTTCCTTGGAGGTTTTTAAGCAGAGGTTGGATAGCCATCTGTCATGGATGCTTTAGTTGTGAGTCCTACTAGATGTAGAGCTTCCTTCCAGCTCTACATTTCTACAATTCTATGCATTTTCTTTTTCTTTTAAATGTTTTTATTGATTTTTACAAATAATTTCCAGATATAACATACTTTCTTATCTTATACAATGTTTTGGACTTCCATCAACTGCATCTGAAGATTTTTCAGTCTTTATCACTTAATCTGCATTTCATTATTTTCAGTATTACATTTAATACTCCTTCACTAATAATTCTTAATTCTATGCATTTTCTGCTCAGAAGGTCTCTTCAGACTACTTTCTCAACTCCTCTGTATTCAACAAGCACATATTGAAAACACAACTTTACTAACATCAAGCCCATCTGACATACCCACATGGTTAAGCTAACAAGTGTTGTTTCAAATGTTGTTTATAGCGGTGTGTGTGTGTGTGTGTGTGTGTGTGTGTGTGTGTTATTTCCCCCCATAATTGTAAGTTTCTGTTTGCCACTGAGCAGCTGCTTGGAGTCACAGGACTCTGTTTACATTCCAGAGACCTCCCAGGCTGTTGGAAGTCTCATGGAGGCAGGAGACGGATGTGATGTTTACTGGTTTCCTGTTTCCTTTGTTCCTTTGTTTCAGTTGCTCTCTGCTCTCATAGAGAGAGGATGTATTTTGCTGTCTGTGTAGCTTAGTAATAAAGCATAGCAATGTAGCCATAAATCTCATCACTTCCGCGTGCTGTTTTGGATTCTCTGCTGAATGGGAGAATATGCCTTGGAGCCTCATCAAAGGCTCAGGTCGTTAATTATTCATCAGGAGGGCAATCCAGGAAGTTGAGCTTTATCAGCTTGGCCGAGCAGAGATCCCGACAATAATCCCATAATACTGAACTACTAAGAACATAAAAAGAGCGTGCTGGATCAGGCCAATGACCCATCTAGTCTAGCACCCTGTTCTCACAGTGGCCAACCAGATACCTATGGGAAGCTTGCAGGCTGGGCATGAATGCAACAGCACTCTGCCTACCTGCGATTCCTAGCACGTAGTATTCAGAGGCATTACGCCTCTGGCACTCGAGGTAGAACATAGTAGATGCCAACCATTGAAAATGCTTTAATCTTTTTTTACTTTACACGTTTGTTGACTTCCAAACCAGTCCCCTGAGAGTTGGCACCTATGATTCATGGTGGGATCCTGGATTGAGGAGGATCATTCATGTGAGTGATCCAGAAAAGAAGGTGGCATTGCAGCAGTGGTGGGTGAGGCTGCAATCCTGACCTCAGTTGCTTGCGAGTAAGCCCCACTGAATTCAATAGGACGTCAAAGTCTGAGTAGACATAGTTAGGATTGCATTGTTACCTGGGAGCAGGTTTCAGTGTAAAGGGTTGCACTGTAAGAAAAACAAGGCCCTAATCAGGATGTCAAATACAAACTGAATATTCACACAGTTGATTTTATATACGGATATATATATTTTTAGGAAGCACCTGTCCCATCATAATTGCTAGTTTCTACACAAAATTCAAACCAAAACGGAAGGATGTTCAGTGAAGCTCCTAACTTTACTTCAAATATAAATAAAATTACCTCTTGGAAGACAGAACGCTTTGAAACCTTCAGGCTGAAAGCCAAATGAAAAGTGTTATAATGAAGTTAAGTTGCCCTCGTTAACTCTTGCCTTTCCTACCATGAAGGTTACAATTAAAAACTCTGTCTGTTTATACTGCACCAGCTGCTTAGCTTCTTTCAACTCACTTTATTCTTTTGCTGTAGATTTTAATTAATGAGGCTTCCTGGATTATTATTGGACTGGCGGGCTTTCTACAAATGAAAATTAGTCCCCTGCTAAAAATGTCATCTTAGTTGATCGATAAAAAGCTCCTCCAAATAAAACCTATATCTATCCATCTTACCGTGACATTTGAGTGACTGAGCAGGTAATTCAATAGAATGATGTACTGTCCACCCACTTTGAAAGATCCAAGCTGAACAGAGAATCAAGCTCTGCTACATTTAGGTGGGGTGGGATGGGGGGGAGGAAACATTATTCATGAAGCCTTACTGTCTGTGTAAAATAACCTGACACATAGCATGAGGCTATGTGTATCCTGTGTCAAGATATAAGACACGTTCTGCATCTATGTGGGGGTGGGTGGGTGTTATTGGGTTATTTTGATTTTTATTATGTATTTTGTGGTTCTATATTTTTATTTTTATTCTGTGAACTGCCCTGAAACCTCTAGGTATAGGGCAGTATATATATTCAATGAAGAAGAAGATTCTGTTCTTGGACCAGATCCGAACTCTATCATTTTATCTTTAAGAGCAGCCTTGTCAAGAAAACAAAAACAAAATAAAACCTATCACAAGCAAAGGAATGTGCCAGACTCTGTTTCTTTTTTCCTTTTTTTGTACTCAGCACCAGGCAACAAAGTATATTGCCTCTGACAATGGGGGTTCTATATCACATCATCGTGGCCAATATAAGACCTATACTCTATGTATTTATCTAATTGTCATTCTCATATCAACTTCTATACAAGTGGCCATCATGATACCCTCTTCCAAGGAATCCCAGGCATTTGCAAAAATTAAGGATTAGAATGTGTGTGTGTGTGCGCGCGCGTGTGATACACACAATGAAAAATTGCAATAACTTTATTCCTTTTGACAGAAGTGGTTGAAATTTGCAGGCACACGAGCCCTTCTTGAGTGGATTACGTCTGCCATATTACAAGAAAATTGGTCTAGGGGAGACATACTGGGTACCTTTAAATTTTGTTTCAAAACAAACTAAAATAGAAAATGTCTATAACTTATTCATTCATTCATTTTGCAGAACTGGATGGCGTTTGTAGGCTGGGTTTACTTCTTCCGATAAAAGGCACTTTTTGAGCCACACATGTGACTTGCACAGTGATGGTTAAGTGTTGGGGGCATCATTAATATTCTCAGGATCGGATTACAAGCCGTAGAAAAACAAACATGTGTATCAATGACAAGTCTATAATACTACCTTCACATGCCTATGCATATCCTGAATTTGCAATTCTGTGCATGCTTACCTGGGAACACAGAATAGTCCAATTGAACTATGCATGTAGACATACATAGAACTGTGTCTACAAAAGCTGGAAAAGCCGACATTTTTTCTTAATGCCAATTTAGATATGCAGAACTTTGGTGTATAGCCCTGATTGAGAATTTTTTTGCATATGGCAAGGTTGACAAGAGGTCACACAGGCGGCTTTGACTTTTATGCCACATGGTGTCACTTTATAACATGCACAAATCAAAGGTGAGCACATCATAATCTTCCCAAGCCATTCCTACAGATCTGAGGGGGAAAGACTGATAAAATACGATGCACTTTATAGAGGTGAACAGGAGAGAGCAACACCCTCCAAATCACCTGGAAGACGATGTCAGGACTTTAGTGAGCCTTTCCTCTAACTAAAGAGACAAATTTCAGCTAAACTCTGATACTATGGTACCAACAAAACACACAATCTGTATTCTTTTCTTTTCCTATTACTTTCCTTGTCTTTAGAGTTTCTTGGAAAGTTCAAAATGAAAGACAGGGTTGTTTTTTTAAGAGCCGCCAATTCAAATGTGCCCTCGGAATCGTGGGGCTGTAGCCAATGCTAATCCCTACTCCGAGTAGACAAACTGAAATTCATGACGCTTGGTTAGTCGGGTCTAGTAGCATCGCTGGGTCTACTCTGAGTAGGACCCGCTGTGGCAACAACCCTTAGATCAGCTTTTTCCCTAAATGGGCATACCGTCTGTTCTCTCTTCATCTTTATAAGATCCATGACTTCTCTCTCTTTCTCATTCTCTTCAGTCCAGTGAGAGAAAGACTTCTGAAAAATAGAGTGCTGAGAGGTATTATTAGCGTATTGTTACGTGAAGGGGTCCGTGCCTTTTCATGAAAGGCAATGCCTGCCAGATATTCGCTATACTCAAAAGGAAGATGCTGAAGAACAAAGTGTATTCCTACCTTGAAAAATACTCCAGACTGAAACTGCTCCCGTCTCAGCAGCTCCGACTGTTCATTGTCAGTGTTTATTAATCAGAGTCTGCATATGTGGCCTACCGTCAGGTGAGAAGGAGCGCAAGAGTAGCTCACAATGAATAATAGGCCTTACAAAGTTTCCTGGAACACCTGCCTGCCTGCTGTGTACGTCCCTCTAAATGATTTCTTATGCAGCAGGATTTGAAGGGGTGTGTTTTCAAAACCTGAAGACAGTTCTTGGCAGCCCCATATGAAGGGATTCTTTGGGATTTCCGCGTTAGAATTGGGCTGCCATTCTAGGAATACACTGGTACCTCAGGTTAAGAACTTAATTCGTTCCAGAGGTCCCTTCTTAACCTGAAACTGTTCTTAACCTGAGGTACCATTTTAGCTAATGGGGCTTACCGCTGCCACCGTTGCGTGGTTTCTGTCCTCATCCTGAAGCAAAGTTCTTAACCTGAGGAACTATTTCTGGGTTAGAGGAGTCTGTAACCTCAAGCATCTGTAACCTGAGGTACCACTGTATAGGAAGCGGCCTTGCAATATGCCAGAGCATTGTTCCATCTGGCTCGGTATTATGTTCAAGGACTGGCAGGTTTTCTCCAGGTTTCAGCCAAGTCTTTTCTCCAGCCCCACCTGGAGACATCAGGAGGAGGAGGAGTTTGGATTTGATATCCCACTTTATCACTACCCTAAGGAGTCTCAAAGCAGCTAACATTCTCCTTTCCCTTCCTCCCCCACAACAAACACTCTGTGAGGTGAGTGGGGCTGAGAGACTTCAGAGAAGTGTGACTGGCCCAAGGTCACCCAGCAGCTGCATGTGGAGGAGCGGAGACGCGAACTAGGTTCACCTGATTACGAGTCTACCGCTCTTAACCACTACACCACACTGGACCTTCTGAATACCGAGCAGATTCCCTACCTGTGAGCTACAGTCCTATATGCACTTATCGGAGAATGACTTCATTGAACTCTGCAGGACTTACATTAAGTAAGCAGGCTTAGGAGTGCTCTGCACCTGCTCCCCCATTTATTATTTTTTAATCTACTATCTATGTTGGCAAGTTGCTTGCTGGCATTTGGGCACCTCTTAAGATATCATAACCACATTTTACAAGGTTATCCCCAAGATCAAGATTTTTGCCTGTGCTTGGATACAACTGGATGCCATTTTGAATCAAGATGGCAAAACGAACTACACTGAGGAAAGGCAGCCTTTTGCTCTGAAGGCAACAATTGCACACCACGAGGCAGGACCAGCCTCAGAACCCACAAGAAGAGCACTCAGCTTCAGCCAAATATTTCTCAGGGTGGGGCGGGGAAAATAGGCATGCCCAAGAGAAGCTATTTAAAAGTGGAATGGGTAAGTGGGTTTTCTTGGAACAACATCACACTCTTGTGCAGTCTCAGAATGCACCTCTTGATCCTGGACTCCTGACCCCAGGCCTTTTTCCTGAACTGAGGGACCCTCAAAGCTCCTGTCCTTCATTGGCTAAATCCTTGCCACAACTCTGCTGCCTAAGGGAGTCTGGGCTGATTTCTGCTCTTCTCCTGTTACTGAGTTTGCACTGTTAGTCTGCTAGAATAAAGCTTGGGTTCTTTTGAGAAAGTGCACTTGCCACTGTCCTTGGGTGGGAGCAGGACATGTTTCCAGCAAAGTGCTCAAGGTGAGATAAATTATTCCCCCCAATTTACTTCACAATGGCCCTGTGAAGTAGGTTTGGCTGAGGCAGAGAGAAAGAGAGAGAGAGAAACTGGCTATGGTTGTTCAGTGGGCTTCATGGCCAAGTGGGATATGGACCTAGGTTGTGTACAAGCCATACATTTAAAACACACGACTTCTCCCAAAGAATCCTGGGAACAACAATTTGCTCCTCACAGGGTGACAATTCCCAGGATTCCTTGGGAGAAAGTCATGTGTTTTAAGTGTGCTTTTAAATGTACAGTGTGTATGCAGTCTACATTATACCACAGACTCACACACTCTACCATGTTAGAAGGGTGGAGCCATGCATACAGAATATACCTTTTTTTCTTTTTTTTCTTTTTAGTAAAAAGTCTAAAATCTGAGATAAAGATTTTTTTAAAAAAATACACGTCTAGACCCTTACCTCAAATGCCAGAACTATTTCAGTGATGCCTTTGAACAGAAGTTCTTTACTTTCTGTCATATAAATGAATATGTGCCACTCATTCATAGGAGGAGATATAAAGTGCTAGAACAGGAGCGAAAATTGAAAACCTCGCTGACAGAGCTCACATGGGCAGGGGACAAAATGTGTCTTTGCAGGCCTCCTCATCACAAAAGGCTCCACCCTTCGTGACAGGCGTTCCATTAGCTTCTTGAAAGCACTTGGGATTGTGAAATGGAACACAGGTACTCTTGCTGGTTCTCTGTAGAGGCCTCCAGCCTCTAGTCTTTGCAAAAGGCCTCCAACCCCCATATAATTAGAAGTTTGCTTAAGAGCACCTGAAAACTCTGGATTCTCTCCCCACTCATCAAAGCTGCCTGTTCCCACTTAGTGATAAGCAGATTTCACAGAGAAGCTTTAATAGATGGAAATTCAATCAAAGTAAATGGAAGGTCTAAAATAAGGAGCATTTAAAATAAGCGAATAAAGCAGTGGGTAGCTTCCACAATGTAGGGTATTGCTGAGTGCACATTACCTGAATTTTATACATTAAATCTCCACTGGCTCTTCAATGAGCTGCTCATTTATACTTTCCATTCTCCCCTTGGAATTTTTTTAGGGCAATATGAATTTTCTGTCATATGTCTCTTATCACCTTGTTTGTGTGGAATTTGTTTTTAATCTTCTTGGGTTTTCGCTGAAGAAGATAAAACACAGGCTCTTTCATCAAGAGTAGATTGATATTAAAAATACAATTGGGAAAGATTCTGAGTACAGACTTCATTTTATGCATTTAAAGCTTAAGAGAACTAAACTGTATGCTGATTGCATGGTAAACTAACTCTCTCTCTCGCTTTCTCTACACACACACACACACACACACACACATGGTTAAACTCACAGATGCTCTGATCCTTTATTAACTTAGACTGAAAGCAGAACGACTGGCAGCCTGGAGCAATTTTAACTTAAATGTGCTATTTCATGCAGAATATCAGGATGGAATTTTCTGAGCTTTTACTACAGTCAGAGTAGTGGCTTGAGATGCTTTCACTCTGTTAAAGAAGCATACGGTGATTTGAAACTTCTTTACCTTTTTGTATGTTAAACCCAGTGTCCCTGGAAAATTTAGTAAGTTCCAGTTGAAGCAACTGATATATTTTATGATATACACAACTGGTTGAATTGATTGCTGTAGTCCAGATAGGAAAATCCTTATACAAACACAGTTGTAGAATTGTGGAGCTGGAAGGGGCCAGAGGGTCAACTAGTCCAACTCCCTGCAATGCAGAATCTCAACTAAAGCAACCATGACAGATGGCCATCCAGCCTCTGCTTAAAAACCTCCAAGGAAGGAGAGTCCACCACCGTCTGAAGGAGTCCATACCGCTGTCAAAAAGCTCTTACTGCCAGAAAGTCATTTCTGTTGTTTAGTCAGAATCTCCTTTCTTATAACTTGAAGCCATGGGTTCAAGTCCTACCCTACAGAGCAGGAGAAAGCAAACTTGCTCCATTGCCCATGTGGCAGCCCTTGGAAATTTCTCCAGTAGTACAGTAAGGCTCAGATACTTCAATTGGCAGTACAGGTCCAGGATGACATGTGGTGTAGTGGTTAAGAGCGGTAGATTCGTAATCTGGGGAGCCGGGTTCGCTTCCCCGCTCCTCCACATGCAGCTGCTGGGTGACCTTGGGCCAGTCACACTTCTCTGAAGTCTCTCAGCCCCACTCACCTCACAGAGTGTTTGTTGTGGGGCAGGAAGGGAAAGGAGATTGTTAGCCGCTTTGAGACTCCTTCGGGTAGTGATAAAGCGGGATATCAAATCCAAACTCCTCCTCCTCCTCCTCCTCTTCTTCTTCTGGTTCGAGGCACTCTATCCTTCCCATCAAGATTTGAGTCTAAAAGACTAAGGAAATCTGTGGCCATAGGAAGGGTAAGTTGTAAACAAGCACAATTTGTGACATTCCTAAACTTCAGGGTGGCTGCTAAGGTATTTTTGCCTTAGCTCCAACTTCCCAGCTTTGTGCACTTTGAGTCAACATAAAATAGCCTCACCTCTGATATTAAACTAGCAGGCATGTGTAATGTGTATGAACTTGATTTTCACTGAACATTTGAACCTGATAAAGTTACAGCAAAACCCTAATTTAGACCCGCGTAGTCAATACGCAGCCTTTAAAATGTTTCATTTTGAAATTAATTATATGATGAATTTGCCTCGATTTGTGTCCTTTTATTATTCAATTATCTCCCTCCCTCCATCACACGGGTTCATTATGTCTGAATTACTGCATCCTCTCTCTAACCTCTTTTGGCTAAATTCTAAGAAAGGCACCTCACCTTATGTTTTAAAGATGACTGGATGACTTTCTGGAGTAAATCCCATGTCTGAAAAGATGTGCAAATGTTTTGCTGAATGGATAATGCACAATGTGGCTCCCAGCCAGACCTGCTGAACTTCAAAACACTTGGAAGTGGTTGGAAGTTCACAGGTCTGACTCAGAAAGCTGTAATTGCACATTACCGATTCAGAAAAAGAAAGTTTTTTATAAGACACGGGAGCCAACATCCTTCTTCAGTTGTAATATATGGCCAAACTAGACATCAGACCTAAGAAGCTGTGTTACACTGAGCCAGAGCAGTCATCCTTCTAGCTCAGTAGGGTCTACACTGGCTGGCAGTTGCTCTCTAGGGTTTCAGGCTAGGGGACATTCCCAGCCCTACCTGGAGATGTTGGGGGTTGAACCTGGGACCGTCTGAACTCAAAGCAGATACTCTGTCACTGAGCTATGGTCCTTCACTGACCATGAGATACACATGAAATGCCTCCCAATGTTTCAGCTTGCCTGTCTTAGTAGAGAAAGGCTGAGCAATGCCTAAGAACATACTGCAATAATAGTCTCCTTTTTCAGGCCAATGGCCCATTGAGTTCAGCATCCTGTTTTCACAGTGGCAAACCAGATGCCTATGGGAAAACATGGGAGCAGAGCATGAGCACACCAGCACTCTTCACTCCCATGGCATCCATTAATTAGTATCTGGAAGTATTACTGTGAAGGTAGAGCACAGCCATCAATGGCTAGCAGCCATCAATAGCCCTCTCCTCCATGAATTTGTTTAATCCTCTTTTAAAGCCAGTCAAATGGGTGGACATTACTGCCTCCTGGGGGAGCGAGTTCCATAGTCTGACTAGGTGCTGTCCTAAATCTTACAACATTCTGCTTCATTCTGTTCCTACCATTTCTCTGCTCAAAATCATGCTACTGCATGAGCCTCAAATCTTTTGGCCCTGTGGGCACCTTTGGAAGCTGGGCAAATAAATCATGGCCACAGCATGCATACGGCAAGAACACATGCATCACAGCCTGTTCCACTGCCTACAAAAGAATCATTCTTTCCAGCCTAATTTCAGCAGGGAGAGAAGAAGAAGAAGAGTTTGGATTTGATATCCTGCTTTATCACTACCTGAAGGAGTCTCAAAGCGGCCAACAATCTCCTTTCCCTTCCTCCCCCACAACAAACACTCTGTGAGGTGAGTGGGGCTGAGAGACTTCAGAGAAGTGTGACTGGCCCAAGGTCACCCAGCAGCTGCATGTGGAGGAGCGGGGAAGAGAACCCGGTTCACCAGATTACGAGTCCACTGCTCTTAACCACTACACTACCACAGAGGAGACACTGTGGACGCCAAGGAAAGTTCCTCTAGGCACATGTGCACCAGTGGGTGTCATGTTGGTGACCTGTGCTCTGCCATACCTGTTTTCACCTTGTAAGAACAAGGATTCCTGAGGGAAAGGGGAGGGGGAGGCCATTTTGATCATCCCACTTCTGCTGCTTCCCCACCTTTAATTTTCAGTTCAAACACACACAGAGGGACACACAAACATTGGAAACTGTTTACATTGTACAAGCTATACTATTGGCCTCAGAACAGGGATTCTCTTCAGGACTGTAGGGGAGAAAGGAGTTAATTTCCCCCTCCATAACTTCCCTGATCCCATGAATTATCACATTTCCTCAATTGGTGCAAAATGCTTTTGAAAAAGAATAGGAAACCCTGCACCATAGGTATTTAGGCCTCAGCAGAAGCCTTGCAAGAGGACATCTGAGTGCACCCACCATTGAAATCACTTGTTCCTTTAACATCAGCATATGCGGCCGCTTTGATTTCCATGCTGGACAATTCTTTGCTTTGTCTTTATTACATTCACTCCACTTGTCTCATCATATCCTTCAAGCAGCTTCTTAAGCTGTCTTTGAAGGGGTCACAGTCACCTTTTATCGGTGGTCCTTCCTCTTGAGAAGTCATTTTCCTCCACTAGATCTCGCAGCTCAGATCTTAGCGCTTTTTACCTCCTTGGTCCTCCATTGTCTCTGACAGAAACTCAATAAAATTGCCTCTCTCCCCCTGCAATATAGAGCAGCTCTGACTATCTGGAACCGAGCGTCTTGCAACAAATCTCTCTCGATAGACTGGGGCTCCCTCTCTTCTTCCCTACATAGCAGCCTTTTCGATAAAGATGAAACATGCCTTTCGTAAACTGATGTGTTGCTTGTTTCCAACCCATTCATTTCAATCATAATTACTGTCCTCTGTGTGCGCGTCTCTGTGTGTGGAAGTTCGCACCATCCGATACCAAAAGAATGAGGGATGATTATTACACTCTGTCCACACCAGTTGTAAATTTCCTTCAAACACAAACACACGCATTCTTTTGCTCTTGTTTCTCTTCAGCTTGCTATTTCCTCTTGAACGTTAGTAAGTGTTTCCTTGGAACAAAATTTTTAGCTCTCTTGAGGTAGGTGGAAAGGTTAGTCCCAGAGTTCTTTGAAGCTACGATTTCACTGCAGGGTTCTTCAGATCACTTGCAACGAAAGGCATAACCACAGACCACCCAGACCACAGCGGGGCAACCCGTAGCCCCCGTTGCCTCACGCAGCTCCTGGCCTCATTTCATATGGCTCACCACACTTCCTGAAGCTGCCTCATTTCCCCATCCCATCAGACTTCCTTCCTTCCTATTCATTTCCTCCTTATTTCCTCCTTTTCTGCTTTTAACAGTGTTTGGTTTTCTTGGTTTTTACATTGCTTCAGAGCAACTGGAAAGGGCAGTATTAGCTGTGATTCCTGCATTGACTGGGCAAACCTTCCAACTCTACAATTCTATGATTTGATAAAAATTAAAATAATTTATTATTATTATTATTATTTTAAAAAACACCATAGTTGCATAGCTTGGGGGAAAGAAGCCCCTTCCTTACCCGCCTGACGACAAATTGGTTGGTGAGGTTGGTGTGTTGCAGGTGCACCAGTGAAGCCAATCCTGCACTCTTGCTAGTGCGTAATAATAATAATAATAATAATAATAATAATAATAATAAATTATTTATACCCCGCCCATCTGGCTGGGTTTCCTCAGCCACTATGGGCAGCTTCCAAAAGAATATTAAAATACAATAACCATTTGGGGGGGCCACTAGGGGGTGCATCGGAAGATGGCTGACAATAACATCTCTCCGACACACACGAGGTAATTTGGAGGCTATGATGGGAGTTATTAGCCTCCCTACCCCCCCCCCAGGATGGTGGGGGGGACTGCCCTTGCCTGTTGTGCCCTATACCACCCCCGAATTTGTGGGAATGGGGGCACTAGGCACAAAGCCCTCCTGTGGGATTCTGGCACTCCTGGACACCGTCCCTGATCCGCGCCACTAGCTGCAAGAACTTCAAAAGAAACAATTTGGATGAAGGAATGCACATATTTCAAGGAAGGAGGGGGAGTAAAGACTGCTAACAGAAGAGATCTCTGATAAAACAAGACAAGAATAAAGCATGAGAAGATATGCCAAGATACGGTATGGCAAATAACTGATGGGGGAGGGGGAAAAACTTTCCTTTCTTTCCTTATGTGATTAAACAAGAATCCCCTCCCCTCACGAGTCAGAATTGTCGTTTTAAGGACTTAAGCTGTGGATTTAAGGCTGTGTGGAGATAAACTTCCGAACCAAAGCATGTTTTAAGAAGAGCGTGGAATGTATAAGAGCTTTGGAATGACGCAGTTACAAATGCCGTCGCCATATTGGGAAGTTCTGTTGGAGGTCTTGAGTCTGGGAGGAGAAAGAGATAAATAGAGCTATTTATATATAGTGGGTGAAACTCCTCAGAGGGACTTAAGAGCGACAGTTTTACGAGATCAATGATGGAAAAAGCGATGTTATCTATGAAGGTGATGATATATGGAAACAATCTCGATTTGAGGATTGGAAGAATGGAAAATTCACACAGGATTATTATTGGTGTTTATTGGCTTAAGGAGACTATCAGAAGAGATCATAAAGAAAAAAGAGAAAATATATGAACAAGATGTGATGTGGAAACAGCAAGATAAGACTGGATAGAATTATGAACTCTGTTTGGACTGATTTGGATTGATTTGGACATTAACGCAGTAGCAAGAAGAAGATCAGAATCCCCCTTTGGATCTTGAAATATGGGTCCCTCCAACAAAATTTAAAATTTGACTTTGTAATTCGGAATTTATGTGATGTGATTTAATTTGATTTGATTGGCCGGTTAATAAAAAATATTTTTTTAAAAAGCCTTTGTTGTTGTTTAGTCGTGTCTGACACTTCATGACCACATGGACCAGAGCACGCCAGGCACTCCTGTCTTCCACTGCCTCCTGCAGTTTGGTCAAACTCATGCTGGTAGCTTCGAGAACACTATCCAACCATCTCATCCTCTGTCATCCCCTTCTCCTTGTGCCCTCCATCTTTCCCAACATCAGGGTCTTTTCCAGGGAGTCTTCTCTTCTCATGAGGTGGCCAAAGTATTGGAGCCTCAGCTTCAGGATCTGTCCTTCCAGTGACCACTCAGGGCTGATTTCCTTAAGAATGGATAGGTTTGATCTTCTTAAGCAGGGCTGCCTTCAGATGTCTTCTAAAAGTCTGGTAGTTGTTTTTCTATTTGACATCTGATGGGAGGGCGTTCCACAGGGCGGGCCCACTACTGAGAAGGCCCTCTGCCTGGTTCCCTGTAACTTGGCTTCTCGCAGTGAGGGAACCACCAGAAGGGCCTCAGCACTGGACGTAAATTTGCATTTGTCAACCCCAACCCCACCGCCCCCCTCTACCTCCTGGTACCGTGACCAGAAAAGAAGAGTTCAGGTGAGTTGCACCACTGCCCCACCACTGTCACTTATTTGAAAGTAGTGTAACTATTTTGAGAGTAACCCTGTCAAAACCTCTCGGACTGAGAGCATTGGGTCAATCTATATTGAACAATCCCAAAGTCTTTCGCCTTTGGCTCCAGTATGCATCACCCGCAAATTACTGCCAAAATGTGGCCCTCAACAGTGGGTGCTGCTCAACCCCTGCTCCAAACCAGCTCATTATCTATTCCTAAACATTGGTGTAACTGGTTTTTTTTATACTAGCCAAACCCTTTAGAAGCCTATTTTGGCACTGAGCTCTAAATAATAAACAGCAAGACACCATATACTTATTGATCAGTTGAATTTATAGCCCACCTTTTTTTCTCCAAAAAGATCAGGGGTGTAAGCATGGTTCTTCATGGGGTAAGCCAGTGTGGTGTAGTGGTTAAGAGCGGTGGGGAGTGATAAAGAGTGATATCAAATCCAAACTCTTCTTCTTCTTCTTCTTCTTCTTCTTCTTCTTCTTCTTCTTCTCCCTTTGATCATTACTCTTCAAAAAAGCCCTGTGTGGTAGGTTAAGCTGAGAGGCAGTACCTGTCTCAAGGTTATCCAGTCAGCATCATGGCTGAGGAGTTTGAACCCTGTTCTCACACTGACTCTGATGAAGATATTTCCTCAGACTTTTTTGGGAAATCGCCAAGGAATGAGTTTCCACATACCACATTGGCCTGAATATAAGCCTCACCCCCCCCCCAATTCCGACTGGGAAAAGTTAAAGTGCAGCTTAAATTCGCGACCTTACAAAAATGGGCTTTTACGATATTGTTGCTGAAACAGACAAACGGTAAAACAGAACAGGTGTGAGTGCCTGCAGAATTTTAAAGGAGCGGCTTATATTCGGGTATTCTCCCCCCCCCCCATTTTAAATATAAGCTGGTTATATTTGGGTGCAGCTTATATGCGGGCCAATACGGTAATCTACCTTATGGGTTTAAACAGTTTATATATGCCAGGACCGTTCGGTGAAGGGCAGGCTATAGGTGCAAATAATAAAATAAATTAGTGTCAAAACAAATCAGTCATTTGTTTTTCTCAGTGAGAAAAATCTGAAAGATGATTCCTCGCCTTCCCCCCACCCCTTTTCCTTTTTGCTTGAAGAATTCCCACTTAAGTCAATGGGGACCAACAACATTGTGAAATGAGTGAAGGTGAATTTACTCTTGGTCTATTTCATTCTAAATTAGAATCTGTTATCCATTTAAAAAAAAAAAAACCACACGAAGCCATAAATGTTCTTTTCTTCACTGCTGTAATAGCTGTTTTATTCTTGACATGTACCAGCAGGAGCTCAGATGGTATTCAGGGCATTTATTTATTTATTTCCTTTGAAAGCTCCATGCAGCCCTGGTGGTTAAAATGAGTTTGTGTTTGTTAAATAGGTTTTTTTTTTAATGCTTAAAGAAAAGGTTAATGATAAACAACATTCCTTGAACTGCTGGACACTCACCACCCAAGCGCTGGGCATGGCATTCACCTCAAACAAATCAGAAAAGGACCTACACAAAAGATGTTGGGAATGAACAGGCTATTTTAGCATTAGCATCCACTGACAGTGGTACCTTGGGTTACATACGGCTTCAGGTTACATACGCTTCAGGTTACAGACTCCACTAACCCAGAAATAGTACCTCGGGTTAAGAACTTTGCTTCAGAATGAGAACAGAAATTGCTTCAGGATGAGAACAGAAACAGAACAGAACTTTGCTTCAGGATGAGAACAGAAATACACACACACACACACACACACATATATATATATATATATGAAATGAGGGGGGAAATGTGAGGTCGGTTCCGAAAGGCTTTGCAAACTAATAATTTTAACCAAGATGTTTGGAATGAAGGAAGTAAGGTTCAAGGTAATTTTCGAATGCACCAAGATGAGCGCAGCAGCTGGATCAGTCCAAAGGCCAATCTACTCCAGCATCCCATTCTTTAGTGGTCAGCTAGATGCCCATGGGAAATTTGCAAGCAGAACCTCTTGGGAGTTGTTGTTGTTGTTACAATAGTGAGCACAGACTTGAATCCCCATTGCATCAATAAGTACATACAGTGGTACCTCGGGTTAAGTACTTAATTCGTTCCGGAGGTCCGTGCTTAACCTGAAACTGTTCTTAACCTGAAGCACCACTTTAGCTAATGGGGCCTCCTGCTGCCGCTGCGCTGCCGGCGCACGATTTCTGTTCTCATCCTGAAGCAATGTTCTTAACCTGAAGCACTATTTCTGGGTTAGCAGAGTCTGTAACCTGAAGCGTATGTAACCTGAAGCGTATGTAACCCGAGGTACCACTGTATTAAAAGGGTGGAACATGCACCTTCTCATTACTCTTTTTTAATAGCCATCCTGGTTAAAAGGTCGTCATGGGTGATTAATTTTAAGGGGTCTGGGATGCTTGTAATAAGTGTTATACAAGGGTCACTACACATATGAAGTCCATGCACTGACCCCCATGCTCTGGGATACTTCACAAGCCACAGCCAATTCACATGGGAGATTTGTCACAGATAATGAGGAAAACATCATGTGCAAAGTGGCTCTAATGTTTGAAACAGGAAAGGTCATCCTTGCCGCCGAAACCTGCCCTCTTCTTACAAAGTCTTGTGGAATGCTGTACCTGTTCACCTGGCTCCTTCATTGCATCTCTTTTAGGCACCAGGCAAAAATGTTTCTCTATAACTCAGCCTTCGAACTCTCTATGGCCTTTTAAACGTGCTTGTGGGAGGGAGGTTATTGGTTTGACTTTCTTGTATCATGTATTTTGTGTTCCCATTTTGTATTTGTGTCATCTGAATCGCCCTGCGATGTTCTAATGACAAACTGAATAAATAATCACAGTAATAATAATATGGGGAAGAGGAGTATCTGAAAAATTTCCCCCGGAGCTTGAATTTCTTTTATTATGGATTGTCATGTTGGATGTTTTAATGTGTTGTAAACCGCTTTTGAGATTTTTCCTTTAAAATATAAAGCGGTATAGAAATCAACAATAACAAGCTGTATCGTGGGCTGTAGCCCGCGCTTCTAGCAAAACATCTCAACTGTCCCGGGACTCCGGGCCGGCTTTAAGGACGCTCATCCTGAAATCGGCTCGATTTCATTGGGACTCGCTTCTACATAAATGGGGGCACAGGAGCATCACTCCGGCAGCAGCAAGGTGTCCTGTGTAGATCAGCCCCATGTATGTACAGCTGCATCACTTCAGCCCCACCCTAGGCACGCCAGTGGGCTTCTTTCAAAGCAGCACAGAATTGACTTGGAGCGTGAATCTGGGCATGGCGCGCGGGTGCGTTTTTACGCGCGGGGGAAGCACGGCGAGGCGGTGCAACCGGTCGCCGTGGCATTAATTAGGCGCTTTTCGGGGCCACTGGAGTGGCTCAAAGGTCGCCGCGGGCCAGCGGCTGGAAGCAGACGAAGGCAAGCCGCTCCCCGCTTCTTACTCCTCTCCGAAAGAGGTGCACTAGCCCGTCCCCAAGCAGCGGTCTCCAAGGTCTGCGAGGGCGCATTTCCCCTCAAGCAGACGCCTCCGCCACGGCGCGCGGGCAGCGCCGGCGCCTTCCTTTCCCCGCCCGCCGCCGTCTCCGCCTCCTCGCCGGGGCCGCCCCCTGGGCTGTCTCCGCTCAGGCGGCCGCTCCTCCTCGCTGCCCACGTGTGGCTCGACTTAAGATGGCGTCTCCCATGGCAAGCCAGGCTGGGACAGCGCTGCGGGACTTGGCTTTGCTCAGAGCTTCCCTGCTGGCGAGGCGCAGCCCGGTGAGTGCGCCCGGCCTCTCCCGGCGTCTCCGGCTTTCCTGCCCTGGCGCCGCAGCGTCCCGGCGGAGGGTTGGAGTGGCTGGCCAGGCTTAGGCGGAGCTTTCCCTCACTGCCCTGGGTCTCCTTTGGGTGCTGCTGCTGCTGCTGCTGTTCTTGGGCAAGGGATCCCGGTGGCAGTTCTGCGAGCTCGGCTTTCCTCTCGGCCTTTTCTTCTAGGAACGTGTTTAAATTCCTTATTTAGCCTGTGCTGATGCATATATATATATATATATATACTGGACCCGTTCGCAGTGATAACGGAAAGGCACTCTGTTCATGCTCAAAACACTCGAAGCGCATAACATCAGGCTTTCGCTCTGATACACAATCCTAGGGGTGTATACTCGGAAGCAAGTCCCACTGATTTGAATAGCAGTTACTGTAAGCCTCGCCTTTCAAACCACACCGCACCAACCAGGGCTAGACTTTGAAAGATTCTTGGCAACGTGTCCATCCCCTGACTCCCGTAAAGGAGCCTCATCCTGCCACCCAGTGGGTGCAATTCCCTTTGCCTTGCTCATACAGGCAATCTCAGCTAAGCCCTGGTTTAAGTGGTTTACTTGTTGACCTTTTTGCACCTTCGCTGGTGCTAGTCTGGCTCTGCTGTGCCATGGGAAAAATAAGGAAGTGGAGCTCCCTGTAGCTCCCTTCTGTTACCTTTTGCACATCTGGTGCAGGAGGCTGCAGCTAATAAGCTTGCCATCTGGTTGGTTTGGACTTCCTTAAGATGTTGTGGTGCTGGCCCTTTCCTCTGCACAGCCCAGAGGGCAGGTGGGTGGATGGAGGAGAAACCGCTTGCTCACCCCAGCAGGATCTAAACCATCCAGCAGCGGTTCTCAACCTGTGGGTCCCCAGATGTTGTTGGACTACAACTCCCATCATCCCTGAGCTCTGGCCTTGCTAGCTAGGGGTGATGGGAGTTGTAGTTCAACAATATCTGAGGACTCGGGGTGGGAAAGGCAGATCCAGAGCAAGCAGAGCTGTGGATTACTTGAACTCCTGCTTGCTTGTTGAAGGAAATGAAGAGGAGGAAGTGTTTCAGCTGTCACTGCACGGTAGCTAGAAAAGAGAACGGGCCCCTCTGCTGCACGTTTAATAAGTGCGTGGATAGAAGACAGAGCTAGTGACCACTCTGTCACCTTCACTGTACAGAGAACGAGGCCCTTAGCAGCCTTCTTATCTGTGGTGGCGGCACCTGCTGTTTCTGTATCACAGGTTAGGCAGGGGTTGGTACTGGTGGGCTATTCTGAGGAGGGCCATAGCTCAGTACAGGGGCACCTGCTTTGCATGCAGAAGGTCTGTGATTCAAGCCTCAGCATCTTTTGGTAGAGCTGGGAGAGAGGCTAGTGGGAATCCTGACTGCCAGTCAGAGTAGATGATGCTGAACTTGGTGGACTGATTTCTGACTTTTGGAATAAGGCAGTTTCCAATGTTCCTAGGAGCCAATATCACAATTAACCTTTACTTTTTAAAAATCCTCTTCTGCCATTGCAGCTCATGCAAACAACTTCTGTCCTTGCCCCCAGAGTTCTGGCCTTTTATTTCTTTTTCTCTTATTTTCCCTCTCCCCACATCACAGCTCTCTTCCTGTCTTCCGTCACCATATTCTATGATCTTCATTCGTACTTCCCCCATCCCCCACTCCCTTTGGATCTCTCTTAATGCTTCTTCCACTTCAGGGCTCCCTTTTGTTTTTAATTTTTCTTCCTGATAATATTTCGGAGCAGCTCATGGAATGTGATTTCCCTCGGGCCGTGGCTGTGACAGTGGTCCTGCTGCCAGCCACTTTTACCTTCAAGAAATAAGGGAACTAGCCTAGGGGCCTCAGGTCAGTGATTGACCCTCTGCCTGGCTGTGGGTTGCCAGTGGGTGCCTGACAGCGGGTGGCCCTCTAAGCTGTTGCCTTGGCACATGCCCACTGACCTCTTGCATTTTCGTTTAACAGAATAAATGTGGCTGTGTGGAGTTTGCACCCTCAGTTCATTCGTTCTGATATTCTAAGGGTGTGCCTTGACCTCACAGATAAAACTCTGTGACAGAGGCCTGGTGAGCTCTGGCTTTGTGCCTAAATTGAAACTTCACAGTAGAATAACAGCAGCAGTAGCAGTGATGCAGCTTAAAGCACAGCACTTAACATGCATAAGCTCAGTAATGCTAACTGTAACCCTGTAGGATGGGGCAGTGCATATCTAGCCTATATTGCATAAGTGTGAGGATATGTGAGAGAGTTTGTCAAAAGCTACAATCATGGGTGGCACTATGGGTTAAACCACAAAGCCTAGGACTTGCTGATCAGAAGGTCAGCAGTTCGAATCCCCGTGACGGGGTGAGCTCCCGTTGCTTGGTCCCTGCCCCTGCCAACCTAGCAGTTCAAAAGCATGTCAAAGTGCAAGTAGATAAATAGGTACCACTCTGGTGGGAAGGTAAATGGCGTTTCCGTGCGCTGCTCTGGTTCGCCAGAAGTGGCTTAGTCATGCTGGCCACATGACCCGGAAGCTGTACGCCGGCTCCCTCGGCCAATAAAGCGAGATGAGCGCCGCAACCCCAGAGTCGGTCACGACTGGACCTAATGGTCAGGGGTCCCTTTACCTTTACCTTTTTACAATCATGGTGAAAAGAAAGTGCACCCTCTTTGAATTCTGTGGTTTTACATAGGAAGACATAATAACAACCATCTGTTCCTTAGCAGGTCTTAAAATTAGGTAAATACAACCTCAGATGAACAACGACACATGACATATTACATAGTGCCATGATTTATTTAACAGAAATAAAGCCAAAATTGAGAAATCACGTGTGAAAAACTAAGTGCACCCTTACTGCTTCCATAGGAATTAAGAGGCTAAGTAAGCAGACAGGTGCTGCTAATCAAATGCTCTTGCTTAATTGATCATCAGCAAGAGTGCCCACCTCTATAAAAGCTGAAGTTTCAACAGTTTGCTGGTGTGGAGCATTCATGTGTGTTTTAACGCAGTGCCAAGGTGGAAAGACGACACAGTGCTCTTAGAGAAGCAATTACTGCTGCCCATGAACCTGGGAAGGGTTATAAGGCCATCTCTCAACCAATGTAAAGTCTATCATTCTACAGTGAGGAAGATTATTCAAAAGTGGAAAACATTCAAGACGGTTGCCAATCTTCGCAGGAGTGGACGTCTCAGCAATTCACCCCAAGGTCAGACCGTGCAATGCTCAGAGAAATTGCAACACACACACACACACACACACACACACACACACACACGAGTTACATCTCAGGCTCTGCAGGCCTCAGCATGTTAAATGTCAAAGTTTATGACAGTACAGTTAGAAAAAGATAACATGTATGGTTTGTTTGAAAAGCTTGCCAGGAGAAAGCCTCTTCTCTCTAAAAAGAACATGGCAACACTGCTTAGGTTTGCAGTGTTTCATCTGAACAAACCAGACTTCTGGAACAATGTCCTTTGGACAGATGAGACCAAAGTGGAGATGTTTGGCCATAATGCACAGCATCCTGTTTGGTGAAAACCAAGCAGCATATCAGCACAAACGCCTCATACCAACTGTAAAGCACGTTGGTGGAAGGCTGATTTGGGCTTGTTTTGCAGCCACAGGACCTGGGAACCTTGCAGTCATTGAGTCAACCATAAACTCATCTGTGTGCCCAAGTATTTTAGAGTCAAATGTGAGGCCATCTGCCCGACAGCTGAAGCTTGGCTGAAATTGCGTCATGCACCAGGATCCCAAGCACACCAGCAAATCTACAACAGAATGGCTGAAAAAGAATCAAGGTGTTGCAATGGCCCAGTCAAAGTCCAGACCTCAATGCAATTGAACTGCTGTGTGGGACCTTAAGAGAGCTGTGCATAAGCAAATGCCAGCAAACCTCAATGAACTGGAGCAAGGTTGTAAAGAAGAATGGGCCAAAATTCATCCACAGCAATGTGAGAGACTGATGATGTCCTACAGAAAACAATCACTTCAAGTTATTGCTGCTTACGGTGTTTCAACAAGCTATTGAAGCCTAAGGAGTACTTAGTTTTTCACACATGGCTTTTCCATTTTGGCTTTATTTCTATTAAATAAATCATGACACGATGTAATACAGTGGTGCCTTGGGTTACAAACACTTCAGGTTACAGACGCTTCAGGTTACAGACTCCGCTTAACCCAGAAATAGTACCTCGGGTTAAGAACTTTGCTTCAGGATGAGAATAGAAATCGTGCGGCGGCAGCAGCGGGTGGTCCCATTAGCTAAAATGGAACCTCAGGTTAAGAACAGTTCAGGTTAAGAATGGACCTCCAGAACACATTAAGTTCTTAACCTGAGGTACCACTGTATGTCACGTGCTGTTGTTCATCTGAGGTTTACCTAATTTTAAGACCTGCTATGGAACAGGTGATTGTTATTATGACTTCCTATGTAAAACCACAGAATTCAAAAAGGGTGCGTTTTCTTTTTCCCATGACTGTACCTAGTGAATTCATGGTGGATATTCCATTGTGGAAGATGGTTTTCATAGGAGCGGCTGGCCAGATCCATCGCCTTCCCAGAATATGCTTGCAACATTATCTAGTCACTAGTCTGGTATATGCTTACAACAATGGCCCAGATGCTATTTCACTACAATGTCTCAAAGATGCCTGCCCTAAGGGCACATAATGGTCTGTAGGTATGTTTGCTCCATATTTTCTCTTGCAGTCGTCTGCTGGATTTCTTAAAACACGTGACCCTCCCTTCACTACATAACTCCAGTTCCGCTGGAGGTAAAAAGCTGATAGTTAGCTGTTGGTTTTTATGCATAACTGATGACATATGGTAAAGTAAAAACATTTAGGGGGATGAAAGGATGCTGAAAACTGTGCACCACCTGGAGCGGTGCAAATGCTGTTAATTGGTCTTCATTGACTTATAGGTCTAACAATCTTCCTAGCCCAGGTGTACATTAAATCCTAAGGACATGTGTGCTCTTAGCATTGCATTTTGTCAGAAAACAAGAAGCGTCATGGTTGGATCATTGCATGCATAGGTGAGCTGTGGCATCAGGGCTCTTCCTTTGCTAATTGAGAAGCTTCGTCTACTGAGCCAAGGATGTCCCTGAAAGCAGCTGGTACCAAATGATTACAGACGTTATTACTCTGCATTATATTCTGCTATAAGACCATGGTATTATACAGAGCGTGCCCTCACTGGCACTCCAGAACATATAGCCTTCTGCTCGCTGTTGATCATTTCCTATTTAAAGATGCCGATATTGTTTCACATGAAATTATTTTACAGTGTATGTCTGTGGTTTGTTTTTGTTTTAAAAAAGAGAGATTGTTGGCCAGAAGTTCCCTGTTCCCCTCTTTAGTTTTGATGTCCAGTTTATTAGTTATGGAAACTTGGAGCTGTTGCTAACTTATACAGTGGTACCTCGGGTTAAGTACTTAATTAGTTCCGAGGTCCGTACTTAACCTGAAACTGTTCTTAACCTGAAGCAACACTTTAGCTAACAGGGCCTCCTGCTGCTGCCGTGCCACCGGAGCACGATTTCTGTTCTCAATCCTGAAGCAAAGTTCTTAAACTGAAGCACTATTTCTGGGTTAGCGGAGTCTGTAACCTGAAGTGTATGTAACCTGAGGCGTACGTAACCCGAGGTACCACTGTACACAGTCTAGGGCTCCGCAGTTCTCCAAAAAAATTTATTGCATCCAGCTGCAGTAATTTCCAAATGTGGAATAATAATAATAATAATAATAATAATAATAATAATAATAATAATGGAATTTGCGTGCTAATTTTCTCGGCTGCCTTTTAGGATAAAACACAGAAGCCCTCTTCAGGCATTCACTGTAAACATGCACTGGGGCGAGTGGGAATGGGTTGGTAGCCTTACACGCAAGGAAGGTAGCCTAATGGCGATTACGTATCAGCTAGGTATTTGGCCCTAGGTGAATTCATTCTGAATGTCTGAAGATGATGAGGGGGAGCACAATTACTCATTCTCTGTCCTTTCCAAATTACTAATTCATTGGTTCCTATGCTTTTAGCAGAGGAAGGGAAACTTGGAGATGACTGCATTCCCTTGGGGGTTGGCTACATGCTGGCAGTGGGTGAGGCTAGAGTCAAAGTTGTGTGGGGCATCCGCTTCCCTCTCTACTACCCTGTTTCTTTCTTTCTGTCATGTCCCCCCTCCTTTTTGCCATTGGGTGGGGCCCATGTTTCCAGTCCCCACATTAGCATTTCACACTTTAGCCTGCCCTGTTTGGAAGATGAATTAGGGATGCTTACTAGACAAATAGGGAGGCGGGTGGCGTTGTGGGTTAAACCACAGAGCCTAGGGCTTGCTGATCAGAAGGTCAGCAGTTCGAATCCCCGTGACGGGGTGAGCTTCTGTTGCTCGGTCCCTGCTCCTGCCAACCTAACAGTTCGAAAGCACATCATAGTGCAAGTAGATAAATATGTACTGCTCCAGTGGGAAGGTAAACACAGTTTCCGTGCGCTGCTCTGGTTCGCCAGAAGCAGCTTAGTCATGCTGGCCACATGACCCGGAAGCTAAACACTGGCTCCCTCGGCCAATAAAGTGAGATGAGCGCCGCAACTCCAGAGTCAGCCACGACTGGACCTAATGGTCAGGGGTCCCTTTACCTTTACCTTTATATTTCATGCAATCTCTCGCTGACGTTTCAGCCAATGATGCCAACTTGAACAAAATATTTTGGGGGGGGGGCAGATAAACCCCACCTTGCATAATAAATCACAAGACGTGGCACATGCACACCATTTGAATGGCAATTCCCATTAACCTGGTGGGGCAGCTCCCTCAAATATTTTACTGGGGGGACCAAAGGGACCTTGGCCCCTAGAAGTTGGCTCCTATAGTCTCAACTGTTGTTAAAAATGGTGGAACTGCCACCATTTTGTGGACTGGAAACATTCTGTTGAGGAACTGAGTTGGGGATTTTTTTTGGGGGGGGGTCTCTGCATGCTGCTCTAGTTTGCCAGAAGCGGCTTAGTCATGCTGGCCACATGACCAGGAAAAACTGTCTGCAGACAAATGCCGGCTCCCTCGGCCAGTAAAGCAAGATGAGCGCCGCAACCCCAGAGTCGTCTGCGACTGGACTTAACTGTCAGGGGTCCTTTACCTTTTACTAGATGAATGGAAGCTTCTCATGCCCAAGTGGTGTGAAGGGTTGTAGAGCAATCTGCTTTGTAGACAGCAGGCCCCCGGTCCAGCCCCTGGTGTCTTTTCCTGGGCTGGGAAAGAATCCCGCCTGAAACCTTGGAGAGTTGTTGCCAGTCGGAGTAGACCAGGCACCCCCAAACCTGGCCCTCCAGATGTTTTGGGGCTACAATTCCCATCATCCCTGACCACTGGTCCTGTTAGCCAAGGATGATGGGAGTTGTAGTCCCAATAACATCTGGAGGGCCAAGTTTGGGGGTGCCCGGAGTAGACAGTACCTCGCTGGATGGATCAATGGTACAATATAAGAAGTGTTGCTGGTGGCGTGGTTTTTAGCGCAGACTCCCTCGGGAGGTTGTGGACTCTCCGTCCTTGGAGGTTTTTAAGCAGAGGTTGGATGGCCATCTGTTATGGATGCTTTAGCTGAGAGTTCTGCATTGCAGTGGGTTGGACTAAATGACCTTTGGAGTCCCTTCCAACTTCTAAGATTCTATGATGCCATGATTCCGCATAACCGGTTTTCGTTCTTGTTTTCTCGTCCGTCAAGGTAGAACTTTTACAGTGCAAGCCTCTGAATAGTTACCTGGAAGCAAGTCTTATTTTGTTCACCGGGACTTCTAAATAAATACGCATAACATTGCAACCTCATATAAGAATGGACAAGAAGCAAAATATTGCCAAGGTCTTTGCATTTTAAACGTATTATAAAAATGATTAATGTCTGGAGCTGTCAACTGGTTGAAATTGCCCTGGAAATCCCAATTGACCCTTGAAGGGTAGAATATAAATTTTTGAAATGGAAGCGATAAATAAATCTTGCTTTTCTTTTTTTCTTTTCAATCAAGTCTCTTACCTGATCAGTCAGTTGCATTTAAGTATATTTGCATACTTACCAGAACTTAAACGTAGCTGTCTATTTGAAATGTTGAAGGAAGGTAAATTACCATTTAATGAACCTAAAATCTGTTTAGAAGGAAAGACTGTTTAAAATATTTTCCTTTCTGAAGGAGGGAAGTCAGCTCTGAAGAGCAAGTATAAATGTAAAATGTAATACAATATGTGTATGTGGAGTATCTAATTGAAAAACTAATAAAAATTATTTAAAATAAAATATTTTCCTTTCTACCCTCTAGCGATGCTTGCCCTCACCAAATCATAATTAGGTCACCAATTATGAATGCTCTCTGCAAATGCTTAAGACATACAGATTGTTGTTCTAAACTGGGTAGCATTTTTCTTTTGTGCATGCTGTGGGGAGGAAAAATTGTTGTCTAGACAACTGCATAACACCCCTTTGCTTTCCACATACAGTGGTGCCTCGCAAGACGAAATTAATCCGTTCCGCGAGTCTCTTCGTCTTGCGTTTTTTTTGTCTTGCGAAGCACGGCTGTTAGCGGCTTAGCGGCTATTAACGGCTTAGCTGCTATTAACGGCTTAGCGGCTTTAAGAAAAAGGAAACAAACTCGCAAGAACTTGCAAGACGTTTCGTCTTGCGAAGCAAGCCCATAGGGAAATTCGTCTTGCGGAACGACTCAAAAAACGGAAAACTCTTTCGTCTTGCGCGTTTTTCGTCTTGCGAGGCATTCATCTTGCGAGGTACCACTGTAGCTGTCTTGTCATCATGACATCTTGCATTACGATTGGCTTCTTAATTGGTTTGTTTTGTGAATTTTTTAAGTTGGTTCCTCGATCCTGAAGCCTCTTCCCCCTGCTAATGGTCACATTTCATTTTTCTAAATAGTGGGGGGTTTTTGCTCATAAAGGCCTTATATACATTATGCATGTGCAGCAAGCATAAGCCACGATCCAATTGTGTAGTGAACTTGAATGAGAATTTAAACCAAGAGTACAGTGGTACCTCGGGTTAAGCACTTAATTCGTTCTGGAGGTCCGTTCTTAACCTGAAACTGTTCTTAACCTGAGGTACCACTTTAGCTAATGGGGCCTCCCGCTGCTGCCACGCCGCTGCCACATAATTTCTGTTCTCATCCTGAAGCAAAGTTCTTAACCCGAGGTACTGTTTCTGGGTTAGCGCAGTCTGTAACCTGAAGCGTCTGTAACCTGAAGCGTCTGTATCCTGAAGCATATGTAACCTGAAGCGTATGTAAGCCGAGGTACCACTGTATTTATTTCTGCTTCAAGCAATTTGGTGTTGTTGTTTTTTTATTAAGGAAGATGGCTTCAGAATCTTTCACTTCAGTATTTTGAAGCTTTCATTCTCTATAGGTTCTCTCTTAGCAAGTCTGGCTTTGGGCCACAATGTGTTGTGTTGGGGCCACGATGGTGTGATGCTCCCACAATGGCTTTGGCTGGAAGTGGTACCTGTTCCCTTGCCTCTTCGTCCACTGTAGGTGCAAAATGCACCTGGTGCCTGGCAAATCTCGAACACTGGACATGCACATTGTTAGAAGTTGAAATCAGTTTGTGCAATGGCTGAATATGCAACTAACAACACAGTAGCAGTGATGGTGGGGTTTTTATGCCCCTTGGTTATGTTCCTTTTAGACCCCACAGGAACAAAAGAGAAATGTATGTTCCCAGAAGTCTTAACTTGATTGTGAGGAAAAGACCAGTGGCAAAGGAGCTCGCTCTGTGTTTGTGAATTGCGAGCTGGGTAAATGTGCAGAGTAAGTTGGATATTTTCAAACTTCAGTGGCAATAACAACAACAACAACAACATCCCACCCATCTGGCTGGGCTTCCCCAGCTATTCTGGGAGGCTTCCAGCATATATAAAAACACCACTACAGGGCTGCATAGCTCATAAGCATAGTAACTAGGGCTGCAATGTTTTGATCACGAAAACCGGTTTTTCTTATTAATTGGTCAACAGGTTTTAGAAATAATGGTTTTTAATACAAGTGTATTGCAGACAAGTGCTTTCATAGGAGGCATTCCCTCCTTTGAATGAGGCTGTGGGTAGTGCCTCTTACGCTTCCTGTGAAACAAAGAGACTTTGCGCTTAAGAAAAAAAGACATTTAAATTCAGTTTCATGCAGATTTAACTAAACAATCTGATCATTTTATAGTTGCTTACACAATTAATTAATATTTCCTCAGTCAGGCTACTGCTTGAAAAGTAACACACCTGAACTAAATAATATATTTTAAACGAGTGTGTGCTCTTAATTGATAACCTCAGTGTTTAAATTTGGGCCTTGCTCACACCAATTAACCAACAAATATATGAATTGAGTGAGCTACTAATTAATTGGCTGCAGTCCTATTAATGCCATTTTACCAAAATGTTATTTGGCTTAGTTTGAATTAATTGTTTCTGATATCATTCATAAACATAGGTTGTTGGGTTTTGTTTTTTAAATCTATTTTAGATTTTTAGTTATAAAAGGGCCTTTGAGCAAAGCCCTTATCTGTTTTCTCTACTAATTAACAAGAAGAAAATGAATATTCATGCTGAATCAACTATAATACTAATATTGTTTTCAAATGAGATTAAAACTAGTCTTTAATAGTTTTTAGGGTAGCATTTATTTGTGATCAGAATTTCAGCTGCAAGTTTACTCTCTGAGGTCAATTCCTCCTCCTTGCAATTCAATCTTCGGCTACTTTACTGCAGAGAGAGCTTTATTTCAATTAAAACTGCCATTAGCTGTTTTAATGGAACACAGATGATCTCTGTGTAATATACCAGTATGTTCTTTAAATAATACAAGGGGAATCAATATGTTATGGCCTTGCAAATATTTTTTTTCCTGCTTTTGTATAGACCAATTCTTACTATAGCTTGCACAATGTATTATCCTGGGTTAAAATCGGCCCCAAGTTAACCCAGTATTGTGTGTGATAGATGGATTTGGAAGTGAGAACAGGCAGTTGTGGTTCAGACCCGGCATGTGAGAGTGGGCAAGAAATTAAACTACTACTATTACTACTACTACTAATAGGTAAGATGGGAATCTTGGTGGGTGCTAAAGGATTGGAAAAGCTAAGAACATAAGAAGAGCCTGCTGGATCAGATCAATGGCCCATCTAATCCTGCGTCCTGTTCTTACAGTGGTCAACCAGAATAATAGTTTTATTATTTATACCCCACCCATCTGGCTGGGTTTCTCAGCCACTCTGGGCGGCTTCCAGCAGAATAGTAAAAGCAAAACATTAAAAACCTACCTAAACAGGGCTGCCTTCGGATGTCTTCCAAAGTCAGAAAGTTGTTTGTTTCCTTGACATCTGAAGGGAGGGTGTTCCACAGGGCGGGTGCCACTACTGAGAAGGCCCTCTGCCTGGCTCCCTGTAGCCTCACTTCTCACAGTGAGGGAATCACCAGAAGGACCTCGGGGGAAGACCTCAGTGTCCAGGCTGAGCGATGGGTGCAAAATGTTCCTGGCGCCTAGCTAATTTTGAACGTTGAGGGGGAGCTCCTGTTGCTCTGTCCCAGCTCCTGTCAACCTAGCAGTTCGAAAGCATACCAGTTTGAGTAGATAAATAGGTACCACTGTAGCAGGAAGGTAAACGGCATTTCCGTTCACTCTGGTTTCTGTCACAGTGTTCCGTTGCACCGGAAGCGGTTTAGTCATGCTGGCCACATGACCCGGAAAGCTGTTTGCTGTCCCTCGGCCTGAAAGCGGAGATGAGTGTCACACCCTATAGTCAAATACAACTGGACTTTAAAAAGAAAGGGGTCCTTTCTTTTTTACCTGTGCCTTCTGTAATATACAAAACCTGTCTCTAGAGCCAAGGCAGTCAGAAATTCTTCTGTGAATGCATTATGGAAAATGGTCAGATGTGGTCTCCAGTGTAAGGCCAGCAAGTCCTGGCCATGATAACAGGGTGCCCATCTGCACCCAGACTTTGGCAAAAAGCTGCTAACACAGATCCTACATGCCTTAGGTCTCGTCTGCTTGTTTTCCACTTGCCCCGTTCTTTCTAGACATGGGTCCAAGTGGTTTTGCCTTTGCACCACTGCTTTGCCCTGGAAAACCCACTCTTTAGTGCTAAATCACAACAAATGGCAATCCATTTGTGGATTGGAAAACTCCATTGTTGTTTGTTCCGATGCAGCGCTACACAGCGCCCCCTATTTTTGGCGACTCAAATTTAAGAAAATGGGGTGAGTTGTTGAGCTTTTTTTTGCAGAGGGGATTACCCAGGGTTGTTAAGCTTTTTTGGGTTGGGGAATGCCAAGGACGCTCACACGCTGCAAATTCCACCTCTTGCACGTCCCCTTGCCAACAGAAGCTGCAAATCGTCCGCCCAAATGCTGCAACGATGGCCGATCAACACGACCAATTGACGTAGCAACCAATAACACGCACAATAGCTGCTGGCAGTAATGACAGGAACCAAAATTAATAATCGGACTTTACACAGAAGTAGCTTTTAAGCTTAGTATGTAAATATGATCTTGTTCTCATGTATGATGAAACCAGTTAAGTCATGCTGAAAGTAATAGCAGTAAATAATGCTGTGGATAAAAGAAGCTGTCAAGTTCTGGTATTTGTTTGTCTGCCAAAACTTCAAAATGCCTTTTCTCCTCTTTAAACATGGTTTGTTTTATGGAGCCAAGCATACTTCGGCTATTCTCTCACAAGCTTTCAATTTTGCAAAGGGATGTTGCAGTTGTAACTAAGTTTTTAAAAGTTTCTGGATAGGGAGAGGCTGAAAGAAGTAAGAGTTAGTGCTTTAAAATGCATGTTCTTTGTTCTCCAAATATTCCAAAGCCTTTTCAAAAGGGTATGTGAAATACTAAATGTGTTGATAAAAATGTTCAATTAATTCAGTGTCTAATTACTACATACAAGTGAAAAGACTTTCTCAAAGGCAACATTCTTCAGTTAACTGCATCACACCATATGAAACTGTCTAGGTTGTTAATCATAATTTTACTTGTCCCTTTTGTATAATTTCTTACAAACTAAAAATGCTTTGGGTTTTTTGACGTATCTGGAATAATAGATACAGGATTTGCAATGACCAGGGAAAAAAAGAGTTTATTAACACATTCACCTTACGGCAAGAAATAATTCCTTCTCTCTTGCCCTCACAGAGCCCCACCTCTGAAATACCTGTCCGAGAATGCTACATTTAAATTGCAAGTGCTGTTTTGTTGGTTGGTTTTTTTTGTTCTTTTGCCACAAAATGAAATAAACTTTCAACAACTGTGCACAAAAGCACTTGTTATCAACATCCCATTGTGGGTGCATTGTTTACACAGGTTCTAATGTAAGATGATGAGTGGGCTCCTTGGGGTGTGATATAAATCCAATAAATAAATAAAATTGTCATGGTGCTAGTGGTTGCAGCTTGGAGGATGTGCTAGAACTTTGCAAAAAAAATTGTGGTGTTTTGAAAGAGGATAAAGGAGCCCTTTTCTCCCTCTGCACCACCTAATGAAATTAATGGGTTGTCGATTAAGGGCAGACAAAAGGGGAATACTTTTCAAAGGAATGGATAAGCCCGGATTTCTCAAACTTGGGTCCCTGGCTGTCGTTGGACTACAACTCCCATCATCCCTAGCTAGCAGGACCAGTGGTCAGGGATGATGGGAGTTGTAGTCCAACGACAGCTGGGGACCCAAGTTTGAGAAATACTGGTATAAGCGATGGATTTTGGCACCATAGGACACGGCGATGGCCGAGGGTTTCGAATTGGATTGTAAAATGCCATGGATATGCTATTGTGGTTAAATGGAGCCTCTGTGTTCAATACCAGTTGCTGAGGGGCCGTTACACCGTGGGAGAATGTTTGTCCTCATGACTTGCTTGTGGACTTCCTGGAATAACCTGGTTGGCCACTGTGGGAAGCCAGGTTGATCCTCGGATCTGACCCAGCAGGGCTCTTCTCATGTTAGCCCTCTCTCCACAAGACCTCTTGATTGAGAAAAAGCTGTGGCGCTGCCAAGCTGAAATTAACCATTCTCGCCCTTGCTTTTGCTGCAAGAGCTTGGAAACCACAAATGGTGATATAGACATGCTTCTGGAATTCCACAAAACACTAGTCCTAAGAGGTCTACATTGGTTCCCAGCAGTCCTTTTTTTCTAGAAAAATAGATTCTGGTACTCACCATGAAGTTGTTACAGTCAGTGTCACACTTATTAACAACAACTAAATCAGGTGCCAGTGCTGAATACCTTGACTACCCCCTAAAAAAAAACCTGGTTTCCAATATGTTGACCTTTAAAGCCCTAAGTGGCTTTGGCACTGTATACCTGAATCGTATACCTGAATCTCCACCTGCATCATTCAGCCTAGACACTGAGATGTAGCTCCAAGGGCCTTCTGGCGGTTCCCTCACTGTGAGAAGCGAAGTTACAGGGAACCAGACGCAGGGCCTTCTCAGTAGTAGTGCCCACTCTGTGGAATGCCCTCCCATCAGATGTCAAGGCAATAAGCAACTATCTTACTTTTAGAAGACATTTGAAGGCAGCCCTGTATCGAGAAGCTTTTAATGTTTGATGTTTTACATTTTCAGATCTGCTGGAAGTCACCCAGAGTGGCTAGAGGCAGCCCAGTCAGATGTTGTTGTTGTTCCTTTGACGTCAGTAAACCGTTGCAGCTTTTTGCAAGCTCTCCTTCACAGCCTTCAGTTTGGAAACCTGTTCTTGTTTTGAATTTGGGACCGTGGAAGGCCCTCTAAGTCAGTGTTTCCCAACCTTGGGCCTCCAGCTGTTTTTGAACTGCAATTCCCATCATCCCTGACCACTGGTCTTGCTAGCTAGGGATGATGGGAGTTGTAGTCCAAAAACAGCTGGAGACCCAAGGTTGGGAAACACTGCTCTAAGTGACTTGGGAGCGAGGCATGCTTCTCTCTGTGTGCCTCACTGGAGAAGGAGAGATAGGGAGAGAGAAAAAAATTGGCAGAACTTCCCTGTAGCTTGTGTTGTGCTGATTATGTTCAGACACAAAGCAGAACCTCTCTCACAATTCATTATCCTTGGTGTCAAATCCTTCACTCAGTAATCGTGTTTGCTGAAGAAGAATGCTTGGTCCCCTGTTATGTACCGATGATTCATGCACCGCATTCGGGTCCCTGGGTGATCTGTTTCTTTGGCATCAAGCCTCGAAAGGCTTTCCTCTGGTGGTGTATTTCGAGGGAAGGGCTTGCTAATGGCTCCTTCTTTACTCTCTCTGAACCTGGTAAGTGTTCTTATGAGCGTTATGAGATCAAGACGGCGAATGGGTCATTATGCCAAATGATTGTCAGGAAGACCCAGCAAATGGAAGCCTGTTAGCCAGGAGTTTCCCAACACAGAGATTGCATTAGGACACAGTGGCTGCTCTTTCTCTTATTACAACAGGGGAACAATAGCCATGCCAAGAAATGTTGACACAGCTCAGCTTCGATGGAGAAGTTGCTGGTTGTGGTGGAGCCCAGGTAGACAAAATCGTCTCCCACCTCAAGTGGCAGGGCAGGTATGGAGTGGCATAAAAGGAACTCTTCCATGTACAGTGGTACCTCGGGTTACATACACTTCAGGTTACATACGCTTCAGGTCACAGAGTCTGTTAATCCAGAAATATTGCTTCAGGTTAAGAACTTTGCTTCAGGATGAGAACAGAAATTGTGCTCCGGAGGCGCGGCGGCAGCAGGAGGCCCCATTAGCTAAAGTGGTGCTTCAGGTTAAGTACAGTTTCAGGTTAAGTACGGACCTCAGGAACGAATTAAGTACTTACCCTGAGGTACCACTGTAGTGAAGAGCACTTATTTGGCAACGTTGCCAGTCATGTCCCCAACTTAAAGGTACTGCATGAACCAATCTTAGGAGCAAATCCTTGTAAAACCCATGTGACTCACAGCCCCCTTTGCTCCAATTTGTTTAGGATTCACGGAAAGTAAATGAATAACCATAATAGAATTTTTAGGGCCCTTTCGCACGATAGCTCCTCCAGGGACACACAGAGTTTTGTTCAGTTGCATCTAGGTGAAAGATGATGCTGTATTTCCATTTAGTGCTCCTTCAATGTGCGTCTTTATTCTGAAATTCAGACACACCTATATCTTCAGTGCCTTTATACGAGTTACATTAAAAGAAAGAAAGAAATGCTCATTGCCAGCTAAAGGCTTTGAAGCCTGAAGCCAATATGTTGTACTTCTAGGTTAAGAAAATTAACTCATTTGAATGAAGGCTGCTGGACATTGCGTATTAAAATTTCACAAACATAATCCCCGTAAAGCTGTGCATTAGGTGGTTCAGAGGCTGTGTGTGCTTTTTTAAAGCAACCTCATAATGCATTTCCGGCTTTCAAAACTATTGCTGCATATTTGGCCCAATGACAGTAAAGCAGGTAATTTTTTTAAAATACCATTGTAGCTTTATATATATATGTATATGTAATCGCCAGCGAAACTTGCTGCTGGTCAGTTTGCAGCTCAAGGTATGGAAAATGACACCATCTATATCAGGCATAGGCAAACTCTGACCCTCCAGATGTTTTGGACTACAATTCCCATCATCCCTAGCTAACAGGACCAGTGATCTGGGATGATGGGAATTGTAGTTCCAAACATCTGGAGGGTTGGAGTTTGCCTATGCCTGATCTATATCAAGAGTGCAGGAACTTTGCCCAGAGGCCAGATTAGGTCTTCCAAGTCTCCCTAGGTTGCTTTGGGTAAACCACACTCACCTGCCCTATACCTGATGTTATAATGACTTCAGGTGAGGGCAGGGCTTCAAACCTCTTGCCCGCCCCCGACCAGTCAGGAGCTTAAAAAGAGATTCCCATTGTTCCTTTGTTGGAGCAAGGCACACTGATGGGTGGTATGAGCTTGCTTTGCACCAGGAGGGTAGAGTAGTATCCATTGGGGAAACCACTTCTCAGTCCGCATGCTGCTTCCTGAACCTCTGAAAACTGGAGGTTCAAAGAGCAATGTGCTGGGCTGTTTGAAAGCTCTTTTGCAAGCAGCCCCCTGCTGCTCTTTAAACCTCAGAAACCAGAGGATCAAGGAGCAGTGCAGGGCTGTTTGCAACAGGGCTTTCAAACAGCCTATTTGGAAGGCCCCACAACCTTGGTTTCAAAGAATAGCCTTGCCTGGCAGCATAGTGACGCCAGGTGGCTGGGCTTCTCCACTTGTCAAATTAGACGGGGTGATTTGATAAAGATCCCTCCCACTGGCCAGCAAAAGCTCCGCACCCTTGATCTAACTGACCCACTGTGTTGACATGGGGGCTATATCAACCCCCACCATGATTTGGGAGCAGGTGGGTGTGGCCAGAAGTAGGTGTCACCTCTCCCAGAGGCAAAAATGCCATGTGACATTTTAAAATGTCCCAGGCAGTCGCACTACCTGTAAACTCCTTCGCCTCTGTGAACATGGCACAAGTTCTGGTAGGCTGGGCAGAATGGGCACTTAGTGGGCTTTTGTACTGATCATGTCGCCTGTGCCCAGTGAGGCCTGATCTTCTGGTGCTTGGCAGCAGGTGTTGTTTGCTGCACTCCCAAAACAGGCCTCCTTCTCATAGTGTTGTAGAATTGGAAGGGACCCTGGTCAGTAGATGGAGCTTTCCTGCAGGCACCATACACATAAGATGCCTTCTCAGAACGTTCAGTGCAGGCAAATAAACAAGGAAGGAGGGTATCTGAAGGTTTTGCTAATTTTGAGTTCCCTGGACACTTTGACGGACACTTTGATTAAATCTGTCTCTCTGTCTTGTGACAAGGAGACCTGAAGATGCTCGTCAAGTATTTTTTATTAGTACAAACAAAACACATTTGTCCTACTTACTTATCCTTGGGGAAACCAGCCGCGGGTCCTAAGTTTGCAAGTTGTACCAGTTGAGCATCTTTGCCTAGGCAGACACCTGCTTGAAGTCCGTGGAGGTCTCCGAGACAGTTTAATGAGCAAAAGAAAAACCTCCCCCTTCAACAACCTTCCATTGCATCTGCTTTATTCCTATCTTGTTTAACAGTGTTGACTGCCTGTCATTGAAAAGAGACAGGCAGATGCTCGGCTTAGAAAAGGGCAGTCTTGGAAAGGCTGGAGATTATTATTATTATTTTAAGATTCCCCACTTTTTCCCCCTCCTGAGTCGAGACGCAAGGTGTCAAACAAAATCCCTACAATATCAAAACATGGGAAGATGGGACTGAGACAAAGATGACTAGAATACTATAAACAGTGACTGACAACAACAAAACCTTTTAAATCGGTGCAACAGTAAATTAATTTGTGAATTAAGGGAGGGGGGATTAGTCTCAGCCTAGGTGCTACATTCCAAGCTGGACCAGTTTCCGGTAGTCACAAGATAGTGGTGCCAGGGTGGGAGGCAAACAGTGGGTGGGGTCAAGGAAAAGTGGGTGGAGTAATGGGTGATGAACAGCCAATAAAAAACCAGAGGTTTCTTCTCTCTAACATTCTTCAGTGTCATTCTAGATTCTTAGGTGTCAGATATTCACATTTACTCAGGAGCAAATCCCAGTGACTGGCCCCCGAATAAACGTATCCTTGCAGTTTAATCTGACGCATTCCTACTTTGAAACCATTCCACCAAATTCAGTGGGAGTTACCTGAAAATGCATGAGATTGTAGCCTCGGGTGTCCTAACCATTCACTTGCACCTGTATTCTACAATCGTTTGGGAAGGTCAAGGTTAATTGTGTTTCTTTAAACCTATAACAGACCTGACCTGTTTCTTACTCTGGTTATTTAATCTGATTTGATGGCATCTGAAGGCACCCTGCGGTTCTCTGTGGTAAAATTTCACTTATGATTATGGCTTCCTTTTGGAAGGCTTCTGGTGCTACCTGTAGGGATATTTAAGTTTCATTGTTCTTTTAGCCTCTTATTTCTCCCTCCCCGCAATGGATTTTGATAATGTTGAACCTAACTCTTATAACTTACTGATAAATGCCAGCAGGTGTTTCATATTGTAACAGTCTCTGCCTGAAGAAAAGTTTTCATGATTAATATCTAGAATTTGTGCCTGTAGGGAGAGGAAATCATGAACAGAAGCACAATTTGTCTTGGTGGGTGGGTGGGTTGGAGTTGCATGCATCTTTGAAAAAAGCTCAGTAACAAATCTAATTTTTAGGATGTTATTTCTCAGAATGGAAAAACAGCAGCCCCAAATCCCACGGGTTGGGTCACGGGTTGGTTAAGATAAAAAGGTAAAGGACCCCTGGACAGTTAAGTCCGGTCAAAGGCAACTATGGGGTTGTGGCGCTCATCTCACTTTCAGGCCGAGGGAGCCGGCGTTTGTCTACAGACAGCTTTCTGGGTCATGTGGCCAGCAGGACTAAACTGCTTCTGGAGCAATGGAACACTGTGACGGAAGCCAGAGCGCACGGAAACACCATTTATCTTCCTGCCACAGCGGTATCTATTTATCTACTTGCACTGGTGTGCTTTCGAACTGCTGGCTTGGCAGGAGCTGGGGCAGAGCAACGGAACTGCCGACCTGATCGGCAAGCCCAAGAGACTCAGTGGTTTAGTGTGGTTTGACTAGCATTGGGAAGCAGTAGCAGATAAACAAGACAAGCAAAGGGAAAGGACCAAAGGTTCTGTGTATTTTCTTATCAGTTAGGTGGGTCTGTACAGGTCTAACTGTTGGTGGCAGCATTCCTCATGCCCTGTCTCCAAGCAACACCAGCCTTTTGCTCTGCAGGATGAATATGCGACTTTAAAATGTCCAAGCGGTTTTAAGTTCCTGAAGACTAGGCTTTATCTTAAGAGTGTGTGGTAGAAAGAATACTGACCTTCAGTATTCAATGGACCTTAAATGATATCCCGCTTTGCCCTAAATTGAATTAGGCTTTTATGACTGAACTGTAAATGAAAGAGTATGTTTGCCAGAAAATGAATGGTTACTTCTCGGCATATCGCTTTCAGCCGCTTAAATAAAAGCGCTCGTTCGGATGTTGTGTGCCCTGAGTAATTCAGGAATGATAAGCAAGCCTGATGACGGTAATAACCGGGGAAGGTGAAAAATGATAAGAGATTATGGTTTGTGTCACCCTCAGGGCTAATCCATGCAACTGTGGCGCATGGGGGCCTCCTCTTCGCTCTTCTGCTCGGACTGCATCATATTCACGGCCAGCAGGTCAACAGGATAGGCTTTTCTGGGAGTTAGTGTGCTTTTGAGGGGGGTGGGGATGGGATGATTCAGATAAGACTGTTGTGAGAAGAGCGCAGTAAAGAGCTGGAGAAAAGGAGCTCGAATATTCATGTGATTCTCTGCACCTGTTTTCAAGGGCTGGGGGAGATGCAGATGAGATGTGCAACAGGCTACCTGGAAGCAAGGCGTCTGACACATTGTGCTTTAGTGGCTCAGAATGCGAGGTGCATCTGCATTGCAAACTTGGATCCCATTTCCCACATCCATCTCTTTCATAAAAGAGAGCTAGAGGGAGAGAGAGATATCTTTTTCTTAGAATCTGGTCAGTTTCACATGGCAAATATGCGAAGGGGGCCTGCAACAAAAGGCTGCAGCTTCTCCTCCTCAATGTTTCTGTCAGCCATTCCCTCCAACCAGGCTATTCCACCACTGCCAATTTTCCATTTTTCTTTTTCTGTTGTTCTGTGGCTGCTGGGCATGCTCAGTCCCCATTAGTCTTGCTTCCCTTCTCAATCACATTAGAGTTTCTTTTTAAATATATACAGGAAACCTGCAACTTATGCACATTCAGTTTCATGGGCTTGGCAAATTGTTTTTTTAAGGGGGCAGGCATCTGGGAAAAAAGCCGTTGGCAATGCTGCCCACCATTGCATCCAATATGTTTTGACTATGGGCTTTCGGTGTGATGCCTGGAACATAACCCCCATGTAGGTTGTGGGTTTACTGAATTGGTTCCTACCTTCTCATGCTTACCTCTGGCTTCTCAGGGCACCCATTTTGTTGGTACCCGGTGTTATGTACTGAAGTTTTCACCTAGGGCCAGCAGGGGGATACTGTAGATAGTTTTCACTCAGGTCCACATATGCAAATAAGGAATTGAAAGTGACACTCAGTGATTGGATAGTTACAGAAAATGGTTACTGTTGCGTTGTAGTGGAGCTCTATATAAGCAGGCTGGCTGAACCCTTCAGTTCAATTCTGTTCTGGCCTGTGTTGTCTGATATGTTCACCCACAACTTAACACCCACCACCTGTGTTAGCTATTTATAAGGGAGAGTAGTTGAGGTGCCACTCCTCGCCCCATTTATCTGGGAGGAAGCCCTATTGGATTTAGTAGGTCTTCCTTCTGGGCAAACATGATTAGGATCGCGCCATTATTCATCTTGTGAAATCCCATGGTAAAACATCACCCGTGTGATGATCTCTTGCTTTTGTGTGAGGACTGAACTTTTGCATTCGTTCTAAAAATGGTTCAGTCACTTTTAGTCCTGGGAATTGGTAGTTCTGTGAGGTTGCAGCTGGCCTAACCCTGCCGCAGATACACGATCCCAGGAGTAGGTTGTCAGAGGTGGGAGTTAAGCCAATTTGCCGGCAATGGTGGTTCTCAACTGGGGACAGTAAAATGTCTTTTCATACCTATATTTCAATTGCCTATATCCTATTCAAGGTGGGGTTTACTATATAGTAACAACTGAATGATGCTTAATAAACACTGAAACAATCTAATAAACCATACTGAAAATGGCTGAAAAGACTGTTGTGGCGTGGGATCAATACAATGGTAGTAATTTGCAAGCATTCTATGAAACAAAAATGTCTTCTCAGTGCACCATAAAGCCTGTGGGGCCAGGTGGGTCTCCTAAGTGATGTTGGGCCACAACGGAAAAGGCTGTGTCCCAGGTTTGCACTTGTTGTGTGGCACCTGAAGCAGAAGGAGCAATGTTGTCAGGCATGCTCATATGGATAAATTCACAGGTGTTTATTGAGATAGAAATAGCTTCTTTTGCTGTATCTTTATGCATGTGCAATTCAGACGTTTATACCTTTCATTTGTGCCTTTTGGGGACTTAATGTGAAATGCTGACTCATTTCCTAACTTTATCACCTATTATTATTATTATTATTATTAAGATTTGCACACCTGGGCTCTCCCATCGTCCACTGAACGTCCCTATAAATGCTGTTTGTTGCCACCCTGCTTCTTAGGAGTGCCTGGCTACTTTTATGAGTCGCTTTGGCAGTGACCTCTAATACTGCAGCCTGATTTGATATTGTCAGCAGCTGGGTCTCCTTCAAGACCTCCTGAGTTTTGGTGGAAAATTGCTCTTCACCATACCTTCCGCTTACCTGATCTTGCTCTTACCACACAGTAAACGTTAGGGCATGTCTGAAAAAGTTCCAGAGGCCTAGTCAATGTTTGCATTTACAGGAAGCAAGAAATCAAACATCCTTTTCTTTTGTAGACTTTCTCATTTGCTAGGATTGTTTGATCTTTAGGGCCAGCTTCTTTTATCATTGCGAGGAGGTGATGATGTTGCTTGCCATTGTGACTTGCGTTATCAGTGCTTTCAGAATTCGCTTGTTCTCAGTTCTGTGCCTCTCCAATCATCTTGTGTCAATCATCTGGATATGATAATTGAAGGTGATTTGAAGTGTGTGGAGGAAAATAGAAGTACAGTGGTATCTCGGGTTAAGTACTTAATTCGTTCTGGAGGTCCATTCGTAACCTGAAACTGTTCTTAACCTGAAGCACCACTTTAGCTAATGGGGCCTCCTGTTGCCGCCACGCCGCCGGACCACGATTTCTGTTCTCATCCTGAAGCAAAGTTCTTAACCCGAGGTACTATTTCTGGGTTAGTGGAGTCTGTAACCTGAAGCGTATGTAACCTGAAGCGTATGTAACCCGAGGTACCACTGTAACTGCAACATTTGTTACAGATCTTAACACTCCAAAAGTGAAATCCTAAACACGTTTATCTGACAATAAGGATGGCTTATCATACTGCAGCATGCCAACGTATTGTGATTTTAAAGTACAAATTGAGATCATACAAATCGTAGCTGGCAAAAGCGATTGATTTTTTATTCTCCAGTACTGTATGCACTCTTCTTATTTCTGAATTAAGAATTCTGAGTTGTGAGACAAACTTTAGTCACCTATATATTGGTATGATTTTTAAAGTTCAGTCCTGTACATATCTACTCAGAAGTAAGCGCCATTGAGAATTTCAGTGGGACTTGACTTATGTAGACAGTTGGGTGTAGGATTATACCATTGGTGCTACTGAAGCCACTCTGATAATTTTCTCAACTGGGATCCGCTCCTCTTCAAGCAAAGGTAATTTTTCATCACCTCTACAACTTGCTGCATTGCTCAGCCATTCCTACCATTAGAGCATTTTGCTGATACGCTGTGCAAACCTAATGGGCTGCAAAAAACATTTGTTCCCCTTTTTCTTTAGATTTTCTTCTTAGGCTGAAATGATCTGTCATTCTTGTTCTGTTCCTCTCTGTCCTCCCCCACTTCCATTCCACCCTCTGGCAGTTCTTAGTATGCTATTAAAAAAGACAATGACCTAAAGACTAAGGGAAATTGTGTACACTTGTGGCAGTGGCTGGGTGTTATAGAAATGTACAAGAACAGTAGAAATATGTGACTCATTAACCATCCCTACTAGTGTGATAGTCATTCTCGTATTGCAGGCTGAACACAGCACTTGCTTTTTGTTGTGGAACACCTTCTGTAATGAACCACTGTGGTCCTAGTGAGCCCACTATTGTACTTGGACTGTAGAGAACTGGGTTTAGATCAATATTCTGCCAGAAAGCTAAGTTAGTCACTATTTCTCAGCCCAAACCTACCTCATAGACTTTTTTGTGTGAGAATAAAATGTGTCAGGAGCATGCCAGCATTAAATTACACTGAGCAAATTGGAGTTAACTCTTTATTAGCAGAGACACAATCTGTAAAGGAGTGTCAGGCCTAATGAGCCCAGCGACTCATCTCTAGTAGGTCTTGGCCCCGTGAAGTAGTTACTGAGACTGAAGGTCTCTGCCTAAGTTCCCCTCCTCTCCCGGGTTTTTTCCAAACAATTGGAGACTGTGTTTGGCGTCGCCAATCTCTCCTCCGCTATTTTCTTGCTGCTTCTGCCCTTTTCAGGAGGGGGAGACACCTCTTAACCAGGACTCCTCTCTGCCTCTTGGCCTCCCTCCTCTCCTGCCTAAGCTTCTCCCTGAGACTTCTCTCTGCCCCAGACTCTCTTAGCTCACCAATCCATGTTACCTCCTCAGCTACCAACATCTCCCTGGTCTTTCCTGTCTTCTCCCTTTGACCACTCATCATTGTCCCCCGACCACTCTCTGGGTTCTAAGCCTTCTTCCTTTGGTGGTTCCCCAGCTGGTTCTTCCTGCCATTCCTCTGCATCCAAACTGCCCATGACAAATAGAAGAAGACTCATGCATACATCCCCATGCTCTTTGGGAGAAGGATTTGATACAAATCCGTTCAGCAATAAATGTCATGGGCAGACAAGAAACATAGGTGTTGGAATTAAGGGCAAATGATATGCTAAAGCCACACACACACACACACATTGATGCACTGCTGAAAGCAAAAGTCTAGTTTGAACGTTGTTGACTCCCACTTCATACATGCATGGACATACTGGACCTCAAGCATTCACCATCCCTGACCATTGGCCGTGCTGGATGGTGCTGATGGGAGTTGGAGTACAACAGCATTTGGAGGGCTACAGGTTTCCCATACTTCGATTGCTCTGTGTTTTTTGGTTCAAAGAATCATAGAACTGTAAGTTGGAAGGGACTTGGGGATATCTAGTCCCAACAGTGCAGGAATCCTTCTGGTTAACAGCCAGACACACTGACCCATTGAGCCACCTGACGGTGATAGGATGCAGCTGAGATGATTATGATTATGATTACGATTTTATTTATTACCTGGCCTTCACCTTAAGGTCTCAGGGCAAGTTACAACAATTTAAAATACATTAAAAACAGTTTTAAAAACTTTTGCTTGTAAAAAATCTCTCTCTCTCTCTCTCTCTCTCACACACACACACACACACAGAGAGAGAGAGAGAGAGAGAGAGAGAGAGAGAGAGTGTTAGTCCTGATGATATTCATCTCTGGTGTCAAAAGTATTGTGCTCATTTCCTTCCAGATGCTTATCTTTTCCTAAAGGATCTTCATAGCCTTTGTATTTTAAAAGAGAATTTTTTGTTTTGTTTTGATGACAAAATCTATTCAATATTCAGTTTGGTTACTAACAGAAAGTCATTGACGTGGTCTGCCGAAGGGGTGGAATGAGTTGACCTTTGGGTCTTCTCTGATTCAAGCCACACAAAAGCTGGCTATTCCTGTCTTGTATGTTCTCCCTCAAGACCCCATCTCTCCTGCCATCCTTATTCCCTGGTTTGCTTGCCTCTGTTCTGAAATAAGCCCTTATTTATGCAATCTGTAATCTGGCTATTGCACACGAAGGAGCCTTTTTTAGACAGGTTCCCGCTGCTTGCCCTGTCGGCCCTCCTTTCCCTCTCTGTTCTTCGCCGTCATTTTCTCTCCCCTTCTTTTTCTCATTGGGGGCAGCCCATAAGTTGGAAGATTCTGGACAGACAAAAGATAGTGCTTCTTCACACAGCTCATAGTTAAACTGTGGAACTCACTGGAGCATGAGGAAGTGAAAGCCATCAACTTGGATGGCTTATAAAGAAGATGAGGTCAAATTCTTGATGGATACGTGTGATGGGACGATGAGCTGCTTGTGCGTAAAATGCAAGTCCCTCAGAGTTTGATCAGGTTTTCAAACCTCTGCCTGTGACGGAGCCCCTCCAGCATGGCTGCGTCAATCACTAGTAGAATCTGAAAGTGGCTGCTTTCGGAATCTTTTCCAACATAAAAGCTCTTTAACGGAAACACGTCGTCTGGCCTCTCGGCGTGACAGTTTCCGGCGAGGTGTGGGTGTCCCTATAGGAGGTCCTGAGACCTCCCCACTGTTTTCGCTGGAAGTGTCTCTGAGCCATCCCTCCGACTCACTTTCCCTTGGAGTTCTTGCTCGCCCTCTACTGGTTCCCTCTTCCGCTGCTACTCCTCTCTCAACCTCAGTGAGCCTTTGCGCCCCCGGCGCTTTAGATGGCAGTTCCCTGACATCCACCTCCCCTCCAGGGCCCCCTTCACCCCCTCCCGTCTCCTCCCCTACTGGCGGTGAGGAGGTAAAACCCCTGAAAGAACCTCCCTCATCTTCCGACGTCGCGAACACTTCCCTCCACTTGTTGCTGTTCCTACTCTCTCGGTAATCTTCGTCATCGGAGTCCACTCCCTCTTCCAACTCCGACTCCGCGAACCCTTCCATTTCCTCTTCCTCATCGGTGGTGCCGAAATACTCCCTCCTAAACCTTGCTATCGGCTGAGGTTTCCTCGGGAACCTTTGGTGGAACGTTTCTGTTAAAACCTCGTCATTGACTTCCTCTGCACTTACCCAGGTGTTTTCTGACTCCAGTTCCCCTTCCCACGCCACCAAATACTCCACCTGATTTCCCTTCCACCTGGAATCGAGGATTTCCGCTACATGGTTGCGGCGTTCCCTCTCTTCCAAGGCTGGTCCCCTGACGTACTCCCCTTCACGTCCCCCCCTGTATGGTGACAGTAACGACCTGTGGAACACTGGGTGCAATTTCATGTGGTTGGGTAATCGGAGTTTGAAAGCTACCGGGTTGACCTGCTGAATGACCTCAAAGGGTCCCAATCTTCTGGGCCCCAATTTCTTACAACCCCCTTTGAACGGCAACCCTTGGGTTGACAACCACACTTGATCCCCCACCCTTATGGTTTCACCTTCCCTTCTGTTCTTGTCTGCCTGCTTCTTATATTGTGCCTTAGCCCTTTCTAAGTTGAGCTGGAGCTGATGATGGATCGCTTCCATCTCTTCTACAAAATGTTCAGCCGCTGGGACGCTCCATCTCTCCCCTCCTTCCCCTGGAAATGCCCTGGGGTGACACCCGTAATTAGCCAAAAAGGGACTCATCCCTGTGGACACATTCTCTGCATTATTGTAGGCAAATTCTGCCAACGCCAACTTTTCGACCCAATCGTTCTCTCTGTCATTGACATAACACCTCAGATATTGTTGAAGAATGCCATTTGCTCTTTCCGCCTGCCCGTTGGTTTCAGGGTGCCGGGCAGTTGAAAAATTGACTTCCACGTGCAGCAAGCTCATGAGCTTCCTCCAGAACCTGGAAGTAAATTGTTTGCCGCGATCTGAGATCACCCTCAAGGGAGCCCCGTGCAACCTAAAGATGTGTTCTACAAACAACTTCGCTGTTTCTTCCGCTGTGACTGCATGTGAGCATGCTACAAAGTGGCACATCTTAGTTAACAGGTCTACTACTACCATGATGGCTGTTTTCCCCTTGGACTTTGGCAGATCCGTCATAAAATCTATTGATATCGCTTCCCAAGGCCGTTCTGGTGTGGGTAATGGTTCTAATAACCCTGCCGGCGCCCTTCTTTCCCCTTTGGCTCGCTGACATTGGTCACACCCTCTTACATACTCCCTTACATCTTCCCTCACCTTAGGCCACCAAAATTCCCTGGTAACCAACCACATGGTCTTGTGTTGTCCAAAATGTCCCGCCGTGGGGCTATCATGCAACTGCTTGAGTACTCTCCCCCTCAATTCACCTTCGGGTATATACAGTGCCCCTTTGTAATACAATGCCCCATTTCTTTCCTCAAAACCTCCGGGACTCTCGCCCTCCCCCCTGAGACCTCTGAGCTTATCCTGGGCATATTCATCATTTTCCGTTTCCTCTACCAGTTCTCGTTGCCCCACCAGCGCCGCCCCACACACCCAGCGGTCCTCAGGGATGACATGTCTCTCTTCGATCACCCCCTCCCCTTCCCAATACTCTGGTTTGCGTGAGAGCGCGTCCGCCCTGACGTTTTCTGGGCCTGGCACATAACAAATTTCAAAGTTGAATTTGGAGAATTCCTGTGCCCATCTCACTTGTCGTTGGTTGAGCACTCGAGCTGTTCTCCAATACTCTAAATTCTTGTGGTCGGTGCACACTTGCACCTTGTGTTGTGCCCCAATTAATAAATGTCTCCACCTCCGGAATGCTTCGTGAATGGCAAGTAGTTCCCTGTCATACACCGTGTAATTCCTCTCGGATTTATTCAGCTTCCGCGAGAAGAAGGCACACGGTCTCCACTCCGACGCACTCCTCCCCGGTTGAAGAAGGACCGCCCCTACCGCCCGGTCGGATGCATCGGTTTCCACTCTCATGGGTTTTCGTAAATCCACATGCAGAAGTTGTTCTTCCGAGGCGAAAGCCCTTTTCAGTTCTTCAAAGGCTCGATCCGCCTCTACCGTCCAAACAAATTTCTTCTTGCTGCTGAGGCAGTCGGTGATGGGCGCCGTCAAGTGGGCAAAGTTCTTGATGAACTTCCGATAAAAGTTCCCAAACCCCAAGAATCTTTGCACGTCCTTCTTGGTCTTCGGTGTCTTCCATTCCAGTACCGCTTGGACCTTGCCTGGATCCATGGCCAATCCCTTGTCTGACAAGCGGTACCCCAGGAATTCCACCTCCTTGGTATGAAACTGGCACTTCTCCAGTTTCACCCACAGCTGGTTGGCTTGCAGCCTGCCCAACACTTCTCGAACGTCCCTCACATGCTGTTCCTCATCTTCCGAATACCCCAACACGTCGTCTAAAAAGGCCACACAATTCTTGTAGAGCAAAGGTCCCAGAACGTGGTTTATAAAAGCTTGAAAACACGCGGAGCCCCCTTGTAGACCGAAGGGCATAACGAGGTATTCAAAGGCTCCCAAAGGGGTAAACATGGTGGTCTTCCATTCATCTCCCTTCCTTATGCGTATCAGATTGTACGCCCCCCGCAGGTCCAGCTTTGTAAAAATCTTTCCCTTCCTTACTCTGGTCAAAATGTCATCAATTCGGGGCATAGGGAAAGCCAGGGGTTCCGACACTGCATTGAGGGCCCTAAAGTCACACACCAGTCTCGGTTTGTCTGTGTTCTTTTTGTCCACAAAAAACACTGGGCTGCCCCCCACCGCTCGGGACTCTCTGATGAAACCTCGCTTCAGGTTTTTGTCAATGAACTCCCTCAGCTCCTGCATCTCCCTGTCTGACATGGCGTACAGCTTGCCTACTGGGAGTTGGGCCCCAGGGAGTAGGTTGATTTGACAGTCAAAGGGTCTATGCGGTGGCAGTTTGTCTGCTTCCCTTTCGCTGAATACGTTGCTCAGATCTGCGTATTGCGGGGGCACCTTCCCTTTGTCCATTACTTCCATCCCGGCTAGGGTGACTCTGTCTCCTCCCGAAACCTTCCCCTCCTTGCAGTGTTCTAGGCAATGCGCTGACCCAAAGGAGACCACCCTCTGATGCCAGCCCACTAGCGGATCGTGTAGTGCCAGCCAGCTCATCCCCAAAATGATGGGCGCTCCTCCCAGGATGGCCACATTAAACGCTATCTGTTCGGTGTGCCTTGCCACCCTCATTATCATCGGGACAGTCTGTTGGCTAACTTCTCCCCCCAACAGCTCTCTGCCGTCAATCGTAGTCACCTGCAAGGGGTTACTTAAAGGGATGGTCTGTATCTGATGCTCAGCTGCAAACTCCTTACTCATGAAATTACAGGAGCTGCCTGAATCCAAAAGCGCCTTGATCTTTAGTGGGTGTCCGTTTGGCAGTTCTAGTAACACCTCTATCACTAAAGCGGGTCTGGGAGGTTCCGGCGTGGGCACTTTCACTGCTCTTTGGCCTGGCTGCTGTGCCCCGACGGTGGCAGCCAGGCGTTGGCTTTTACTTGCTCCTTGCCTTCCTCTTCCTTTCCCCCAACAGCTCCTGCCATCCCTTGCCATTCCTTTCTTTGTGGGCAGACTCTGGCAAAGTGCCCTGGCTGTTGGCAGAGATAACATCTCTTGGCGCTCTTTCCCTCCTTCTTCCGCCCTTCACTGGGATTTGAAACTGCGCGCGCCCGCGCTGTTCCAACTTCCATCGGCTCTGCCGGCGGGAAAGGTGGCTCTGGAATGTCTGGAATGCGGAACTCCCTCCAACGGTCTCCTTTCCCTTCCCGCTTTTCCAAAGCCCTCGCCTCCTGGCGCGCTCCTATGGACAGCGCAGATTTGGTTAACTGATCCATAGACTCCGCCCTGGGCCCCCGGGAAAGCTCATCTTTGACGGTTGAAGAAAGCCCCTCTTCGAAAAGCATTTGGATGGGCTCCGCCGATAGGTCCCACCCCAATTTATGAATCAGCATAGTAAATTCAGTCCAGTACTCACGGACAGATCTGCTTCCTTGCTGGCAAGCCATTAACTGCCTTCGCACCACCCCCTGCTCAATATCGCTGGAAAACATCAGGTCCATGGCACGAAAAAACTTCCTCGTGTCCTTTAGGATCTCATTATTCGCTGCCATCAGGGGTCTAACCCAATCTTTCGCCCCGGATTCGAGATGGCCAATCACAAAAGCCACTCGCGATTCCTCGTCGGGGAAGTCATCAAACTGCAAGTTTAGAGCGTATTGCATCTCTGTTCTAAAGGCATGATAGTTCCTGGGATCCCCCCCGAATTTCTGCACCAATCCTGGTACCTTTCTGGCGAGCGGGGTGGTTTTCTCCTTTCCCTTTTCTGCATCCTGAGCCCTCCTCTCCTCAAGCCTCGCCGTTTGCAGCGCCAACTGGATCTCCAACGCCCTGTACCTTTCTTCCAGGCTTGGACCCCCTCCAGCTGCTCCTGCTCCTCCGGTTCCGGCTGGGTTGCTCATGATGCTTCTCCCTGCACAAGCTGGCTTTCGGTGACTTTCGGATTGCTGTGATGGGACGATGAGCTGCTTGTGCGTAAAATGCAAGTCCCTCAGAGTTTGATCAGGTTTTCAAACCTCTGCCTGTGACGGAGCCCCTCCAGCATGGCTGCGTCAATCACTAGTAGAATCCGAAAGTGGCTGCTTTCGGAATCTTTTCCAACATAAAAGCTCTTTAACGGAAACACGTCGTCTGGCCTCTCGGCGTGACAGTTTCCGGCGAGGTGTGGGTGTCCCTATAGGAGGTCCTGAGACCTCCCCACTGTTTTCGCTGGAAGTGTCTCTGAGCCATCCCTCCGACTCACTTTCCCTTGGAGTTCTTGCTCGCCCTCTACTGGTTCCCTCTTCCGCTGCTACTCCTCTCTCAACCTCAGTGAGCCTTTGCGCCCCCGGCGCTTTAGATGGCAGTTCCCTGACAATACGTAATTATTTATCAGAGAACTTAGACTGCCTACTCTTGGAAATCACAACTGTTCAAAACATAATTAGACGGCACAGAGATCATTCGAAACCCATTTTAGTCATAAGTAGTAAGAATATTTTTAAAGCGGCTGTCTTCTGTTTAATTTGTTACCGCTAAAGAAGAGGAAAAATAGGTAAAGTTAACTTCCAAGTTATATTTTGTATTGTGTTCAATATTCCTAAAGACACTTCAGTTGTGGCTGGGGTCAAGATTCCTTGTGCAGTAGAAATGACATTTATGTCAGCTACCAGATTTTTAAAAAGCAGTCTTCTTGACAAGATCATTGATCATAAGTTGGCTTTACTAAGCTCTCAGAGAAGGTAGAGCAGCTTTGTGTGCAGCAAAACTACTGGAAAACACACACCAAAGATAGTAAAATAGTCTTTTTTTGTGCACTATAAAATCTGCTTTTTTCTTGGCTGTATTAAATACGCAAAACACTTGTGTTTTGCATAAATATATTTTTAATGTAGTAAAATGATGAAGTTAGGCATTTTATAAGATCAGAGCAAAAACATTAAACTTTCCCTTAAGGTACTTAAAATAAAAAAGAACATTTTCAATGCATAGAGAGAAAATAATTTCATTTAACTTTGGGGTTGCTAATGCATATCACATGCAATCTTATTTCATTTGCAAATGCAGTGAATGTATTACAGTATTTTATACAATTGATTATACAGTTGTATATTGCAGTGTGAATCTATTTTCATCAGGAACTTCAAAGTGCTTATTTTTTTAGGTCAGGAAAGCATGCCTTTCCCAGAGCTTTGAAGTTTTCATTAAGCAAAATAGTCATAAATTGACTTGAGTTAATTACATATGCAATATAATTTCTGTTGATAGCTGGCACATTGGAACTGAGTCACAGAATCAGAATCGTAGAATTGTAGAGCTAGAAGGGACCCCAAGGAATACCTACTCCAACCCCTTTGCAAAGCAGAAATCTCAACTAAAGCATCCATGACAGATGGCCACCTAACCTCTGCTTGGGCACTTCCAATGAAGAAGAGTCCACCACCTCCCGAGGGAATGTGCCGCCTGGAAATTTGATGAGTGTCCTCTCAATTCCTTTATCTATAAAGCCGTTGAACAACAACAGGCCCAGGACAGAACCCTGAAGCACCCCACTTTTTCCAGGATGATGACAACGCATTAGTGAGCACTCTCTGGGCTCGGTCAGTCAACCAGGTGCAAATCCACCTAACAGTTACCTTGTCCAGCCCACGTTTTACCAGCTTCTCTGCAAGAATTTCATGTAGGACTTTGCCAGAAGCCTTACTGAAATCAAGGTACACTATCTCCACAGCATCCCTCTGATCCACCAAGCATTTATTAAAAAAGAAAGAAGGATGTGTCTGGTATGGCTTGTGTTTGAGAAACCCATCCTGGGTCTTAGTAATCACAGCATCCTTTTCTACGTGCTCTCAAACTAACCGTTTATTTATCTGTTCCAGGACCTTTCCTGGTATTGATGTCAAGCTCACTGGCTGGTAGTTACTCAGGTTTTCCTTTCCCCCTTTTTGAAGATGGGGACAACATTGGCCCATCTTCCGTCTGCAGGAGCCTCACCTGTTCTCTGAGAATTCTCAGGGATTATAGACAGAGGCTCTGAGATTACATCTGCAAGCTCCTTGAGTGCCCTTAGACACTGGAGATGTGAGTTCATTTAAAGTAGCTAGGTGTTCCCTTACCACCTCTTTTCCTATCTTGGGCTGCAGCTCCCTGTTTGCATCGTTTATTCTGTTATCACCAGGTTGGGCACCGCTTTTCTTTTCGGAGAAGATGGGGCCAAAGTAGGTGGTGTTGAGATATGTTATGTACTGAAGTTCTCACCCTGGGCCAGCAGGGGGATACTGTAGATAGTTATGCAAATAATGGATCGAAAGTGACGTTCAGTGATTGGATAGTTTTAGAAAATTGTTACAGTTACATTGTACTGGAGCTCTATATAAGCAGGCTGACTGAACCCTTCAGTTCAGTTCTGTCCTGGCCTGTGAATAAACTAAGAGCTGTTTGAAGAATCGATGTGCCGTCTGATATGTTCACCCTCAACTTAACAAGATGTTCTGCCTTCTTTCTGCCACCCAACAGTATTTCTCCATCTTCTCCATGCAGTGCACCTACCACTTGTTTGTTCTTCCTCTTCCTCTTCACATAGATGAAGAAACCCTTTTTATTATACTTAACCTCTCTTGCAAGCCTGAGCTCATTCTGAGCTTTGACCCGCCTGATCTTCTCCCTGCAACTGTCAACTACTCGAATATACTCCTCATTTGTGCATTATTTAGCATAGATATATTGTATTTTTCCTACACTTTCTTTTAAATCAGCGCCTTCTATTGTGAAGGCTTCCAGGATGATGATTTTGCATTTTTGTTCCTAAATAAACTTCATGAACAATGTTACTCACCACTCAAAATGTATAGGGTTCTATCCCTCCATTGATGGAGGTCATATAGAAGCTTCAGTCAGTAGAATGGTGAGAGGTGATTTTTCAGTGATTTCCCTTCCTTCCAGCTGCTCCTTGGACCTCCCAAATCTGCTACAAATGGGGGGGGGGACTTTTGAACAGCATGGGGTGGTGGCGAAGGGGCTTGTAGAGAAAGCAAAATTTTTACCTGTTTTCTGGATTCATGTAGCGGGAGAGTTTTCAGATATGCCGCCTTCCATTGGCTCTAAATGGACCTCCAAATCTCCCTTTCCCTTTCTTAAACCAAATCTGTTTGTTTCATTTTCTGCAAAACTTCCTTTAAGGTTTTGTAACTTCTATCAAGCTTAAATGGAGTTGTTCAACTTCTTCTCCGCGCTAATGAGAGGATAGATTTCTTTTGAGTCAAAATGTTTTGGTGAGTTAATGCTGAAGGCTGAACAAATGAAGACAGACTGAAGAAAAGCAGAATAAATACTCGGAGATGCGTTTAAATTAATTTTTTGGCGGAGGGAGGGAAGTGATTCACAGCTCAGCGTTAAGTAAGCTGTTTGAGGGCTTTTGTTTCATTTATAATGTTTTGAATGTCCTGCAAAACTTGACTTGTAATTAAGCAGAGAAATTAAAGGGGGGGCCCTCCCTTCCCCTCCCTCTTTTATTTTGGTGTGCTAAGTAGATAATCCAGCGATTCTGGTGGATTAGTGAATACAGTTTCCGTTCTATGGATTTCCCTCCAGTGTTTTAGCTTTTTGCTAGTTAGTGGGCTTATTGGGAGATGAGCTTTGTGTAGCTTGACACTTAGCTTTTGTTTTGGTCAGAGGCTATTAAGGGTTTCTGTAATATTCCATGCTGATTATCCCATTTCCTATGGATTGAAATAGCTTTCAGTGTCCTTATTCTAATGAACCAATTTATTGTTCCACCGCTCTTCCCTGGTTGCAAAGATTAAGCGTTAACAGTGAAGCCAAGTGGTTTTTCTCTGTTTGTTGTTTCTCTGTTTGAGACCCCCAAACCACCCTCCTCAATTTCTAGTGCATGGAATGTGATAGGAGCACACTGCCTGGTCTTCTAGCTTTTGCCGTTCAAAGACAGTGAGTAAAATTAAACATATAGTAAGCATGGAAGGAAAATGGCAGCCTGCTTTGAGCCAGAAAGAACTGTATCTGGGCTCATATCATGAGGGACAAAAGAAAGTCCTAGTCCTGTTCTGCTGTTGGAGTGTATCTCAGCTTATTGACCCAAAGTTCAAGTTTCTCATATGCCTTGACTCCTTGTATGATTTGCCTTCTCAGTAATATGACATAGTAACTCTACTCACACAGGATAAATAGCACAAAGATATTAAACGTTCTTACCAAAATGAAGGGGCTTTATGAAGGGCAAGCTGGGAGCCAGTTCAATTTTTCAAAGCTCATTTAAGCATCAGTAAGCTCCTGATTTTACTCACTTTCTGACCTTTTATCATTTCAATGTGATTATTTACAGGGAAAGCTAACGGGTTGTATATTTAGAACCTTAACATTAAACTCACCGGAAAGGCTGAGGTAGAGGGTGAGAGAGGGTGGGGGAAAGTTTTCGTGATGAATTTCACTTTTGCTGTGTTGTCCCTGCTTCTTGTTAACCTTTGCGTCAAGTTGCTTCATTTCCCCCGATCCTACCCCCCCCGAGTAAATAGTAATTGTGGGATTCTCGTTTCTCTTGACTTCAATCTTATCTCATGAAGACTTTCCGATTAATTTCAACTCTCTTTATCTTCTGGATTCTCCAGTGTGCTCTCAGGTTTCTAGGGAGGATCTCTAGAACAGCCAGAATTACTAGCGGATAAAAAGAGGCTTTCTCCCAGAACACTGCAGATTGTAATAGAGAACACACAGTAGCCTGCAGTGCAGCGAATGGGTCCTGGGGAAAAAAAAAAACCCTACCTATCTCAAGTCAGACCAGAAAATATTCCCAGGAAGTCATTTGCACCTCCCCTGAGAGCCTTTAAACTTTGGACATCTGTCTGGGAGTGGGCTCACTGATACACACTCAAATTGTGCACTCTCTGCTGTGTCATGGACTAGTTGTGATCAACTTGGCTCCAGAGAGTTCTGATATGGACAATGGTGTTACAGACAGGAAAGTTGTATGAAGCGTGACCTTGTTCCCTTAGATCTAGTTTGGATGGAGAACAGTGAAGAAAAAGAAGAAGAAGAAGAAGAAGAAGAAGAAGAAGAAGAAGAAGAAGAAGAAGAAGAGGAGGAGGAGGAGTTTGGATTTGATATCCCGCCTTTCACTCCCTTTAAGGAGCCTCAAAGCGGCTAACATTCTCCTTTCCCTTCCTCCCCCACAACAAACACTCTGTGAGGTGAGTGGGGCTGAGAGACTTCAAAGAAGTGTGACTGGCCCAAGGTCACCCAGCAGCTGCATGTGGAGGAGCGGAGACGCGAACCCGGTTCCCCAGATTAGGAGACTACTGCTCTTAACCACTACACCACACTGGCTCTCCCCCCCTGTGGTACCTCTACAGTGGTACCTCGGTTTACGAACTTAATCCATTCCAGAAGTCTGTTCTTAAACCAAAGCGTTCTTGAACCAAGGCGTGCTTTCCCATAGAAAGCAATGGAAAATGGATTAATCCGTTCCAGACAATGAAAAACAACCCTGAAAACAGCAATTTAACATGAATTTTACTATCTAACAAGACCATTGATCCATAAAATGAAAACAATAATCAATGTTCTGTACTATAAAATAAATAAGACAGTATTGTAGATGTTAAAAATTAAAAATGATGATAGTCATAAAACGAAAAACAAGCCTCAGTCACAAATATGAAAAAGCCACACAACCAAAATGCAAAAGATTAGCAAAAACAAAAGACCAAATATCACTTCAGAACACTGCAGTTAGAAACGGAAGGCTTTAATTACAAGGGGGGGGGCCCTCAAATGAGCGGGGCAAGGGCAGAAGCAGGAGGGAAAAGGCTTAAATTAAAATGGGGGGATGCAAACGAGCCATGCAAGGGCAGAAGAGGGAGGGGAAAGGCTTAATTACTATGCGGGGGACTCAGATTAGCTGCGTAACAGGAAAAACAGAAGCTCAGGAGCACGTTCAGCTTCCGGGGCAAAGTTCACAAACCGGAACACCTACTTCCGGGTTTGCAGCGTTCGGGTTCGGAGTTGTTCATGAACCGGGCTGTTTGTAAACCGAGGTACCACTGTACTTTGGTTATGAGTTCTCAGTACAGGACTCTGGCACAAACATAAATTAAGGTAAAGAAGAGAGGGTCTCTTTCATAAGTCATCAGAATAACGTTGATGCCACCTTTTGTTATAGCCAATAAAGGAATTTGTGGGGTATGTGAATACAAGAATATATGAAAGCAGGAATTGGATTAGGTTGCTTAGGAGAGATGTGCATGTGGTTTGCATTGTTTTTCCAAGCTCTCCCCGCCCCCCGGGTGGATGATTGTAAGATGTTTGGAACTGGGAAGACTAGGGCAGTGGATTGTTGCTGTTTTTATGAATGGACCATCTTGCAAAGTTGTGGAGTTCCTATGCTATGATTCTAGACTCTTAAAGGAGTTTTTCCTCCTTGCTAAAGACTTGAATCATATGCCACAGGGGTTCTTGGTGCCTGCTCTTCCATCCTGGATCTAGACGTTTGCCAAAATGAGTTGTTGTTGTTTAGTCGTTTAGTCGTGTCTGACTCTTCGTGACCCCATGGACCAGAGCACGCCAGGCACTTCTGTCTTCCACTGTCCCCCGCAGTTTGGTCAGACTCATGTTTGTAGCTTCAAGAACACTATCCAACCATCTCGTCCTCTGTCGTTCCCTTCTCCTTGTGCCCTCCATCTTTCCCAACATCAGGGTCTTTTCCAGGGAGTCTTCTCTTCTCATGAGGTGGCCAAAGTATTGGAGCCTCAGCTTCACGATCTGTCCTTCCAGTGAACACTCAGGGCTGATTTCCTTAAGAATTGATGCATTTGATCTTCTTGCAGTCCATGGCACTCTCAAGAGTCTCCTCCAGCATCATAATTCAAAAGCATCAATTCTTTGGTGATCCGCCTTCTTTATGGTCCAGCTTTATGGTCCATACATCACTACAGGGAAAACCATGGCTTTAACGATACGGACTTTTGTTGGCAAGGTGATGTCTCTGCTTTTTAAGATGCTGTCTAGGTTTGCCATCACCTTTCTCCCAAGGAGCAAGCGTCTTTTAATTTTGTGACTGCTGTTACCATCTGCAGTGATCATGGAGCCCAAGAAAGTAAAATCTCTCACTGCCTCCATTTCTTCCCCTTCTATTTGCCAGGAGGTGATGGGCCCAGTGGCCACGATCTTCGTTTTTTTGATGTTGAGCTTCAGACCATATTTTGCGCTCTCCTCTTTCACCCTCATTAAAAGGTTCTTTAATTCCTCCTCACTTTCTGCCATCAAGGTTGTGTCATCTGCATATCTGAGGTTGTTGATATTTCTTCCGGCAACCTTAATTCTGGCTTGGGATTCATCCAGCCCAGCCTTTCGCATGATGAATTCTGCATATAAGTTAAATAAGCAGGGAGACAATATACAGCCTTGCCGTACTCCTTTCCCAATTTTGAACCAATCCGTTGTTCCATATCCAGTTCTAACTGTAGCTTCTTGTCCCACATAGAGATTTCTCAGGAGACAGATGAGGTGATCAGGCACTCCCATTTCTTTAAGAACTTGCCATAGTTTGCTGTGGTCGACACAGTCAAAGGCTTTTGCATAGTCAATGAAGCAAAAGTAGATGTCTTTCTGGAACTCTCTAGCTTTCTCCATAATCCAGTGCATGTTTGCAATTTGGTCTCTGGTTCCTCTGCCTCTTCTAAATCCAGCTTGCACTTCTGGGAGTTCTCGGTCCATATACTGCTTGAAATGAGTTAGTATCTTTTTTAAAGGCAATGTTTCAAAAGAATGGATGGAAACATGAAACTGGACCTAATCTGTTATGGAAACCAGAGGGGAAAGGTCTTGACCTGGGATTGTCTGCTTTTAGAGTAGCTGTCTTGCTTGGAAAGCTGCATGTATACTACGACAGACCCCTTTGGGTCACCTTATTATTCTCCAGCCCGAGAGAGCGCTGCCCTGGTGATCCTTTTCATAGTTTCTTTATGGGGACTTGTAGGCAAGACATCTGCTTTGGCAGTTGTCTTCCATATTTCGTCTTAGCCTTCATGCCTTAAGTAACCGCACATCAATCTTTCCAGGCTATCTGCACCTCCCATAATCATTCATTTGCTCTCATTTACCATCTGCTATCTTTCTTTCATGTCCTTCAACACACTTTTGAGGAGTACCAAATGACAAGGAGTTTGCATGTCACCTTTGTCCATTTATTGTAGGCCCTGAACTTGCAGGAACTTTAGCACACTGGTCCCGATGCTGCCAGCACTTGCCAGGTTTTTGTTTTGTTTTGTTTGGTTTTTACAAAAGTCTCAAAAAATAAATTTGGATTTTGAAGCCAATTGTGATGGATGAACCTATTGTCATCCTGTAGTTTTCTATACTGAAATCTTTATATTTTGATCAACTAATTGAAATTCAGTTAATCAGATAAACGAGAAACCTTTAATCATCTCTTAGTTTTCTACATAAATGTATGGATGTTCATATCTGAATATTTTGGTGCTAGGTCTAATCATTATGCCTTCAGAGCATTGTAGCAGAAATGCCCGATTTTGCATCTGTGCAGGACGAACAGACCATTGAAATTTAAATGAGAAAATAATGTTTTATCCCTCTTGAAGAAATTGCCTGTGAATACATGATAAAAATTTAATTGAAAGAATAATAAAGATACTGCTTCTAGTCATTTTTTCCACACATACGGAAAACCAATTGCCTCATCTGCCTCACCTTTGGAGTAGCTCGGATTAGTCAGATATTGTTTTGAAGAGATTAAGATTTTTGGGTGGGAGAACTGGGTCCACAGAGTCATCAAGACCCACAAACTCACCAGTGGACCTACAAACTGTGTTGAATGTTGGATATCTCAATAGAGCATGAGACTGTTAATCTCAGTGTCGTGCATTTGAGCCCCATGTTGGGCTAAAGGTTCCTGCATTGCAGAGGGTTGGACTAGATGACCCTCGTGGTCCCTTCCAACTCTATGAGCCTATGATTCTGTGATCTAGTGGTAATGTGGAAATGGGCCTTCTCTGTAGTGATGCCTGTTCTCTGGCAGGCTCCCCTCCCATATTATTTAGGAAACATCAACCGCAGTGTGTTTCCAACCTTTATCTGAAACACTCATCGTTAGTTCTGATGCTTTCTGATTATTAGCGGTGGGTTCTACAGTCCTGTCTTTTACAAATCTTTTTGAAGTGGTTTAATGTCTGTTTTTAATCTTGCAAACCACTTTGAGAGTTTCCTTGAGAGTAAGCAGTACAAAAATATTTAAAATAAATAGACTCCCTATTGGGACGAGGGTGGCACTGTGGGTTAAACCACAGAGCCTAGGACTGGCCAATCAGAAGGCTGGCAGTTCGAATCCCCGCGATGGGGTGAGCTCCTGTTGCTCAGTCTCTGCTCCTGCCAACCTAGCAGTTCAAAAGCACGTCAAAGTGCAAGTAGATACAGTGGTACCTCAGGTTAAGTACTTAATTCGTTCCGGAGGTCCGAACTTAACCTGAAACTGTTCTTAACCTGAAGCACCACTTTAGCTAATGGGGCCACCTGCTGTTGCCGCGCCGCCGGTGCACGATTTCTGTTCTCATCCTGAAGCAAAATTCTTAACCTGAAGCACTATTTCTGGGTTAGCGGAGTCTGTAACCTGAAGCATATGTAACCTGAAGCGTATGTAACCTGTGGTACCACTATAAATAGGTACTGCTCCGGCGGGAAGGTAAATGGTGTTTCCGTACGCTGCTCTGGCTCGCCAGAAGCGGCTTAGTTATGCTGGCCACAAGACCCGGAAGCTGTATGCCAGCTCCTTCAGCCAATAAAATGAGATGAGCGCTGCAACCCCAGAGTCGGCCATGACTGGACCTAACATTCAGGGGTCCCTTTACCTTTAGACTCCCTATTAGAGTCACGTGTGTCTTCAAAGTAACTGCAAGTATCCCTTTAAAAAGACAGAGGTAGGATGTTGGTATTTGCCATGAATTTAGGCCTGTATACAATCAGAATGAACAAATCTGGTGAAAGGAACATGACGTAGATGGACGTTTGTCAAATGCAGCAGAAACATTTTGGATCAGATCATCAGGTGCTCCTGTTTGTTCACAAAGAGTGATAGTACATAGTGTTTTTTATTTCCTTTTTTATTACTAATGAGAACCCTCCATGACTACCATCCTGCTCCCAAATACTGCCTCTTACCCTTCTAATAGTAAACCAACCAAAACAACACTTCTGTAAACTTGCCTGTAATTCTCAGAGGTCTTGGAGTTGAACTGTACATTGCTTAACTTTAATATTTGTTCTGTAACTTTCCCGGCTTACATCAGGTCATGATTCCAAGGGACACTACAAAACAGAATCAAACTACAATAAAATGCACAGATTAAAATATAATAGCTAGCACTTCAATTCACTTGTCTGCAGAGCAGCAAATTGACTATTGCTCAGTAGTAGAATACAGGCTGTGCATGCAGAATGTCTGAGGTTCCGTCGCCATCATCACAAGGTAAGGCTGGAGAAGACCACTGTCTGGAACCTTAGTTGAACCACTGCTATCATTGTAGACAGGGCTGACCTGGATGGGCAACGGTCTGACACTGTGCAAGGCAGCTTCCTGGGTCCCTCTGAAAAGCCTGGGTGAAGAGGTGTCTCTTCGACTGGAGCCAAAATGCCAGCAGCTTCTGTGCCCCTCTCATTTCAGTTGGAAGGTGTACAAAGTCGGAGCACTATCACTTAAGGGAAGGGTGTTTGAAAATCAGGGCATCACCACTAAGAAGGCCTTGTCCTATATCCCAGCACAAGTGTTTTGTCTAGTGATGGGGCAACAAGACGGGGCTCCCCCACAGAAATTAAAACATGGGCCAGTTGATAATTGATCTTGTGTCATACTATGTGCCCCCTGCCACTGAAGCAATATTTATCTTGCCGTCTTCAATACTAAGGGACGTTGATGTAGGTCTTTATTAAATGTGACTAGGTTCTCTGCTTCTTTTAGTTGCGTTCTCGCTTAGGGTAACAAAACCTCATGATGGGGGCACAGAGGAGAAGCTGTTCCTAAGTTGCCCAGGGCCCAGGCACTAGTTTATAGTCTGTGACCTAATGTGCATTATGTTGGGCTCATCTGAAAATTGTATTGGCTCAAGTTAACTTTCCTAATACTCCTTTGGCTATGAACAGCTGCAACAAAGGTGTTGTCAGTTATGTTTATTGAATAATTCAGAGTCTGCAATAGAAAAGCTCTGCTCATTTTATTGATGAATTGTACCCTTTTTCATTATAGACAACTTGGCGTATTTCCTTTCACGTAGTCTTGAAATTGCAAAGAGTGCTTTGTATTACAGGTCATAGCACACAAGCAAATCGAATAAAATGTTGAACAGCGAGAAAGGCAGTATATGTTTACTCTCTTCTTTCCCCCAGCAATGGATTCCCAATTCATCTGCCTTTTCCTGTTAAAGACTGTTTTCTAAATGCTTCTCTCCCATCCACCCACATAATCAAGTTTACTTTTGCTAACATAATGCCTTTAAAAAAAAGATATTTCATATTTCTACCACCCCATCCAAAGTCTAAGTCATTGGTAGATAATTGTCTGGTAATTTGCAATGCTAGAGCGATTGAATGAATTTTATTATTTCGGTCACAGACCGGTTCCAGCCCCCATACAATATCAAGGAAGTCATAAAACACGATAGGGATACATTTGAATTTGCAATTAGGTATAACAGGGACAATACAGATATAGCAACAGTTAAAAAATATATAAATTCAAACTTAGTCATTAACATATAACCTAAAATTATCATTTAAGGCCTTAATCACTATGATAGCACAGCTTGTTCCCTAAGTTTTATGGCAATCGCACAGAATTTGGCTACCCTTTACGTGATCTCAGGATCCTTGTCCTCTACCAGGGATTTTAGACATTGAAGTTCGGATTCATTTGGAGATTTCTGCATAGCGGGGGTAATAAATACTGAGCGTATATCCCCGTAGAAATGGCAGCGTAACAAGGCATGAGAGACAGTTTCTACCTCCATCAAGCCGCAGGGGCAGATCTGTTCCGCATATGGTTTACCCTCGAATCTGCCCTGCAATAAGGCAGATGGCAGCACGTTGAATCTAGCGAGGGTAAATGATCTGTATTTAGGTATTTGTAATTTTGACACATAATTTGCTGGGGTAAATCCTCTCCCATTATCTTGTATTGCTGGGTGTTTATTCATCTCGCTTACATGGCATTGCAGTTCCACATCGTTGGTGGATTATTGCTCTAGCTTTCTCATAACCTACAGCTATCAGGGCCTGTGGGGAAAACCTCAAGCCTCTTAGCTTTTCATGCAGTGTAGCTTTCCGTTTGGATTGGTAGGAATCCAGTAGGGTTAAAGGTGCCAACCCAACAGGGAGAAAAGATAAGTTTTAACCAATAATGGATCTTCAGAATCCATATCCAAGCGCTAACAGGGAGCAATGCTAGAGCTGTTCCAACACCAGCAGGAAATCTGTGATCCCAGGTTGCAAACAATGTCAGTTCAGAGAGGCAGCATGGTGAGAGGGAGACCACATTTCCTTCCATTTCCTTTACATACTGCGTGCCATGGAACTAGTGCTTTCTTCTTCTGCAGGACCTGTGGCTGCTGCATGTACCAAGTTTATTTCTGAAGCCTACTTCTTTGTGTTCACATATTGCTGTTTACTTGTATAGCCGTTGGTAGACCTTTCATCTTACTGAACACTTCATTGTTGTAGCACTGTGACATCGTCCCATTCACTATGTTCTCTGATTCCCATGTGTCTAATACAGAAGGAAAAAACTAGCAGTAACTCTCTCTCTCTCTCTCTCTCTCTCTCTCTCTCTCTCTCTCTCTCTCTCTCTGTGTGTGTGTATGTATAGCAGCTTCTAGAAGAACCAAAACGAATATTCAGATTGTGAATATTCTCACAAAGTGGTGTTGGTGCATTCCCCCAGTAAAACATTTGTTTTTCTGCACCCTTGAGATATCTTTCATCCCGCTTCTCTTGGCGCATTCTCTCCTTTAGTTTCCCCAATACCCCTAACCAAACAGAATTAATGTTTGAATAAAGCACGGACAAAACTTAGAGTGTTTGGTGCAGGCATACGTCTAAGATTTCAGATGTTTATCAGATCCATCCTTCCTAGTGTACTTCTCTCTGCAGCAATTTGCATTGCATCCATGCTTCGTATTTGTTTTACAGACCACGGAAACAACCTCTGCGCTATCAATATTTAAAGAATACACATAGTGTTTAAAGATTTAAAGTTCTTTTGTCTTGTAAACTGGGATGGAAAGTGGCTGAGAGTGTGTATGACATGATCTCCACTGGCCTCCTGAAATAGTTTTCGAAGCGTCTCCAGCTATGCAGCAGCACACTCCCTGCCCATTGAGCTGGCAGAGTTTTTAATGGTTTGTGGGCAGGTGGACAGCTGGAAGCTGACTTGACCACTCGGGGCAGTCAACTATGTACCAGTCAAAAACATGCTTGCTAGCTTGCAGCTTGCATTAAAAAATAAAATAAAAAATAAAACTCAAGAAGCTGATTTAGAGTGTGAAGCAGAAACATTTAAAGTAGGTTGCGAAAACAGATTAAATGATGGTTCAGCGAGAGTACCAACTCTGTGTTATAAAGTTGTCTGAAAATGTGACATGAAGACACCTGCTGGGTGGGAATCCCTTACAGACGATCACAGTGCCTGGAGGCGAGTCAGGTTGTGTATCCACATCAGTGACCAGAGGAGGAATGACTGCAGGGAGGTGTATATAGAGTCTTGGTGTAGCACCTGTAGTAGCAGACTCAGGTGCAACAAAGCATCTCTCTCCTGTATTGGTCTTCATAGCCATGGCAGGCGCTGTAACTCTCCAATGGTTTGACTTTGCATTTGAAGGCACACTCTTCCATTGTCTCCAGAGACAGATGGATGCCAGCCATCAACATGACTCCTAAGGACTGGCTATCCCTTCTCTGTGGTTTCCTCAAAAAAATGGTTGGGGGGACGGACCTGTGGCTCTTCAGATGTTGTTGGATTCTAACTCTCATCATTCCTGCTTTTTAATGTATGGGAATTCTGCTCAGTTGCTAAGAGTCAGTGTGGAAGTAGCATAGCATGAGCTTTCAGGTCCTTGTGCATCAGTCCCCACCCATGCACAGTATTTTGAGTTTGCTGGAAGAAAAATTGGGATCTGAAAGTTGCTTAGTAAATACTGTATTCCCCTGCTAACGGTAGTATCAGCTGCTCTTTGTTATAATAATAATAATAATTTTTATTTATACCTCACCCTCCCCAGCCAAGGCCGGGCTCAGGGCGGCTAACAAGCAATAATAAAAATAAGTTGAATGAATACAACTTAAAAACAAGATTAAAATACAACATTAAAATATTGAAACATCAAAATATTAAAATGCAGCCTCATCACAGGAGGAGAAAGGAAAAAGAAATAGGGGGAGGGAATCAAATTGGCTCCAAGCCAAAGGCCAGGCAGAACAACTCTGTCTTCCAGGCCCTGCGGAAAGAAATCAGATCCTGCAGGGCCCTGGTCTCATGAGGCATAGCGTTCCACCAGGTCAGAGCCAGTGTTGAAAAGGCCCTGGCTCTGGTTGAAGCCAATCTAACTTCCTTAGCACCTTAAATCTGACCCTGTACTCCACCGGGAGCCAGTGCAGCTGGAAAAGCACTAGGTGAATATGCTCCCATGGCAGAGACCCCGTGAGGAGCCTCGCTGCAGCATTCTGCACCCGCTGGAGTTTCTGGGAGCCCCGTGTAGAGCGTTATTCTACCCCTTCCCTGCATGTGCAGTGATGAGAGAATTTCAATGGAAGGTTCTTGAGTGACTGGATAAAACGAAACTGCACATTACGGGGAGTGGGTCTAAATCATCTCAAATACAGCTTAAATCTATTCACCACAGCAGTTAGGTAGAGTCAGATCCACTGCAGTGCTTATGCAGTGTGTTCATGCAAGGGGAGTTCCTCAACCTTCTTCCTAGCTGCAATGCCCTGTGCCCTTGGAAAGGTTTTGTGGAACCTTGGGAAAGGCTTAGATTGTGGGGTGGAAGGAATCAAGGAATGAGGCAGAGGTAGCTTATGCCAGCTCTAATGGCCAAAATTTATGGCTGCCCTGTTCCTAGGAATCCATAAATGCTTTTGCCATCCTATATAAATGGGCTAATAAAAAGACAAAGCTGGGAATTGGTGTTTGTAATAATGGTCATAGCGAGACTGTTTTATTGGAAAGTCGGTGGATAAACAAATTATGGGAAATGGCAGCCTTGTCGGAATCAACAAATTATGTTCATCTTCAGGACAGAAGACAAAAAAAATCTAATGACTTGGCTCAAAGATGGATAGCCTTTATTTATATTGGAATAATAGGTACCAGATGAATGTCGATAAAACTGTTTCTGTTTATTAAAGACCATTTCACGCATAATGGATACTTCTTTTTTCTTACGCCGCATATAAAGAAACACAGTTTGTTTTTTTTAAAAAATGCAATTGTGCAGAAAGTGCAGGATTCCCCATCCTGAACGCAAGTTTTAAATGGTCTTTGAGAGAATCAAACAAAAATTACAAAAATCCTCTCCCCGATGTTAATGCTTTACCAGGCAGTATAACATTCCTCATTGCAGTGTTTGTGTGTGTGCGCGTGTGTAACACAAGGTCTCCCTGTCATACTAGTGCAAGTCTTCCTTGTATCATGTGCTGGTGCATACAGACAAAACCCATCAAATCAGTTACTGATCACTGAGTCCTGTAGTCTTCAGACCTCAAGGGCCCCCTTAGTTGCACCTGTGTGGGCTGTCTGTCAGGGCAGTGTCCAGAAATAATATGGAGCTCAGCACAATTTATGGGTTTGACCCTCATGGTTTATATCAAGGCTGGGAAACCCAAATGCTGCCATTGCCTAGGACAGTGATGGCCAAACTTGGCCCTCCCGCTGTTTTGAATTATACCCCTTTTTTGGCTCAGGTTTCTCAGTAAAGTGTTACGGGGACTTTTCTCTCTGGACTTCCATCTGTGTTATTTAAGTGACTTTCCTAACATTTATCTCATTTTAAATATTTATATCCTGCCTTTCTATGAATCACACAGTTCTAACTAAGCAGTAAAGTGGCAAAAATAAAAATCACCACATCTTTGTGCAAAATACACCACAGAGCCCTTTAAATATTTATGTACATTATTATGTACATTATTATTATTAGAATTTTCTACTTAGAAGCAAAAGATCAATTCTCAGCGTAATGTTTTTAAAATAAAAACACACTGTGAGAAGATGGTGTCCTCTGTTTTGAATGAAATGGAGATGCATAATTTTTTTTGTTAAAAAAAAGATATATCACAGACAGACACACATTGCTTTCTTGTAAGTAAATCTCTGGTGACATCCAATGAACCTTGTTCGAACCCTGGTTTCCCCTGCTGTCCATCTGTCACGGCCAGGCCAGACTGCATGGCTACCTCTGGCATAATGCTGCAGAGGACATAGAGGTTCTTGACAGCAGCACGCAGTGGCAGGAAGGGATTGTCAGAATGAGTAGTACAGCTGGCAGGTACCTGATGCAAAAGCTGGATTCACATGCTGCTTTGATTCCCTGCCAAATGAAAGCAGCCTGTTTAGTAAGTCTCCAGGGGGCTACGCTGCCAGAGGGATGGTCTGAGAAATGTAGGGCTTCTTTTTAAACGTGAAAGTTATTTTACAGTTCTCATGCGTGCGACATGCGAGGAAGGTCGGTTCGTGGTCTTTGCAAATATCTGGCACATTTGTAGCGTTGGCCATGCTTAGCTTTGTATGTTTCCTGCACACTGATTTGCACAAACATACTGCTGTGAGATTAATCCGGGCATAGGTAATAAATAGATAGATGATAGATAGATAGATATAGATAGATAGATAGATAGATAGATGATAGATAGATAGATGATAGATATAGATGATAGATAGATAGATAGATAGATGATTGATAGATTTATAATTTATACCCCACCCATCTGGCTGGGCTTCCCCAGCCACTCTGGGCGCTTTCAACAAAATATTAAAATACAATAATGCATCAAACATTAAAAGCTTCCCTAAACAGAGCTGCCTTCAGATGTCTTCTAAAAGTCTGGTAGTTGTTTTTCTCTTTGACATCCGGTGGGAGGGTGTTCCACAGGGTGGGTGCCACTACCAAGAAGGCCCTCTGCCTGGTTCCCTGTAACTTTGCTTCTCGTAGCGAGGGAACCGCCAGAAGGCCCTCGGCGCTGGACCTCAGTGTCCGGGTAGAACGGTGGGGGAGACGCTCCTTCAGATATACATTGCTAGTCAAACTCCGGCCCTCCAGATGTTTTGAGACTACAATTCCCATAAACCCTGACCACTGGCCCTGTTAGCTAGGGATGATGGGAACATCTAGAGGGCCAGAGTTTGCCTATGCCTGGATTAATCAATATAAAGAAGCGGAAAGCTGTTTGCCTGGATCAGGTGTGCAGAGTCCTCAGGCACTGTGGCTAAATTTGGCTGTCTGGAATCCTGCACCCAACCCTAGGGCTTTTTCTCAGGCCACACCCATTGCTAGGCCACACCCCTTCTATGAAAGCCACGCCCTCTCACCAGCTTTGCTCCACAACCTTCTCACATGCTTTTTACCATGCTGGAATGTGCCCTTAGATGATGATTCGTTGATCCTTTGATTATGAGAGACCATCGATATCTTTTTAAAGGTGGTTTTTTTTGGAGGGGACGGCGAGATGCATTGGCCACACTGGCTCATAAGATCATAAGTAGGACCTCCTGGATTAGGCCAGTGTCCCACCTAGTCTAACATCCTTGTCCTGCAGTGACCGAACAGATGTCTATAGTAGTATTTTGAGCGCCAAGAAGATCTACATTGAAGATCAGGTTTGCATTAGTGTAGTATTGTTTTGATATCAGAGAGAGAAGTTAGGGTGCATCAAGGGGGAGAAATAAGGAAACACCATTGAAAATGGGATGGGAATTCGACAAAACAAAAGAAAAATGTATTATGTATTAGAATGTATATGTGAAATTTCTGGACATTTAATAAAATATATCTGGAAAAGAAAGAAAATCAGATTTGCAGTGCCCATTTGAAACAGCCGGGTGACAAAATAGTGAGCTTTCTCCCTCACATTCAAGGTATGGTAAATCATTTTTGTGCTTTCCTAAATATTTCACCCACTTTTTAAAAATAAAATAAAAATCCTTTAATATTACTTGCTCCGATGAGATGTGAAAACCGCAATGTAAACCATTTGGATAGCTGTTCTTCATAGGAGGGATATTTTTCTTCTCTTCAGAGAGAGGTTCTATTTCTCTGAAGCTTGTAATGTAACTTTTAAACATGTTTTCTTTAGCTCTGCAGAGCTTTTAATACACAGTCAATTTCCAGCGATTTCCAAAGTGTACAGATAATCAATGACTGTTGTATGCGGGGGTAGGCTGCATTCATTCATCTTCACCGGTAGTTCATTTATCACAAGGAGTTTGTGTATTGTGAAAAATCCTGATTGAAATCCTGTCTCAGTTGAAATTCAGGATGGAAAGTGTTTGCTTGACGATTGGAATGTTTTTTATGGTCCACAAAGGGAAATGTTGATAAATAAGAATGCCTGGCGTGTGTGTTTCTGTCTTTCAATTGACAATGTGCTAAGACTTCTGATGATTTCTTTATACTGTCATTCTCAAGATTAGTTGCCTGCCTTACTTCCAAGTAAATGTTTCAACTTGCTAAACTTGCTGTAAGATTCTATTGTAAATGGGCATGGGAGCTCTGTGCAGAAAGGTGATATAATTGTTTTACTGGTAAGTAATAAAAGGAAAACTAGCTCAACATGTGCATTGCAAAAGAGAAAAGCGACCTTAAGAATTCTTCAAATATTACGGTGTTCAGTGATGGGGTTGCTCTCCAAAGTTTGCATCGGATTAAGACATAATCCCAATTCTTTTGGGTTTATTCTCTCCCAGAATCCTATGCCTAGCACTAACCTGCAAAGTTTGTTCATTGTGAACGTGAGCGTGCACTTGTCTGTTCTGAGCATATATTAAGAACTTGGCCAATGGCTAAATGAAAATCTGTGAAATGAGAAAGTACTATAGCTGTGGGCTTTCACAAGAAGGCATATTTCTTGAATGCAATGGCCAAATGGCTCACATCCAGATTGTATGAAGGTAAATATTTTACCTTCCAAAATAGCTTTCACCTGTTGTCTTCTAATCAGCTATTCTGATTTATCCTATGTCCTATTTGGTGATGAAACAAGGACTTATTGTCTACATGACGCAATGCATTTATTTATTTTTTAGTTGTCCTGATATTTCAGTAGCTTTAGAGTGAAGAAGGTAAGGTCAGAGGCAAAGCCTGATCAGGTCTCTTTAAGCGGAGGTGAAAGAAATCAGGACCCTGGACAGCTTCCAGTGAGTCTCCCCTATCTCTGCTATGGATGTTCTCTCAGTGGAGAGTTGAGACCACCTGAAGTATTATGAGGACCAGTTAGGATTATATTGTACTTGGTCCTGCGTCTTGGAAGAAGTTCTGTCCTAAAAGGCCCTTGTCTGATTCTGCAAGTGTTTGCTTCTATTGTGAAAAGGGCATGTGGCTGTTATTGGAGCTTGCCCTATTCTGTGGAAGGTACAGAGGGACCCTCTGCCCCAAGCAGCACTGCTTGTTTTTCTCCTCACCTGTATCCTAGGAATCACAACAGCTCACTTCTTGGGTGACATCGTTCTGGCGCTAGCACAATGTTAGTCTCCATCGTGTTCATTCTCTCACTTAATTGGCTCAAAAAGAAGACACCTTGTGATGTTTTGCCGTGGATGGTATCGCTTTTCAGTTCGGCACTGAACCTGGAATGGGAATTTCATTTGCATAAACTCTTGTTTATCTGATTCAGAGAGTAGACATATCTGGGATTGCCACCCTGTCACTTGCAAGCCACACAGCACCAAGGTAGTGGAACTAACCACAGGATTGGATATCACAGAAATACTGCCTAAAAAATGCATGTGTTAAGGGCATACCCTTTCATAGATTTAATTTCCCAACATTGAGTAAACATGGGAAGTCCTTAGCACAACTTCTTATAAACTGAAAAGTTTTCTTGTTTATTGAATTGTAACTTAAAATGTTTAAAGGACCTATGATCATTTATATTTATCAATAGCGTTACTCGCAAAAGCGTCTCAAAGTGATTTGCAGCACAGTTTAAACAATAGAGCCGGCTACCAACCAATAAAAGCATAAAAAGCGACATTCACCATGCAGAAATAGTTGCTAACTTCTTGTTTCAGATGCTTTTAAGGCAGGGCCGAGAAATGGAATCCTGCCAGAGGCCGGATCCGGATTATCCCACCCTCTGGAGGGCCACTTTGACAGCTTTGGTGACAAGAAAAATGTCAAAAAGTGAAAATGTTACTGATTCTAGTAGCTGGAAAGAATTTGGAGAGACTCTCCTGGTTCTTCCTTTTGAATTTCAAAAGGAATTTCAAAAGTTCAAAGTTTTGAATTTGAACTTTCCATACCCTGAGCCTGAAGTTCTGCGGTGTCAGGTTGGTGTGGTTTAGCGCAAGCCACATTATGACCCAAATGAGGAGACCTGGTTACCTAATTAGGGCCACAGGTTCTCCATAGCTCATTTTAAGGTTTCATAGGTTTAATATTTTGCAAGATGTTTTCATTGAATTGTAGGATTGTAGAGTTGGAAGGGACCCCAAGTGTCATCTAGTCCAACCCACTGCAATGCAAGAATAATTTAAATATATTCCTGTGGTGTTTTAATGACATTGAAGATGTGCATGGTGCTTTTACATCTGTGACATTAATCATAATGGCCAGTGTCAACCTTCAGCCTGGTGCCGTCCAGACATTTTTGGACTATAGTGGCACCTTGGGTTAAGAACTTAATTCGTTCTGGAGGTCTGTTCTTAACCTGAAACTGTTCTTATCCCGAAGCACCACTTTAGCTAATGTGGCCTCCTGTTGCTGCCACGCAATTTCTGTTCTCATCCTGAAGCAAAGTTCTTAACTTGAGGTACTATTTCTGGGTTAGCAGAGTCTGTAACCTGAAGCGTCTGTAACCTGAAGTGTCTGTAACCCGAGGTACCACTATATAGCTCTCAACAGCCCCAGCCAGCACAGTCAGTGGGAGCTGTAGTTCAAAACATCTGGAGTGCATCAGGTTGGGAAAAGCTGCTCTCTGTTTTAGAAAGCTTTTTCCAGGACTCATGAATGTTCCTAAATGAACAGAAATTGGGCAGCAGTCATGATCTTAAAAAGGTTACAAAACAAGACAAATACAGGCATGGAAAGGCGCCTGCAGAAACCCGAGCGAGCAGAATGCCAAAACTGACCCGTATGATTGTAGTGAAAGGATAAAAAGCTGATTATCTGTTCCCTTCATTCCCTCCCATTTTATTGCAATCCCATCATGTTCATTTAGTGTTGGAGTTTTTATAGAGAGGGAGATGAGATTTTCAAAGCGGACCTTTCTTTTTTGCTTCCTTTGTCCCCCCCAGCGCACAAGACCTTGAGTGACTTGAGGTTAAGTGATGCGTTCTCTTCTACCGCTGCTTCAAATGCATCTTGCTCCTCCAGCCCCATTTGTTAGTTGCCCCCCAGAGGTCCTCGTTCCTGCTGCTCCTTAGTTGCAGAGGCAAACAAAGAGCCTGTCACAAACCCCAGCTAACTGTGCAGCGAACTTGGCTGAGAGCCTCAAGGTCACCTCTGACAGCTCTAAGCATCTGTGCAACTCCATTCCCCTACTGCAGCGAAGAGCCTGGCGTTCGCTCAAAGCAGTTGTACACGGAGGGGAGACGTTGGCAGGCTCCCATGCACGGGCCCATGCACAAAGCCAAGCTGCGCTTCTTTACCCAGAGAGGGGCGGAAAGGAAATAACTTAGTTTGCGAGAGCTTCAGCAAATGTCATTTTTAGCCTGTATTTGGGAAATACTGTGTATGCTGAGCCATCATCTAAAGGGCAAAAAACAGAAAAGAAAGGAAAATCATAGTAAAAATGTGCATTGCTTTTTTTTTTATCTTACACATATTATTCTTGCCTTTAAGATGGCAGCCGGGAGTTTCTGAACCTAAATAAGCTGGTTTGTGACTCTCACCAGGTTTGCAAATTGCTGATGGAGGGTTTGAGAGGCTTTCCCCAACCCATCAACAAGGGCTCTCTGTTGACTAGACCAGTGTTTCCCAACCTTGGATCTCCAGCTGTTTTTGGACTACAATTCCCATGATCCCTAGCTAGCAAGATCAATGGTCAGGGATGATGGGAATTGTAGTCTGAAAACAGCTGGAGACCAAAGGTTGGGAAACACTGGACTAGACAGCAACTGCCTATTACAGTGGTACCTCAGGTTAAGTACTTAATTCGTTCTGGAGGTCCGTTCTTTACCTGAAACTGTTCTTAATCTGAAGCACCACTTTAGCTAATGGGGCCTCCTGTTGCTGCCGTGCCACCAGAGCATGATTTCTGTTCTCATCCTGAAGCAAAGTACTTAACCTAAGGTAATATTTCTGGGTTAGCAGAGTCTGTAACCTGAAGCGTCTGTAACCTGAAGCCTATGTAACCCGAGGTACCACTGACTGTCATTTAAGCCACATGCCTTCCTTTGGTTAAAGGCTTCCTCTTCCATTGAGAGGTGGGCTGCCTGCCTCTGGGGAGATGCCTGAACTCATTTTCTCCTGAGTGTTGATTCCCAGCTTTGCGTCTGTGAGGAACTGCATCCAGGAAGCCCTACGAGCGCCTTGCAAGCGAATGTCAACTTCATAGACGAGGATGCATCTTTCCAGCCTCAGTCTTGGGAATCAGTATGTAGCCTGTTCTGAGATGCTTTGGGCCTCTGAAGCCGTCTTTGAAATAAAAAACCCAAAGCCAGGGTCAGTTTTCCCTCACTTTCTTCCTTAGCTTCGAGCTTCAGCATTGGACTGGGGCTGGTCTGAACTGCACTGTGGAGGCAACAGAGGCATCTTGTAAGAATAGCAGGATATGGAAAAGGTCCAGACCTCTTTCTGTTGGGAGGATGCATCTCAGAATGGTTCCGAGCCTTGGAAGCTCATTAGGATTTTTGGGCAGCCCAAGGCAAGCCAAAGTCTGTATATCTCTGGGTCATTTTGAAGTTAGCATCACAGCCTGTCTTTGTCAGGTTCTGCAACCAAGAGCCAATTGAGGCATCTCATTTGGGACTTTTTAGCTTAGAGAAAAGTTGTGGGTGACATGTTAGAAGTTTATAATGTTGGATAGAGAAAAGTTGTGGGGGTTTTTTACACTCTCTCATAGTGCTAGTATTCTTGTACCTCCAGTGAAGCTGAATGTTGGAAGATTCAGGACAAAGAAAAAAAAGGACAGTGGTACCTCAGGTTACAGATGCTTCAGGTTACAGACTCCACTAACCCAGAAATAGTACCTCGGGTTAAGAACTTTACCTCAGGATGAGAACAGAAATTGTTCGGTGGCAGTGGGAGGCCCCATTAGCTAAAGTGGTACCTCAAGTTAAGAACAGTTTCAGGTTAAGAACGGACCTCCAGATCGAATTAAGTTCTTAACCCGAGGCATCACTGTACTTTGTCACACAGCACATAGTTTAACCATGGAACCTGCACCTACCGTAGATGGCCACAAACTCTGGTGGCTTTAAAAGAGGGTTAAGGATATTCATTGAGCAGAGGGCTAGGATTAGCTACTAGCCATGGTGGCTATGCTCTGCCTCCACAGTTGGAGGCTGCAATGCTTCTTGGGATACCATTTGCTGGAAACCTCATGTGTTGTGATTCAGTGTTTCTTGATTTAATGAAGCATAGTTCCATTTACATCCAAGCTAGGGAGACTACAGCTAGTAAGACCAGAATGAGCCAAGATCATAAACCATGGTTTGGAGTTGGCTTAAGAAACGATGGTCAATTAGCCTGGGAAATTAATTAATTAATTAATTAATTAATTATTATTAGTAGTAGTATACCACTCTATACCCGCAGGTCTCAGGGCAGCTCACAGGATAAAACCACAATATAAAAACACAAAATACATAATCAAAATTAAAAACAAGAGTAAGCCAATTCCCCCCCCCCCACGGACATTTTTAAAGGGCATTGAATGTCAGTCAACCAACAGCCCGGCTAAAGAGGAACATTTTTGGAAATGTTGAATTGTGGTGCGCTGAGGACACAAAAGGCAGGTTCGAGGCTTGTTCATCACTTGCTTGAATAAGCTGAGCTGGGTGCATTCCAACTGGGCCATAAAGTGCTCCCTCCATGGAAGATTCACTCTGTGTAGCATTCCCAGGCATTTGAGAGCCTGTAGAGCTCTCTCTTTCTCTCTCTGTCTCATACAGCGTTCCTTGCACATAACAAAGCTTTTCGTTGCAGCTCCAGCCCTCCTGTGTAGATTGAATAAATAAATAAATAAATCTCCAAATATGCTCTTTAAACACCAGTTTATTGCAAGGGAAGTTCTTACTGTTTTGTGTTATTCACTTTTTTGTGGTGCTGCCTATTTATTGCATCCTACAAAACTTGCATGTTTTGATGGTCGTGGTCCATGATGTACAGTCGTAAAGTAGAGGCAGCAGCAGATGGGCGGCTGCTTTTGATATAAGGCTTTAATATTGCATGCAAGCCATATACGTATATAGCTGTGAGATAATTACTTTTTTCCCCTGTAATGCAAAGCTGTTAAGGAAGAACCCGCTTCTCCACTGTGTGTGTGAGTGTGGAAATAGATAGATAGATAAATAGATAGATAGATAGATAGATGATAGATAGATAGATGATAGATAGATAGATAGATAGATAGATGATAGATAGATGATAGATAGATGATAGATAGATAGATGATAGATAGATAGATATATATAAACACATTGCAGTATTAATCTAATAAATAATTCCTATGTGTCTGTTTTGTCTCAGCTGGTGGACCAATAGTGGTTTTTTGCTTGATGAACAGCTGTTTGATTCTAGCAGGTTAGCTGCCAAAGGGGCACAGCTCATCTCTCCATAAGGAGGATGTCTTCCACAGGACATAGAATGTAATTACCACACGGCTGGGTAGTACTACAGTTGCTTAGGTTGACTTCTCATTGCTATTTACAGTGAGATTTTCCTCCCTCTCTCAAAATACTTGACCTTAGGGCACCCCATGAAGCTGACTGCTGAAAGATGTGGGGCAGACCAAAGGAAATACTTTTACATGGTCATATGACACCCTTATGATGCTGGCTCCCGTGGGAGGCAACGATGGTCGCCAACTTCTATGGGTTTAAAAGAGGAATAGACAAATGGATGGAGGACTGGTTATGGTTGGAGGCAGCACGCCTCTGAATACCAGTTACAGTGGTACCTCGGGTTACATACACTTCAGGTTACAGACTCCGCTAACCCAGAAATATTACCTCAGGTTAAGAACTTAGCTTCAGGATGAGAACAGAAATTGTGCTCCGGCAGCGCGGCGGCAGCAGGAGGCCCCATTAGCTAAAGTGGTGCTTCAGGTTAAGAACAGTTTCAGGTTAAGTACGGACCTCCAGAATGAATTAAGTTCTTAACCTGAGGTACCACTGTATTGGGCATCACAAATTTAGAGAGCTCTGTTGTACTTGGGTCCTTCTTGTAGGCCTCTGTGAAGACAGGATGATTAACTTGATGGGCCTCTGGCCTTATCCACTAGGGCTGTTCTTATGCCCTTTGACTTCTAACATGATTGTCAGTAACTCATTATGGGGCCAATCCTTTGCAGGGTTGCACCCGTATGCCGGATAACAGAAGCATGTGGAAGAGTACAAGGGAAGAAATGGCATACTCAGCGTTGGGACAAAAAGGCGGGTTAGCCTTGCACATTGAGTTAGCAAGGTTTCAGGATGGATAAGCAAGTGAGAATTTGTGGCAGGCTTGTCCAGGACCTCTAAGTTGCTCAGACAGCTAGCCACTTAGACAGTTTCATATAGTGCAGGGTGTAGTGCTTCAGAGTGGTGGACTCGTAATCTGGTGAACCGGGTTTGATTCCCTACTCCTCCACATGCAGCTGCTGGGTGACCTTGGGCTAGTCACACTTCTCTGAGGTCTCCCAGCCCCACTCACCTCACAGAGTGTTTGTTATGGGGGAGGAAGGGAAAGGAGATTGTTAGCCGCTTTGAGACTCCTTCGGGTGGTGATAAAGTGGGATATCAAAGCCAAACTACTACTACTACTACTACTACTCTTCTTCTTCTTCCAAATGTTGTTGGGACTACAGCTTTCACTTTTGGCGACCAGTGGCCGTGCTGGTTGGCGCTGATGGAAATGGGAGTTGATCAACATCTGGAGAGCCACAGGATCCCCATTCCTTAAATAGTATATGTTGAACACTGGGCTGTGTGTGGCGTAGCTTGAAGTTTGGTTTTCCAGGTGGAGCAGACAGTGGTAGGATGGAGTTTTGAGTTTCTGTAGTTCACAATTTTGGCCTCCGGGGCATAGAACTGTAGAGTTGGAGGAGAACCCAAGCGTCCTCCTTTCCAACCCCCTGCAATGCAGGAATCTTGCCCACAGCTATCCCTGGGTGGGTTCGAACCACCAACCTTCTAGTTAACAGACAGACATACTGATCCCTTGCACCACAGAGCCCCTCATAGAATTGGAAGGGACCATGTGGGTCATTGAGTCCAACCCCCTGCAATGCAGGAATCTTTTGCTTAGCGTGGGGCTCGAACCCACAGCCTTGTGATTACAAGTCTCATGCTCTGCCGACTGAGCTATCCCAGCATGATAATGTGTTGTGGTTATATGGCCTGACTGATGCCTGAGTGGCAAAGGGGATGAGGCCCGGGGACCATGGTTCAAGATCTATGACACCTTTTAATCTTGGCATTTTGGTTTGAACTAGTGTAAAATGTAGCCATGCTCACAAATATTTAAATAGCATAATTTTTTTAAAAAAAGTAAGTATGCACAGGATCATAGGGCTCAAAGAAGCTGTTAAGCTGATCAGGTTCTAATTTTAGGTCAACTTGAAAGTGATTATAGCAGCAAAATCTGAAATAGTTGTGGCGCTAGAAGAAACCATGCTGTTACAAGATTGTAATAGTAGGCTAGATCTTAAGCGTTCATTGTGTTCGGCACTGAGGGCCAACTTGCCCCGTTTCTTAGATATGCAGATCTTCAGCTGTATAGGAAATAGAAATTTAACAGCCAATTCAACCCTCTTCAGTTCCATGCAAAGGTTGCTCTGTCTCCCCCCATCTTCTTTCTCTCTCTCTGCACAATTCAGCCACAATAGGAAGGAGCCGAGGAGAAAAGTAGCCAGATTTGGAGCACATAACAAATTCATAGCCGATGAAGGATTGCAGCACAGGGCTCCCTAACCAGTACGCCACTAGATATCCTTCAGTGGATATGGATGAAATATCTGCTAGATCACAGTGGCACTCATTTTTTTTAATATAGATTTTATTTAGAACCTGTTTGGCCCTGATGCCTTTTTTTAAAAAAAATGTACGTTTCTTGTTCATTTGGGGATGCTTGGAAAGTCTGAAACTCAGGTGAGAACTGCACTGAAATTAAGACTGAAAATCTCACAGTTACACAAGAATAAACCCCAATATTGTGACTGGGAGTTGTCTGGGTGGAAGCGTGAACAACCTAATCTAATAACCTGATAACGATGTTTTGTGCTTTGGGAGCTTGGGAGAGGGAAACCATCAAGATGCAATTTATTTCACAGAAGCTAGAGCACACCTGGATAAAATTAAGAAGTACTGTACCATACACTGGTGCCATCTAAATGCCTTCTTCTAAGGATGTGGAATATTTTGCTCATAAACATGGATGCAGTGTACTCTATGCAAAAATCTTAAAGAGTTATTTCCTAGCCTCGTTTATTGCGGGTTGCAGGTGACCACAACTATGCTGCTTAATAGCTCTGTTGACTGCTGCATGAACTGCTCATAATGAACATTGTGATCTCCTCCCCATCTCATTTCTGTAGGCTGTTCAGTTGGCCCCTAGACGATGGCTAAACCTGCAGGAATACCAGAGTAAGAAACTGATGGCTGATCACGGGGTCACAGTTCAGAGATTCTTCGTGGCTGACACTGCAAATGATGCTCTTGAGGCTGCTAAGAGACTAAGTAAGTTGACTAGTAATGAAGTGAAACCTGCAGAGGCTGTAAACCAGCCTGGAAAATTATGTTGTGCTGCAAATATATTGTTGCATACATGTTGCATACAGTCTTTGAAGCGAAGACACGTTTTTATTCCAGGGATCGGAAATATATAAAGATAACGAACATGGTTTCATATGCAATCTTTATTCCATTTAGTCCCAGAGGCTCTGAGCGACAGCATATATACATATATAACGGAACGTGTAGTGTAGTGCAGAACAGCAGATGCTGTTGCTCAATATGACTTTTCCAGAATTTCATTTCCCTTTCTTGCTATCAGTCCTGCAAACTTGGATAGTGAGCGCTGACAGGATTGTAGACAAACTGGGACCACTGATAAACAGGAGGGATAGTCCTATACTTGGGCGGGACATGGGTGGCGCTGTGGGTTAAACCACAGAGCCTAGGACTTGCTGATCAGAAGGTCGGCGGTTCGAATCTCCGCAATGGGGTGAGCTCCCATTGCTTGGTCCCTGCTCCTGCCAACCTAGCAGTTTGAAAGCACGTCAAAGTGCAAGTAGATAAATAGGTATCGCTTCGGCGGGAAGGTAAACAGTGTTTCTGTGCACTGCTCTGGTTCGCCAGACACGGCTTAGTCATGCTGGCCACATGACCCGGAAGCTGTACACTGGCCCCCTCAGCCAGTAAAGCGAGATGAGCTCCGCAACCCCAGAGTCGTTCACGACTGGACCTAATGGTCAGGGGTCCCTTTACCTTTTAGTCCTATACTTAGGGTAGGGCTGGGGACCCCAGTATTGCACAATCTTAAAAAATAAAAAAAATAAAAAATCCACCAAAGGGGGCAACCTCCCCCCCCCCAATGTGGAATGAGCATGCTCACTAATTATGAAATGTTGACTATCAGTTGGAAAAGGAAAGTGGTGTGTAGGAGAGAATGGAATGGCATTCCAGAATGGGGCAGGGCTGGCTGCCTAGGCCCCTAAGCAAGAAACTTGCTGTTAGATAATGAGGGTACTACAATCTTGTGTTGCCAGCTCCCACATGTACTTTAAAAAATAAATAAATGAAAAAGAAAGTGTGGTTGGCGGGAGGAATTGCTGCTTAGCCTGCATGGTGACCAAGCTGCCAGATGCCATTAGCTGGTTACTAGATATGTATGCAAGTCTACGTTTCTGCATTCTTATTTACTGAGCTGATTTTGTTATGTCGTTAGTGTGCTGCCAAAACCCCCCTTGGCTGTTATGCCAGGGGATGGGGGTGGTCTCCCTGTACATGTGTGAATTGGAGGTGTTTGCAGTATTAATGTTAATGGTTTATATGAATTTTTAATGGTATAATGTGTTTATGTTTATGTAAGTCACTTGGAAACCTTGGTAATAAGTGACTAATACATCTAAATATTATTACTATTATTAAGTAGCAAGTTTCCTCAGACTCTGGGGCTTATTTCTGCAAAAACCTGCATAGGACTGTGCTGCAAGCCATTGCTAAGTAGTTTATTTTATGTTCGTTACATTTCTACGTAAAATTCCTTGGATCACCAGGTAAATAAACTGTCAAACAATAGCAATAAAAAACGTTCCAACAGTAAAACCATCAAAATCAACAGGGAAACCACCAAAGGCAATTAAAAGCCAGGAAACCAAAGCTGCTTTTACCTGGTGCTTAAAAACATCATCTGAAATCTGCATAGCTGACCCCATGTAGCAGGAATCTAACCTAGATATTGCCAGCAGATCACACTTGTATGAACATCCACCTAACAGCACTCTGTTGCTGTGAACCCAGTTTTAGGAATAGTGCAATGTCATCCAAACCAGAGTTGACTATTTCATGGTCAACTCTATCCCCATCCACAAATATATTGATCGAGTACCAGTAATTGAATTTCAGCCATCTCATTTCTGACTCCTGATACCTGTTTAGAATGTCCACAGTCACCCCTGGGTTCAAGCAAACGGGGAACCAGAGCTTAATGTCTGATGCGTCGCTCCAAATCCCCAAATAGCTGCATGTGTCATGTAGACATGAAACAGAATGGAAATCAAATCAAAACAAAACAAAATGTTTTGTGCACGAAATGTGCAGAATCCAGTACCATAATGTCACGGGGAACCTTCTGAAATCAGTCAGGTACAGTGGGTTACATATGCTTCAGGTTACACACTCCGCTAACCCAGAAATAGTGCTTCAGGGTAAGAACTTTGGTTCAGGATAAGAACAGAAATCGCGCTCTGGCGGTGCGGCAGCAGCAGGAGGCCCCATTAGCTAAAGTGGTGCTTCAGGTTAAGAATGGACCTCCGGAACGAATTAAATACTCAACCCGAGGTACCGCTATAGTTGGTTTGGAATCCTAGCATATTTCATTGAGCACTTTTATCCTGCTTTATAGCTCCAAAGCAACTTAACTAAAGATTCTCATAGTATAACGAGTCTTCCCTTATATATTCTTTCGGCCACCACATACCGGGCAGCAGCTTGTACTGAGCACCTCTGGGGCAAAGGAGTGGGGCGGAGTGAAGTCTTGTGGTGAAGTCTCACCTTTCCTTTCCCTGTTATGAAGGGCAACATGATTTCTGCCCAGCCTGTCACACATGTGAAGATTGGGCAAGTGCCATCTGTTTTGGCTGCTTTGTGTTCTTGTCGTACGATTAATTCAGGTCAATTGGGAAGACACACAGGCACTCATAGTTAAGAACTGAGCCAGGGACAGGTCTGGCTCCATGCCTTCAAGCCATGTACATCATTCTGGAAAAGTGGCAGAGGTATCCGGGAGCTGCATGGGCTTCTCTTAGCCCCGCACCTCGGTTGGAAACCTATTGGCTTTAATGCAGGCATAGGCAAACTCCGGCCCTCCAGATGTTTGGGACTACAATTCCCATTATCCCTAGCTAACTGGACCAGTGGTCAGGGATGATGGGAACTGTAGTCCCAAACATCTGGAAGGCCGGAGTTTGCCTATGCCTGCTTTAATGGGACTTCAAAGTCAATTCGTAACTGTGTGCTTAGTGCCGGTAAGGGCTGCGTTCCAAATTAAAGAACGAAGCTCTACATATGCAGCCTTGCTCTTCCATAGGTGAAAGTTGTTTCGGTAATAGTCCTTCAGATTGCAATGACAATAAGGCAGCAGAATGCAGCGTGTGCCACTTCAGCAGATTAAATGAAAATTATCTCCTGTGAGGCTCTGAACTCATCATTTTTAATCTCTCCCTTTTCATTCTCTCATCAACTCACTTTAAGGACTGCTGAGCCCAGAAAAAGATCTTGTAGCGTACCTTTACTCGCTGCTTTTAACTTGAGATGTGATACTACTTAATAAGATAAGGGCTTTTATAAATAGGACTGAAAAGAAAACTAGTTGTATGCCTGTCATAATAAAAAGAGACGGATCTCTAGACTGAGTAATGTTCTCACTGTTCGGCATTTCCATGGTTTATTAATGATATTGCCATTGATTGCAGTGTATGATTACAGGGATATTAATATCGGAAGGGGGGGTGGGAAGCATATTGTGTTTTTAAAACATGGAGCAAACAACAATAACAAAGGGGCCGGAGCTGTCAAGCATGGGAGGCGTTTCTGCTTGCACGATTTTCTGCCGACTCCCCTATCTCTCTGCAGGTCCCCATTCCTGAGAACCACCCAACCCAAACTGGGCTCTGAAGTGGGGGTTCACGTCTAATGCATTGGGCAGGTCATAGTTGGTCCATGGACTAGAGCAAGCCAGGAGCCCAGCTGTGATTGAACAATGTTGTATGAAACTGGAATGCATAGCGGGGGCGCATAGTTTCAGAGCCTAGCCAATGTGGGCTTGAACAGTTCTGAAAACAAACATGATACGGAACGATGGAGAGGGTGTTTCTGCTGAAGTACGATAGCCCCATCTGTACTGGCATTCTGTTGGCTTCGGAAAACAGACCTGTTTACCCAGGCATTCCCTGTGTAAACGACTAAACAGCAACATTGCCTGTTTTATTAATGGGTGCTTATATTTAAATATTTGTGGCTTTTTGCACTTTGTAAACCACTTAAGGGCCCATAGCAGCATTAAGCAATATATAAATTTATTTATGTTGTTGTTGCTGCTGCTGCTGCTGCTGTTATTCTGCTGTCAGTGTTCCATCACTCTGTCAGTAAAACACATGGTGGTGGAAAAACGTTTATGATTCATTCATTGAACTGTCTTGCATCTTCCATCTTTGAAAGCATGTTTCCATCATTCGCGGCGATAATGTTCCATTTTATTTAAGTGTATCAAGTGCACAGTGAATTAACTGGATTATTTAAGACATCTTTGAATTTTAGTGTAAAGGGAATTGCAAGAGCTATGAAATTACTGCCATGCTCCACTAAGCCGTTAATTAACACAGTCCTTGTAGTTAACTTGCTTGTTGGGGCATCATTTTGTTGTGTTTAGTTAAATTCAGTCTGAATAATGCATTTCAAAATTGATATGTTGTTCCTCTACTTATCCCTGCAAACCAACGTATGTTTCATTTAGTTATCTAGAACGTCATTTGGGCCATTGCAGGATACGACGCCATGATAGTTACATAAACAGAAACCACCATTGCACTTCTGTAGATTTCCCAGGTGGTATACAGAGCCATGTGCTTCTCTGCTATACCCTGGGGTTGAAAAACCCTGGCAGTCCCTAGAAAATCATCTTAGCTGGGTGTCTTCTCTTTCCCCATGCCCACAAGATACACAAAGTGGTAAGACAGACAAAGACCAGTAAGAAACCTGAGTTAATTGTGTTCATGTCTTCAACCAGACCTTCAGTTGATTAACAGTCTATGTCCTTTTAAATGTGTTTGGTTGGGGGGGTATTGTTTTATCACTGTTCTTATTAGGTATTTTGTGTTTATTTATATTGTAATTTTATGTTGTGAACCACCCTGAAATCTTTGGATGAAGGGTGGCATACAGATCAAATAAATAATATAATATAATATAATATAAATGTTCACAACAACCCTAAAGTTTAAAAAACAGATTTAAAACTAAAAGGACTGAACTACAGGAGTTGTTTAAAAATACTTGGATGAAGCAAAAGGTTTTCTCTTGGCATTGGAAAAAAACCCCACGAGGATGCGCACTTGACAGCACTGGTTGTTCCAGAGTCTTTGTTGGCATAGATCACAATTTGTGAGTGTCCATCAGGTCTTTAATGGTTTGGGGTCAGATGTGACCATTCTCAGTCTCTTCACAAGGGATTCATTTGGGTTTTTCCTCTTGGGCTTGCATTCCCCTTTCTCTCTGGTCTGAATCTTTCCCTACCTGCATGATCTTCACCATGCTGAATGCTAACTGTAAACGTAAAGGTACCCCTGACCGTTAGGTCCAGTCGCAGACGACTCTGGGGTTGCGTGCTCATCTCATTCTATAGGCTGAGGGAGCCGGCATTTGTCCGCAGACAGCTTCCGGGTCATGTGGCCAGCATGACTAAGCTGCTTCTGGCGAACCAGAGCAGCACAAGGAAACACCGTTTACCTTCCCGCTGGAGTAGTAGCTATTTATATACTTGCATTTTGACGTGCTTTTGAACTGCTAGGTGGGCAGGAGCTGGGACCGAGCAACGGGAGCTCACCCCATCACGGGGATTCGAACCGCCAACCTTCTGATCGGCAAGCCCTAGTCTCTGTGGTTTAGACCACCCACGTCCCGAATGCTAATTGTATTTCAATGTAAATCAGCATTTGAAACCCAATTCTGATTATTGTTTCAGCTGACCACAGCATCCCAGCTTGAGGGGCGTGGGGAGCGTGTTAGCTCATGATCTCTCATTCATCATGATTCAGAGATTGAGAAGCGTTGCATCTGCGTTGAGCCAGGGAGAGACAGCCTTGGAATAGTTTGCCTGACTGCCAGTGCTTGCAGTTAATAAACAGCTTCCAAAAGTTTCTGTTTGCAAATGAAAATTTTAGTGGTGGATACAGTTCCTTCAGATACAAACCTCTGCAGTACTAAAGTCGGTGGCAATGTTAGAACGCCCTATGTGTTTAGTACATTTCTTGATTAACGGTTTCCCTGAAAAATATGTCAAAAACTGCTGGAAGTTGCTAGTGAAAAAGGGGGAAAGAACATAAAAGGATTTGTAAACACGCTTAATGGAGTTGATAGACTCCCCCCTACCCCAAGCATAGCGGATGACTAGAAAATTAAAGTCATGGCATTAATGCATGCCTGCAAAGGGGATTCTGTCTAGTAAAAGACAGAACCCAAAGGATTTTTGGCTTTGCACATTGCCAAGCAATTCTTAGTTGAAACGACTTTATAAGAAGCACTGCTTATAAGTCAGCGTTAAGTCATTTTATGCTCCAGGTCAAGAGCCTGCAAGTATCCAACAAATAAGGAAATAACACATTCTGTATAATCATGAAAATACTCTGTTATGCCCAATCTCCCTTATGATAGAAGCTCAAAATAAACAACTTTGTCTTTTTATATCTGTATTTAACATGGCATAACAAGCCAAGAGATTTGAGAGCTTGCTTCTGAATTCGTCTGTGAGGGAACGATCATAATGTATCGTTAGTATTTGCACGGGGCTTTCAGTCGGTGTCAGGTATGAGGCTGAACTTCTTTAGAGAGAGAAGACAGGTGGGATTAAGGTAGCAACCTAAAAATATCGGCATTGGTATTGACTTCTAATGAACGCGAATAAACAACCACATTTGCAAGATGCAGATGCATTTGACGTTGCTAGATTTTGGTTTTGCTGCATGAACAGAGTAAGATCAGATTTCCCTTTATGGCTTTGACGTGCTGAGGGCAGGTTTCTCTGGAAAGGGCGGGCGGGCTGCCTACAGTTAGTTCTTTGTGACAAAGGCATTTAATACTAGGATGTGAGCCATGTTAGTAATTGTTGTGTATTTTGGATTCCCACCCCCTTATCAATAATTTCATTTGATGGGGTGAGTGAAGGTTCTGCTGTGTGAGAAAACTTTTCCATTCACTGTCAAGAAGAGAAGAGCTCTGTGCAGGATTGTGTACAGTGGTACCTTGGGTTACAGACACTTCAGGTTACAGACGCTTCAGGTTACAGACTCCGCTAACCCAGAAATAGTACCTTTGGTTAAGAACTTTGCTTCAGGATGAGAACAGAAATCATGTGGCGGCAGCGAGAGGCCCCATTAGCTAAAGTGGTACCTCAGGTTAAGAACATTTTCAGGTTAAGAACACACCTCCAGAACGAATTAAGTACCTGAGGTGCCACTGTAGTTCCTTGGGTTCAAATAAACGTTTCTGCAAGCAGCCATTTTTTGCTGAAAAAGCAGCATGCCCTGTGGGTGGGGGATGTGCTAAGCAGTTAATTTTGAGTACATACATTTAAATGTTTTCCAGTGAGTTGGTCGATGCGCATTTGAACATACATAGTTTACATACTTTAAATAAACCTCAAGAAGAGGTGGCACATCAAGAAAAAAGAGGGAAGCTCTTTGAAACTACTTTGCAAGTGCCACACATTCTTGGAACTCTTGTTGCTAATTCTGGATGCCTAAACCTTGACCGTTGCTCCTGGACCGGACTTACTGTTGCTGCAGCTTTCACAGGCCCTGCTTCACTGCCCCAGAATGTTTTTGCCTGGTTATTCTTATATATTAAATTTATATACCACCCTTCATCCATAGATCTTGGGGCGCTTCATAACATAAAATTGCAATATAAAAAACACAAAATACATAGTAAAACTAAGAACAAAAACCAACTTAATAATTCTCCCTCCCAGGGTCAGTAGGAATCCCCAAGAAGCTGGCAAGGCAGACAAGGTCAAGTAACACATTTTATTTTCTGTTTTTCCTTCTTCTCACACAAGAACAAGGCACGACTGAACGTCAGTCAAACTTGACAGATCTTATCGCGATGTATCCCTTCCACTGGGCAGAATTTTGCAGAATTCACCCCAAGCCGATCAGGGAACTTGACCGTCTGGTCTCTGCCAATCTTTACAGTCACTTCCTCGTCATCAGAGGACATGCAGATCTTGGTGTCTTTGCCGTGCTGTAAGGAGAACTCCGGCAGCTCCATGCTTTGTCTCCTTGTAATTGTGTCTCTGTACCCTGATGATGCCTCTTTTTTTATCTGGATGGAGAGTAGAGAGGAATGTGTCTATAGAAAACAGCTTTCTGTACAGAGGTAAAATTTACATTCGTTGCTCCAGCCACTTTTGCCTCTGGCCATGCCCACTGAAGATTGCCCCAAAGCGAATGACATCTCTAGATCGTGAAAGGTTCCTCATCCCTCCTTTTATACCAACTAGGAAACCTTAAGCTAAGCTGCAAACAAAGAAGCTGAGTCTGTAGGTAAGAACTGATGTTGGTTTAAGGTAAACAAACAAAGGCTGCCTTGACACCTCCTCTGCTAAGTAACTGATTAATCTGCATGCTAGCTAATTATCATCACTACTCCATCCCTCCTTAATATGTTTCATTTACCACCTATCTTCTTTTTTGCACCTGAGCCAGAGGGCAGTTTTGTTGCTGGAAATTAATATGGTGTTGAACTCTCAGTCTAGCGAGATCTTCTGAATTTTCCATTTGCCATGCCGTTCCAGCATTATTTTTCAGTGCGCATAAATTGGCAGTATAGTTTGGGGAGGGGTACCCAAATAAGGGATGTGGGTGGCCCTGTGGGTTAAACCACAGAGCCTAGGACTTGCTGATCAGAAGGTCAGCGGTTCGAATCCCCGCCACGGGGTGAGCTCCTGTTGCTCGGTCCCTGCTCCTGCCAATCTAGCAGTTCGAAAGCATGTCAAAGTAGATAAATAAGTAGATAAACAAGTAGATAAATAGCAGGTAGATAAATAGGTACCACTGGCAGGAAGGTAAACGGCATTTCCTTGCGCTGCTCTGGTTTGCCAGAAGTGGCTTAGTCATGCTGGCCACATGACCTGGAAGCTGTATGCTGGCTCCCTCGGCCAGTAAAGCGAGATGAGCGCTGCAACCCCAGAGTTGTCTGTGACTGGACCCTAACGGTCAGGGATCCCTTTATTCATGTTGGCTGATTTTACAGACACAGACAAAAAAGAGTAAGCCATTTGCCAAGCACCACTGAGAAAATAAATACCCGAGCAGAGACTTTGTATGTAAGCTTCCAGCTTGGCTGTCAGTCAACAAGGACCTCTTCAGTGTTGGTGGCATTTCTCATAATATTTTAAGTCAGTGGGTAGGGAACCCATGGCCCTACAGAATTTGCTGGATTCCTACTGTCCCTGACCCTTGGTTATGCTGATGGGAGCTGGAGTTGAACAGCATATGGAGGGCCACAGGATTCCCTAACCTCAGCTCAAAGTAACATGTGGTCTCCAAACAAATCAAGCTTAATTAATAAAGCAGTGTTGATAGGGAAATTCTCGAATAAGAAAATTACTCTCCCTCCCTTATTCCCCTGCCCTCCAGCACTTAGAAGTATTCATTTATACTTTTAGAAACTTTCACTAAGGACGTGAGTGCAAGCTGCAGCATACCTTTAGTTATTTTATAACCCTTCTCTGCCACCAAACGTCTTTGAATCAAATAGATTTATAGTAATGTGAGTAATGGATAGGGGGCCAGCAAATCAAAATCTCATTTCAGCTGTTTGACACTAATGTTGTGCTGAGTTACTGTTCTCCGTGTTGGATTTCTGATCAAATTACTAAAATTGCCACTTGGAAGTGGGAATGGAGACGAAAATACAAACAAAATATTGTTATAAATTGAGTACTGAATTTCATAGTTAGCATATGCCATAGAAACCATTCTTTTTAATCCTGGCTATGTTGTGTGGTTTGTTTGTTTGTTTGTTTTTTGTTTTAAGGGAGTTTGATTGGTGACTTTTTCCACAGAAGGCACAATTCCTAATATATAAATGTGAAAAAGAGCCAGATTGTATTACAAATAACACGAGCGCAAGGATAATTTGGATTCTTTATTTCTAATTTATCGTGATGTATACTGTTATTCTTCAACTGTGAAAATAACTAGGCATGCAAGCGAGGATGTGTTGTGAGTAACACCACCTTCCTAATGTGTAAAATATAGAACTATTGCATGCTTAACATGGGCTGTGTTTCCATGTACGGCAGTTTGACACATGCTTTATGGACTTCAAGTCCTCCAAAGTTCTCACTTGAGGAAACCATGTAGGCGTGAGTCTATCCATGCCCACCCAACCACTTTTCCATGTTGATTTTTTTCTTCTCTGACACAATATATACAATAGCTAGCAGCATCCTGTGGTGAGATTTCTAACCTATATTCCATGTCATCAGCAGTTTCTGGTGAAGGCAGGATAGCCTACTTAAGACACTGCTTAACCTCTGCGACAGGGCTGGGCAACTTGTTGTCTCCAGATGTTGTTTGGCTCCAACTCTGTTGGCCTCAGCCAACAAGACTGGCATGTTGGAGCTCGATGGGAGTTGTAGTCCAGTAGTAGAAGAAGAAGAGTTTGGATTTGATACCCCTCTTTATCACTACCCGAAGGAGTCTCAAAGCGGCTAACATTCTCCTTTCCCTTCCTTCCCCACAACAAACACTCTGTGAGGTGAGTGGGGCTGAGAGACTTCAGAAAATGTGACTGGCCCAAGGTTACCCAGCAGCTGCATGTGGAGGAGCGGAGACACGAACCCGGTTCACCAGATTACGAGTCCACTGCTCTTAACCACTACACCACACTGGCTCTCAGTAACATCTAGAGAGCCACAAGTTGTCCATAGAGGTATTGTTGTTGGTATAATTTTTATCCCACATTTTCAATGAGAAGCTCAGAATACTACACATGTTCTCTTCTCCCCATTTTTTTCTCCACAACACCTCCGTGAAGTAGGTTAGGGAAAGAGAGAGAGAGAGAGAGAGAGACCCAAGGTTGCCCCACACTCTTCTCAGACAGGCATGTGATTTACACCAATTACATATGTAGCATTGGAGGAGTGAAATTGCTAACACTAAGTTCCTCTGCATGTTGCCATTGTAGAGAGTAAATTCACTGCTTCAAGGTGTTGGGCCTGGGAAAATCATGGAAGACTCAGACTGCCAGTAGTGACCGCTACTTGCTACTACAAGCCAACTCCATAGAAATGGAAAACAGAATGTATAAAAAGAACGAATAAAAATTTGGCGAATACTTGTTGGAGATGTGGAGGAAATAACGGTGACATGATCCACATGTGGTGGACGTGTGGAAAGATTAAGATTTTGGGGGGGGAAATATACGATGAATTAAAAAAGATGATGGGGATAACTTTTACTAAAAAACCGGAGGCATTTCTATTAAGTATTTTAGATAAAGAGATCCCAAGAAATCTAAGAGAGGCATTTTTGTATGCAACCGCAGCGACTCGTATACTTGTGGCCAAGGGATGGGAAGATCACGAGGCTCCAAAAAAAACAGATAGGCAAATCAAATTACAGGAATTGGTGGAGACGGCTCAACTGACTAGTAAAGTCAGAGGAAACTCAAAGCAAAAATTAGCCGAAAAATTGGATGTTTCTAAAAAATATGTTCAAAAATACAATAATGGTTTTGACTCCATGCTAGCATTCGAGTGATAAAGGAACTAAAAGGAGGTGGACTACAATGAAGGATTTATTATGTTTTCAGAATGTATTAGAAAAAATTTATAGAAAGGTTTATTGTTTTGTGTACATTCGAATGTAAGATAAAACATATGCAAAGGGACTTGACAGGAAGTCAAAGTTGAAGAAAAGATTTTGGAAGATAAAAAGGGGGAAAATATTTACTTTCGTTATTATCATTTTCTGTGCGGGTGTGGGTGTGTGGGTGTCTGCACATATGTGTGTTGTTGTATGGAATGTTTGGGAGGAAATAAGACGGTAAATAACAAATAAGAAACTAAATATCGATGTATGTAATTTTTATTTCTTAATTATATTTAGTGGTAGTATGGCTGTATTGTTTTTTGTAACATAAAACCATTCAATAAAAATTATTTAAAAAGAAGAAGAAAGAAATGGAAAACAGAAGGTTCCCTTGTCGTAAGCCTATTTGACCAGGGAAATATCCATAGTTAAAGGGTTGGGCTGGGACTCCCAATGACTGCTGTATCTTTCTATCAATGGCCCTTATAGAAGAACCCAAAAGAGAGATCCATCAGAGATTTGGAAAGCCCCCCTTTAAAGGGAAACGGGAGAAGGGAGGGGTGGCCTGTAACCATTCCTCTTAATCTGCTATCCGGTTGATTTTCTGAGGATAGAGGAATAGTGCGGCATTCTTGTTTCTCGGCTTAAAAAGTTCAAGAACGTCGTTTCTAGTTGTTTTTCTTGCTGTCAGAGCAGGCTAGGTATGATTGAATCAGAATTTCCCAATAGCATGGAATGCATTAGTACAGCAAGAGCTGTCAGTTTGTTTTGACATTAATTTTGCTGTCACTTTCATGTTCCTGAAATACTCAGACAAGATGTAAAATAATAGTCACGGTTGAAAAACCAGATAGCGTGTGATTGCCATAACTTTGTCTTCCTTCCAGAAACAGTCTAATCCTGTAATCCAGTGTAATGTCGACGACTGGCATTACAAAGGCTTCCCCAGAAATTACCTGTTAATATTGCTACGTTCCTTAGCACAGATTGGGTTAGTAATATTCAGTTGGATCCAGTACAGCTTCCTGTGAGCACTTCTCCATAGGCTGGAGGGGTGGAGCTTGCAGGCTTTTCCTGAGGGACAGGCTGTAGATGGTTGGTGGTGAAAATGGCTCTCAGAATGTGGACCGCTGTTTCTTCAGTCCTTGGCAGTCCCCCATCAGGTTAGGGATAAGCCACTCCTCCCCATGTCCATTGCAGAACCATGTTCCCCTTCTGCTGCTTTGTAGCAGAGAAGGGACACCCACGTTTCTAGTCCCCTGCATGTCTCCAGACTTTTTCTTTTACTTCTGATATGTCACTATAGTATGCTGAATAGTATGAGAACAGCTATCTGGCTATGTATTCATGCATGCATGTATGCAGTGCTTTTCCCCCTTAAAAAATGTTTAGGGGTGCTCTCATTTTGACTCAAGAAAATCACCATTTTATAGTTCAAATTGGGAAAAATAAATACAGTAAATGGACAAAGATTTGCAAAATGTTTAGGGGCATTAGTACTCCTGCGTACCCCAGAAAAAAGTCTTCCTTCCTTCCTTCCTTCCTTCCTTCCTTCCTTCCTTCCTTCCTTCCTTCCTTCCTTCCTTCCTTCCTTTCCCAACCACTCCTTGACACTATTTATTTATTTATTTATTTATTTATTTATTTATTTAAATCACACTTTTTACTCAGTAGGTGAATAATAATAACATATAAAATATACAGTGGTACCTCCGTTTACGAACTTAATTTATTCCGGAAGCCCGTTCTTACACTGAAAACATTCTTAAACTGAGGCGCGCTTTCCCCAATGAAGCCTCCCGCCACTGGTGCCCTTCCAGCAGTCGGCTTCCATTTGTCTTCCGGGGCAAAGGTCGCTAGCCAAAACACCTACTTGCGGTTTTGCGGAGTGCATTGCCTGAGTCGTTCATTAACAGGACAGTTCTTCGACCGAGATACGGCTGTACAATAATTAGGCAATATACGAAACTTAAAACATACATTTAACTTCCAAAATTTAAAGCGTTCAATAATTTAAATTCTTTTCTTTCTTTCTTTTTAAGTAAAACACCTGAGAAGCATGGAAACTCAGTAGGGATAGTGCTTGTCTAAACTCCTTGTGGGAGGGAGTTGTGGCTTCAAAACCGAAGGCTGCTGCAGGTAGAGGTGCTCCATCAGGCATGGAGAGCTTTGTATGTTAATGCCCTCACACTGGATGTGAGAATGTATAGGCATTCATTGCCATCTCCAGGCACCAGTTCAGCACCAATACAGGTACATCTGGTACAGATGCCATATTGCAAGTAGAGGTCCTCCTGGCCTAAAATTGCCATTGTGCCATTCAGCAGGTGTCTGTTACTTCCAAATAGCGGTCATACAGATGAGTTGCTTGCCTAGAAGAGATCTGGGTTGACAAAGAAGCAAAACATGTTGCTATAGCTTTCCCCAACCTGGAGCTCTCCAGGTGCTTTGACTACTACTCCTATAGACCCTGACCATTGGCCATGTTGAATGGGCCTGATGGGAGCCAAAATGCAAGGACCCCAGGTTGGGAAAGATGGGGTGCTATATTGTGAGCTACAACCCCCACACCCAATCTCTCTGAACAGTAACCAGGTGGCTAACAGTTGGAAAAGAGATTCATTTATCAGTGAAATATTCTTTTTGGCAAGCAAATGTTTGGAAATGCAAGATCCAACTTTCAAAGTAGGTCAGCGTAGACTGACTCTGGTGTCTGTTCTGTAGGACGTTGAGTGCATACGCCTGCTCACATTTCTTGAACCATCTGTCTCTTGTATGTTCTAAAGAATATTATGCTTTCTATGGTACTTCACGGAATTTATAATTTTCGAGGGTGATGGGGTGGGGGAAGCGAATGCTATGGTGTTATCAGGAAAGGAATTAAAAACAGCAGTGTTAGAGGGCTGCAATGTCATTCCCGTGGCATGCCCCTGTTTAGCATGCACTAGGCTCTATATCAAAAGAATGCGGGCAGATACAGTATAAGGGAATAAGAAGATTCATCATATATCAGAGCAAAAGTCCATGTAGTCTGGTATCTTTGCTTCCTATAGTGGCCAACCAGAGGCTTCTGGGAATTCCACAAGCAGGGCCCAAAGGCCACACCCTACTTGCTGTTTTGTGGCGTATTTCAACTAAACTGATAAAAAGGATTGGACTGTTTAGGAAAGCCTAAATAGGTTGGGGATCCTCAGCTCTGGAAGAAGAAGGAGAAAGAAGAGTTAAGCATGATAGAATTTAGTGATGTGCAATGAAATTGAAATTGCAAACAGTAAATGATAAAAATAGAAGGCCTCGATTTACACAACACATAATTAATAGAACTTGTGTTGTGGTAACTGTATCATAAGGTGTGGCCATTGGTTTGAGTGGCTTTCAAAATGGTTGGATAAATCCCTGAGGTCGAGTCTGTCAATGCCTATTAGACGTGACAATTAAAAGGCATTGATTCTTCGGTCAGATGTGAGGATCGGAAGGGGGCTTTTAATCTGTATCCTGTCCCTGCTGGCAGCTGCCCATGAGAGTCAAGCTAGAGTGCTAGGCTAGGTCGACTTCTTATCAGGGAGGCAGTTTTTATGTTGAGTAAAGTGTGGAGGAATGGATTTTAATGGTGGGAATTGTATTGTTAGGCTTTTTGCAAAAGACGGAGATTGCGTGGGTCGCAACGCAATGATAATGTTACCTTGCTCCTATTAATGTCCATTAATTTTATTGGGTATACTCTCAGCATGACTAACAGATACAGCCCCTAAGTGTTGGGATGCTGAGTAACCAATTTTTCTGTATCTTGGCTTGCAAATGAAAAATGGTGTGAACGTAGGAGCAGGGAAGGAGAAAGTAAAATTGCGAGGTTGTAGGACGCTCTACTGGACAGTGAGAACATATAGAGAAGAGATGGAGAACAGTTTTTGTTGGTTTGTTTGATTTTTTTCTGTTGAGTTGCACGTGACAATCCTTGGACTAGCACAAAACTCTAGTTAGATACCACCCAAGGTACTCAACGGGACGCGGGCGGCGCTGTGGGTTAAGCGTGCCTACCTAAGCGTGCCTTCCCACAAACCTTTTAATCGCAGAAGTCACGCTTCCTTCAACCTCCAGTTCACTTTTGGCACCATTCACACGAACCAGTTATTCCTGATTAAATCATGGTTCACAAACTTAAACACTGCCTCCAGCTTTTTTGTGAGCATGTTTAATTGTGATAAGGGGGGTTGCAGTGTCTTGGAGTAGTATTTTATATATTGTAGAGACCACCCCTTTGTTGTTAGGAGGGTTTTCTCAAAACTAGTCAGTGGCCTGGTGGACTTGTCAGCTTGCTATACATAACAAGAGAGCTTAGTCCCTTTCCCTCCCAAAAAGGCTTCTTTGCCACCACCACTACCTCCCTTCCAGCAGCCCTTCACAAAAAGTATTCCCATTCTTCACATCTCCCCCACCTCCTGCTTCTGCCATCAGAAGGCTCTTTGTTCTGTTCTGGTCCTCCTACTGAATGCTCCAAGTCTCATCCCAGCAGGAGCCTGAAATCTGTTTTCTTTAGCGGGACTTTAAGCATGGTGTATGTCATTCTTCCCTCAAGAAAAGCAGCATGCTGCAGGTTCTTCTGCCCACCTCCCTTCTGCCCAGCTTCTCAGTTCTTCACAAACTAACAAGTTTTACCCCCACCCCCCAAAAAGGGTTCTGGGGAGACAAGCTGTCAGAAGGATGGAGCTGATTAGTTAGAGACTTCTCCTTGTACTTGCCTTTGGGCTGCATGGAAGGGCAGCTGGGAGAGAGGCCAAAAACAGAGGGACATCATTGGGGAGATAAGTGGAGGCTGGGGGAGAAACAGGGATTCAGTTGAGGATGCGGCACCCCAAATCAGGTGGGACACATCTAACTATCTATTGTCTCTTCCAGGTGGAGCAAACATGGCATCTTTCAGATGTTGTTGGACAATGACTCCCATCATCCCTGACCCATTGACTATGCTGATGCTAGTCCAACAACATCTGAAGAACACCACATGGGCCTCCCTGGTTCTACACTAACTTCCCAGGGTTTCAGACAGGGAACCTTTCTCCACCATACCAGGAGATGTCAGAGACTGAACCAGGGATCTTTGGCCTGCGAAACATCTGCTCTCCTGCTCAGAAGTGGCTGTTGGATCCAGCCTTTGGTCTCATCAGGCAGGGTTCTCCTTAATTTTTGTAATTAAGATTGCTAAACTTTCATTTGATTGTGCCCTGAACGATATTATTAATGGGAATAACATGCCACTGCCACACACAGTCTTTGCCGTCTTTAATGTGTTTTGCTGAAATTGACACACACACACTCGTTGTTTGTTTTCCTGCTGGCTATTAATCCCGCATTGTTAACGGAAGGTCATGGATGCAGTTAAACTTGTGTGTCAGCTTCAACATGTAGATTTGTATTAAAGTCAGATTTCATTTTGCATACAAATGCACACACACTTTAAAAAACAACAGCTGATGTGATTATTAACCCCCCTCCTTTTCAAATGCTTTTAATTCTTCCCAGTCACAAAGAAGGAATGTGCTTCCAGCCCTCTCTTTCCAGGTAGTTGCAGCAAGTGCTTTGTCCCCCGGGTCTAGAAATGAAACTAACAAGCCCCAAGGGACACAGATAGCTGGGAGGATTTGCAGTGGGAAAGAATATGGTCTTATTTATAGCTCCTCGTGCCAGGTATACTGCTAGTATTTTAACTTTCCCCATGAATGTCCACTGCCACCATGTGATGTGTAAGAAAAGGAAGTTTCCTTTTTGTTTACCTACATCTGGAAGTTACTCAAGTAACCTGGAATATCACAGAAAATAAGCTCTCTTCTGACTTGAAGGTCCACTTGTAACTTCAGTATTTAGTTGTCTCCTAAGCTTTACATATATATAGGGACGTGGGTGGTGCTGTGGGTTAAACCACAGAGCCTAGGACTTGCCGATCAGAAGGTCGGCGGTTCAAATCCCCGCGACAGGGTGAGCTCCTGTTGCTCGGTCCCAGCTCCTGCCCACCTAGCAGTTTGAAAGCATGTCAGAGTGCAAGTAGATAAATAGGTACCGCTCCGGTGGGAAGGTAAACGGCGTTTCCGTGTGCTGCTCTGGTTTGCCAGAAGCGGCTTAGTCTTGCTGGCCACATGACTCAGAAGCTGTCTGCGGACAAACGCCGGCTCCCTCGGCCTATAGAGTGAGATGAGCGCACAACCCCAGAGTCGGTCACAACTGGACCTAATGGTCATGGGTACCTTTACCTTTACCTAAGCTTTACATATACAGTCGTACCTTGGGAGTCGAATGGTATCTGTTCAGAAGCTCCTGCAGCCAATTGGAAGCCACGGAAGTCCTGTTGGAACACTCACTTCCAGGTTTCAATCGTCCGGGAGCCTATTTGTTTGGGATCCAAGGTGTTCGAGATCCAAGATACGACTGTATTTGCTTTCTCTCCCCCCACCCTTTAATTTAGTGAGGATTTTAGATAAGCATTTATAAAATATCAAGACATTACGGTGAGTAATTCCGTCATCATAAAATGTACAATTGGACTCCAAACACCTCTTACATTCTGATATTAACTGGAATGCACCAGTTTTGCAGTTACCTAAGCTATTTCATTTCCCCTGAATCAGAAATTTATTTCCATTGTTCTGCAAATATGATCTTGCTGCAATGCACTGGGTCATGTAAATTCATAGGAGAAGCCATTCCCCCCACCGTCACTTATATGATCTGCCTACCTCATATTGATATGCATAGCAAGAACAGTCTTCATTTCTTAAGCCAAAATCTGCAGCATGAAGACAGAAATTACATAATAAGCTAGTGCTGCCAGCTGTGAACTGGGATGAACTAGGAAATTCACCTTGGCCTTCTAAGCTATCCGACATGCCTTAGGCAAGCCAATCTCTTAGCCTCAATTTTCCCATTTGTTCTATGGGGAATGCTGTCCTATCGTCTGTATTTATAGTATAAAAGGTAAAGGGACCCCTGACCATTAGGTCCAGTCGTGACCGACTCTGGGGTTGCGGTGCTCATCTCGCTTTATTGGCCAAGGGAGCCAGCGTACAGCTTCCGGGTCATGTGGCCAGCATGACTAAGCCGCTTCTGATGAACCAGAGCAGCGCACGGAAACGCCATTTACCTTCCCGCCGGAGTGGTACCTATTTATCTAGTTGCACTTTGACATGCTTGCCAACTGCTAGGTTGGCAGGAGCAGGGACCGAGCAATGGGAGCTCACCCCGTCGCGGGGATTCGAACTGCCGACCTTATGATTGGCAAGTCCTAGCTCTGTGGTTTAACCCACAGCGCCACCCACGTCCCATTTATAGTATACAAGAAGCATATTGTGCATTTGGCATTTATAGAGAATGTTTCTTACACTGATGCCTTAAACCTATGTGAACATAGACACATACACAAATGCCCATTGCTGGGGAGTCACAGTTGGAGAGGCCTATTGCCTTTGCCCTGGTTGGCCACTGTTGGAAGCTTTGGTCTGATAGGATGGATGGACATTTGGCCTGATCCAGCAGAACTGTTCTTTGGTTTTTGCTCAATAGATTTTGACTGATCTCGATGCCAGCAATTATTCGTGGTCACCACAGACTGCACTCCTTCCCCCACGTTTCCTGTCATGCTGAGACGATTTAGCTTCTCACTTCGTTCCAGACGTTTAAGACATTTAAGAGAAGCGAGAATCTCTGCTCTGGTTCAGGGTGTCTGTGAAGCCCAAATGTGAAGTGTACGTCCGATGCTCTCTTCTCCTATGTTCTGAGCACATGGCAGACGGCTCAAGAGAGGGCAGGGTCTGTCACTCACCAGCCTCTTCTCAAATCTTTGTGAGGCAGAGAGTTAAACAGGAAGGGCATCTCACTTTGTGATGGGCATCGTGGTCACCAGAAAGACACCTGGAGTTACTGCTGGTCGCTTGGCAAATGCATGCAAAGAGCACATTTGTTCAATATTCTTGAATATTTTGATGGTCACTATGTTGGAGATACTTTTAAGAGCAGCTCTTAAAAATTATCAGTAAATGTAGCAAAAGCTAGATTCTTCCAACTGAATCCAATAGTGTCATACCTTGGAAATTGAACGGAATCCGTTCTGGAAGTCCGTTCGACTTCTGAAATGTTCGGAAACCAAAGCATGGCTTCTGATTGGCTGCAGGAAGCTCCTGCAGCCAATCGGAAGCTATGGAACCCCATCGGACATTCGGCTTCCAAAAATAGTTCGCAAACCGGAACAGTCACTTCCAGGTTTGCGGCGTTCAGGAACCAAAACATCCGAGAACTAAGCTGTTTAGCAACCAAGGTACGACTGCATTTTTATAAAGAGATACACTCTTAGACGTGTTTAAATGCCCTTTTTTTAAAAAGTGAAATCTGCAAATTTTGGAAGTAATATAGAGATTTGAAAGTCATAGCAACTTCTCAAATCTGAAGCAGCAGATTAAGCAAATGCCAGAACATCTTCAGCTGTACGAAAAGCTTTTCCAATTTAGGTAGAGATTAGCTAGGGAAAAAAGCACAGCACATAGAGGTAATGGAGTTTAATTGCGCTTTCCAGCGATAATTCAGTGTTAAAATCCAATCTCGTTAACGCTTCTTTACATGCACACAATTTGGTTTTGGTTTTCACATATCATGTTTTAAATCATACCTTAAAGTGCTCGCAAAAAGAAATGTCTATTTTTGTTCACCTGGAAACAGACAGTTGCCTAGAACAACCTTTGCTGTCCCACCAACCCACCCACCAGCCTGTGTTTATATTCTTCAGGGATGCTCTCCTGATAATACTCTCTACTCGTTTGTCAGCATAGTGAAAAAGGGAATCAGGCAAAAGCTGGCCTCTTCAGGAACGTTCAGATTTACCCCCTCACACATTTAAAGTGCACGAGAGGGAGCTGTGGGGTCAGCTCTGCTCCACTGCTGCTAAATCTGCTGCTTCACTGAGTAGTGGGAAAGGATTGTTGTGTTCAGGTGTCAAGGCACATGCAACAAACACCTCCATGTGGAGGGGTGACCCTTGCGCTGTTCAGGATCTCTCCTCATGTAGAGAAGCAGAATGTACTTGCCAAATGTGCAGCCAGCAGAGGAGAACGAATGGTTGGTGGAGGAATAGACAGTGTTGGGGGTGCAAGCTTCAGTGGCCCCACAGCACCCTTACACTTGCTTTGAACAAATGAAGGGGTTTGTTTGTCCAGACCTCGCATGGGGAAGTCAAACAGTTCCAGGTCTGTGTTGGGTTTTACCACAGAAGTTCCCCAAATATATTTTGATCCCTAGAGGAACCCTTTGGTTCTGGAACATTACCCTTTCTGAGAGTTATCATATCAAATTACCGTATTTTTTGCACCATAACACTCACTTTTTTCCTCCTAGAAAGTAAGGGGAAATGTCTGTGCGTGTTATGGAGGGAATGCCTACGGGTGGCATGCCTACGGATTTTCCTCCTCTAAAAACTACGTGCGTGTTATGGTCGGGTGCGTGTTATAGAGCGAAAAATACGGTATGTGGCAAAGGCCCCTGCTATCAGCCACAGCTACATGACCGTGGAACTTTGAACTTCATAGCGGTACTGTTGGAGGAGACCATAAAAATAAATAGTCTTGCACTCTCCTGGTCCAACGTTGTCACGGGGTAGGGGTGGGGAAAGGGAGAAGGTCTACTACATGGGTAGGCAAACTAAGGCCTGGGGCCTGGATCTGGCCCGATCGCCTTCTAAATCCGGCCCACAGGCAGTCTGGGAATCAGCGTGTTTTTACATGAGTAGAATGTGCCCTTTTATTTAAAATGCATCTCTGGGTTATTTGTGGGGCATAGGAATCCGTTCTCCCCACCCCCTTCCAAAATATAGTCTGGCCCCCCACAAGGTCTGAGGGACAATGGACCGGCCCCCTGCTGAATATGTTTGCTAACCCCTGATCTACTCCCTCTGGCCCTTATCCCTCTGGCATGGCATCATTGCAAGGAAGTCTTGGAGGTTCAGGAAACAGGAAGCAGTACACCTTCCTGTTTCCTGAACCTCCAAGACTTCCTTGCAGTGGTACCATGGCAGAGGAAGAGGTGGCACTTTTTCGAGGTAGGCAGAGGTGCCCAGTTTCAGCAGAGGTTTGGATGCCACTGGAAGGAGCTATCCTAGATACTAGTGGATTTAACATTGATTTGCCCCTAGAGATGTGGATCTGGTTGGATTTTAGGAAGTTCTGGAAGCATATTTATCCATCAGTTGGGCAATGAGCAGGATCTGGGGATTTGGTGGGATTCTGGACCTTCCTATGCAAGGCCCAAGTTGACCTCTGCTTGAGGCAAATTGCCTGATCCCATGGAAGCCTTTAGGTGTGTCAACAACGATGATATGTGGGTTTTCCTGAAAATCTGCATGGTGTAATTTGCATTAGAAAATTTAGCATATTTACTTGTATTTAGTAAACAAAGCTAGAAAAAAAGACACTTGTGTTAATTTTTGTCCCAGCATACTGCGAATATTTCATCATGAATATTGGAGGGGGCGGGCGGGTAGGGAACTAAAACATACTTTATGTGATTATAAATATTATATTGGACAGAAATTTTAATTGGAATACTACTTAAAGACAACAGCATTTCAGACAGCCATTTCATTGTTTAAATCTCAATAAAAAACACAAATGTACTGAAAACTGTTGACACGCCAACAAATTTTTAGCAACCCAAAGAATTGTGTACAATATGCTGACTCACATACTTTCTCGGGCTAATCACCTGAAAAACGTTAATTGCAACTATGAAACTGCCAAGCTTGCCTAATATTGTATTTGCCATTAGCATCCATTCATTGTTACTAATGCACTTACAGAGCAGAGCAATTTCCACAAAAAATAATGCACTGAATTGAAAAAATAGAGGGATGAAAAGAGGAGACAGAAATGAAACACGGTTTAGGTCTCCAGATTATCGCTTCTGCATTCTCCTCCTACTTTTCTTTCTTTTCTTTTTTACTTCTAAATGAGACTTTAGGTATATAGCTATATTAGTACAGTATTCAAAGTGAAGAAGGTTGATCACCGAAGAATTGATGCTTTTGAATTATGGTGCTGGAGGAGACTCTTGAGAGTCCCATGGACTGCAAGAAGATCAAACCTCTCCATACTGAAGGAAATCAACCCTGAGTGCTCACTGGAAGGACAGATTGTGAAACTGAAGCTCCAGTACTTTGGCCACCTCATGAGAAGAGAAGACTCCCTGGAGAAAACCCTGATGTTGGGAAAGATGGAGGACACAAGGAGAAGGGGACGACAGAGGACGAGATGGTTGGATAGTGTTTTCGAGGTTACCAGCATGAGTTTGACCACACTGCGGGAGGCAGTGGAGGACAGAGGTGCCTGGCGTTCTCTGGTCCATGGGGTCACGAAGAGTCGGACATGACTAAACAACTAAACAACAACAACAACAACAACAACAATTCAAAGTGAGTAATAACAACCGTGAGAGCCACTGAGTATTACAGTCATACCTCGGGTTGCGAACGTGATCTGTGCAGGAGGCACTTTCGCAACCTGCAGTGCCGTGTCTGCGCATGCACGTGATGTGATTCGGCATTTCTTTGCATGCGCAAAGCGCCGAAACCCGAAAGTAACCCATTCCGGTACTTCTGGGTTCAGCGCGGTCTGTAAAAACGCGCAACCCGCAGTGTTCACAGCCCAGTAATGACTGTATTAAGAGCTGGTACAAAAGCACAAAATAAAATTAGCAATTAACATTCTCCTACATTTTTATCTAGAAAAGCCTGTCTAAATTTTGCTGCTAAGAAAGCAAACTAGGTCACTTCTAATGTTACATATTTATCCTTGTAATTTAGCATTTATCTAAGTCTATAAAACAATGGCCAGCTTCTATTTTTGGCAAAAGAAAAACAACGTCAAGTGTTCCTTCTAGAGTGCTATGAAAGAGAGTATAAATAAAATAAACATGCAGAATAAAAGTTCTGCCTTGTGTGTTTGTGCATGCATGATTAAACTTTTAGTAGATTTTTTTAAAAAAACTGTTTTCTGAAGCATTCGATGAATAAAAGTCCTCTCTGTGGCAACTCTGGAATTGTTGGTGTGAGAATAGTTGCCTGCTTTAATAAGTTTTGAACAGTTCTTATAGGGTTGTTTTAGTATTGGCATATTTGCTGCCCTTGGCTCCTTTGAGGATATAAATTTAATTAATTTACTACTACTACTACTATTACTACTACCATAATAATATTGTGAGTACAGTGGTGCCCCGCAAGACGAACGCCTCGCAAAACGAAAAACTCGCAAGACGAAAGAGTTTTTCGTTTTTGAGTTGTTCCGCAAGACGAATTTCTCTATGGGCTTGCTTCGCAAGAAGAAAGCCCATAGGGAAATCTCCGGGGACCTCTTTTAAATTCTGGCCGTCGGGAGCAAAGACTTTCACCCCCCGCCGGCCTTCAGAAGAGGTCCTGGACCTCTTCTGAAGGCCGGCGGGGGGTGAAAGTCTTTGCTCCCCTCCGCCTGCCTTCCCAGGATAGCGGAGAAGCGCAGCGCGTTTCTCCGCTATCCCGACGGCTTTTGAAAGTCTTTGCTCCCCCCGCCTGCCTTCCCGGGACAGCGGAGACTTCTCCGCTGTCCCGGGCGATCTTAAAATGCTGGCGGGCGGCAGCGAAACCTTCGCTGCCGTCCCCCAGCATTTTAAAAGCCCCCGGGACAGCGGAGAAGTCTCCGCTGTCCCAGGAAGGCAGGCCCTGGACCTCTTCTGAAGGCCGGTGGTGGGCGAAAGTCTTTGCTCCCCCCCCGCCGGTGGGATAGCGGAGAAACGGCAGAGAAGTCTCTGCTGTCCCGGGGGCTTTTAAAATGCTGGGGGACGGCAGTGAAGGCTTCGCTGCCGCCCGCCAGCATTTTAAAATCGCCCCGGGACAGCGGAGAAGTCTCAGCTGTCCCGGGGACTTTTAAAATGCTGGCGGTCGGTAGCAAAGCCCTCCTGTCACCGGAGCTTGCGGGGCGGGAGGTGGGGAGAAGGGCTTTTCTTCCCACCGCCAGCCTCCAGAACAGCCTTCTGAAGGCTGGTGGTGGGGGAAAAAGCCCTTGTCCCCCCCCCCAGCCTTCAGAAGAGGTCGGGGGACAGACTGTCCCCGGACCTGGTCTGAAGGCGGTTTCCATAGGAACGCATTGATTGATTTTCAATGCATTCCTATGGGAAACCGTGCTTCGCAATACGAAAAACTCGCAAGACGAAAAGACTTGCGGAACGAATTAATTTCGTCTTGCGAGGCACCACTGTATGTGTGTGTACAAAGAGAGGGGTGCCTATGTAGTGTATCTCCAAAATGCTTTCCTTCTGGAGTTTTTTACTCTCTGTGGTTTTTTCTCTTGTTTCACAGTTTCTCATTGCTCTTGTTAGGCGTCGACAAAGATTTAATCGTCATTCACATTTTAAATCTGAATTTTTACTTAAGATTTTAGTATTCAGCATGTAGTTAGAAGAAACAGCATTACACAGAAAATTAAGGATTTTAAGGCACCCTAGACAAATGGAGGAATGCAAAATCGTGACTACGTGTTACTCTTGAATATCAAGGGAGATATTGGAAAAGCTGGGTACTGATATAAAGAACACTTCAACAAGAACATTTAGTTCATTAACTTAATTGTAATAATGGAGAGAGAGAGTAAAGGATCATCTCCCACTGTCTGTGTTTCTTTATCTGTTTACAGCACAGTATTCCACAGTCTCTGTAAGAACAAGGGCAGCAATTTAAGTCCCCTGTGGATAAGTTACTGAAATGCCCATTTTTTTTCCAATGGGGCTACTCCTATTGTAGGATGCAACGCGTTATTATTACTAATTACCTAATATTCCACATTCTGGAGTTCTTTGGTATATGAGAGCTGAAACCTGATGTAAAAGTCCTTGTGTGCTAACAAAAAACCAAACACATTTCTAATAAATTCCTAATCAGCCATTTTCCTGTTTGTTGAGGTGACAGGAAAGTCTAAAGGTTTCCTTGTTCATAACAGCTGTTGTTTAACTACAACGCAGCTGAACTCAGCGATTCCTAAACAGCCCATAACCATAAAAGATCTACCTGTCAACTTACAAGTCAGAACACCTTTGGTTCAAAGTTTGAACACAATATTTTCGGAGTTCTCTTTCCATACTACTAAAAGAAATAGGCACTATGCACTTGATCACAATATCTTGCTAGGGTTGTGATAGCTCCCAAATAACTAATCATGAAGTAATTAATCTAGGTAACATCCTTGTGGTTTTTTTTCTCTTCTGTCTGGTCATTGAGTCTTCCCTCTCAGGTAGCAAACCAAAATTGTGATACATTTTCACCCTCCATCCATTTGTTATAGGCAGAGTCAGATTTAAATACAGTGGTACCTCAGGTTAAGAACTTATCGTATTTTTCGCCCTATAGGACGCACTGGCCCATAGGCCGCACCTAGATTTGGGGGGGGGGAATAAAGGGAAATAAATATCCCCCCCCAGCCCGGGCTTCCCCCGACCCCAGCCCCCAGAACGGGTCCCAGAGCGATGCCGAAGCTGCGCGCAGGTTCTGCATCGCTCTGGTAGCTTGCCGGGCTGGGGGGATAGCTTCAGCAAAAGCCTGCATTTGCCCCATAGGACGCACACACATTTCCCCTTCATTTTTGGAGGGGGAAAAGTGCGTCCTATAGGGCGGAAAATACGGTAATTCATTCCGGAGGTCCGTTCTTAACCTGAAACTGTTCTTAACCTGAGGTACCACTTTAGCTAATGGGACCTTCCGCTGCTGCTGCACGATTTCTGTTCTCATCCTGAGGTAAAGTTCTTAACCTGAGGTACTATTTCTGGATTAGCGGAGTCTGTAACCTGAAGCATCTGTAACCTGAAGCGTCTGTAACCCAAGGTACCACTGTAGTTGTCATTTTCCTTTTCATTTTGCTGACTTACAAGTTACATTAGGAAGTACTGATGGAAGCCTGGTTACTGGAGAGTGAATAGAACCCGTGACCTCTCTAGGGTAGGGTCTTCTGCTCTTTCCCCCGGCCACAAGGGTGTGAAGAAATGACAGATTGCAACTGACAAAAACAATTTTCCTGGCATTGAAGAAACTGTGCAGCAGACAGAAGCATGCAATTCAGTTGTGGAACAAATTGGGAGTCCCACTCATTGGATTCCCTTGCCGGACGTCCCATCAAAGGCACAGATGTTAGGAGTTTCCCTTCTTCACATGTTTAACATACGCTTGGAGGGGATGCCTGAATGTGGACAGTGTTCACTCATTCTCTCTCCCCCCTCAACCCAGTTAAGTAGAGATTTGTCAAAAGACCACTACCCAAAGACATGCAGTTATGACAATGTCAGAGATCATTTCTGTGGTTCCATCACTGTTCCTGAGAAAAATGGGAAGGGGGCACATCTCCTTGATATAGGAGTCTGGTTTTTGTGTCACACCAAGGCAAATCATGGCCTTGCACAAAAATATGACCCCTTGGAGAGTAGATTGTGGTTGCTTTGCTCCTCCCCTAGTCCTTCTGTGCTGCACTCATAGTTTAGCTCTCTCCACAAAAGTCATGAGCTATAACCAAGCGGTTTTCAATGGTTTTCAGCTTGTGGTTTGTCTGGGAGAGCTATACAATTAGCCTGGTTTCAGACTACATGTTGAGGCAAACTTTGACTTAGTTCACTTAGTGCTGCAGCAGAGTGACCAGGCAATAGCAAAGCAGATGCAATCTGTCTAAGTTCTGACTAAGCCATGTTTTGGCTCAGCACAATGTGGGAACGAGAACAGTATATGCTTCTTGCAGTAGGAAGTCCCAGGTCCAATCTCCTTTTTTAGGTGGTCTCAAGCAGCAGGACTGGGAAAGAGTGCTGCAGGCGGTTGTGGAGAACAGGGGTAGACAGTAAAGACCTAGATGGACCTCAAGTAACAAGATAGACACAGAGTAAGGAAGGTTCATATGCTCACACTCCAAAACATGGCTCCGTTCTTCAGCTAAAGCGTCCACACTGAGTACCTCCAAAGACATTTTTGTATGTTCTTACAGTGCAGATTTCCCCTCTTTTCTTCTTTCTTTTTTTGAGATTCTGTTTTGAATGCCATTACAAGGCTCATTTTGTGCATTTTTTTTTGGAGATATTAAAAAAAATCTCCACATTGAGGCAGCTTTGAGTGATTAGAAACAGCTGTTCTGTGAATTATTCTGCAATGAATGAATTTCTGAGAGCATTTCTTTCCTGTAATCGAGTTTCCCAAAACAACAAAGATGATTGGTATTCTTTGTATATAAATAAGGAAATAAGAGTTTGTGGGGAGAATGAAGAATCTTTTAATAAAACATCGTCCCTTTTCTACTTTTCGCTCATCTGGGAAAATCAATTTTTGGGTTTTTTCAAGTGCAGAAGAGAGATCAAAAGGAAGAACTGACAATCTAAACAAAGGGCAAGGTGCGAAGCGCTGCTTGCTCTCTATTCCCTGGTGAGCTTTATCTAGGCATTTCTCTAAGCAGAATGCACTTGCTGAAAAATAAAGTTTATGCCACACACCCTCCCATAAATCAATAATGTTATGAGTTATAGAATTTTAAATGGAAAAGAGCTTCAAAATATCAAGTGCTAGATTAATTTTTATGGCATTTCTAGGTTTCTTGCGACTGGAAAAATGACATACAGAGGCTTATTCAAATAGTTTTCAGGTGCAAGTTAACACGCAGCACTAAGCGAAACCATAACTTAGCACAAATGAGCAAATGTTTAGGTTCCTGGAGTGAAGCTCATAGCCATAGCTCTCCACTCCTGGTCCTGATGCTGCCACACTATCCGAGGCTAAGCTATGGTTTAGAATTTGGCTTAGCATTACAGTCGAACCTTGGAAATTGAACACCTTGCCAGTTGAATGTTTTGACTTCCGAATGTTTCAAACCCGGAAGGGATTGTTCTGGTTTGCGAACGTTCTTTGGATCCTGCACGTCTCTTGTGGCTCTGCGGCTTCCGAATGTTTGGGAAGTCAAATGGACTTCCAGAATGGATTCCGTTTGACTTCTGAGATACCACTGTATGTCCAGACCGAAGGTCATGGTTGGTAGCCCCTAGGCAAACCATAACAGTAAACCAAGAACAAATGTTGGTTATAGCTTGTGGGTTATCTAGAGTAAGACAAGCCATGAGCCTGGGTTCAGACGTAATGCTAAGTCAAACCATGGCAGGACTAGAGGAGCAGCACAGTGGCTATGATCCGGCTAAGCCATGGTTTATGTTCAAACCCAGTTGGTGAAGAGGTAACACCAAGGGCTGAGTGCAGCAGTCATGGTCTTCATTCTGGGAACCCACACATTTCCTGATTCATGTTAAACCATGATTTGGATTGGATTAGTGTCATGTGTGATCTGGGCCAGTGTATCCTACATACCTCATTGAGGACAATGCTACTTATACAGAGAAGAGTTAAAGTGAAGGAGCCAAAATATTATTTTTTCTTTATGCAAAAATTGCAAAAAATTAGAATACTTCCCCCATTCCCCATTTCACAGTAAATATGACTACTTCTACCATAGAAAGCACAAGGAACTTTGGGATAGCCCTACATAACTGTTCTGCCCTTCTGTTTGAGCTATGAGTTCCAACAGCCTCAGCCAGCTTGATAGAAATTGTAGACCTAAACAACTAGAGCAGCCTTTCTCAACCTTGGGTTCCAAGATGTTGTTGCACTATAACTTCCACCATTTCTAGGCAGCATGGCCAGCGGTCACGGATGGTGGGAATTGTTGTCCAAAAACAACTAAAGACCCAAGTTCGGGAAACACTGGTGTCAAGGTTCTCCACATGAGGAAGGGAGGAGATATTGGGTCAAACTTGACTTCCAGAATCCAAATATGTCTATCATTTGTTCTTGAAGGCTTCGGAATTGTTTCTTGAGCAGCAAACACACACAGCATCGTGTAGCAAGTACCGATAAAATTCAAGAGCTGGTTATAGACATGATGTGTGTTTGGTGTGAGGTATGTAGCCTGTTAAATACTAAAATATATATTTTTAAAAATTCTCTAACACAGACGTCGCCAACATGGTACACTCCAGATGTTGCTGGACTCCAGTTTCCATCAGCCCCAGTCAGCATAGCCAGGGGCCAGACATTATGGGAGTTGTAGTCCAACAACATTTGAAGGATGCACTTTGGCTACCCATGGCCTCAAATGTAACTGAATAGAGATAAGCTTTTTTGGGGGGGACACCTAAAACCACTATTTGAACCCCAGCTTTAGTATCCAACCTCTTCAGAGCATCAGTTATTGAGTCTTCTTGTTTCTTTTAATGAAAATTGCATTGGGTCAACTTTCTACTTTGGATCCTGGTCTTAGAAAACAACATCATTCTGGCTCGGGGAATTGTTTGGGTGAGGAGAATAGCTTTTGGTCTTGTTTGAGTAGTTTCAGGCGACTCAATCCCTCGATAGCATCCTTGGAGATGTCAGCAGAAAATTGCCAACTATGCCCCCTTGGTCTGCGATGTCAGGGAAGTGACATTGTAATATTTCATTGCTTTATGTCACCAGCAAAAGTGTGTTAGCATTTCTTTCGGTTTAAAGGAACCTTCACTTTATTTTCTCCTCTCCTGAATGCTTGTTGAGAGTAGACCTGGGGGCCAGCTGAAAAGCCAGTCTTTGAGAAAGAAGAGAAGGATGAGGGCAACTTTTTGTGTCAAACCAGAATAGGCTCTAGAAAGCACTCTACAAATGTATTACTTATATCAACGGCTACACCCCCACTCCCAGAGGAAATGTGTTCCATTTGATTTTTGATGCATTAAAGTGGTGGGCATGTATCTGATCTTGATTGTTATATATATAGAAACATGTTAGGATGGATATTGAATTATTGAGAGTTGAATGAATGATTTTATTGCAGTCTGAAATGTTGTTTATTTATGAGCCAGGATATCTATGTTTAATCATACAGCGGTAAGCTTACAAGTCTTAATCAAAGTTTAGGCTTATTATCATGTTTTGTGTCTGCGCTTCTATTTCTGCTCATGAATGGCCTTTCTCATTTATTGATTCATTTAAAATTTTTATCTCCTGCCTCATCCTTCGAGGCAGCATGGAAAGAGAAAGCAGATCCTTAAATTTCCCATCACCCAAAATGTGTTGGGAATCATATGCCCTGTTGTTTTTGTAATTTCGCCTTCCCAGATGTTGCACTAGGAGAAGGCCAGGTCGTGCAACGTAACAGGTTGACCTTCTTCCTCCACCAACAGCTGCAGCCCCCTGTACGTCTTGGAAAGCTTCTCATGATAATTGAAGGCTTCTCAAATGTTGTGAATCATATGGGGTTGCAGGAGGAGGGAATGATCACCCCAAATCAGGTAGATGAAATCATGTGCTCTGTTTGTGCAAAACTATTGCACCTGTTGTGAGGCTATCAGCCTCTCCCAGTATGAACCCATACGGCACAATATTTAGTAAGTACCTCCTATACTCTGAATCCGAACTGCAGTGTCTAAAATCCCTGGTAGAGGACAAGGATCCTGACATCACATTAAGGGTAGCCAAATTCTGTGTAATTGCCATAAAACTTAGGGAACAAATGTAATGATTAAGGTTTGAAATGATAATTTTAGGTTATATATTAGTGACTAAGATCTGATTTCTTTCCGCAGGGCCTGTAAGACAGAGTTCTTCTGCCTGGCCTTTGGCTTAGAATCAGTTTGATTCCCTCCCCCTCTTTCTTTTTCCTTTCTCCTCCTGTGAAGAGGCTGCATCCTAATGTTTTAATGTTGTATTTTAATCTTGTTTTTTAAATTGTATTTTAATCAACTTGTTTTTATTATTGGTTGTTAGTCGCCCTGAGCCCGGTCATGGCTGGGGAGGGCGGGGTATAAATAAATTATTATTATTATTATTATTATTATTATTATTATTATTATTATTATTATTATTTTATATATTTTTAACTGTTGGTATATCTGTACTGTCTCTGTTATACCTAATTGCAAATTCAAGTGTATCCCTATTGTGTTTTATGACTTCCTTGATATTGTATGTGGGCTGGAACTGGTCTGTGACCGAAATCATAAAATTCATTCACTCTGATACTCTGGAGAGGTGTTTGGGAAAGTACAGGTGGCTGCAGGTGAGATGTTAGTACAGGTAGGAAGGGGGTAGCTGTTTGTCCTGTCTGTGTCTGAGCTAGGAGACACACAGACATCTTGGCTTGATGCCCACAATCTTTCGCTAGGGTCACACTGGCTTAGGCTCATTGTGCACAATGAAAGTCAGTTATGACTAAGTCCCACTACCGTGAGTGGGATTAAACTGCACAGTTAAATGCTTAAGTCATGGGAGGCTTAGAGCTTCCAATGCAAGCCCCGCTTATGTCCTCCATGCGACGCATGCACAAATGCAGGGAGAAATGATCGCACATGGATGCAGCTGGCAGCGACCTCTGTCACTTGCTGTGCTTCTGCCAGCCACTGTTTTCCTACTTCTTTACGGTTGGCTAAAGCTTTTATCTAGCGCTTCGTTGGAGAGGGCTAGGAGAGCCCTTTTATTCTAGGAGAGATGATTACTCAACCTCACTCATGTTCTGATTTTCCTACGCTCGCACACACACACCCATTTTCCATGTTCCAGGTTTGCAGCCAATGCTGTTTCTTGAGGATCTTATGCTTTGTTTTCTTCTAATTCAGATCTGGCCTTTATAAGAGACCTGCAACTTTTTTCTCAGAGGGTGGAGTTTATCACTGTACACGGACCATTAATCCTCAATACTCAGGGGGCTGGATTTTAGGAGAGGAGTAATCCATTTCTCTTTTTAATACAATTCCCTTTGTAGGAAAAATAAATAAAAAATAAACCAGGACTGTGTTGATACTCCCAACATTGCTTCAGGCTGTAACTAAGAAGCTAACCTCAATTTAATTCCTGCTGCTTATATGTTTCATAGGCAGATGTACCAGGTCCTGTAAGTGTCTGCTGAGTTAATATTAGGTGGCGGCGGGAGCGGGGTGGGGGTGGGGGGGTGGAGAGAAACACATAGGCATTTAACGTGGCAATCTCACTGGCTCAAGAAAATGACTTGATTGTACACGTTTGGGTTTCTGAAGAGCGGTAATGAACTAGAAGACAATTATTGCACACATTATCTCATTTCATTTCTCATTTACCCAGTAAAATTGGCTTTAAAACACCAGTCCTGAAGGCTGTGTGTCGAATTTGCTTTGAAGAGCAATCTAGCGAGGACTCGCCAAGACGCGTTTCATATCTCCCCAACCACAATATTGTCCCTTATTAATCTGGTGTAACCGTAGCTGGGGGGGTGGGGGTGGGGGGCAATTGAGTGGATTCAAAGCCATAGGAGAGCAGCTGTTTTAATATTAGTTCTTTGTGAGCGTTTAGGAGGAGGGAAAATGGGCACAGTGTGGCATGACTTTGGAATTGGGCCACTCCTCTTCTGTTCATGGAGCCCCCTCCTGCATAAGGTATGTGAAGAAGTCTTCAGTTGTTCCCAAGTAAGGGAGGCATATGTTTAATTTGTACTGCTTCATTTTAAATCGAGTTTTATTATTTAGTGTAATTTATTCATACTTCATTGAATGCATTTTGAGATGTTGTGCCCTACCCTGGGACCATGTTGTGAAAGGCATGATATAAATTGGGGCTGAAGACTGTCTAGTCCCATGGTTTCCAACGTGAGGCACATGCCCCACAGGGGGGCAATTTGATTTTTAAGGTCGGGGGGGGGCAATTCGAGAATGCGTTATTAACAGTGAATGGCCTTTTAGGCTTCCTCCATGTGAATAGGAGTTCATTTTTTGAATAATAAGAATTATATGTCACCGGGGGGGTGGGGGCATCAGGATTTTAGAGATGCTTAGGTGGGGCATGGACAAAAAATGATTGGGAACCAAAAAATGGTTGGTAACCAATATGGGCTGTATCGGACCAAAAACGAGTCTGTGTTAGTGAACCAAGAACCATTATGCAAGCAAAAATGCTTTGTAAAAAAAGTGTCAACTAGGTAACACTGGTTTGCATAATAATCATAATAATAATTTATTTATACCCCGCCCATCTGGCTGAGTTTCCCCAGCCACTCTGGGCAGCTCCCGTTACAAAGCATTTTTTTTTTTTGGTGCTAAAATGCTGACGAATTTCATTGAGGCCTTTAAAATATATATGAAATCATGCCCTGGAGGTGGAAATGTGGAGGACCAAATTTAAGACTAAAAAATGGAAATTTGAAATTGTCCAATTCACCCATTCAAAACTGTTGTGTTCAGGTTCTGCCTATGGGCTTCCTATCAAAATTGGCCACTGTGAGAACAGAATGCTGGATTAGGTGGGCTTTGACCTGATCCAGGTGAGGAGTCTTCTTTTGTTCCTCATCTGGTCCATCTTCTTCTCCCCCGGTTAAATTAGGGCACAAAGGCCACGGTGCTCCCCTGTTTGTCCTCTGACAGAAGCTGGGAGAGATTTTATTTATTATTATTATTTTCTGTATCAGACAAAAAAAAAGGGAAACATGATGGAAGAGGAGAGCAATATATCAGAATGTAAAGGAGGGTGGAAGTGAACAGGGACACCATAGTTTGGTCTATTTTCTTTCTCCTTTAATGATTTCAAGAAGTATGAGGATGTTAAATTTCACATTCCCCATTTAATTGAGCAGTGAGAAGTTCAAGGGCAGCACTTACCCAGCTTTCATCTCTTCAGAATAAGTGATCACTGGATACATTATCTTGTTTTTGCAGTCTTTGGGTTTGTTTGCAAATTGACCTGTTAACCATAAGGTGGAAGCCGACTACACTTCTGCAACCGGCAAATTCACTGCCCCACATGAGATTGCCAGAGAGGCAAAGGCTTATTTTTTCATTATTCTCGAGACACAGTGAGAACTAGAGCACAAAGCAGCATAGTGAAGAGCTGAATAAACCCATAAGCTTAGAAAGTGTTACAGAAAGCCTGGAAGCTTTGGGTCATAATACAATACCACAGTATGCAACATCTTGCATGTACACATCTATGGAATAACGTCCAAATAAAGACTGAACATGACAAATGTTTGTAACTAGAAATGTACTTAGGTCTCCTCACCCAGTAATATCTCGCAAGGATGATGAAAGATTCTATCTATATTTTTTGTAGCACCCGTTAAGAAAATGCATTACTCTGTTAAGCTTTCTGCCAACATCCTTAAGTGTTTCCGTAAGGAACTCTGGTGTACAAATTTGTTTGTTATGTTTTGTAATGCAATTTGCAGCTAAAGTTCTTAAAAAATAATCAAAGGAGAGTTTCCAAAGATTGGGCTTCTGACTAACTAGATAGCCATTCTTAGCAGTATGGTGGTACCTGGGGTTACAGACGCTTCAGGTTACAGATGCTTCAGGTTACAGACTCCGCTAACCCAGAAATAGTACCTCAGATTAAGAACTTTGCTTCAGGATGAGAACAGAAATCGTGCAGCGGCAGCAGGAGGCCCCATTAGCTAAAGTGGTGCTTCAGGTTAAGAACGGACCTCCGGAATGAATTAAGTTCTTAACCTGAGGTACCACTGTACAGAGGAATTGTGGAATGGGATGCTGATGGACTGCTTCTTAGGATGCTGCAGAGGTTTTTGCCCCAAGACATCTTTGTCCCCAAAGTTGTTATAATTTTCTTGCAGCTAGTTGTTCAGCCCACTAAGAAGTTGCTCAGACCTTTCTCTGTTTCCTCTGCTGAAAGTTAATGACAAGCATGTTGTGATCATGAGTACAGGGATCTCTGGCCTTAACAGGATGCTGTTGCCCTTTCTGGAAGACCACTTCCCTGACTATGTGATTTCACCCAATTTATACTATTTTATACTAAACTGATTCCAAGGATGGTGGCTCACATCTTGGTTTTCCCGTGGCAAAGGCCGGTTTATTTGAGATAGCCATTAACAGCTTCCAGCAGTTTAAGCAGAGATAATATTCATTCCAGCATTCACTCGTTCATCTAGCTCATGATTGATTACATTAAAAGCTGTAATAATAGAAGCTTAGTGCCATTAACTCATGAGTATATATCACACTTACTGTACAAGTAATATCTGACTTACTGTGTTGCATGACAGGAGCACGCTTGCTTTCCCTGGGCAAAATGCAAGAATGGTGCAAGTTTTATTCCGTATAAAGATTGTTCTTCAAGCTTTGATGTGGGGAGTGGCAGCCACTCTACCAACATCTACATCTGCGTTTCCCAAACTTGGGTCTCCAGCTGTCTATGGACTACAACTCCCATTTTCCCTAGATAGCAGGACCAGTGGTCAGTGATGATGTGAATTGTAATCCAAAAACAGCTGGAGACCCAAGTTTGGGAAACACTGATCTACACATTCAGAAGACCCGGTGAGGATCTCTCCCACCTGAAGGATGTCTATGCACGTAAAATAATAATTTATTATTTGTAACCCCCCCCCCCCCCCACAATCTGACAGGGTTTCCTCAACCACTCTGGGCGGCTTCCAACAAAGATTAAAAATACATTAAAATGTCACACATTAAAAACTTTCCATGAACAGGGAATATTGGTATATTGGTACAGTGGTACCTCAGGTTACAGACGCTTCAGGTTACAGATGCTTCAGGTTATGGACTCCACTAACCCAGAAATAGTACCTCGGGTTAAGAACTTTGCTTCAGGATGAGAACAGAAATTGCGTGGCGGCAGTGGGAGGCCCCATTAGCTAAAGTGGTACCTCAGGTTAAGAACAGACCTCCAGAACGAATTAAGTTCTTAACCTGAGGCACCACTGTACACCCTTCCAATGTGCAACCAGTGGATGGCGTGGCTTCTCTTGTGTTGTAGGGGTGGAAACTGGGCATAACCCTGCTCCCTTAGCAACAAGTGAGGGTTATTCATATGAACACCCTCTGGATAAGCACAGAAGTCCTGGTGATTCCACTGGAACTCTATCATTCCAGTTGCTACCAACCTAGATGGCTTTCAGAGATTATTAGACAAATTCATGGGGGAGAGGGTGATCACTAGCCACAGTTGGAGGCAGCAATGCTCCTGGATATCAGTTGGCGGAAGCCATAGGAGGGGAGAATCCTGCTTGCTAGTTTTTCACGGCCATCTGGTTGGCCACTGTGGGAACAGGAGGATGGGACTAGATAGGCCAGTGGCCTGATCCAGCAGGCTTTTCTTATGTTCTTCCCATGTTTTTATGACCTTATTCTCTGAATTGTGCCTAATACCTTTGATCTTTTAAGTTCTCTTAGATCACTAGCTCACATTGTCAGAATCAGAGCAGCTGTTTATTTTGATTTTATCAACTTCCGAAGTTGGCTCACAGCACAAGTAAAAACTAAAAATGGGGAAAAGCAAGATTCCCTCTCCGGAAGATGACTGAAGTTATGACCACCAAAGTTTCATTTTCTCCATTGTCTGAAAACTATTTGTATTTTTTCCCCCTTTACCGAGTGAAGATTAGGAAATTAGTTTTAATTATTACTTATGAGGCACCATATGGCTACTCTATAATTTTGGCTTCCCATGGAGCCTTGTGCGCGTATGGAAAATGAAATTAATTAGGATTCACACTTTGAAATCTATTATTAACTTAATAAAGCTGGCAGCTTGTAGGGTGCCTTCGTACACTGTGTGATGTAATTGTTTATGATAACAAGCCACTATTTATAAAGCCGCATAGGAAATCTGACACACATGGGGAGTAAAGGTCAAGAAAGAGAGTCTACAAGGTAGATATCATTTCTATCCAAAGTAGTGCTTTTGCAATTAACTCTGCACACATCACACAAAAAAACCTTTCAGCAGCTTTGACTAAATTCAGCAGTATTTCCTTTGAAGCTGAAAACTGAAAACACAGTGGTGTGCAGTCTGCAAAGGCTGAGATGCTAGGCCATTAGGTCCTGTATATCAGCTTCCCCAACCTGGTGCCCTCTAAAAGCTCTGGCCTGCCCATCATCCCTGACCACTGGCTACAATAGCTAGGGCTGATGGGAATCATAGTCCCATGAGTAAGGAAGGCTGGTGTGCAGGGAGAATTGGGCTGGCTTCTCATGCAGTCTGCTTTGTGATTGCCTCACTAGAATCCCCTTGAATAATCAATATGTGTTTAGCTTTATGAAGTTTATGAAGTGCAGGCTCAGGAACTCTTTGCATTTAAGGCATAATTAAACTGGTCAAGTGATCTTGAGAAGGCACTCAGCATAAGCAAACATCAGGTTTGCCCTGCTCAATCAGACCGAGGTTTGTTTTCCTGTGCTGGCATTCTGTCAACTACAGTCGTACCTTGGAAGTCGGAATGGAATCCGTTCCGGAAGTCTGTTTGACTTCCAAAACGTTCAAAAACCAAATTGCAGCTTCCAATTGGCTGCAGGAAGCTCCTTCAGCCGATCAGAAGCTGCGGAAGCCCTGTTGGATGTTCAGGTTCTAAAGGAACTAGAGCCAGGGCTTTTTCTGCTGTGGCTCCGATCTGGTGGAACACTCTGTCACAAGAGACTAGGGCCCTGCGGGACTTGAATTCTTTCCTCAGGGCCTGCAAGACAGAGCTGTTCCACCAGGCCTTTGGCCAAGGCACAGCCTGACTCCCTCCCTTGGCACTTTTCGCGGAGCTCTGGCCCAATGGTTGCCAGTGGCTTGATACGAATTAATTTTATAATGAATGATTTTAGAGTGTTGTTTGTGCTGTACTTTTGTACTGTGTTATTGTTGTTAGCCGCCCTGATCCCGGCTTCGGCTGGGGAGGGCGGGATATAAATAAATTTTTTTTTTATTATTATTATTATTATTATTATTATTATTATTATTATTATTAACGTTCGCAAACCGGAACAGCCACTTCTGGGTTTGCAGCGTTTGGGAGCCAAAATGTCCGAGTTCCAGGGCGTTCGGGATCCAAGGCACGACTGTATTTGAAAGTCGGTGGCCCACAAGTGAATTGCAGCTACTTTCTGCCCAACCGTGATGTGTGTGTGTGTGTGTGTGTGTGTGTATGTATATATGTGTGTGTGTGTGTGTGTGTGTGTGTGTGTGTTTGATGCTGAAATATCACTAGGATGCAGTGGGCTTGTGTACAAGATCATTTGAAGTCTCTTATTGTTTTATGCTAAATGCTTACAAATATTTAAGCAGCTCTTAAAACTGGAGTCCATAAGGTGTTCCTATCTCTCGTCTTTATTTAGCATTCTGTAGCTGTGTGGTTCTAGAATAAATTCAACAACATATGAGTGTTTTAAGGCTGACATCTGCGCTACAGAAACGTGGCATTTAAAAAAAAAATACAAGATGTAGTATTGTTAAAGAGCTAGCAAGACTTCAGCATTCTTTTGCAATTAATACTTGATTATTTATTTTTATTTGTACGCTGGCTGCCATTGAATGTTATATATATATTTCTCTTCCTCCGTTCCCTTGTACCTTGCAGAAAATTGTGAATGCATTACACTGTCCTTTAGCTGACTCAAGCTGTGAGAATTCTTTTCTCGCGGTTCCTGATTTCCTTTGAGCGAGGGTTCTCAACGTGTCGCCACGAACCACGAGCTCCCTTCAGGTCGTCCGTGGTATGTTTGTAAAGAACACTTACAATTTCAATTCTAAAGAATTCTGTGGAATTCAAATTAGAATGCAATAAAATGCAATATAAGAAAACAAAGAAGCAATAAACATATAACTAGAACCCATGCAGCACCTAACAGTTGCTACAGCAGTCAGGAAAATATCATGAAGTGGCCTGCCTGGACCCTCAGCAATTGTCAAGTGGTCCATGGGAAAAATACTTGGAGAGCCATTGCCTTAGAGCAAAGACTCCATTGCTGAAATATGGAATAGACACATCTCAGCCATCTAAACTTCTAATACACAATAGCACAGCCAGTCTCAAACTAGTGCCCTCCAGATTTTTCAGACTACAATTCCCTTCAGTCCCAGTCAGGGCTGCCAAACCTTAGTATTTTCTCTTCAGTTTAATATGTCTGACAGGAACTTACAGAGATCCTTCCAGTTTGTACCTCTTTCCTACTCTGGGCAGTGACAATCACCCTCACATCCCCATCTCTGAAGACTTGGGTGCTCTACCTCATGTTGATCCAGATTCCCCATTGGTTTGGCTTCTGCCTGTCCACCTCAGTGTCAAACAAGATATAGATGAGGTAATTTTTTTGTTTGCTAGTTTAATACGTCTGGCATATAAGTGGAACTTGGCAGCTTGCTCAAACTGTTGGGCTTGCTAGATGTTGAATTTATATTCCTTTTTTAATATTGTGTCCTGCTTATCTCTCTCCCCATTCCCTCAATCATTAGCTTCCTAAAATAACCCCCTTATCGTTTGGGATCCTGGAGATTGACTGGTAGTTTTCAACCACTACTGTTTATCTTCCACGAGTCACACTGCTCGGGAGCATGTTCCAAGGTCTGTGCAAACACATTTGTGAGAGGATAGGCTGACTCTTAGGGACACAGGTGGCGCTGTGGGTTAAAGCCTCAGCGCCTAGGACTTGCCGATCGAAAGGTCGGCGGTTCGAATCCCTGCTGCGGGGTGCGCTCCCGCTGCTCGGTCCCAGCGCCTGCCAACCTAGCAGTTCGAAAGCACCTCCGGGTGCAAGTAGATAAATAGGGACCGCTTACCAGCGGGAAGGTAAACGGCGTTTCCGTGTGCGGCTCTGGCTCGCCAGAGCAGCGATGTCACACTGGCCACGTGACCCGGAAGTGTCTTCGGACAGCGCTGGCCCCCGGCCTCTTAAGTGAGATGGGCGCACAACCCCAGAGTCTGGCAAGACTGGCCCGTACGGGCAGGGGTACCTTTACCTTTAGGCTGACTCTTGCAGACATCTGCGACTGGAGAGAGTCTGATGGCAGGTTCCCAGTTCGTAGGATAAAAGCCTGAAGGTTGTGGGGATCCCTTCTGCTCATTAGCTTAGGGGCTCATCGGCTATTGCTGGCATCCATCTGTCTTGGGAGACAATGGGGGAGTGCGCCCATGGGCGTGAAGTCAAACCACAAACCATTGGAGAATTACAATGCCCGCTATGGCTGTAGAGATCAATATGGGAGAGGCATGTTTTGCTGCAGCTGGGGCACATGAAGGCATCTGGTTGAGTTGCTGCAGATGCATTGTGGCGTTCCTTCTCTCTGTGCTCCTCCCAGTGGTCATTCCTCCTCTGGTCACGGCTATGGATGCACAACCTGACTGTCTGTCTCCAGCACTGTGGTCATCTGCAAGGGTTTATGTTGCAAGCCTCTTGTTTGCAGACATCTTAGGTGGCAAAAATAATTTGCCTTCCTCCCCCTTCTCAGCCTAAAAATTTGGAGCGTCTACGGAGCAATTCAGAAGTTTAGTAATTATATGTTTAAAATAAAGGTGTGATACTTATTTACCGTAGATTCCGGCGTATTAGGTGACTGGGCATATTAGACGACCCCCCAAATTGGCAGCTGTGAATTTGGGGGTCCGTTTTATAAGCCCCGTCGCCTAATACGCTGGGCAGCTCCGCTCCGGGAGAAAGCCGTACCTGGCGTATAAGACGATCCCCGACTTTTTAACCTCTTTTCCGGGGTTAAAAAGTCATCTTATACACCGGAATCTAAGGTACTTAGCAAAATGGATAGCATTACAAGAGATGGGATGTGTCTGTAGTAACAATTTCCAAATTTCACTTCATATGGGAGATTGGGGCAGCCATGATTGAATGGTCCTCCATACAAGATGATTTCTCTGCACTTTATGGGGTTGAGTTCAGGTGTAACAGAAAGCCATGGCTTTTGCCAACCTCGATTAAGAACTTACACCTTACTTGAGCTTCCGTGTGTAAAACAGGAAAACCATAGTTTCGAGTTGCTTTCCTGGTTTTCCCCATCTGCTCAGTGCTTAGCATTGTCAGTTTGCTCCCATCTCTATAGTGAAGCAGCCTGTTGAGTGGAGCAGTTTGTGTAACCATGGTTTGTCAGTGAAATAGCAGCAACCCCGAAATAGCAGCAAAACATAGTTATCACAAATTGTAGTGTCAAACAAGATTCAAACCACAGCATCAGATTCCCAAGCAGCACCAAACCAAACCACAATTTGTGCGCTTAACCGATTTCAGACGCTAAAGCAAACCATAGTTTTGTTTTATGTTTGAACCCAACCTGAATATAAAGGAGAAGAGTTGTAACCTAGCATTCTTCTTTCTAATGATCTATGTGCATGAAACTCTTTTAAAAAAAATAGAACTAGGCATTTAAGTTACAGGTAAACAATACAGTGTTACCTCTGGTTAAGAACTTAATTCGTTCTGGAGGTCTGTTCTTAACCTGAAACTGGTCTTAACCCGAGGTATCAGTTTAGCTAATGGGGCCTCCCGCTGCCACTGCACAATTTCTGTTCTCATCCCGAAGCAAAGTTCTTAATCCGAGGTACTATTTCTGGGTTAGCAGAGTCTGTAACCTGAAGGTCTGTAACCCGAGGTACCACTGTAATGAATACCTGTCATGTACCCATTATGTCCACCGGAATGCTCTCATCAAAGTTGTCTTTTATTTTAAAACAGTTTTTGGAGATGGGCTCAAGATTTGTATGTTGCAGAATTACCAGTGCTCAGTTTATTATTTGTTCTGGTGTATATTAAATTATAAAATGGTGGAGCCTGCTTCTGAGGAGACTTCATCTCTTTGCAGTAGTTAATATGTACCAGTTGCCTCGGGGCCATAATATTTCTCTCTCTCTCTCTTGTACTGTTTAATGCAGTCACTTTTCAATGGTGAAGTGGGGGAGCTCAGTGCTGTGAATGCTAGCAAATAAAAACTCTTGGCAGATTCCCCTCACACCCTTCAATAAACAGGGCAATAAGACGCGTTCGGAAATAAATATATGCCTCACTTTCCTTCTGCAGTGTTTCTGTATATAATTAGTCTGCGGTTCCCCGCCCCCTCTTTGTTTTGTTTTCCTCCTTTTGAATATAGCCCATGCATCTATAAGCAGTGGCATCTATAAGGAGTGTCCCTCGGTAGCTTGGGTGAACTGTGTTCCCTCGATTCTCGATGGCGTTAGACATGAAAATAAGCTTTTGACCAGCAATTTCCAATTACTCAGCCCTCACTGCACAAAAAAGAAACATCATAACGAATTCCCGTCAGATTTCCACTCCCCTCCCCAATCCCTTTCATTTTTATTCCTTTTATTTATTTTTTTGCTCTCCTTGTGTCTCTGTGTGAAATTTGCCCCTAAGCAGAAAGGTCAGCACAAGGACAGCGAGCCAATTTAGTTCTGTTTAGATCATCCAAAGAAGACTTGAAAAGTACACAAATCTCTTTGCACAGAGATGGGCTCCGTCCTCCCTGTGTCTCATATTTGACTGCTCACATCTATCAAATGGATGCCAAGACTCCACAGGTGATTTTTTTTGGGGGGGGAGGGGGGTCATCGCTTGCCCTGTGTGAAAGAGCCGGGCAGGTGATGACAACATCTTTACTTACACATTGCCCCGTCTTCTACCTCCTCCTGTGCTGTTCATATAAGCAGCTTTCTCTCCATAGAACATTTGCTTGTTGGATTCAATGTATTCTGTTGCGTGTTGAGGTCCCCAAGCCACCCCCCAATAACCCACACATCACACATCAATTTTGGTTTGGGTTTTTGGCACGATTTTGGCCACAACTTTATTTAAATACATCCAAGTGAGTGGTTGCTTAGGCATTGGTTCAGACTATCTGTCCTTGCCCAGGGGACAGGACTGACTTCCGGATTCCAGTGGAAGCCAGTCAGGGTAACAAATTTTGGGGAGAAAATGAAGCTGGGCATCAGTCCCTCACTTCTCACCCTCATGCTCCTGGTGGCTTGCACGGCCCAAGTCCGATGCCAGGGACAAGGACGAAAAGAATGGCAAGCCCCTGGATTCCTTTAATGGAATCCCCTTTCCGCACCACCATTGGAGGGGTAGGCACTTACCCCTCCACCAACCAATTTGAACCAATGCCTAACCGCCAACCTTACAAGTTGTGACGATTTGCTACGCAGTAGGCAAAACCAAATACCACCAGCCAAACAGCCAAATGGACAAATTCCTACCAGGCCAGGCCCCTGCCTGAAAGCAGACTACCCCATGACAGGCATAGCAAGGTCAAGCGAACAACCCCCCCCCCCCAATACAGGGAGGTTGGGCGGGTGATCCGGTGCAAGCAGCCAAGAGAACGCTCAAAGTTGGGCGACCAGTATTTAAAACCTCTGACCCCTCCTTCAAAATTGGCAACGAGCAGTTCTCCCCAGTGTCCCGATTAACCAATTCATTGCCTGGGTCCCTCTACGAATCCGCCCAGCAACCATGGGGTGGCTTGTATCCCCCACCGCAACACGTGCTCTCTGCTAGGGAGAACACGTTTTGTAGTGTGTTTTTTCTTTCCCTCCTGCTGGTGGGTGAACTACTCTACCCAGGTTTGGAATTCAAGTCTAAAAACATTGTAATCTCCTCCTCTTCCTCCTCCAAACTAACCCCTCTTTCGTTCTTTCCTGGCCTGTGCAATTTGGACTCTCCTCCAGAACACCTTCACAATGGTACCTCTCTTACTTTCAAATCCCTTCTCAGAACTCACATTTCCCACGACACCTTTGGCACAATTCCTTTGTCCCCAGACCCTACAATCCTAGATAACTGTAGCTGAAACAACATGCGTGTGCTATGCTTGCCCGCATCACCCTTTCCTTCCTTTGTTGCCTTTCTATGCAGTGATAGGAGTTTTTCTAGGAACTGTAGAATTGCATTGGAATATTTTCAGTTTGCACTGGGATATTTTCTGGAGCTCTAAGGTAGGGTTACCAGATGTCCCTGTTTCCTGGGAACAGTCCCCGGATTTACAAATCAGTCCCCATACAAAATCCTATCACTCCTACTGAAGTTAAAAAGTGTCCCCGGATTCATTGGGGGAAAAAATTGGTAACCTTATCTAATGAGTGATCTAATTCAGCATGTTTATATTATTGTATTTGGTAAACAAAGTTAGAATATTTGAAACTGCCAAGCTTCCGTAATATTTAAATAAGATTTAAATATTATTTTTATTTTTATTTTCAGTTGACTTCCATGTGTTGTTATAATGAACCTACGACCCCTCCTCACACCCAAAAAGAACTCACGAAGGTCACCAAAATAAAACTTTGCCACACCAAGTTCAGATACCTAGGGGTACAAATAACCAGAAACCTCAATAAATTGTACCTCCACAACTACAAGCCCCTGTGGCGACAAATTAACAAAGACCTAAAGAGATGGAATAACATGAATTTCACTCTCTCAGACAAAATAGCCATGATCAAAATGATCACACTCCCAAAACTAACCTACCTATTCCAAACCCTCCCAATCTGGATCCCCTCAACCCAACTTCGCAGTTGGCAGAGAAAAGTACACTCTTTCATCTTCTCACATAAAAAACCAAGAATAAGCTCCAAATACCTGCACCTCCCCACCTCAGAAGGAGGATGGGGAATCCCCAACATAGAAGCATATTACAATGCCAACCAAATACGCCATATAATCCCATATATACTAGAAGATGAGACAAAACAATGGGTACACCTAGAGAGGGACACAATTGAAAACACCTGCACCACAACATACCCACTCCTCCCAAACAAACTAAAGAAAATTCCCACAACGCTTAACAGGTACACACAGACCATGCTCAAAGCATGGAAAACACAAATAGGCAAACTATCCCCAAGCCCATCCCCACTAATCCCCCTGGTGCACCACCCATTATTCTACCATGCAGCACAAAACCTCCAGACAAAAACCTGGCGAACCAAAGGCTTATATCGCCTAATAGACTTTTATAAAAATAACAAACCCTTGTCAACACAAGAAATACAAGACAAACTAGAAGACACCCAAATGACCTGGTTAACACAACACCAACTACATGCCCTCTTAAACAACCCAACAGTAAAATCAGCAGCAACTAGGCCCCTGACAACCTTCGAAAACCTCCTCCTAACAACAAAGGGAAACGGTAAAGGGACGGTATCCGCAATATACAAAATACTACTCCAAAATCCCGCAAATCCCCTAGACGCAATCAAAAAACAATGGGAGAATGACATAGGCTATGAGATTAACCCCACTCAATGGACCAGAATGTGGTCTAAACCCCCCTTTAAATCCATATCAACGAAAAGAAAAGAACTCACACTGAAACTCACCTACAGGTGGTACCTAACACCAAGGAAACTAGCGCTAATACACCCAGGAACCTCACCAAAATGCTGGAGAGGGTGCACCTCCACATGCACATACCTCCACATGTGGTGGGAGTGTCCCAAAATTCAACTATTCTGGACAACAGCCATACAAGAAATATGTAAAATAACTAAGCAAGTAATAGACATCACCCCAGAATTGGCCCTACTAAACATCTTCCAAGACAACAATGCCCATTTACACCACAAAGAACTCATAACCCACCTGCTCTCAGCAGCCAGAAACATCATAACCAGACACTGGAAAGACCTGTCAGGAGTAAGCATGGACCAATGGTTCCAAATAGTATGGGAAACAGCCCTACTATAAAAATTAACTAATAAACTGAAACTGACACGGGGACAAACAGAAGAAGACGCCTTCACCCCGGTATGGCTCCCCTTTATCACATACACAGCCCAACAGGACAATGACAATAATCCACCAACAGCATACAAATCAATATGGCTAACCTGATCCAAAACACCCACCCACCTCACTCACACACGAAAACAAAGATCACCACAGCCAATCACAAGCAAACAATCACACCCTAGGCCAACCCCAACCTCTCTCACCACCAAAGGAACACAAGTGAACAACACAGGCAACGCTGACACCAAACTCTACATACATTAAACATAATAGAAACACCACCACCTGACCCCACCCCCATCCATCTTCCCTCTCCCCACCCCCCCTTTCTTTTTTCTTTCTGTTTTCTTCTCCCCCTAATGCCTCAACAAATGAAACAGATTTGTAAAAACGCTACGTGGAAGAAGAAGGAAAAAAAAAATACGAGGCACTACACTTCTGTAAAACAAGAAAATCCTTAATAAAAAATATTAAAAAAAAATAATGAACCTACGAAACGGCCATGGTTTGTTTGTTTGTTTGTTTTGTAGAAAAATAAAGCACTTTAAAAATTGTGTGCCCCTCACCACTCTGTTCCTATGTCAGATTTTTGATTGTTAGACTCTGGGTGCAGGGTCTTGTCTGCTTGGACTTTATAAAGTGCACCTGCCCCAATCTATTGGAGTGTGTTGATTTATTACATAGCAGTAGCTTTTGCAATGTGGTCTATTCTCCTCGCTTGGACTACGATGAGAGGTTTCTGGCCACCAGAGCTCCCAGGCTTGTCTGCCATGGATAAGAGGTTCCCATTGCAATCCAGTGCATGTCTCCTCGGAAGCGAACTCCATTGTCATCAATGGGACTTGGTGTGTGTTGGATTATAGCCTCAGTTATGCTTTGCCATCCTCACAGTAGGGCCCAAGTGCTCTCTCAGGCATATACAGTGGTATCTCTACTTACGAACACGATCCGTTTTGGGGTGCCGTTCGCACCCTGAAAAGTCCGTAAGTAGAGTGCTGCTACTGCGCGTGCGTGAAGCGCGATAGGGTGCTAGTGCGCGAAGCGCGCAGATCACTTCTGTGCGTGCGACAAAACTGGAAGTAAACACTTCCAGGTTCGTGGCGTTCGTAACCTGAAAAGCCACAATGTGAAGCAAACGTAACACAAGGTATGACTATACTTTCTTAAGGAAAACTTATTTCTATTTTTTAAAAAAAAATAGAGAGAGGGGGGGAAAGATGTATATTCACAACGCTATTCTAATTCTTCATTTTCTAGAGTTGGAGATAAATAAAAATTCCCCCCGTGAATTCCGCAGTTCAGCCATGCATAAAGAAGCAGGCTAAAAAGCAACGGTTCTCTCTCCCCCTCCCACCTCCCAGCTCTGTTCTGCCATCATTACAAAAGACGAGGGGGGGGGGGGAGAAAGAAATCAGTCCAGGAGCACAGGTGTGCATATTGTTTCTGCTAGGGGCAAGAGCTGTGTATTTCGTTCTTAATGACTACTTGATTTCAACACTGCCTACTTCATGATGCATAAAAAAGTTATCCTCCAAGCTGCATTATAATAAATGCTATTATGAATCTGAAGACACAGCTGAGCAGTCTTTCGCTGCTAACGTTTATCTGCATTAATGATAATAATAATTTTAAAAGAAAGAAGGAAGGAAGGCGGGGAATACCTCCTGTGTGACTTCCCTTTGTCTGCTCATGTAGCTGTTATGGGTAGACATAGGGGACTGGCTTACCCGTTTTCCCAAGCATGATTGGCTCCATCATAGCCTCCAATGGTAGCTGATCATAGCACCTCTACCTGTTTATCACATCTCTTGCTGGAACCTAAATGCTTTATGTGCAGGTGAGTTTCAATGCGACAAGGATATTATGGTGACCACCATGAAAATTAGTTTAGTAGCAGTACTAAGCAGGCATAGCTAAGGTTGGAGGCAGGGGATGGCATTCAGCTAATGTCTCTCATTAGTGCAAGGATTTCTGCTTCTGCAACAGACTTTCTTCCTCCTGCACATACCCCATGCTCTGGAAGGTTGGAAGAATCCCGAGAACATATTTAGGGGGGAGGGAGGGCAAGAGTTCTTGCATTGGTGGGAATCTGTACCCCAAGCACTGGAGTTTGGCTTGATACAGATCAATGAGTATTATCCCAAAGCACAAAACAACAGCACCAATTTGTTTTGTTGATTGTTGAAATTACTACTACTACTACTACTACTATATTTATTTATACCCCACTTTTCCCCTGGATGACACTCAAGGCAGCCAATAGATAAAAAAGAAGAATCACTAAAAACATGGGGGGGGGGAGAGAAAACATTAAAAAAACAATTAAACCTTAATAGAATTAAAACTCTATCATCTATCTATCTATCTATCTATCTATCTATCTATCTATCTATCTAGAAATACTGCCCCCCCAATGAGGCCAAAATGTTTAGGGGTATGCATACCCCTGCGTAACCCCAGGAAAAAGCAGTGTGTGTGTGTGTGTGTGTGTGCACGCGTGTGTGTGTTTAAAATATACTCATAATTAGACTAAAAACTGTTTCATTAACCCTGTCATTAAAAAGTAGTCAGCTCCCAGACAAGAAAGTCTTCAGTTGCTGACAGAAGGAAAACAAGGAGGGAGTGTGGCTTCTCCAAGGAGGGAATTCCAGAGCCTGGGAGCAGCCACCGAGAAGGCCCCGTCCTGCATGCCCACGACGTGTGCCTGTGAGAGAAGCCAAGACCGAGAGAGGGGCCTCGTGCAAATATCTTAATACCTGGGCAGGTTTTTCAGGTAGCAATCTCATATAGATTGGACCAAAGGTGTGTAGGACATTATAGGCCACAACTAGCACTTTGAATTGTGCCTGGAAACAGATCAGCAGCCTGTAGATAAGGGAGTTGTATTCTCCTGATGGGACGCAAGTGGCGCTGTGGGTTAAACTGCAGAGCCTAGGATTTGCCGATCAGAAGGTCGGCGGTTTGAATCCCCGCAAAGGGGTGAGCTCCTGTTGCTCGGTCCCTGTTCCTGCCAACCTAGCAGTTCGAAAGCACCTCAAAGTGCAAGTAGATAAATAGGTACCGCTCCGGCGGGAAGGTAAACGGCCTTTCTGTGTGCTGCTCTGGTTCGCCAGAAGCGGCTTAGTCATGCTGGCCACATGACCCGGAAGCTGTCCGCCGGCTCCCTCGGCCAATAAAGTGAGATGAACACTGCAACCCCAGAGTCGGCCACGACTGGACCTAATGGTCAGGGGTCCCTTTACCTTTACCTGTTCTCCTGATAACCAGCTCCAGTCGACAATCAGGCTACAGCTCTTTGAGCCAGCTAAAGTTTCTGCAGGACCGTCTTACCCATAGGCATTAGGGGTGTGGGGCAAGAGTCCGGGGCCTGAGAGTCTGGGGAACAGCCCACCGTCGGTCAGAGTGCCGCAGCGGGCTCTTCTTGTCTGCACTGCGAGTTTGGGGACAACCGAGCCTGCGAGACGCTGAGGTAGCCGGCTGGCTCTGCCCCCCTGTGTGCCTGGGACTGGGCAACCGGGGGGGGGGCGCCGTGCGGCTTTTTGCACCCCGGCGCTGCATATGCTTAAGACAGCCCTGAGTTTCTGAGCACTTTCCAAAGGTAGCTCCATGTAGAACACATTACAGTAATCCGAACGGTATGTAACTAAGGCATGTGTCACTGTTGCTAAATCAGGCGTCTCAAGGAGAGGGTCCAAAGCTGTAACTGTGCAAATGTCCTTCTGGCCGCCAGAGAAACCATGGCCATCACCATGCTCAGGTCTGAGTCCAGGAGTACATGCAAACCATTGTGTCTTCAGGGTTAGTGTTATCCCATCCGGTGCAGGCTGAATCTTGATTCCCCGTTTTGCCTTCTGACTGACTGAAAGCACATCTGACTTGTCAGGATTAAATTTCAGTTTCTTCACCCTCTTCCAGTCCATTACTGAGAACGGACACTGGTTTAGAACCAAAACAGCGTCCTTGGATTTAGGTGGAAAGGAGAAATAGAGCTGGATGTCATCAGCATGCTGGCGACACCAAGTCCCAACGCTCTCCAAGCAGTTGCATGTAAATGTTAAATAGCATAGGGAAACCTTGAGGGACCCCATAGGCCAATGGCCAAGATATCAAACAGGGTCACTCAGGACCACCTTCTGGGTTAACTGCTCCAGGAAGGAACAGAACCACTTTAAAACAATGCCTTCAAGTCCTATCCCAGCAAGTTGGCCCAAAGGATACCGTGGCTGATGGTATCGAAAGCCTCTGAGAAGTCCAGCTGCATGAACAGGGACACACTCCTGCTGCCCAGTTCATTGGCAGTCATCCACCGAGGCAACCCAAGCCATCTCTGCCCCATAACCTTGCATGAAACCAGATTGAAATGGATCTAGATAATCAGTCTCCTCCAGAAACACCTAGAGCTGAGATGCCACCACACTCTCCAGTACCTTGTCCCAAAATGAAATATTGGTATCTTCAGTATTCACCAGCATAGCTGCTGAGTCCCTCTCTGCAAGATTCAAGATGGCAGTGTGAGCCTTCTGGTAAGGTTTGCCTTATTACTGTGTTCCTTACATCATTGATACCACATCTGTGATAGCTGAACTAATTCAGGAAAGCATTAGCACTGTTAGAGTACTACTACTACTTTATAATTTGTACCCCGACCATCTGACTGAGTTGCCCCAACCACTCTGAGCAGCTTCCAACATATATGAAAACATAATAAAACATTACACATTAAAATATATATAGTTATATAGTTACTCAGATCCTTGAAATCATTTCACAGGGTGGGTGCCACTACCGAGGAAACCCTCTGCCTGGTTCCCTGTACATATCCTTTTGTACATATCCTCTTTGGTTTCACCCACTACTATTACTAATACAAGGTTGTGATGTCATATCCTACTGGAGCCAGGCTGACTGGAGCTGTTGGAAATTATAGGTCAGGGCACCAGCTTGCAGAAGGCTTTCATATACAGTGGTATATGAATGGTTACATACGCTTCAGGTTACAGACTCCACTAACCCAGAAATAGTACCTCGGGTTAAGAACTTTGCTTCAGGATGAGAACAGAAATCGTGCTCCGGCGGCACGGCAGCAGCGGGACGCCCCATTAGCTAAAGTGGTGCTTCAGGTTAAAAACAGTTTCAGGTTAAGTACGGAACTCCAGAACGATTTAAGTACTTAACCCGAGGTACCACTGTACCAGACAACTAATTAAGCACATTCCTGTGCTAGAATCCATGACCCCAGAAGGTTGCCATGTACACATAGCCTTTTGCCACATAGAAGAGGTACTTTGCGGCAGTCAAGGTACACCATAGTTGAATTTATCTGGCTTCCCCCTCCTCAGTTTTTAATATTAGTGAAGTGTGTAATAACAGATATGAAAACAATTAATAACATTGGCTGATGGAATCAAGAGACTGGGTAATTTATCATTATGGATTTTAATGAGGCCTACAATCTTGTAATAAATACACAACATTTTGAAGAGGTTGGAGTTATATATATATATAAAAAGATGATTAATCTGTCTTCAGTTCTGAATCGAGGGAGGGGAGAATGTATGGGGCAGGATCTGGAAACCTGTATGGAAAGGCCTGGCTGAATCTGTGGGGGATGAAACGTAACTGGGATTGCTTAGAATGTGGGCGGCATCGATTTAAAAATAAAAAAACCGTGCAAGTTGCTACGTAGGCATTTAACATAAATATGACACTGCCGATTTCTGCTTGTGAGTGGGAGGCTGATCTCTGTCTTGTAGAGAAACTTCAATTTCACACCTCAGTTTCATTTATTCACTTGTTATTTGTGGGAGTGCTATCTTTATAAAAGCAGAGGCTGCTTTTGCATGCAGGTGTCTTGGCCACCATTCTGGATCTTCTTCCTTGGAAGAGGAGCAGGGGAGGGGAAAAGAATTGCCACTTCCTCTTGAAATATTATTGGTGCTGCAGTCTCTCTGTGTCTTGAAGAGTCATCAGCTCCCAGGTTAGGTTGTCATCCTTTATTCTGGCCCCAGTCCCCTGCCTATAACAGCAGAAGAGGCTTTTCTTCTGCTACTTGTATCTCTATGCCAGGAAAAAAAAATTCACCTGCTAGGTTTCTGTGATAGGAATATAGCCCATATAAATAAAAGGCCCAGGAGTGTAAAGGGGCCATTGTTTTTTTTAAAAAATACATTTGTATCCTACTTTTCTCCCAAGGAGCTCAAAAGTGACGTACAGTTGTACCTTGGATTTTGAACGGCTTAGTTGCTGAACATTTCGGCTCCTGAACGATCAAAAACCAGTTTTTGAAGGTTTTTTTTGGAAGCCAAATGTCTGATGTGGCTTCTGTGGCTACTGATTGGCTGCAGGAGCTTCCTGTAGCCAATCAGAAGCCACGCTTTGGTTTCCAGACGTTTTGAAAGTCGAACGGACTTCCAGAATGGATTCTGTTTGACTTCCAAGGTACGAATGTACTTGGTTCCTCCTACCCTCTCCTCGTTTTTTCCTCCCAACAATCCTGTGATGTAGGTTAGTCAGAGAAACTGTGATTGGCCTACGGTCACCCAGTGAGCTTCATGGCTGAGTGGAGAATTGAACCTGGTTCTCCTGTGCCCTAGTCTAATTCTTTAAACCACTGTACCGCCCTATTCTTTTTGTTAAAACCCTATTCTTTTTGTTAGCTACCGTATGGTCTGTACAAAAGGGGGAATATAAATCCCTAAATAAATAACTGGATCGAGCATTCATGAGAGCTTATTTAAAAGTTTTAATAGTTGTTTGATTATTTTAGTACAAGTGGCTCCACCCCATAATAGCCCAATAACACACTCATATCATGGGATGTTATTTATGTGTAGAGAGTAAAATATTTTTGTTGCTATTCTTGCAGCAGGCTGTAAACTCCCATCAGTGTGAATGGAATATTAGAACAATGTGTAGGTAGGTAAAATTAGCAACCCCACATCAAAACCTCAGTCACTGTTCTCACCCAACCATATTGTTTCGTGATCAGGAATCCAGCAGTTAAATAGACACAGCAGTGGGCTGAAAACAAGCTGCTCGTTTCTGCTCCAGGCGTTTCCAGTGGACCAGAGCAATCATAGTTGCTAAAGTAGGTCCAATTTTTATTGATTCACAATAAGCTTTCATTATAGTATGGAGTCCTGTTGCAATTTCAAGGTGCAGCACTTCAATTTGTATTCACAACACTAAAACGCAAGGAGATGTATTGTAAAATCTAATACCCAAGGTTTTGTCCCTTGAAAGAATTGCTCTGTATAGATTTAATTCATTTGCTGCGACGGGTCGGCCCAGACTGAGAACAAGTCTTTTGAATTGGACACAATCCTCCAAACAAGCACTCCTTTCATCTAGTTGCCACTGAAATGAACTAGAGCTAGTGGGTTTAGAACTTGCTTCCAAGACTACATTTCTCTCAAACCTTTAGCTCATGGGTTGAGTGAGGGTGTAGCACAGGGTAGACAAACAAATACAAACCAGCCCTTTGTGCAGAGACAGGAAGGAGACTGGCCTACTGTAAGAATGAGGTGCAGATCTGATCTCTTGTTGTCAAGGCTGAATTAGATAACAGGCAAATGTACTTTCAAAGGAGGCATAACGAACATTGTGTATTATGTCCTGTGCCACAAGTGCTCTGCTTTCACTGCAAACCTGACAGACTGAACTCTCTGTTTGGGGGACAGTTCCTTGGCTGCAGGGCCAGCCTGCCTTGGTGTTGTTCATTCTCAGGGAAACCAAAATGCTTGTTTACAAAGCTATTGTATTACCAACCTTACTATATGCTTGTGAAACATGGACCACTTATGAATGCCATCTCCAACTCCTCAAAAGATTCCATCAATGGTGTCTCCAAAAAATTTTACACATCACTTGGGAAGACAGGCGAACTAATATCAGTGTACTGGAAGAAGCAAAGATCACCAGTGTTGAAGCAATGATTCTTCAATATCAACTTCGTTGGACTGGTCATGTTGTGCAGATGCCTGATGATTGTCTTCCAAAGCAACTACAGTAGTACCTTGGGTTACATACACTTCAGGTTACATACGCTTCAGGTTACAGACTCCGCTAACCCAGAAATAGTACCTTGGGTTAAGAACTTTGCTTCAGAATGAGAACAGAAATCGTGCTCTGGCGGCACGGTGGCAGCAGGAGGCCCCATTAGCTAAAGTGGTGCTTCAGGTTAAGAACAGTTTCAGGTTAAGAACAGACCTCCGGAACAACTTAAGTACTTAACCCGAGGTCCCACTGTACTCTATTCCAAACTTAAAAATGGAAAGCATAATGCTGGTGGTCAACAAAAGAAGTTTAAAGACTGTCTCAAGGCAAATCTAAAAAAATGTAGTATAAACACTGACAACTGGGAAACACTGGCCTGTGAGCACTCCAGTTGGAGAACAGACTTTACCAAAGGTGTCACAGAGTTTGAAGACACTCAAACTCAGAATGTAAGGGAGAAATGTGCTAAGAGGAAAGCACGCTTGGCAAATCCACACCGTGATCAACTCCTGCCCAGAAACCAGTGTCCCCACTGTGGAAGGACGTGTGGATCCAGAATTGGCCTCCACAGTCACCTACGGACTCATTGTTAAAACTGTGTTTATGGAAGACAATCTTACTCGGATACAAGTGATTGCCAAAGAAGAAGAAGAATGTTGTTCAGCTGACTGATCCCAAAGGGCCATTTCTTACCTATCAAACTCTGCAAGGGCCCTTTTTTCTAAGCCCCTGCTCCCAGTCCCCGTCCTGTTCCCACTGTGCAATTGCTTCTCTTCTTTGTTTGCTGTTTGAGGACTCACCACCTGCCTGCTGTGGACCATGCAATGTTTTCAGCCCACTTTGATTCCCACAACTGGACTACCTAGAGTATGGCCCTTGCTGAGGACCGACAGCTAGCCGTGCAGCTGTTTAGACAGTAGCTGCTGTTAAGCAATCTCCCTGCTTCCCAGAACCATACCTGAAAGAGCATTTTTCTGCTCACAGCAGCCAAAGATCTTTCTCCCTACACATGAATATTAAGGTTCCTTTTCAACCTGTAGGATTTTTCCAACCCTGTAAGATTTTTTTACATGGCATAATTGGCCAGCATTCTTTTCATTTCTTTATAAAATTTATATCCTGGCCTTCCTCCCAAATCCATTGAATTTCAGAAGACCCTGGGGGTGAACCATATTAATTTGGCTTCCATCCCTCTGAAACGGTGGAGGGTGGCACTGTGGGTTAAGCTACAGAACCTAGGACTTGCCGATCAGAAGGTCGGCTGTTCAAATCCCCGCGACGGGGTGAATTCCCGTTGCTCAGTCCCTACTCCTGCCAACCTAGCAGTTTGAAAGCACATCAAAGTGCAAGTAGATAAATACACTCCGACGGGAAGGTAAACAGCGTTTCCGTGCACTGCTCTGGTTCGCCAGAAGTAGCTTAGTTAGCTGGCCACATGACCCAGAGGCTGTACGCCGGCTCCCTTGGCGAATAAAGCGAGATGAGCGCTGCAACCTCAGAGTCGGTCATGACTGGACCTAATGGTCAGGGGTCCCTTTACCTTTTACCCTCTGAAAGGTGGGGGTTCTTTACCAAAAGACCTCACTGGTCTGACCATGACAATAATGTTATTCTACCACCCTGCATCTTTTTTAGATGGTCACTCTCACACCTTGGGGCAGAGACCATATGTAGAGTATGACCCATGGACATCCACAGAGAGGATTAGAGGACATACCTAGCTGCCCATGCCTGGTGATTGATAACATCTAGATTCCCAGCTTTCATTTTAAAAAAGTTTCTCCCAATTGCAGAATGTAAAAGACAGGCAAATGTACAGGCACTTTGCTGGTGGTTCAGACACTCTAGAGAGGGCTTTTTTTACCATAAGCTGTAGAATCTGCTGAATTCCATTCAGCCAACCTCATCTTATAGCAGGGCTACAAATTTCTATGTCTTCTCCCTTCAATTCAGTGGAGATTCATATATATATGAGGTTAGCCAATCATCCTGTTGTAATAATATAATATAAATTCTCAGGAAAGTTTTTCCATGGCTAATAATGCATTTTTAAGATTTGCTGGTACAATACTTAATGACTGAACTGGTTACAAAAGCAATGCACTTCTAACAAGCATTTGACTTATTTTACTAATTTGTTGTTGTTGTTTTTTACTTTGGAGCTCTACAAACACACTAATGTGTTTCACAGTATGTCTTATTGGCCAGAAGACGGGACTAGCAATTGATTGAGAGGCCTTAATTGCAAAGTGAAGGAGTGTTGAGAATGCTACATTATATTGCACTGTAGCACATCCCCTGGTTGTAAATATCAATATGACATTAGTTGTGCCAGCCACTTTCTAAAATTACATAAAATCTGGGCTTTCTTTTCAGCTGGAGCTCACCGGAATTCAGTTCCGGGACTTCTCGGGTCAGCACCATTGCCATTACAGTGGTACCTCGAGTTACAAATGCCTTACAAACGCTTCAGGTTACAAACTCCGCTGGTGGCGCTGTGGGTTAAAGCCTCATCGCCTAGGGCATGCCGATCGAAAGGTCGGCAGTTCGAATCCCTGCGGCGGGGTGCGCTCCCGCTGCTCGGTCCCAGCGCCTGCCAACCTAGCAGTTCGAAAGCACCTCCGGGTGCAAGTAGATAAATAGGGACCGCTTACCAGCGGGAAGGTAAACGGCGTTTCCGTGTGCGGCTCTGGCTCGCCAGAGCAGCGATGTCACACTGGCCATGTGACCCGGAAGTGTCTCCGGACAGCGCTGGCCCCTGGCCTCTTAAGTGAGATGGGCGCACAACCCCAGAGTCTGTCAAGACTGGCCCGTACGGGCAGGGGTACCTTTACCTTTACCTTTAATCTGGAAGAGTTACCTCGAGTTGAGAACTTTGCCCCAGGAAGAGAACGAAAATTGTGTGCCAGCAGCACAGCAAGAGCAAGAGGCCCCATTAGCAAAAGCACACCTCTAGTTAAGAACAGTTTCAGGTTAAGAACGGCTCTCTGGAACGAATTAAGTTCATAACTAGAGGTACCACTATATAAGAAAACAAGGGAGGCATACAATTGTGAGTTCTGGCACCTGATTTTTTTATTTAAATAGCAATACAGTATAGGGTTTTTTCCCACTTTCTCACACAGAGACATACATATACATGCAGGGAAAGAGAGAGACATCCTGTATGTAGTTAGAAAAAGATTTTTTTCTCTTAGAATTATTTGTAGATTTATTGGAGCTGAACGATAGACGTTAACTGAAGAGATCCATTTTAATGTTGTTTCCTGAATATGGGCTTATTTCATTTCCATACAAAGCCTGTTAGAAGCTGCGCCTTTCTTTTGTGCATCATCCTGCGAGGACAGTCGAACCATGTATATATTTTCGGATACAATTAAATTTCCTGTGTGAGGTACTCTTTCCTAACGCAATCTGGGAATTCAGGCAGGAGACAACACGGAAAGCGCGGCGGCAAATAGGAATTGGTTGTGGTGCGCTTTGTGAGAGTCGGATCTTTAAATAAAATGGAAACGGCGACACTGGAGGAGCGAATCAGCTTGGTAAATACTAAACCATCAGGCCTAGTTACTGTAAAATAAGATTTGGCTGGTTTACTTCATTTTCCAGAGCTTGGGCAAATAACTGTGGAATTAAATTACTCCATGTCACTTTCCCCTAGGGTGTCAGGAACCTGTTTGTAAAGTGTTCCGCTAAGTCGCTATATTGATTAGTACTTGAGGCCTAACCTTTCCATAGTTATGCTTACTTTCCTTATGCACTTATTTATGGCTTTCATACTTGTTGCCGTGAAAGTTCTTTCACGGCCTTGATGCTCTTTTGGCAGGTTCACTGAAGTTTTGTTGTTTTTTTTAACCACCTCTTTCATCCCTCCCTTACCCCTCGCTCTCAGTCTGTCTTCTCTCCTTATTTGTTGTTGCCAAGTAAAAAGTAATCAGTATGCAGGCTATGAATGCAACTGACTTGGCCTGAAGAGCCTGTGGCACAAAGGGTAATGATCGCAGTCATAATTGACAGCACTTACCATGGTGCATACAAGGCTTTCATTGTCGGGATGGTTAGCGACTCAAAGTAATCTAATTAAATGCTCGTAGCGTCTATTAACAATGCCAAAATAGATGTTTTATCACAGCGGACGGAGCAATTCCTGGCTTTTGCTATCGTCAGTTGGAAAGTGGCTTATTTTTAAAAAAATCATCTTAATAATTTGTATGCTTAGACAACACAGATATGAAACTGGATTCATTTTTTATTTGATTTTTTTGGTTGCATTTAAATTTCCTTGTTATGTGCCTTTTGGCGGCATGAATTATAGAAAAGCTGGGGATGGGGGAAAGCGGGGGGTGGGGGGTATTGGAATGCACGGCAGATCTTCAAGGGGAAGGATTTAAGGTTCAAAGTGATAGGTGTCAAAAAATAAGTGCTTGGGAAGCAGATCTTTTCTAGTGCACACCTCCTACAAGCTGTGTGGAGGGGAGAATGTAATTTCTTTTCCTGGCTTAAATTTTATGCTTTTATAATAGGAAAACACACACACAAAATTTAACTCATCAATCCCGTTGCAAGCTCTGTATGCATAGATCTCCTAGGATTCTCAGTAACAAGCCAGATATGATGCAGGAATGCTGAATCTTAGATCTCCCACTTCTTTTATAGCAGCAGCTTGGGTGGGGTGGGGTGGTGTTAGTGGGAATCTCCGTTTGGATGGAGTCGCACAGTTTGGAGGCACTCCATGATCCAACTTTGTTGATTGTGGTCCAGGTGGCCTCAGAGGCCATGTGTGCATATTTCCAACGTAGACTGGTTGCCCCTTCTGAGTTAGGCTTGCTTGGCCACAATGATCCATGGTCATGTGACTTGAGGACTGGACTACTGTCATGTGCTTTGTGTGGGGCTACCTGGTGAACCCATATTCACCTATTTTGTAGGAGCTGCACCTGCTGCCCATTCGCTGCTAGGCCCAATACAAATGTTAGCGTACAAACCCATACTATGCAAAGCAGTACCCCACTATAAAAAGAACCTCCTTCTTTTATATCTGCCCTAGGGCTCTGTGTTCTGTCAGAGAAGCTCTCCCCATGATCCACTGATGGGCAAGACCCAATATCACTGGGGGAGGGCCTTTTCCACAACAGTTTCCTGATTTTGGAACTCCATCCCTTTGGAAATATGACGTTCTCCTCACTGAGGGTATTTAAAAGTCAACTGAAAACGCTTTTCTTCAGACAGGCATTTGAGTGAGGGCTGTAACTCAGATGAGCTTGTTTAAAACCACTGTACTGTTTTAATTATTGAATTATTGAACTGATGCTCTTATTTTATTGGTTGTGCGCGCTACCCTGCTATACGTTGGATGAAGGACAGTCTAGGGAAAAGGCAAAAACAAATTTTCAAATTTTATTTATTTATTAAAAATCGTTGACCACTTGCCTTTCGGAGTGGCGCACAACAGACTCAGACAATAAATTCGTTCACAAAATGCATTCATATTAAAATCCCTCAAACCATTAAATAGCCTGTCTATAAAATCACCATCAGTTAGTAGAACAAGGACAGAGCACAGCAGCAAAATGTAAAGAGCAAGGGAAACAAATAGCTGGGTAGAAGAGTACATTGTATTACGTTACAATTAATATGTCACTTTTTGACCAAAATGGCCCCAAAGCAGTGAACAATCCAAAAGAGAAATACAATAAAAATACAACAGACCGATCAAAGAAACATAAAATAGCAAAGTCACCTAACACCCACCCATCACACTGAATATACATTTGTATATTGAATGAATATATATTCATTATCTCACTACCAACACAGCTTCCAAGCATTGTACTTAGAAGCCAGGTTAACTCATACCTCCACCCCCTCTCCCAGTCTGCTCCCATTTCTCATCTAGGTGTGTGCCCATCCACAAACAGTTTCCCAGGAGACGTGTCCTCGCTTTCATTGCAGTCTGCCAGAGTGATCAGTAGTGACCCAGAGGGGACATTTCTCTTTGGGGCTGTCCCAGTGGTGGCAGGTCTCACGACAACATGGTTTGAATCGCACGACAATGTGCCTTGCGTTTTGTTTCACAGACGCTACAGAAATTGTGTTGAAGGCTCAAATCTTGGCCGGAGGAAGAGGAAAAGGTGTTTTCAGCAGCGGGCTGAAAGGAGGCGTGCATCTAACCAAGGAGTAAGTTGGGAAATTACAGCAATATTATTATTATTATTATTATTATTATTATTATTATTATTATTATTATTATTATTATTATTAAGCCATCCATCTTAATGTCAATTTTTGCCTTTCTCTCTCCCTTTTCTAGCCCTAAAGTGGTAGGGGAGCTTGCTGAACAGATGATTGGATACAATCTCACCACGAAGCAAACTCCGAAGGGTGGTGTCAAAGTTCAGAAGGTAAGAGAGTCCCCCACCTGCAAATCATAATAAATGTTGTCAGGTGTAGCTTGAAGCTAGTGGACGCACTGCAATATGTCTTGTGCTGAGTGAAGCAATTGGTCCATCTGCCTCAGTACTGTTGACACTGACTAGCATTGGTCCTCCAGGGTCTCAGATAGGCCTTTCCCAGCCCTAGCTGGAGATTCTGGAAATATGAAACAGTTGCCCATCCTTTCCCCCGGAAAGCTAGCTGTCTGATGGATGCAGGGCTGATATGGACTTGGTATGGTGGGATTATCAGGAAGAGGGCTTGAGAGTATGAAGGGAGGCTTGGCAAATAGAAGTTATTAACAAGCAATGATCTAGCAGAAAAAGCAGGAACTAGATTATGCCCGATGAATGCTAAATGCGATAAGCAGATAATAATAAAGCATTCTTGACTTAAAACGTTTATCCCAGCCTGCAGTTAACTGCTCCCTTTTATGTGCAGAAGTCACATTGATTTCACTGGATCTGTAATAATTGTGCGCAGGATCATTGCCAGGATGTTTTAGTTGCATGAAAATGACACCCATCTTTACTAAATGCATGTGCTCTAAAAAGGACCCATATCTCTCCAGTTACTGCTTAAAAACTGCCTTTGGTACACCGACAGGGAAATGTTTCTCTTTCACTTGCAATTGAAATATTGCACATCCATTATTAGATGGTTAGGCTTGAAAAGCAGGCTTTCTGCTTTTCTTCTGAAATCGATATGAAATGAAAGCCTTGTATGTTTAGAACAGATTATTCAAATGAATGTGCACTGAAGTGCCCTTTTGATGTTCTCCCAACCGCGTGGAAGCTGCTTATCTGTCAAGAGCTCCTGCGCAGTTGAAAAAAAATGTTTAAGTGACCCAACTGTGTGGGCAGTTTTTATTAATGACTAGTGTGGGTGAGAGAAAGGGATGGAGAAGCATGTTGATGGAATTTGCAGATGACATTAAGGTAGGAGGCAATGTCAAGTAATTTGGGAACCAACGCTGAATATTTTTGCAGTGAGATGAGACCAAATCAGCTGGAGGGGAATGGCGAGGGGGAAAGATAAAGGTATTTATTCGTGGATCACAAGATGACTATGAGCCATCACAAGATGGCTATCGAAAAGGTTGTTAAAGTGTCCCAATGGACGAGACAGTATTGACTAGACAGGACTCCAAAGGCCAACAGTTGTTGGAGAAGATTTGTTTTAATGACAACCTCAGAAGACCAGTGAACATACTGCAACTTAGAAAAGATAGAACGTATTCTTATTCACACTGGTGTATTGTCTGAGCTTGGCTAAGGCCTTCTCAACATTTCTGCCCTCAGTATGGGCTATCAGGCCTATTTCTGTCATGAGACACTTCTTTTCCCCTTCCCATTCCACAGCTTGTGGGATGATCACCAACATCAAGCATGTAGATTTGCTCCAAAGCCGTGTTCATTTACAACTATAAGCCATCAAAGTGGTACTGTTTCAAAGAGGGCAAATGCAGTCCATTGAATGGCATAGTAGGGTGTTTCTGTCCTGCTGACACATCTGAATTTTGTGTCTAATTTCTCAACCATACTTGAAGAAAGATGAATACAAGTTGGAACATTAAAAGTGAATTGCTGCTAAAATGATTTGGTCTGTCGCTGTAAAAAACCATTTGCTCAGACTAAAATGATCATAAATATGAGGAGCAGAGGTTACAAGTCTGTTGAGGACAACTCATGGAACTTGGCCATAGATTAAACTCATTGCCCCGAGTCAGATAATTGCAAGTTCTTTGGCTCCCGTACAAGTAGATCTCTGCTTTCCTTCATTGGAATGGCCATTTCAGAACAGAAAGAAAGAATCAGAGCAACTACTTTGACCTGCTTTCAAAAGACATGGAGCACAATCTATTTCCTATTTGAAGTCCATTTTGTGCACTCCCTAGTCATTGCAAATACATGTGGATTCATCCACAACAAACAATTTCCCTTCTTTCATCTCACCTTCCTAGCTTTCCTTGAAGCTTACAAGGACAGAAGCATGTCATGGTTGTTTGTTTGTTTGTTTATTACATTTATATGCCACCTTTATCTACCAGAGAGCTCAAGGTGGTACACAGAGTTCTCCTCCTCCCCATTTCATCCTCATGAAAACCCCGTGAGGTAGGTTAGCCTAAGGGATGGTGACTGGGCCAAGGTGACCCAGTGAGATTCAAACTCTGGTCTCCCAGGTCATAGTCCAGTCCTCTTACCATTACGCCACTGTAAAGGGAATTGGGGTTGCTCGTGCGTAAGTGGCCCCTGCTCTAGGCAACTTTGTCTGGCTAAACCTTTCCCTGGCTGGACAGCCCTTTCTCCGTGGCTGTGTCAGTCACTGGCAGAATCCGTCAGTGGGCATTTCCTGAACTTCTTCCAGCATAAAAGCTCTTTGACACCAAGTCTCCGCCTAGCCTCCCTGCGCGGAAGTTTTCTGCGCAGAGTGGGTGTGGCCAGCGGAGGTCCTGGGCTCTCCCAGCTGGTCTCTGTGGAAGAGTCTTGGAGCCACCTCTCTGAAGTCCTTCCCTGCTCCCCTTTCTTCCTGGTGTCACGCTGATTTCCTTCCTCAGAGGAAGTGTTCCCTCTCTCCCTACTGGGCCCTTCTCCTGCATCGCTAGGGAGCCTTACCTCCACTCTTGGCTCCGATGGCAGTTCCCTGACAGCCAGTGTGGCACACAGTCTCCTGTGTTAACCTTCTGTAGTCCGAGAATTGGATGCATGTGTGTGTGTTTGGGGCCATTGTCCCCCCACCACAGTCATTATTTTAAAATGTTAGACATATTTGGCAGTTGTCAAACACTATAAAATTCACTGTGTAGCGAGGATTGTGAAATATTGGGCTTACTTCCTCTCCACCTCTATTGCTGCCTCTGTTTTATACCCACCCCACCCCTGCTCCCAGAAGCCTGGGGATGTGATCCTGCAAGTGGTAGCAAGAACCACAAATGCAGAATCCTCAGCAACCCAATGAAACTACAGTTCTGAGGCTTGCTGGGAGGGAGGAACTAGGAACATTGTGGTTTATGTCCTGAGTACAGATGATGTCCTTATCAACAAATGAGCTTTAGAAGGTAAAGACTTTCCTTTCCCTGAAGTAATGCTTAATATGTTGGTGCAAGATCAATCTGTCTTAAATAAACAGCACTCCCCTCGGCTCCTTCAGAAGTTGGCAGCTATTTTATAGGTTTACATAAAATTCTCTTACGGCCTCATGGCATTTGGAGAACCTGGTTATCTGCAAAGACAGTTTCCGTTTATCACAACTCACTACCTGTCTCTTTTCTCCAAGCAATTAGGGAATTAACTTTATTAAAGTTTGAATTAAAGATCTGGGTGATTATTTTTTAAAAAAGAAAGACTTCAATGTCATGGTAGATCCTCGGAAGATATTACACAACTTCTCAGTAATGGGTCCTAAATACAGGAGTCCATTCATTCATTTAAATTCATAGCAGTCCTCATCTTGAAGGCTTGGAGCAGAAAGAATAGTGCAAGGTAAAAGAGCATTCACAAAACCCAGTCTACACGGATATATCTTGTACAGCTCCTGAAAGATGCTAAGATTTCTAAGAGGTGGAAGTGCTGTCAGTATGGAGCAACCACTAAAAATGTGTTTTCATGCCCTCTTTATTCCTTAATCTAGGGTATATACTGAGTTGAAGCCTGTTTGATTTTCAAAAGCAACTGAGGGGAAGGAATATGTTGGCATATAGATTAGAATGCTGAGTTTCCACCTTTTCTCAAAGCATTAGGAGAATAACATAAGGCATTACAGTGGTACCTTGGTTCTCAAACTGAATCCATTCTGGGAGTCCGTTCGACTCCTGAAACCATTCGAAAACCAAGGTGCACCTTTCTACACTTAGTCGGAAGCCGTGGAAGCCAAGTCGGACATTTGACTTCTGAAAAACATTCGCAAACCAGAACACTTACTTCTGAGTTTATGGTGTTCGGGAGCTGATTTGTTCAACAACTAAGCCATTCAGGAACCCTTGAAATGGATCAGATCAAAGGCCTCTGAAGTCCAGATTCCTTTTTTCCACCTGGCCAACCAGATACCTCTAGGAAGCCCATGAGCAGGGCCTGTCTATGTGCAACTGCAGAGTAATCGGGACCAATACAGAAATGATGGTTATGAGCTGGCTGAACATTGCATGCCACAGGCCAGTTGTATTCAAACAGCATAGTGTGGTGAAGGAGACCACTGCAAGCCTGTATAAGAGCCTAAGAAGATCTCTTCTGGATCAGACCAATTGCCCATCTTGCCCACCATCCTCTTCTCTCAGTGGCCAACCAGTTGCTTGTGGGAAGTCCAAAAGAAGGAACTGAGCGCAACAGCACTCTCCCCACTTGTGATTCCTATGCATTCAGAGGCATACGGAAGTAGAACAGAGCCATCATAAGCGGCCACTAACAGATAGCACAGCAGAGGAGGATTGCAAGGGACAAATGGATATATGCAATGTCATGCACAAACCACTATTATTATTATTATTGCAATTGTTGTTGTTATATTTTTAAAGATCTGAATTCTGTTCAAAGTTGCCCAGAAATCTGTACCTGAATTACTGCAACAAATTAGAGCATACTGTATTTGTATTCATTTCTTCAAATGCCAAGGCTTAAAAAAAAAAAAAAGGTTGTGTGCTTTTTTGGTTTTGAAAGGAAGGAAGGAAGGGGGTACAAAATCTAGATAAAAAGAGGGATATATGCAGTGCTATTTTTCAAGAAAAAGAAGTGCCAGAACTTGCCACAAACACCTCCCTTGATCTCTTATAATGACAATGATGCCCACCTGAGAGGTACCGGAACTGAGTTCCAGCTGAAAAAAAAGCCCTTGTTAAGTGTCAGGGGAGGGAGGGGAGAGACAGATTCTCAGAAATGGGAAAATAGCAAAAACAAATATATGGGATATCAACAAAGCACTGCCATTTGGGTTTATTCATATCCCTGCTCAGCCATAAATACCTCACTGGGAGACCTTGGACCAGTCACTGTTTCTCAGCCTAACCTAACTCGCACAGGAAACCCTCAGGTTTCTAAAAGAAGAAGATGTAAGATAATTCTCCCATCATTCTCAGCTTTGGACAAAGTTAAAATTGCCCCTTTAAAATTTCTCTCTTATTTTTATTTCTTTTGATGTAAGGGCTTGCTAATAGGACCAAGGTAAGTATACTGTTCCTGCGTTTGTTTCAAATAACTTGTGGAAACATCCCTCCTTAGTTTGTGGTAGTTTCTCCTCTCGTGTTCTCTCATCTCCATTGTGGGTTATTTCCATAATCCTGAGGAAAATGAAATGGAAAGGAACTGTATGATACCAATGTCCTAATGAAGTCATTGATTTCTTCCGTGACGAGAAAAATCAATGATGGATTCAAGAATGTGAGTCGAACTCCAGTGCACATTTATTACAGTACAATGTGTTCTCTCTGAATAATGGCCACTTCCTCACTCGGAAGCCTGAATTTCCAACGCAGCTAACGCAATACTGTCTCCGTTGGATATTGCCAGCAAAGACGTGCTAATAATACATTGCCAAATTGTACTTTGCAGGTTATGGTGGCAGAAGCACTAGACATTTCAAGAGAAACTTACTTTGCAATATTAATGGATCGAGCTTGCAATGGACCTGTTCTGGTTGGCAGCCCACAAGGTGGGGTTGATATAGAAGAAGTGGCAGCTAAAAGCCCGGAACTCATCTTCAAGGTACATTTCAAAACTTGGTGACATAAGTTTTTAAAAATCTTATTCTTATTCTTATTCTTATTCTTATTCTTATTCTTATTCTTATTATATCATCACCACCACCACCAGCATCAAACCTTGTATGGGAAATTGGAGCTTCCCATGACACCAGCATGAAAACTTCTTCCAATATCATGAAAAAGCAAACTGGGCGTGTTGAGTTCCTTTTGCCAGGTTCATACAACACACAATAACAGGTCTAACTTGCAGTAGCACCTTAAAGACCAACTAAGTCAGTTCTTGGTATGAGCTTTCGTGTGCATGCACACTTCTTCAGATACACTGAAACAGAAGTTTCCAGACCCTTCTATATAGTGAGAAGGTGGGGAGGGGTATTACTCAGAAGGGTGGTGGGAATGGGTGATGGGCAGATAGCTGTGATGAGCCTGTTGATGACTCTTAACGACTGCAATAGGTCTTACAGGAAAAAGCAAGGGATGAAAAGGTGAAAAATGGCTTTGTCATGTATAATGAGATAAGAATCCAAGGTCTTTGTTCAGACCAGGTTTCTCCATGGTTTTAAGTTTGGTGATAAGTTGCAATTCAGCAGCTTCTCTTTCCAGTCTATTTCTGAAATTCCTTTTGTCCAATATATTGGACAAACAGGCCAGACCTTACGCCAAAGAATAAACGGACATAAATCGGACATCAGGAATCACAAGACAGAGAAACCAGTAGGAGAACACTTCAATCTCCCAGGACATTCTATACAAGATCTCAAAGTAGCTGTTTTACTACAAAGGAATTTCAGAAATAGACTGGAAAGAGAAGCACCTTCTCACTATATAGAAGGGTCTGGAAACTTCTGTTTCAGTGTATCTGAAGAAGTGTGCATGCACACAAAAGCTCATACCAAGAACTGACTTAGTTGGTCTTTAAGGTGCTACTGGAAGGAATTTTTTTTGTTTAGGTCTAACTTGGTTTGGTTTGGTTTCATTGGGAACAGCAAAGGGCAGCTTACAGTACAAATGGGAAACTGTGTTGGAGATTGTCAGCTATGGCTGGGATACTGAATTGGATCCGCATCATTATCTTCAATTCTCCTGTGGATCACGTTTGGCTGGTGGGCAGCCCTGACCCAAATCATGCAGGCAGAAACATTGTTCTTTGCATCCCTGACAACTATCACTTCTTTTGCAGTCTTTCAACTGTGTATGCATCTGACTATTACAATACCAGTGCTCAAATGCAGATTGAATTGATCCTTTTATTCTTTGCCGCTATTAGATCAGGTCCTCTGTGTGTACAGTGAATGTGTGTGCAGGGGGCAGCTTCACCCGCTGCTCACAGAGACCATGCACATAGTGGCCCACATAGAACAATGTGCATTTGGCACATTGCAGAATGGGCTGTTCATGTGCCAAACACGTGTTGTATTGGAGGGGTCAGAGCTCAGGGTGCTTTGCGTGGAGATAACCCTAGACTGAAATTCTGGTATCTCCAGTTGAAAGAATTACAGTTTGCAGAGACTTTGAAGTTTCGGCTACTCAGAGTAGCTTCTAGGATAGATAGGACCAGTGGTCTGAACAAAATATTGCAGAACTGCATGTGTTCACAGACACTTCTCCTGACAGAGCAGTGTCATAGCAAGTCAAACGATGACTTACCAGGACTGCAAATCTGATGGCTCCCTGAGAGGAGCTTAACACTCGCTCTTCTCCGTCCCAGTCCTTTTACTTTAGCTCAGGATGGCAGCTAAGACAACTTCCGGCTTAGCATGTCATCTGAACCCAAGATACAGTTAAGCCATCTCCTCCTGGACCAAAACAAAGCTCTTAAAAGTCCACACTCCACCTGCAGCCTAAAGGAGCTCATTCTAAGAGAATATTTGCCACCAGATTCTGCTGGTTTTCCAAACTGGCCCTAAAGAGAAAGGTCACTTAGGTTGAACACAGTGGGGCTTACCTCTGAGGAAAAAGAAAATTGGAGTGTCAAGGTGCCTGGCTTCCACAATCATAGAGGCGATTTCATGAGGGGAACATCCAAACAAACAAGCATTATTCCTTTATATTGTCCAGCAGTGGCTATCTATCTGGTTCTGCTCCTCTATAAATTAGTCTTTATTGCCCCCTCAGCAAGAAAATACTCTTTTGCTCCTTAGCAATACAAATGGTTTACTCGCTGTTATGAAATGCCGTTTTCCCTCACATTAGAGCTAGTTGTTATTTCATGTTACTGTACTGGAATGCTTGATTGTATTATGACCTTCTAATAGTGGTTACTGTCTTAAAAGTATTTATCATGAGACAGTCACTTAGCAACAAGGATCCCTTTTATATATTTGGTGAGCTAACAGTACATGCATGCAGAGTTCCATAATGCACATTTGAAACGTACACAAACAGAGAAACGTTACCGGGCATTGACACCAGTGCTCTGGTTCCTTGCCAGAACCAGTCACAAAAATTAACAGACTAAGTATTCATCGATGCCATCTGTACAGTAATTAAAAGTGAAAACTGGTGTCAGATTGTCTTGTCAGCATGCCACCCTGAAGAATTACATAGTTTTTGGGAGGGACTCTCTTCCCTGGCTGGCAAAGTAATTATAACATACCCTATAGGCAGCTGCTATAGCCTCAGTCTCAGACTTTTGGCAACTTGCCACATTTTAATTAATAACTTGCAAATATATATTAAGCATTTTGGGGGTGCTTTTGAAGTTATGGGTCTGTTTTCAAACTGAATAGCTTAGTTCTGTTTTTTGCACTTTGTTGCAACAGGAGGAAATAGATATTTTTGAAGGGGTGAAGGATCTTCAAGCCCAACGGTTGGCAGAAAATCTGGGATTCAAGGGACCTCTGCAACAGCAGGTAATTTTTCCCAGGAACAAGACCGTGACTGCATTCAGATGCCTGGGACCCTTTTCCACTCAGTAGTTGTCTGGAGTTCCAGGAACTTTTTATACATAGGGAGCATTGCACTCAGTGTGGCAGTGACCTTGATGGCATCAGAGCTCATGGGATACCACTGCCTCTGGTTTCCTTTCTCATTTAGGAGTTACGGCAGACAATCGGTGTTCAAAATACGGGTTCCAGCTAAATCATACTCGGAGCAGATCCTTTGAAATCCATGGACTTAAGTCGATCGCAATAATTGATTTCAGTGGGTCAGCCCTTCAGTGTAACTTGGTTGACTTCATCCCAAGAATCTATTCTCAGAGCATGCCTACTTGGTTTGGGATAACAAATAGGTAGGATCTAGATGTAGGCTTGCTAAGCATAGAACCGTTGAAATAAATGGATCTCTGAGCTGGCTAAGTTTGAATCCAACCCAATAAGCCTTTCACTGCTTACTGGAAATGACCTCCTACTTTCTTCAGGCATTACCTTGAATTGTGCTTCCCCGTCCGTCTTTCCAGAAGCTCATTCCCAGAATTCCATCACGTCCCATGACCAAGAAACAGCATCAGTATGTAGTATGTAGGTGAAGGGATGGTGCTTTACTTTATCCAGTACACAGGAATTTCCACCATTTGCAAATCCCTGCTCCTGGGTGCAACTTTATGATGAGGACAATGCCAAGTGGTACCCCAATGGCTGTATGTAGAGTGTACAAGATTACATGCATCAACAGTATACAAACTGTCCATTTTTTTACCCTGCATAACAATGGAGATTTATATTATATTAATTGCAGTCGTACCTTTGATCCTGAATGCCTTGCCGAGTCGAATGTTTTGGCTCTCGAACACTGCAAACCCAGAAGCAAGTGTTCTGGTTTGTGTACATTCTTTGGAACCAGAACATCTGACGTGGCTTACACGGCTTTCCATTGTCTGCAGGAGCTTCCTGCAGCCAATCAGAAGCCGCGCCTTGGTTTCCGAATGTTTTGAAAGTAGAACGGACTTCCGCAACGGATTCCGTCCGACTTCCAAGGTACGACTGTATATTAATTAATTATTTTAATTTCAGTTCAACTCTGTCCTTCCTCCCAAAGGAACCCAGTGCAGCAAATCATAAAATAACAAATACAATACAAATATATAAACAGGTAGCATTTCATTCTTCCACTGGATGCTTAAGAGAAATGTCCCTGGCCATCCCTTCCAGGGTAGCCAATCCTGAAAAAACAGTGTGAAGATGCCTGTTGATTGAAATGGCTCTGGAATGCAGTGTTGATCTTTTTGCCACTACCATCCAACACGGCTCTCTTCTGTAATTTTCCCCCGGCAGTTTTCTTCAGGTTGTTATTGAAAAGCAAAAGCTTGCCATTTTGTAGATGGTAGATTCTCAGCATGCATTTCACTCCTTTTAAAATTTATCATTCATGTTCCAAAATGGGAGCATGAAAATGCAAGCCACTAGGCCTGTTTTGCAACTAGCTTAATCTTTATTTTACTGCTCTGGGAAGAGAAGGATGATAAATTGTTTTTTTTGTGAGGGGTTTTGCACAGAATTTCCCATATCATCAAAATGCCACTTTTGTAAAACCTTTGAATTTTTAATACACCACTTCTAATTAATTTCTATCCCAACTGTGCAATTAACAAATGCATAATCATTAAGATGATTAACACCCATTTGAAGATTTAGCAGTATCTTTAATGAGAGAGAATTATTATTAAATCTTTCTAGCTTTGCATGTTCTAGCACTTAATTATTAGCACAATGCATGAACTGCTTAACTAAACAACAGCTAATACATTTCTTCCCATGTGCTATAACCTTTGCAGTGTGATTTACTGGAGCATAGAAACATAATGGCTACATCAGTACAATCAAAGGTCTATTTAATTTGGTCTTATCATAATCGTTTATATTCCCCAGTAGGTAGATGCCAGAAGAATTCTAGTTAGTACGACAGTGAAATTCTTCCATTTAACATACTGTGGAGTCCTTGTGACAAATCTTAATACTGCTTGACGACTGCCTTGTAGGGTGTTTTTTTGGAGGGTGGGCTAAATTTCAGTTTATTCTAACATTTCCCATTAGTATCCAAATTATTTCAAACATTAATGTGGTGAACTTTACTGTAAACATGGTAAATACTTCATTTGATAAAACGTATGGTTAGGGAACTGCCGTTTGTTCTTCAGATTCATGACATTTGGGGTTTATAGTTCTGGTCGTGTGGAGCAGTTCATTCAAATTAGAATTGGATCCATTCTTTAAAGGCCTTGACTGATGTTCTGTGCACAAAAGTGGCTTATGTCAGCGAGAACCATAAGCGCAGTTGGGATGAAGTAAACTATGAACAGCTACACTAAATCACTTATGGCATCAGCATGTGGAATCCTTGGGCAGCCGGGAGAACCCACTGCTGATGCCTGCCCTCCCCCCAGCTCCACGCCATGAGCAGCACCACATGGCTAAACCCAGCTGCCATTTTAATTCCCCCCAAATGTCCCTGATCATTGTTCAGTTGCTCTGGGGCACTGTGGGAAATCAACATGGCGGTGTTCAGCCATCTAGTGCTGTCTCCGGCAACTACTGCTCTCCTCAAAACTCCCTAGGCCACTGGTTCCCACTTATATAAGCCACTTTTTGTGCAGAGAACGTCAGTCAAGGCCTTTAAAGAATGGTTCTCATTGTCTCCTCCATGTGAGGTCTGGAAGGTGGCAACACAAGAACAGGCCTTTTCTGCAGCGTCTCCCTGTTTGTGGAATGCTCTCCCCAGGGAGATTTATCTTGCACCTTCATTTTATATCTTTAGGCACCAGGCGAAAATGTTCCTCTTCAACCAGGCCTTGGGCTGATTCCATGGCCTTTTAAATGTGTCTGTGGGAAGCGGCGGTTATTGTTTTGTCGTTTCTGTTTTAACTATTTATCTGTGCTTTTATCTTGGGAAGCGCCCTGAGATCTTTAGATGAAGGGCGGTATAGAAATCAATCAATCAATCAAATAAATTTTGAACGAGCAGCTCCACCAACAGAGGACGAGGCCTACCAGAGAGTACTTTGCCCAGCGTCTCTCAACCTAGAAAGCTGCCTTACCCTGCGACAGACCCGGATCCATCTAGCTCAGTCTTAAGCTGACTGGCAGTGGCTTTCCAGAGCTTCATGCAGGAGTTTTTCCAACCTTACCTGGAAATGGCTGGGGATTGAACTTGGCACCTTCTGCATGCCAAGCTGATAGGAAATCAGCAACATCTGGAGGGCCACCTGTTCTCCAGCCTTGCGTTAGAGACAAGCATCCAAGGACTAAGATTCCTCATAGCACCCATACAGTTATTTTATGAACTATTTTATGAAGTTATTTTATTTTATTCTATGTTGTTACCAGGTCAGCAGTTTGTTTCAAGATAGGACCACTGGAGGGATGATGTGGCATATGGAGGGGGCACACGCTCTTTCTTCCCCAAGACAGCCACAGACATCAGTCTCTCCATACTTCTGTTTAGCCTTGGAGTTGGCAACCAGAGGCTAGCTGATTCTTTTAGAAACTTGCGGTTGTTGATCTGCAGTTGTTGATTCCTCAATATAATGAGACAGAGGAACAAACTGTTAGATAAACCAGCGCCTGTTTCGTTGCTCCGGGTTGTAGGCCAGAATATCGAAGGTGAAGTTGTTCCAATGCCATTTGAGTATGCCTAGTCTTTTTTGGAAATGTAGGCAGTCTGAATAGAAAGCGACCTGTACTTCTTCACAGCCATGCAGATGCACCTATTGTCACCTTTCCTTTGCACCTGGTCACATTATGTTTGACTTTTTAAGGCTTGCAAACATGTCCTGTCTAGCTACAGGATCCAAACACTCTGTTGCATCTGCCCGCCTTATTTGCATGTGTCTAGTTATAAATGAGTGCTGGAAGCCATCTAACTAATGCTCAGAGATCCAGCTCTAGTTTGTCCTCACCATAGTGCCTTAGGAAAGGTAAGAAAGCCAAGGTAGAGCTTGCCAAAGTACAAGTCAATTATTTCAGTCATCTGTGGCAAGAGTGTCCCTATTTCTGCTTCCATCCCCTTTTTTCGGTTTTTTGTTCTTCTAGGAGATGTTTGATAGTATCCTTTGGTTCAATGAGAGAGAGAAAGAGGCAGATAATCAATTGCTGTTGAGCGAGGACTGTATCAGTCCAACTTCTTCTTGTGGAAGTTTATCTTTTAATTTTGATTTTTTTATTATTAAAAAAAATGAACAAACTTAGTGATTTGCATATTGTATCCTCCTGGAGCTTTTCAGAATGCATAAAGCAAAACAGAAGTTCTCACTTCAGAGATTGCAAGGTAAACCAATGGTTTCAGAACTTTTTGGGGCCACTGCCTCCTTGGTACCATAAACTCATCCCCAGTGCCCCTTACCCTACCCTACAAAAAGCACTATTCAGAAGGGTGGTTTGCACAACCCACTAAGGAAGGTGATAACACAATAAAATTCAAAATGGTAAGAAGTAATTGCACAGTTATTCAAAATCCATCAAGCAAAAACTATTTAGCTTAATTCAACAAAAGAGATGGACCTGATCCAGGGATAGCAGCTTTTCATATTCTGATAAGTCATTTATACTTCCGGAGCCCCCTCTCCTACGACCTCTTGCCTCTTAGCTCCCTCCTAGGTAATTCCACTGTCTCCCACCAGGGTGGTACCAGCTACTTTGGGAACCACTGGTCTGAACTTCGACAGGGAAGGGGACAGCAGAGGGAGCACAAAATCAAGGACAGCAGGAGAAGAAGAACGCACGAATACAATAATAAGCATTTAGGCCATTTAAGTAGGGGGCAAGGATTAAGGGGTTCTAGTTGAGCAGGTTCTTCGCAGCTAAGACCAGGAGCGATGGGCATGTATTGCTGAATGGCAGTGTTCTCATCAGTCCTGTTCCCCCTTCCAGCACACAGCCACAGGAGATCATGTGGTATCTTCTAGGTCACACATGTGAAATCATACTGAATCAGCAACACAAAACATGCCCCAGAATCTTCTAATATGCATGGGAGTTCCTGAACAGGGAAGGGACTGTGCAAGAGTTTTTTCCTGAAAGCAGAAAGTTTGAGGATCACTGGAGTCCCCGGATCACTTACTCCAAGAACAAGGAACTTGTGGTTCTCCAAATGTTGTTGTACTACAGCCCTGACAATTGGACACATTGCCTGGGGATTATGGGAGCTGAACAGCATGTGGAAGTTCCACATCCCTGAGTTAAAGTATTTGAAAATACAGTGGTACCTCGAGTTACATACACTTCAGGTTACATACGCTTCAGGTTACAGACTCTGCTAACTCAGAAATAATACCTCGGGTTAAGAACTTTGCCTCAGGATGAGAACAGAAATCGCACAGCAGCAGCAGCGGGAGGCCCCATTAGCTAAAGTGGTGCTTCAGGTTAAGAACAGTTTCAGGTTAAGAACAGACCTCCGGAACGAATTAAGTACGTAACCAGAGGTACTACTGTATTAGGATATGATGCTGGGGTGGGGAGATATTGGAGAATAAAGGACTCCTTATCGTCCCCAGAGAACAAAATTTGGGGACAAACAATTGAGTTGGCCTCCTGTAATATAGTTATCAAAGTAGAACACAGAATGAATTGTAGTTCATGGCAAGGAAGGTTGCGGGGGATTATAAAAGGCTCAGCAGATCATGAAGTTAATGCCGTTTCTAAATAGTGGCTCCCTATTATGTAATTATTTACAATTACATTTAAGGAATATGCAGCAGTTATTTAGTTAGTTCTGATCATGTGCCAATGCTGCTTACAAGAAAACAGATAAGAGCTAGGTTTAGAGAGCAAAGAAGCCAATTTTTCAACAATTGTTTCTTCAGTCAGAGTTGCATTTTGATGCTGGAAGGGAGGGTTTATACATTTTCCAAACAAATTCAGCAACTAATCTGCATTTGTCAGCTGCATATTGCTTCACAGTTTCTGAATTTAGTCTCATTAAGGTAATCACTTTAACTTCAATATCAGCATAATGTATTCATTATCAACTCTCAAACTTGGTTCATTGTGCTTAAATTAAGTTTGTTTGAATTAATGACACTGCTCTCTCTTTTTTAACTACAAAGTTCTATTTAGCGCACTGCGAAGAGTGAGCCTCTGTAATGTTTGACGTTTCAAATCAGCATTCCATTTCCTCCTGGCTAAAATAATCGGCCACTGATTTAAAAGCAATAGATAGCATTAGTGTTTCATAAAGGAAGGTTATTATGTCATTAACTTTTTGTAGCTGCTTTTACACTGATGCAGAAAATACAAACATCTTTAGCATCTTAATTCAGGATAATTCTCTGCCCGCCTCCGCTGGTTTACTTTTGTGTAATTATGCACCACTTTTTTCAACTTTAGGCTGCTGATCAAATTAAGAAGCTGTACAACCTTTTCCTGAAAATTGATGCCACTCAAGTTGAAGTGAATCCCTTTGGCGAAACTCCAGAGGGACAAGGTACGAAAGAGAAAAAGAAAGATTTAAAAAAGCACCTTGATCTAGCAGAGAAATAGGAATTTCTAGATGAACTCACATGCATGGGAGTTCTATACTACATCCTTGTGCCAACATAACCTCCTTAATTTTCTAAGAAAATGTGCCATGGGCACACCATCTGCCTCTTTTCCACCATTGTCACATTCAAAATCCCCACCTCCTTTCCAAGGTTTGACTGTGATGTGTGATTCTGCGCTCATCAGTGCTAACCTCTTGTCCTGTTTGCATGTTTCCTTGCATGAGCAAGTCCTGACTCCTGCCCAAAACACGACAACAGGGGCTCTTACAGAGACCTTCATTCACATAAGTAATGATACAGGCTCAGCAGCCGACTTGGCAGTAGGTGTCAGGAGTTCAGGAGCCAGGCAGAGAAGTTCGGAACTGAGCAGGAGCAACCAAGATGCCCCAACCAATTTTCACACCCCTCCCACCAAGCTTTTAAAGGCCAGGTCCGGTGTGCTTGTTTACATGGCTCTCTTGCCCTGCAAGACTGCTGTGGTTATAAATGCACACTCTTTCCATCTATGGAGAGTGGCACCTGGTCCTTGACAACAATGCTGCGTCCTTCCCTATGGTTTTCCCAGTAGTGATGTAGGGAAGTGTGAGCTCGACCATAAAGAAGGCTGATAGCCAAAGAATTGATGCTTTTGAATTATGGTGCTGGAGGAGACTCTTGAGAGTCCCATGGACTGCAAGAAGATCAAACCTCTCCATTCTTAAGGAAATCAGCCCCGAGTGCTCACTGGAAGGACAGATCCTGAAGCTGAGGCTCCAATACTTTGGCCATCTCATGAGAAGAGAAGACTCCCTGGAAAAGACCCTGATGTTGGAGAAGGGGATGACAGAGGACGAGATGGTTGGATAGTGTTCTCGAAGCTACCAGCATGAGTTTGACCAAACTGCAGGAGGCAGTGGAAGACAGGAGTGCCATGGGGTCACAAAGAGTCGGACACAACTAAACAACCACAACCTCTGCCACCTCCAGCTCAAATGAAGCTCTACGCTCCATGGGAGAGGCAAAAGGGGGAGAGCCTCCATCCTTGGTTACCACAAAAGCCCACTACCACCCAGAGTTCTGCTTCTGCTTCATGAGTCTGGGCATGCCCGATCTGACAGGACCACTGGGATTGTGAAATTGAGAGGGGGACCAGAAGCACCTCCCTGCTCCTCTTGCTCCATGCGAGCACCCTAAATGCAGGCACACTCGTGGCTAATTCTAAACAGAATCGCCTTCATAGCCATAGCTTGAAACTCACTTTAGGCCTGCGCCTCATCTGGCTAACATGGCATTGAGTTAAAGGCCAATTAGACTCTCAACAGGATCTTTATCTCCCTTAACAGATGTTTATTTATGGGAGGCTTATATACACAACTCTTCTCGTAACAGCTTCCAGCATAGTTACTGTCATATTTCAAGCAGCCGAAATCTCATTTTCCATGGATTTTCCGCCCTATTGTTGCTTTACTTGATTATTTTCCCCATTTCTGATACAATATGTGAGTGAAACTTGTAATGATTCATTTGTGTCATAAGGAATGTTCAGGGCTGAGCAACAATGCAAAAATGCAGTAGTTTCTTTCTTTCTTGGCAGGCAGACAGTATCCCAAGTCGGTCCAAATCCCAAGAAACGTGTGGACTAGACCAGTGTTTCCCAACCTTGTGCCTCCAGATGTTTTTGGCCTACAACTCCCATCATCCCTAGCTAGCAAGACCAGTGGTCAGGGATGATGGGAATTGTAGTTCAAAAACAGCTGGAGGCACAAGGTTGGGAAACACTGGACTAGACTGAAGTATAAATACGGCAGTGCTGTTAGGGTGAACAAGCTTTTTTTATTCTATTTTACTTCTGATATTTCTGGGAAAGCTTTGCACCATAGATAGTCACAAAAGCAGTGTACACAACCCTCAATGAAGATACCCATCAATCAAAATAATTCAGCGTTTAAAACAAAACCCACAAGTAAAAACATAAGCTGTATTATGCTTGCTTGGAATTTCATAAAATGCCTGCTGAAATGGAAATATCTTTGCCCAGCACCTGAAGTTCAGCAGGGAAGGGCATATCTGACTGCAAATGGGAGTTCCACAGAATCAGGCCCACAAAGCTGAACCCTTTCTTCCTGGTGGATGTGAACCATAGATCTGATCCACTAACGGAGAAAGAAATATAACTGTGCATAAAGAAACCTAAATAAACGAGAAACCCTTAATGGCTCAATTGATTTGACATATTTTTTCCTACGTTTTGGTTGTCAAAATGCAGCAAGATGCCATCAGTTGTAGTCCACACAGTTATAAGCAAATAGCATAATCTTCTCCAGTAATTTGTATCTAACAGATAACCCAGTAAGGAGAACGTGCCACATTAGTGAATAAAACAGAATGTTTTGAGTCTTAGAGCGAAAATCTCTGGTTACTTAATGGCTCTCTTAAAAGCCACAGATCTTCGATGATGCAGGAAAGATAACATTTCCCTTTGCCTCAAGATTGTGTTCCTTTGGACACACAAAATGAAATATAGTAAAGTGACTTTTTTAAAAAAAAAAGAGAGCAAAACATCATAAAAATAATTCATTTATAGTAACACATGGCAATAATTCAGAGATTGAATTACAGTCATGATCAAGTGTGTGTTTGTTTTATGACCGTAACACACAATAGTCAAATTAAACTGAATTATTGGGCGAAATGATTAATGATCAGAATTTACAAATGTTGCCTCTGTGCAGGAGCTGCTGCTCTCCCCCTCGCCTCTAAAAAATTCCCTACGGCATTTTGAATAGATTTGTGGCACCACGAACAGAACAGTAAAAGAAACCAGATTCAAAAAAAATTGGAAAAGAAAGATGTATTATTTGTAAATTATTGTATTACACTTTCTAGCTGGCTTCTAGGTGTTTTGCATTATACTAACTGCATGCAGATTAGGGCTGCAGCCACACAGCAGTTTATTCCATTTCCCTGATGTTTCCCTCACTGTTTATTTCTTCATTGTATTTGAGCTTACACGTAATGTAAAAGACACTTCCAGAAAACTAATGGAATATGGCACACGTTTAGCACTCGCTTCCATGTGACCTGATTCCAGGAAAAAAAATCCATTTCCCATTCCTTTCAATGGAAGCCGATGTAGTAGATACAGGTGGCGCTGTGGGTTAAAGCCTCAGCACCTAGGACTTGCTGATCGAAAGGTCGGCGGTTCGAATCCCTGCTGCGGGGTGCGCTCCCGCTGCTCGGTCCCAGCGCCTGCCAACCTAGCAGTTCGAAAGCACCTCCGGGTGCAAGTAGATAAATAGGGACCGCTTACCAGCGGGAAGGTAAACGGCGTTTCCGTGTGCAGCTCTGGCTCGCCAGAGCAGCGATGTCACACTGGCCATGTGACCCGGAAGTGTCTCCGGACAGTGCTGGCCCCTGGCCTCTTAAGTGAGATGGGCGCACAACCCCAGAGTCTGTCAAGACTGGCCCGTACGGGCAGGGGTACCTTTACCTTTACCTTTATCCTGTGATCATGACCTCAATCCGGATACAGTAGTTTGCAATTGTTATGTAACATGTCACCAGGAACCTAGGATAGTGATCTTTGTTTACATTAGTTACAAGGAAGGAATTTCCAACTGAACATACGGGAAAACTTTCCAGCAGAAAGAGCTGTTGGATAGTGGAACAGTTTCCCTCGGGAGGTGGTGGACCCTCCTTCCTTGGAGGTTTTTAAGCAGAGGTTGGATGGCCATCTGTCATGGATGCTTTAGCTGAGATTCCTGCATTACAGGGGGTTGGACACAATGACCCTTGGGTCCTTTCCACTTCTTCGATTCTATGATTTCAAGACTGATGACAGAAGCCCATATAAATATCCTGCATTAATATTGGGAATGGCTTTTTCGGCTGTGGCTCCGATCTGGTGGAACGCTCTGCCAAAAGAGACTAGGGCCTTACGGGACTTGACATCTTTCCGCAGGGCCTGCAAGACAGAGCTGTTCCGCCAAGCCTTTGGCCAGGGCACAGCCTGACTCCCTCCTTTGGCAATCTTCTCAGAACTCTAGCCCAATGGTTGCCATCAATTTGATTTGAAGTAATTTTGTAATGAAATGATTTTAGAATGTTGTATTATTTTATTGTTGTTAGCCGCCCTGAGCCCAGCCTCGGCTGGGGAGGGCGGGATATAAATAAAAATTTATTATTATTATTATTATTATTATTATTAGGTGTTTTGCATCCAGATGTATATCCACGTTCAATCTATGAGTGTGGTTATGAATAGAATTTGAATGTTCTGCTGCTTTGGAGCAAGTAGGCAATTTGTTTACCTCCTGTATCACAACACAAACACACCCTGGTGCCGCTTATGAAACCCTGGATTAAATTAATATCCTTTTTTCCATCGAAAAGAGATCAGTAGTCTTCAAAGAATGCAAAAATAACTGTTGGTGGAATAAGAGATCTTTACTTTAGGCCCCATATGCACTTTGTATTTAAGGCAGTATCATACCACTTAAAGCAATGGTCGTTTCCCCCAAATACTCTTGGGAATTGTAGTTTTGTAAGAGTGCCAAGACATATTAAGAGACCCCTGTTCCCTTCACAGACCAACAGTTACCAGAGTTCCCTGAGAAGTGGAATTGACCATCAAGCTACTCTGGGAACTGCAACTCTGTAAGGGGAATAGGGGTCTCCTAACAGAATATTGGGGCAGGGGAGCCATGCCTATTTAAAGTGGTGCCATAAATGTGGCCACTGTCCACATGTATCCCCTCACGCCCTGGATTCTTTGGGCGAAGCCATAACCCTAACCCTGCTGCTTTAAATATATATTGCAGGTGGACCAGAGTAGTAGGTGAACAGGAACGGCGAAGAACTCTGCAAGTGTTGTTGCAGTTCATGCTTAAATTGGAGATTAAAATGTCTGTCCTAGATGGCCCCAAGGACTGCCAGCATTCTCCTTGCCCCTTAGCATAAGCTGTTGAATTCACGCATCTCTGACAGCTTCATGTCAATAGCAAAAGCAGTGGGAAAGCACTCCAAGAATAGAAGTGCCGGGGCTCTCTTTGATATTTGTTCAGGAGAAGAAAAAAGTGCATTTGTATAATCTATCATGTATGTAACAATATTCTTTTGACGGCAGAAAATGTTTTATAAATATTAATAGGTGGGCTTGTTTCCCTGCTGTTTTGCAATGTTGCTCTTGTTAATGGTGAAAGTTCTGCAGAAATGAGATTTCCATGGTGACGTTAGGAAGGTCTGCCAGGAGAGTCCTGCTAGCGGTGCAGGCATGGATCAGGGTTTCATATCTCGGTTAAGAGCAAACCCTGGTTAAGGTTGGAGCCGGAAGCGGGAAGGAGATGTTAGAATTCCTGCTCCATGATTGCAGTCATGGGATTGTTGTCATTCACATGACGGTATATATTTTGACTCCACAAAGTGGGAAGTGACGGAGACAGGATGTTTGTGTTACTGTGTTCCGTGAAGCGGGACTATTGTCCTTTGTTCTTTCTCTTTGCTGTCTGATGCTAGAGAGAGAGGGAGCCATGTTGCAGTACTCTGTGTGTGTTTATATGTAAATAAAGTAGATTAGCCAAAGTGCTGAGTTGCTGAGGTTTGTTACGCAAGCTGCAAAGACTGCGGATCCCTAAGTGTGCCGATGTCTGTTGGCATCGGTGATGTTCGGGCAGAAGAAAGCTTTTGAAACTCCCGAGCGAAAGACCAGGAGGGAGAGAACATGCCAGTCGGGCATGTGTCTCTGCCAGGGCCTACTCGAGTGTAGGACAAGCTCCTGACAGGAGAGTGCAATCTCACAGCTCCTCATATGTGTGATCTGCTTCCAAAATTGCACTTGTTTATATTTAGCTGCTTTTTTTTTGTTTGATTACTTCTGTTTGATTTTAGGTTGCATTTCCTCTTGTTTTCAGATCTGTTTGTTATTACATTTATACCCCACCTTTCCTCCAGGAAGCTCAAGGCATATGTGGCTCTCCCCCTCCCTAGTTTATCCCCCTGTTTTTCTCTGACTGTGTCTGTTTGTGCAGGACATATTAAAACAATCGCTTAAAGGCTTTATTAACATAACGCGTAAGAGCTACAGCTATTACAGATTTGTAATTAAACACATGCATTGTTACGTCGGTCTGTTGAGAACATTTATGGGAGACTGCTCTGTTGAGCTTCCCTTTTCTGCCCTGACTTTCATTGTGTGTTTTCGCCACGCTGGCGTTCCACATCTTAGTTTAAGACTCTTGACACCTGGTAGGCCTATGGCAAATTGAGTTTTGATGTCTGCTGTTCTAAGTCCCTGAGGCCTGCTTCTGTATAATTCTGTTGGGGGGCGGGGAGTTACATTGATTTTGCAGAGATCAGGACTATGCACTCTCGATACTGGAAAGTGTGGTGCTTAAAAATTATGCAACTCTATTTCACATTTGGAACTAACCACTCAATAGCTCTGATGTATTGATTTCATTTCCCTTTCATTTAGTTGTGTGCTTTGATGCCAAGATAAACTTTGATGACAATGCTGAGTTCAGGCAAAAAGAGATATTTGCCATGGATGACAAATCTGAGAATGAGCCAATAGAAAATGAAGCTGCCCATTATGACTTGAAGTACATAGGCCTGGATGGAAACATTGCCTGTTTCGGTAAGCAAAAATGTATTCATACAATACGTTTCTGTCTTCGATTCAAAGATCTTATGTGTTAAAAGATGGGGGGGTATTTGGAAGCTGGGGGTGTTTCAAAACCAGCATGCAATAGGACATGGAGGTCTGCAGTCCAATGAAAACCAGTCAACAATTCTGCCATGCATGCAGGTCTTTGAAGAAGAAGAAGAGTTTGGATTTGATATCCCACCTTTCACTCCCTTTAATGAGTCTCAAAGCGGCTAACATTCTCCTTTCCCTTCCTCCCCCACAACACTCTGTGGGGTGAGTGGGGCTGAGAGACTTCAGAGAAATATGACTCACCCAAGGTCACCCAGCAGCTGCATGTGGAGGAGCAGAGACAGGAACCCGGTTCACCAGATTACAAGACTACCGCTCTTAACCACTACACCACACTGGCTCATGACTAAAGTTGTCTTTTGGATTCCCAGCCATGTGTTTGACATAACCATTAACAACCATGGAGGCTGCGTTCAAATAACCATATCTCAGTTTAATGAGCCAAGGTATGAATGAGCCTCACGGCTGCATCTACATCCCATTTGCACAAGGTCCTGAACAAAATAGAAAGTTTGCAGTAAACTTGGCTTTCCCAGGAAACTATGGTTAACAGCTTCAGATATTGAAGTTAATATCTTGGCTTGTTCTGAAGCTGTTAACCCCAGTCTCCCAGGTTGGACGAAACAGGAAACTATAGTTAACTGAAGACTTCCTGGTTTGTTTGCCAGCTCAAAGGTTGAAATCAAAGGCTCATTCATAGATTGGCTAATTAAGCTGCAATATGATCGTCCAAACGCGGCCACTTAGTAACATTAAAAATGTGCGGCAGAGCTGTTCTTCACATTTAAGCTGCATGCAGTCATTATTCTTGGCATATGCGCGCTCTGTGAACATCAAAGATGCCAAATGATGGCGGGTGGGTGTTTTACTTACTTCACAACTGTGTTACTGGAATTGTCAGCCATGTATCCAAAAAGTTGTCAACATTTGAATAGAAATGAATTCTAAATAACGGAAGGAAAAGTAATTGCTGCCCCAAGGAATCTGGGCAGAATGTTTCGACTGCATACCCAGAACTATCATTTGAATTTAGAATCAGTGTTTTCTGTATTGCTTCCTGTATGGAGAACCATCAAAGAAAATATGCTACAGACAATGAATGGGGCCTTTTTAAGGGTTCATGCTCTTCTGCACATGATAGACCTATCCAGTGGAGCAAGTCATTATGTTTTGGTGGACGCCAGTCCAGGCTCCCTACCTACCACCCAGGCAAGATTTTAGAACACTTGAGACCTCGACTAGATGTCACTCAAGGAATCCCTGATCAGAATCTTTCACTTTTTTAAAACATTGAAATAGCCATATGGGACTATTAATGGATCAGCGAATGGGGAGTGGACTTTAGCTGGTTCCTCCCATGAATTTCCCCCAGTCTAAATTGCCTCTCTCCCCAAGCTGCTATTAGCAATTTAGGGGTGGGGGTAGATAAGTCTCTAGATCTGTAGTTCCCAATTGGTGGTCCGTGGGTCCGTGGCGCCATTTCCGTAAAAAAAGCTACCTCTGAAGGAGCATCTCCACCCCTATCGTTCTACCCAGACACTGAGGTCCAGCGCCGAGGGCCTTCTGGCGGTTCCATCACTGCGAGAAGCCAAGTTACAGGGAACCAGGCAGAGGGCCTTCTTGGTAGTGGCGCCTTCCTTGTGGAACACCCTCCCACCAGATGTCAAAGAGAACAACAACTACCAGACTTTTAGAAGACATCTGAAGGCAGCCCTGTTTGGGGAAGCTTTTGATGTTTGATGCATTGCTGTGTTTTGGTATTTTGTTGGAGGCCGCCCAGGGTGCATGGGGAAGCCCAGCCAGATGGGCAGGGTATAAATAAATAAATAAATAAATAAATAAATAAATAAATAAATAAATAAATGGGAACCACTGCTCTAGATCAGGGGTCTGCAAGGTTTACCTTCATCCCCATGGAGATCGCTCCGTGGGCTGGATTGCGAATGCGGGGGGCTTGGTCCAGGAGCGGGTTGTGGGCCGTTTAAACGACCCACCGTGGGCCGCTTGTGCCTCATGGGCTGCAGGTTGCCGACCCCTGCTCAAGATCATATTAGAAGCCCCAGTGCAGCTGCTTTGTTACTAAACAACAACAAAAGGATCACAGATCTCAGGTATGTCATGGCTACAACCATACCATACATTTAAAGACATGGCTTCCCTCAAAGAATGTTGCGAATGGTAGTCCTGTGAGGGGTGAACTACAGTTCCCAGGATTATTTGTGGGTAGCTTTATTCTTCAAATGAATGGCGTGGATGTGACCCATGCCTGGATTGGCTCTTAGTGAGAAGCATGGGACTATTTTTGAGAGGGCGAGGGGAAGATTCTCTTGTACACACAGAATCTTCCTACCCAAACCTTTGCCTTTGGATTATTGTCTCTTGTTTCCTTACAATTCTTGTTCACTTTTCTTTTTAAAAAGTTTGATTAGGTTATATATAATAATGATGATGATTTATTATCTATACCCCACCCATCTGGCTGGGTTTCCCCAGCCACTCTGGGTGGCTCCCAACCGAATATTAAAAACACAATACGGCATTAAACATTAAAAACTTCCCTAAACAGGGCTGCCTTCAGATTTCTTTTAAAAGTAAGATAGTTGCTTATTTCCTTGATATCTGATGGGAGGGCGTTCCACAGGGCAGGCGCCACTACCGAGAAGGCCCTCTGCCTGGTTTCAGTGTAAGTTAACATTATACTTTGGTTCCCCAGCATTTTAAAAGCCTAACCTGATAAACAGAATGTACATGCGTGACCATGTAAATTTGGGATACTTTATTGTTTGAAAAATGTTTCAGTTAATGGAAATAAAAGATTAAATTATTTATCTGGACCACTTATATTTAAGCAAAAACTCTTAAGTGCTTTACAACATAACTTAAAGTGCTTTACAACATAACTTAAAACATCTGAAATAAACAGGAGATACAAAAAAGAGGGGGGGAACCAGGGAATTTTTACGTTCTGCAGAACACTATTAACAACTAGAGCATCATTTTTAGTATCAAAATAAATATTACACATAAAAATCAGTTTCAGATATACAAGGAAAATTCATAATAAAAATGGAAATAAGAGCTGAACCAGTCCATATTTGACATAAACATTTCATTTACACTTTTTTTTAAGCCTTCATGGGAATTTTTTAAAAAAATGTAGAGAAGTAGTTTTTTGCTCCTCACAGTTTATGGCATGTAGATTTCTCTCCATGCTTAATTGCGAGATTCAGAGATTGTGGTAGAACAAATTTGTAGCTTTGGTACTGAGGTCTTAATCTAACTGGAATTAACATTTTTAAAAGGATTTGTAGCTCATTAAACCAATAGCACCATCAAATTATATGCCTGAAACATCCCATTCGGATTGTAGGCTCCTGTTCAAGGAATTTTTAAAAAATAAAAGCTTACTTTGTAGAGAAGCAATTCAATTTAGCGTGCCAAAGCATTTTCTTCTCTCTTACCCAGATGAGTTAATGTATTTGCAACACAGGCAACATTTAACATAGCAGAGGTGTCAACCATTAAAAAAAAGAAGATAAAATCTAAAGCATTGTCATCAAAAGAATATCCAGTGGGAGTTTGGTTAAAAGGAGAACTGAGTTTTTAAATATTTTCCAACAGGATGTTAGCTTTATGCCAAGGTTAATGAAATTAGACATGGCCCATAAAACTGCCAAGGGAATTAAGGGATCAGTGGTAAGTGAAGGAGACGTTTTGTGGGGTTTCTGCTGGTTTCAGAATATGCTTTTTGCTCCTAATTCCCTGGGAAAGTATATGCAAGTTCAGAACATAAAACTGTGAAAACATCATTGTGTTATGCACAATTAAAATTATGCCTCATTTATTAAGTACTAATCAATTAAAATTACCCTATGAATGGGCATAATTTAGCCTGCAAGTCACATGCAATCCCCAAGCAAGGTTTGCTCTATGTTTTCTTCCCAGCATCTGTCAGGTCTCCTCTCAATCTCTATACAAAACCAGTGGGGAGCCTGCAACAAAACATTGCAGTATATTTCCCGACTCTAAAAAGGACTGTTCCTCTTCACCCAGCCTTGGACAGGAACCTTGTACCACTGTTTCGGACTTCTTAGCACCCCATTTTCTCCACCCCGCCATACTATATTGGGCCTTCAATCTAGGCTTGCAGCTAGCGTTGAACCATGAGGCCAAAGTCCAGGACTCTGCAAATCACCACTCGGAGAACAGCAATTGGAGAGTCAACAGCAGACAGGCCCAATGGTGTCAGCTGGGTCTATTTGGGCTCTCACTGGTATATTTTAACGGAGGCGGGGGGAGTACACTTGCAAATAGTGCTGCTCTGTTTCCACAGATAAATGGCAATTGCAGCAGAGAGCAGGACGTTGCTGTATGGCCTTTCTTTCTGACACACACACACACCAATAGTGAAACATGTCTTAGTCCATTTAGTTCTGCATAATCACTGGGGAGAAATGAATCAATAAATAGCAGCCTAAGAATGCCAGACACCAAATATTGCTGATGTCTTCTTTGTATCCATGTGCATTAAACCTGAAAGTCCATCTCTTTTACACTGTTCCCTGCTCTCTCTCTCTCTCTCTTTATTGTATTATTAGTGACAGCGTTTTCCTACCACTCTTAAACTGTAACTTCTCTGGGTAGTGGTAGTGGCACTTTCTAAACGGCATCCTTACGAGTCTGCATTTCGCCATTTTAAAATGCACAACTCTGATTCTCTTAATTGCAGTCAATGGCGCTGGGCTTGCTATGGCAACGTGCGATATCATTTCCCTTAATGGCGGAAAGCCTGCCAACTTCCTGGATCTTGGTGGAGGCGTGAAAGAAGCACAAGTATATCAAGCATTCAAACTGCTCACCGCTGATCCCAAGGTAAAGCCTGTTGACTCTGCACAGACGCTTTCTCGATACACTCGTATGTTTGTCTTCATAAAGCCAAAAAGTGTGCACTGAGTAGCATCGAATGCAGCAACTCTCTGAAGTTGTGACAGTTTGAGTCTGCTTGGCTCAATCCTGTTCAGCTACAAGAGGAGGGCCTTAATGGCTCAGTGGCAGTGCTCCAAAGTAGCAGAGCTCATGGAGCACAGCTCCTGCACTGAGAGGAAATGCCATAGCTCTGTGGACTGGTAGCTTCACATGCACAAGGTCCCAGGCATCTCCCATTTGTGCATGCGCAAAGTTATTCCCAGCCCTACTGATCTGTCTCAACACCCCTTTTGATTTCGGAGACATGCATCTGGCCCCAGGTTGTTATGTGTGCTTGGGCCGCTCACAACTACAGCTTGATCACGGGACTGAGGTCACCACCTTCTGTAAAGCTTCAGCTCAGGTTCACAGTCTAGCACAAAATCTTTCTGTGATCCCGTTGTTCTGATTCCTTTGGAAGTAACACCAAGCACCTTTTCACCCAACCATGGTTTTATTATTTTGTCCTAAACCTCCACTGCTCTGCAGGATATCTTTTGAGAATAAAGGGCTAAGGAGTAAACCCTACATAAATCCAGAGTGGAGTCCCTAAGACAGTTGGATGGCTCCTTGTAGGCCTCCTTCCGGCAACTCCTGATACTAAATGTATTGCTCTGTTTTCCTTTGGACCACATAAGCGAGGCTGGGAGCAGGGTCTTATCATCTGGGCAGCCCAGGACCTCCATACACACTGCCCAGGCTAGCACCCTGGGGAGGTCACTTCAGTGCTGCTAATACTGTGGTTTGACTTCACCCCTGAAGGCACACTCCATGGTCTTTTGAGGCAAATGAATGTTGATTGTACCACATTGTAAGCAAACCGTAAGGAAGAAGTCGTGTCATAAAACTGAGCAGGCCTTTGGCCATTTCAACCACAGCCATCGCATTTTGAAGCTAGCAAGCCCAGTAAGTCTTATCTCCCAATGCCACACTTTTATGCATTACTAGTTGTGTGGGAGCCATTTCTGTGGGGCTGTCTCAGAAGATGGTGGGCTCTCCTTCATTGGAGGTTTTTAGCCAGTCGTTGGATGGCCATCTGTCAGGAATTTAGCTGCAATAACTGCATTTCAGGGAGTTGTACCAGATGAAACTTGGGGTACCTTCCATTGAGTTCCTGCACCACTGCAATCCAATGAGCATCTGAATACAGAATATATGCAGATCGCTTTCACACTTGCTCACCATGCCAGTCATGTAATGCCATTTTATTGGGTAGCTTATGTGGATATTCTAATGGTGTGAAGGAGAGAAGCACAGGAGTCTTGATGGGGAATATATGACTGGGGTATTTATAAATTTCCAAACAGCCTGGAATCACAGTGCAGTGAGAAGCAGTTCCATTGTTCTTAGATGAGTACAGTGGTACCTTGGGTTACAGACGCTTCAGGTTACAGACACTTCAGGTTCCGCTAACCCAGAAATAGTACCTCGCGTTAAGAACTTTGCTTCAGGATGAGAACGAAAATCGTGTGGCGGCAGCAGGAGGCCTCATTAGCTAAAGTGGTACTTCAGGTTAAGAACAATTTCAGGTAAAGAACGGACCTCCGGAACAAATTAAGTTCTTAACCCAAGGTACCACTGTATGTCAAAGTTACCAGCATGAGTTTGACCAAACTGCGGAGGCAGTGGAAGACAGGAGTGCCTGGCGTGCTCCAGTCCATGGGGTAACGAAGAGTCGGACACGACTAAATGACTAAACAAACAAACCACTGTATGTAAAAAGGGGCATGAACTGAGCCAGTTGGGCAGCAAAGACTAGTGTAATTACCTCTGCCTACATTTTTTTCCATATTCAGATTATTACTGCAGCAATGACTGGCATCGTGCCATGATTCAATGTGAAAGAAACAACACCACAACTGGATTTTTGTACTTGTTGTTAATATCACTGTTCGCCAAACAACAGCTCGGTTGGTAGAACGTGAGGGTTGTGGGTTTGAGCCCCATGTTGGGCGAAACATTCCTCCACTGCAGGGGGTTGGACTAGATGGCCCTTGTGGTCCCTTCCAGCTCTACAATTCTATGATTCTCATCTCAGAAACATCAAGTTTCAATTCCTGGCTTTGCTGGAGACTTTCTGTGGCAAATGAATCAAAGGGCCTGGTGCATTTGATCATAGTGTCTATTCCATTCGGGGGGTTTTCTTTTTTCTTTTTAACCCATCGCAATTTTATTTAATAATTCTGATTTCCTTTCATCTGCTCCTTTTATTTTTTTTCTGTTTCATGTTATCTCTTTTAATTAATATTATCCACTTGGCTCTCTGATAGAAATGCTTCCTGTTCTGTAAGTTGGAGGGAATTTGGCCACCTCGAGCTTGCCTCTCTCCCTCGCTCGCCACGTTTGTTCTTTTTCACTCTTTCCATTTTTACTTTCTCGGTTCTTCCTCCAGCTTGTGTCCTGCTGCTTTTCAGAATACGCCTTTTTTACTTTTCACTTTCATTTTTATTTTTTGTATATAAAGCATCCCACTGGACAAGTTGGGCTTTTGCCATCCTTTGTAAAATAAGTGCCCTGCTAAAAGCGGTGTCTGCCCTTGGGCGCCTTGCTAATAGGAATGTCAGACCTTGACAGGTAGGTACAATTAGAGCCTGTGGCTTTGTCCACTGTAGATTTCAAATCAGACAGACATTATTGCCATCATCCTTTTTTAAAAAAACAGAAAAAGGAAAAATATTAACCTCTTTGGCTTTGACTGTATGCCTCTGTATACCACTGCTTTGCTTCCTGAGTTGTTGTTTTTTAAAATATATATTAAATATATTCATGCTGCAGTTCCCTTTAAATCAGGCGCATCTGAGCTGCCTGTCCCTTTGGTTCTGCAGAGTGAGGCTTAAGTGTTGCCCCTCATGTCACTGCTGTGGTTGTGCACACCGGAGAGATTACGTCACTTTTTCCTTTCCACAGCAAGTTATGAGGAATATTGCAGGCGGAGCCGAATTGGGATTTTCATCGATACATTTCAAGCGATCTGTCTCCTGTTCAATGCAGACATGCATCAGCTATGCATGGTTTCAGAAGAAGTACAGATTGCCTCTTATTCATAATCACCACTCCAATAGCGTGGGGCAGTTTTCAAGGCACCATATAAGCTGTTGGGATGTAACAGGCAGGAACGCAAAGCCTTTCTAAAAATCCTCCTGCTCCACTTACATTTCCTCTTGTCTCTTCTGCGCTGCTTCCCATTCATCTGTCTCAAATCACCTTGTGTTTATGTTGCTGAAAAGAACTGTTTGGCCTTCCACCGCTGGCCCTTTAAGACTGGGACAGACAGCATCAGGACATTCATTCCCTGAGATGCTGTAGCCAAGCTACTCCTCAAATCCCTATACTATCTGCTCTCAGATCCAGCACAAGCTCCCTGTCCTTACCTTCAGAACCCTCCGTGGACTTACCCTCCACTACTTACTTTGCTCTTTTATCTCAATACATCCCTGTCTTCACTTTTCCAGCTCCACCAGCACCCAACACCTGAAGGTCTTCTACTTCTTCGTAGACCTGTGTGAAGCCACCTCTTCCTGTTTTCAGATCCCTCCTCGAAATCCACCTTTTCCATGAAGCCTTTGGTACTATCCTTTAGTGCCTCCCATCCCCTTCAGTGACTCAGTGTGCAACTAAGCCTAAGCACATGTTACTGAAACAACTGCATGTTGCTTCCCTGTTCAGCCTTGTCTCAACCAACCTCCCTCCTTCTGTTGTTCCTCCTCTGTCAAATTCTAGATTGTAAGTTCTTCACAGCAGGGGCCTGGACTCTTACACTCTATAAAGCACACCCATGTACACTGAGGGTACAGTGAAAACTATTATTAATATTGCCTCTGCCCCACACCGTCCTAGTCCACAGTGATATTATTATTATTATTATTATTATTATTATTATTATTATTATTATTACAGTGGTACCTCGGGTTACAGACACTTCAGGTTACAGACTCTGCTAACCCAGAAATAGTACCTCGGGTTAATAACTTTGTTTCAGGATGAGAACAGAAATCGTGCTCCGGCGGCGTGACGGCAGCAGGAGGCCCCATTAGCTAAAGTGGTACTTCAGGTTAAGAACAGTTTCAAGTTAAAAACGAACCTCCAGAACAAATTAAGTACTTAACCAGAGGTACCACTGTATTATTATATTTGCAGAGCCAGTGTGGTGTAGTGGTTAAGAGCAGTGGACTCGTAATCTGGTGAACCGGGTTCTCTTCCCCGCTCCTCCACATGCAGCTGCTGGGTGACCTTGGGCCAGTCACACTTCTCTGAAGTCTCTCAGCCCCACTCACCTCACAGAGTGTTTGTTGTGGGGGAGGAAGGGAAAGGAGAATGTTAGCCACTTTGAGACTCCTTCGGGTAGCGATAAAGCAGGATATCAAATCCAAACTGTGATGGTTCAGAATTTATCTGGTTAAATTCCCCTGGTGTGTGTCACCTGCTAACGTCAGCTTACAGAAGCTGGGCGGAGACAGAAGCTTTTAGAAGCTAAGAAGGAGGAGTTTTTCCCTGTACTTTCACTTCTCTCTGTGTATCTGAGAGAGAAAGACGTGCCTTTGGACATGGCTGAAAGAAGCCCTGGACTTTAATGCTGTAATGTATGAATAAAGAGCTGTAAATAGACGAACCTGTCTATGTGTGTGCTTGCCTGGAAACTAGGCTGCTTTACACGCTGTTCAACTCTGCTAAGCCGTGACCTGAAGGGAGCAACAGTGGCGCAGCTGTGAAGAAGTGTGCCGGACCCGTTATAAACTGCTGATTGGGATCGTAAACCTGTCCCCGGTCGCGGCCCCATCGATCAAGGGAAGATCGATATCTCCACACAAACTACTACTACTACTCTTCTTCTTCTTCTTCTTCTTCTTCTTCCTCCTCCTCCTCCTCCTCCTCCTCCTCCTCCTCTTCCTCTTCCTCTGCCTTTCCCACCCCTAAAGGCAGCAGTGAACAGCACAGAGGGGTGCTGCTGCTCTGCTTGATGGCAGAATTGCTACGACTTACTAGGATGGGGCTGGGGCAGGGTGAAGGCAAGATCAGAGCTGTGCAGTAGTGGGAGCACCCGATTGGCCCTGCCAGCATGCCTGCACAACCCCAATCTTGCCTCTGCCCCACACCGTCCTAGTCCACAGCAATGCTGCTGTCAGGAGGGCAGCAGCAGAGCACCATTCCAGGCAGCAGTTGCTTCAGGGCTCAAAACACAGCTGCAGCAAGACCTCTCCTCACCTTTAGTGCAGCGTCCAGATGACAAGAAGGGCAGGTGTGGGTGGGGAAGTTTACTTGTAATGACTTCCTTAGATGCTGTTTTTAGAAAGCTAGAGGGAGAGCATGGCTTGGCTAAAAGTTCTCCACGCCTCTCTCATCCTTCCCCCTATCCATCAAGGTTGAAGACGGGCTGTCATTAGACTTTCAGGCACTCCCTTCTGGGAAGCATTGTTGACATTGCCAGGATAAAATGTTCATTGGCTATTACTGAATGGGGGTGGCTAATTGCATCCAAGAATTGAAATCTTTATATATCTGGTATGGTGGGGTGGGGAAATAATAACCTGACATTGTTGTGACAATCAGACTTCACAATCCATTTATTTCTAAACACTTCTTGCATTGGAATTTGTTTCTGTAAGTTGCTCCCCTCTTTCCTTCTGATTATTTGAGCAATGGTATCAGTATACAGAAGGGACACGGGTTGCTCTGTGAGTTAAACCACAGAGTCTAGGAAGGTCGGCAGTTTGAATCTCCATGACGGGGTGAGCTCCCATTGCTCAGTCCCTGCTCCTGCCAACCTAGCAGTTCAAAAGCACGTCAAAGTGCAAGTAGATAAATAGATAAATAGGTACCGCTCCGGCAGGAAGGTAAACAACGTTTCCGTACGCTGCTCTGGTTCGCCAGAAGCAGTTTAGTCATGCTGGCCACATGACCCGGAAGCTGTACACCGGCTCCCTCAGCCAATAAAGCGAGATGAGCGCTGCAACCCCAGAGTCGGTCATGACTGGACCTAATGGTCAGGGGTCCCTTTACCTTTACCTTTTTATCAGTATACAGAAAGCCCGTCATGTTGAAACGAACCCTCATTGTTTCCGGGGCATGGTTTTCTGTAAACAAGAAACTGAGTAATAAAAGAAGTTTCTTCGAGGTCACTGATGCTTCTGTGATCAAGTTCAGACATGGATCTCACACAACTCCTCTGTAAGCATAGCAGTGGAGGCTGTCCGCTCTGCTCAGGACTGACCTGTGTGAACTCTTGTTTCCTTTCCATGAGGCAAAAGGATCACACAAACCTCTGCATGTGACTGCAACACACTCGCTGTAGGCTTGGTCTAAGCTTGGGTCCTGCTTATAGGCTTTCCCATAATCTTGTTGGCCATGGTGAGAACAAAACGCTGGACAAGCTGGGACCTTTGACCTGATCCAGAAGGGCTGTTCTTCTACACTCATATAGCAGTGGAGTTCCTATTAGAGACAAGTGATTGATTCAGGTTATGTTGAGCGTGTCTAAAGCTTGGCTGTGGTCAATTGCGCATTCTTAATTGTTAGAATCTTGCCCTTGGACCAAAATCTGCTTTAGATTATTCCTTCTTTATTTGCTTAAAAAAGAAAATCAATCTTTTCTGTATAAAATACCCAAGGCAGCTAACAAAATAACCACCAAAACAACAATTAATTAAAACATGACATTAATAAATTTAAAGTGGCGCTTAAAAAAAAGAAATCCATAGCAGCATAGGAAGGTAAATAAGTAGATAGATAGCAGTAGAAAGGTTAGCCAAACTGCCATGGCATCATGGCCAGCAACTGGTCTGGGAAAGTTAATGAGCAGACGCTTACTGTATTTCATGGGAACTGCCAAAATGGCGTCTGCCGCTTGAATAGGACTTTTGGATTAGCGTGAAAATCCACACAGGACTATAATAATGTTTGCTTCAACTCGCTTGTGGAAATAACTCAGAGGTTATTAAGAGGGAAAATGATAGCAACAACAAGATTGGAAGGCGGGACTTGTGAACATCAAAGCAGCAGAAATATGAGAGGATTGGGCCCTTCTGAGCTCGAAGCATGGGTACCCCCAACAAAAATTTAAAAAAATTTGCAAAATATTTGGACTTTATGATATGTATTGGCATAATTTGGATTAATTAATGAGACATGATTGGATTGTTAAATGGAAATTTAATAAAAATCATTTTAAAAGAAAAAAGAAATGAGGCGGTCTTTATCCTCCACTTAAAATCCAAAAGGAAGGAAGACAGTTGAACCCCACTGGAAGAGAATGCCTTAAAGCAATGGGGGACCTGTGGTCTTCCAGATGCTGAGACTCCGGCTCCCATCAGCCCCAAACAGCATGACCAATGGGAATTGTAGTTCAACAACAACTGGAGAGCCGGAAATCCCTCATTCCTGTTCCAGAGTCTGGGAGAAACCAGTGAAAAATCTGAATACCCACCCCATTTCATAGCATCAGAGAACACAGAGGGAGAGCCTAATACAGGGGTCAGCAAACCTTTTCAGCAGGGGGCCGGTCCACTGTCCCTCAGACCTTGTGGGGGGCCGGATTATATTTTGAAAAAAATAATGAACAAATTCCTATGCCCCACAAGTAAACCAAAGATGCATTTTAAATAAAAGTACACATTCTACTCATGTAAAAAGACGCTGATTCCTGGACCGTACTCGGGTTGGATTTAGAAGGTGATTGGGCCAGATCCGGCTCCCGGGCCTTAGTTTGCCTAACCGTGGCCTAATATTTCTAAAACTTATGTCACACTTTTTATGCCTGTTAACATTGCATATTTGCTACCACAGCATATGGTGATGGCCAGTAGTGGACAGCATGGTGGGGCAAAGGTGCTTACCTGACCACCTGACAGGGGAGTCACTGCTCTTTACTGGAAGGAGAAGCCATGAGGCAGGGAGGTCAGTGGAGTGCAGACACCCCAGCAGGAGTGTCAGATGGTCTCCGCTGGTGTGTCTGCACTGCACAGACCTCGCTGCCTCCTAACACCCACCACAGTAAACAGTATCGACCCACCTATTTGGACGTCAGGGAAATCCCTCTAACTGATCATGCTGCTGGTGACCATGAGCTTCAGGGGCTCTAAAAGGGGATTAGAAAATTTTATCAAGGACTAGGTTGGTAATGGCTACTGGTCATGATGGCTTTATAGTATCTTCAGGATCAGAGGCAGTCACTGGGTACCAATGGTGGGAGAGAGCTATTGCCCTCATCTCTTTCTTGTAACCTTTCTGGTTGACCACTATAGGACTAGGTGGGTTCTGAAATTTTCTCTGTTTAAAACGAGACGATGTTATTTTAAAAGTAGGTTTGAAAAGGCAGGAATAGCACAGTATCTCTTGCTAACAGAACAGAAGCTTCTACTTATAATATTTAGAATATGGTCAATAATAACATTAGACCTTTAATCAAACCAGCTGATTATTAATAACTGTTTACTTGTCGTATTCAGAGGAGATTATATTGACTGACATTTCTCCAACACTGTAAAATGTTGGCTATTGGCAGCTGTTAGCTCCCATAAATGGAATAATTGATGACAAGCTTAATTTGTTTTCTTCTGCAGCCATGCCTCAGTCCAAACACAGACTGTTGTTTTCTGAATATGGAATAAGCATTTCTTATTCATGTCACTTTTCTTAAGCTTGTTTACTCCTGTCCAACGAATCACTTCTGTCTAAGGCAGCGAAGGTAAAATAATGGCAGGGGAACATCAATGCCATTATGTTGTGTGTGTGTGTGTGTGTATGAATTGGAGATCTTTTGGCTTTCCATTTTCTCAACATCTCAGGCAGTGATCAGAATCCTGAAAAGAAGGTATCAATAAACATTTCTGCTATTTGCTTATTTCTGGAGCTGTTGCGGGTATAAAAATAATACCAGTTGTCCTTTTAAAAAATACTTTCTTACCACTGCTGTTTTCCTTTTGAAGCAACTATTCTTCTGGATTTCTTTCCCTAAAATTGCAGCCTGTTCTGCAGCATAATGGGCAGCTTTTCTGATTATCAAGCGTAGAAGAGGTCAAATGGCGGAAGAGGAAATAAATGATATTTTAGATGTTTAGTAAAACGAAACAAAAAAATAGAAAGTGGAGATAGAGGAGGGAGAAATATAGCACCACAAATAAGTATGCTGTCGCAATTGACGTAGAAGCTGGAAGAACCTGCCCCCACCCCTGTTTAGAAAACCTCTGGCTTCCATTAAAATACATTAAGGTGCTTGCAATGATGAGTTTGGACACCCTTTTTTGTGTGGTTGTAAAGAGAACTGCATTTGAAGAAGCGTTAAACACCACCTCTTTTAGCACTGCTATTCCAATTGAGTCTCCATTAAAAAACCTGGAAAACCTTAGGAGAACCAACCATGGACTCTGCATCTCGCAGTACCAATTCCTGACTGAGGCTCATTCTGGCACTGTCCGCAGTAGGAAGAGCTTCGTCCCAAAGTATATTTTTCTCTCCTCCCCACTGTGGGTGAATTTTCATGGCAGCTCCAACTACTGTTCCAAGTTGCTTGGCTCAAGGCAATTCGAGGCAGCCTTAAAGAGGGTTCTTCATTACTGCTATGTTTAAATCAATCTCTCATAAAAGACTTTTGCATTTCTTGGGCGTAGTCCAGATAAGATAAAAGTGCCTGAGCTCCATTGAAATCAATGAGACTTCAGTCCACATCAAGGCGCTTGAGCTGCATTGAATGTAGCAGGACTGAAGAATGCCTTTGCTTTTTTAAAAAAATGGATTACGCTTCCTGACACCCAATGGCTCTGTAAAGACTTCTACTATTTGTTTGTTTGTTTTAAGAGGATGCATCCCTCCCCCACCCTCACCCCCCCCCCCCCGCTGTCCAGTATACCGTTGCTGGCAGGCGGTAATGAATGAAGCAAAATGTCAACGGCCTTCGCTTCTCAATGTAACGCGGTATGTCAGCAGCAGATTTATTTGAATTGTCAGATTGCATGTCATTAGGTAATAGAGAAGCAACCATATTTTTCTGTGGTCATTAAGAAGCCTTTTGCATTCCGATTCAAATAACCATGCATCTTTTACACGCCTCATTGCCCAGTTCTCCTCTGCGCAGCATGAAAGCGTCTTTCATTTGTGACTTGCTCTCCCCCCCACCCCCCGGATGCAAGGAACGCGGTATGAAGTTCCTGGGAAGCTGGAGGAGAGCTGGGGCGAAGAAAAGAAAGTTTATTTCAACAAAGGCATAGGCAGGGGTCAGCAAACTTTTTCAGCAGGGGGCCGGTCCACTGTCCCTCAGACCTTGGGGGGGCAGACTGTGGTTTTTTTTGGGGGGGGGAGGAAATGAACGAATTCTTATGTATACCTGAAGGAGCATCTCCTCCCCCATCGTTCTGCCCGGACACTGAGGTCCAGCTCCAAGGGCCTTCTGGCGGTTCCCTCACTGCGAGAGGCCAAGTTACAGGGAACCAGGCAGAGGGCCTTCTCAGTAGTGGCGCCCGCCCTGTGGAATGCCCTCCCATCAGATGTCAAAGCGATAAACATCTACCTGACATTCAGAAGACATCTGAAGGCAGCCCTGTTCAGGGAAGTTTTTAATATCTGACATTTCAGTGTATCTTTTATCTTTGTTGGAAGCCGCCCAGAGTGGCTGGGGAAACCCAACCAGATGGGCAGGGTACAAATAATAAATTATTATTATTATTATTATTATTATTATTATTATTATTATTATTATTATTATTATTATTATGCCCCACAAATAACCCAGAGGTGCATTTTAAATAAAAGCACACTTTCTACTCATGTAAAAACACCAAGCAGGCCCCACAAATAACCCAGAGATGCATTTTAGATAAAAGCACACTTTCTACTCATGTAAAAACACCAGGCAGGCCCCACAAATAACCCAGAGATGCATTTTAAATAAAAGGACACATTCTATTCATGTAAAAACATGCTGATTCCTGGACCGTCCGCCAGCTGGATTTAGAAGGCGATTGGGCCAGATGCGGCCCCCGAGCCTTAGTTTGCCTACCCATGGGCATAGGGGTAATAAGATTAAACTATGGCCCACATCACCTAGCCTGCAGAGGGACTTGTGCTTAGGGTTGAGGTCACGCTGGATAGAGCATAATGACTTGCATGCAGCCCTTAGCATCTCCACTGTCTAAGATGCAAGAGAGCATCCATTCCTGGGCTGTGTGGCCCAACAGTGTGACTCCATATAGTTCTAGGGTTCATAAATTCAAATGGAGATGATACAGATGAGGGGTTGGCAACCATTTGAGGACAGTGGACACACTGAAAATTTCGTGAAAAGGTTGTGGGTGTCAATAACAAATGGCTGGCATGGGGTAGGTGGCATATCACAAAGTGGCTGCTGTGGACATGTGGCATAGCGCAAAATGGCCACCACATCCAAAGGGACAGAAAAAGGATAGAATCACACAAAATGGTGTGAGGTGAGCTTTTTGTACCTCCTTTCTATATGAGAGAGAGAGAGGTTGTTCAGCCCTGGAATACAATGAAATACAGCCATGTTTAAGGGTGAAGATTCACTCTAAGACAGGTTGAGCCAGAAACTAAGCAGGAAGAGGAAACAGTCTATTGTGCATTGTGGATTTTTGAGGCAATATTTACCAAGACTTTTCTCACGTGCCGCAGATTGCAGCCCCCCATCCACATACACAAGGCTTTAAACCTTATCAGCAACGGCATATCTGAATACAAAATTCATAAATGATATGTGGCAAATGTTCAGAATTTGGCCTTGGAAAAGGCTTTATGATCTGGGGCACATAATTTCAAGTTTAGTTGATATATGCCCTGTAAGGCCTTATCATTTGGTTTATTTAATGTTTATATAGTGCTTAATATATTAAAAATATACCTAAGCAGTATACAAGAAAGCAGCAACAACAGACAACTTACAGAAAACATTACAAAAAATACAGTTACATATAAAAATATAATACAAGTTACACACACACACACATATATATATATGAGAATATCAATTCATTTTCCTTCTGGCACTGTCATTTTCCTTCCTCCTTCTTACCCAGGGTCCAAACAAACTCTCCCACAAACTCTTGCCCACAAAAGTCTTACAAACTGAAGAGTTCCTGGAAACAGCGGACATCACCCTAGTCTCTCACTCTAGCCTTGCTTTTTGTAGGAGGCCCAAGGTGGATGGTCCTCCCTCAGGCTGCCCATAGCTGTATTCAGCTGCACTCTGCACACCTAATTCCAGGTATAGCAGATTTGTTGAGTTTCCCAGGGGGTCCAAAGGATGGGGAAAGGCCCCCGCTCCATTCACAGCTTTCTTCACCCACTGTTGGAAGGGTTTCTGTTGGAAGGAGACACACTCTTATGGGTCAGAATAAGGATGTTGTCATTAGGCCCAGGCCACAAGACACTAAGAGACCTCTGTGCGGGTTGTGAAGTACTGTTTGAAGAGCTTTCAGGGGGCTTATTCTGGTTCAGAGTTTGACCACTGAGCCCTGAGAAGGTCAATGAAATAAACTATTTTTTACATTCCGAATTCCACTTTATTTTTAGCAGCATTTTAAACCCATCTTTTGTTGCACGGCACTCAGTAAAAATACTAAAATACAATAGAAAACACTTAATCTGTGATTTTGCCACAATGCTTAGTCTTAATTCTGTTTTCTTTCTTGTTTTACTGGCAAATAACTGGGTGTTCAGGCAAGCGATTTTCATTTTGTATTGTTGCATTTAGTGCATTTAATTTCCAGTGTTTCCCTTTCCCAACCCCTCCCTCCTTTTTGGGGAGCAGGCGTTTTCTGCCATGATTTAGTGCACTGTCCTTCCTTATTACAAGGTAGAACCTTCATTTGCTGTGTGGGCATTTTTCAAGCCATTGGAAGGAGAAGTGATTTAATACCTTTTTATTTGATGAATGGAGATGTAATGGTTTGCTTAGAGTGGGGGGTGTTAATGGAGGCTTTGTCAAACTTAGCCACAAAGTCCTGCGCTAGCAGAAGCATGCTAACACGAGGCTTGATGCCATCAAGGCTTAATTAACCATTAAAATTCTTTACAGGTGCTGAATTCCTTTTATTTTGAAATAGGTATGAACAGCTTAACCACAGAACGCGGATACAGGTGGTTGCCTGTGGGCCTGATTTGGTTTGCTTCCAGACAAGGAATTTAAGGTGAAATTGCCATTCTGCATTCACACTTTCTGTGTGTGAATACGTAATATCATCATCATCATCATCATCCAGTCTTTGTCCTCTTCCACTTTCTTTAGTCTTTTCTTAGACTGAAGGAAATCTGTCCTTTTCTAAAATAACAAAATTTGGAGCAGTAGCACATGATCTTCAGGCAAGGGCATACACGGGTGGCGGTGCAAGAGGAGTATGGGCAGTTGTTCCCATTGAATGAATAATCCCAATTTTTCCAGCATAAAGATAGAACCATCAGTGAAAATGTGAATTGTATGAATGAAGTTAATCTGTGTGTATTTTGTTAGAATAATAATAATAATAATAATAATAATAATAATAATAAATTTTATTTATATCCCGCCCTCCCCAGCCGAAGCCGGGCTCAGGGTGGCTAACAACAATCAAAATAGTCCAACATTCTAAAAACATTCATTATAAAATTAATTAAAATCAAATTAAGATCAAATTAATGGCAACCATCAAGCAAAATTCTGTGCAGATTGCCAGAGGAGGGGGTCAGGCTGCACCCTGACCAAAGGCCTGGTGGAACAGCTCTGTCTTGCAGGCCCTGCGGAAAGATGTCAGGTCCCGCAGGGCCCTAGTCTCTTGTAGCAGAGCGTTCCACCAGATTGGAGCTGCAGCCGAGAAAGCCCTGGCTCTAGTTGAGGCCAGCCTAACTTCTCTGTGGCCTGGGATCTTTAGGATGTTTTTATTTGTAGACCGTAAATTTCTCTGTGGGCCATACCGGGAGAGACGGTCCCGTAGGTACGAGGGTCCTAGGCCGTATAGGGCTTTAAAGGTTAAAACCAGCACCTTAAACCTGATCCTGTACTCCACCGGGAGCCAGTGCAGCTGGTATAGTACCGGATGAATATGATCTCACAGCGAAGACCCCATAAGGAGTCTCGCCACGGCATTCTGCACCCGCTGGAGTTTCTGGGTCAGTCTCAAGGGCAGCCCCATGTAGAGCGAGTTACAATAATCCAGTCTGGAGGTGACCGTCGCGTGGATCACAGTGGCTAGGTCAGGGCGAGAGAGATAAGGAGCCAACTGCTTAGCTTGGCGGAGATGAAAAAATGCCGCCTTTGTTACAGCTGTAATCTGCGCCTCCATAGAGAGGGAGGTATCAAAGATTACACCCAAACTCTTAACGGACGATGCTGGCACTAATTTTACCCCCGCAAGAGATGGGAGTTGCCCCCTCAATCCCATATCGCTCCGTCCCAGCCAGAGGACCTCTGTCTTCGAAGGATTTAACTTCAACCGGCTCCCACGTAACCATCCAGCCACAGCTTCCAGACATCTGGTCAGTATATCTGGGGCCGAGTCAGGATGGCCGTCCATCAACAGATAGAGTTGGGTAAAGGTAAAGGACCCCTGAAAGGTTAAGTCCAGTCAAAGGCAACTATAGGGTTGTGACACTCACCTCGCTTCAGGCCGAGGAAGCTGGCGTTTGTCCACAGACAGTTTTCCAGGTCATGTGGCCAGCATGACTAAACCGCTTCTGGTGCAACTGAACACCATGATGGAAACCAGAGCGCATGGAAACGCTGTATACCCTCCTGCCGCAGTGGTATCTATTTATCTACTTGCACTGGCGTGCTTTCAAACTGCTAGGTTTTTAAGACGTGATTTAATTATTGTTTTATTTTATATCAATGTTTATAGTTGATGTTAGCCGCCCTGAACCCAGTCTCGGCCGGGGAGGGCAGGATACAAATAAAAGTTGTTTATTATTGTTATTGTTGTTGTTGTTATTCAGTTGGCAGGAGCTGGGACAGAACAATGGGAGCTCATCCATTTGTGCAGATTCGAACTGCCGACCTTCTGATCGGCAAGCCCAAGAGGCTCAGTGGTTTAGACCACAGCGCCACCCGCGTGTTATGCACCAAGGGCAATGGGGAGGGGAAGTAAGGAGAGTGCTGTTGCACTCAGGTCCTGCTTGTGGGTTTCCCATGAACAACTGGCTGGCCACTGTGAGTACAGGATGCTGGACTAGGTGGGTCCCTTGGCCTGACCCAGCGGGGCTCTTCTTATGTATTTGATTTTGCCCTTAGTCAAAGTCCCTTGTGGTATGTGGCAGTGTGCACAGCAGGGTTGCCTCTGAGGAACAGCAAAACGTAAGCAGTGATTGCAGCAAGGGGATGACAGAGGAGCGTGGGTGGGGGGAACTTGAGAAAGATGAAAACCGCATTTGCCTTACATAGGGGAAGTGAGAGCATTTGATTTAGGGGAAGGTTTCAGAGCCATGTTATATGAACTGTGTAGTAACTTGAAAATCCATTTCCCTTTTCTACATTTTTCATAAGGATATCAGTGCTGGCTACAGTTTTGTTCTACTACCAAAGCTTTTTTTGTTTGTTTAAAAGCATTTCTGAAACGTTTTATATTTAAAAATCTCTAAGCCCATATACAGAGATGCAAGCATAAAAGGAAGGAAGGAAGTTTCATAAAAACAGAGATACAACATGAAAGCCAGTAAAGCAGTATTTTACGAAAAGAGAAAATCAGCAATAGCAGAGTCCAATTTTATGAGTCAGGGAAAACCCGGGCAAAAGGATGCATCTTTCTAAGACGTCTGAAGCAACTTAGGGATGGTGGTTTAATTACAGCATTGTATTAGTTGTTGTTCGCTCTGGGAAAAGGAAAGAAAACTTGTTAGGCTGTGTGCTCTGTTCTCCAAGAAACAAAATATCTCTCTGTTTATTAAATTTAAAAAGAGCTCTTAGAAGTCGTGGCATCAAATTAGATTTTGTGTTTAGTTCAAACTGTTTGGAGGGCAGCAGGTTGGGGAAGGGTGCTCAGAGTGATCAAGGATACAACCGTAGAGAAACACGTCTGAGAAAGACATCTTGGAATCAAATGGCACAGCCAAGCATAGCCAAGGATATTTTCAGGGACTTATCTGCACATGTGTCATAGAAAGTTTCATATTTGGGTTCTGACTTGTTGTAAGGAGTTGGAGTTTCTTTTGTGGGGGAGAACTGGCTTGGAGATCTAAAGCAGGAATGGGGAACTTGTGGCTCTCCAGATGTGGCTGAACTACAACTCCCATCATCCCTGAGCATTGGCCATGCTGGCTGAGGCCGATAGGAGATGTAGTCCAACAATATGTGGAGGTTCCCAGGTTTCCCTTCCCTGCTCTATAAGTTTCCAGAAACTGGCAATGTAACAAAAATGCAAGCTAATGTACAAAAGAGTGACATTGTTGTTGTTGTTGTTTAGTCGTTTAGTCGTGTCCGACTCTTCGTGACCCCATGGACCAGAGAACGCCAGGCACCTCTGTCCTCCACTGCCTCCCGCAGTTTGGTCAAACTCATGCTGGTAACCTCGAAAACACTATCCAACCATCTCGTCCTCTGCCGTCCCCTTCTCCTTGTGCCCTCCATCTTTCCCAACATCAGGGTCTTCTCCAGGGAGTCTTCTCTTCTCATGAGGTGGCCAAAGTACTGGAGCCTCAGCTTCACAATCTGTCCTTCCAGTGAGCACTCAGGGTTGATTTCCTTCAGTATGGAGAGGTTTGATCTTCTTGCAGTCCATGGGACTCTCAAGAGTCTCCTCCAGCACCATAATTCAAAAGCATCAATTCTTCGGCGATCAGCCTTCTTTATGGTCCAGCTCTCACTTCCATACATCACTACTGGGAAAACCATAGCTTTAACTATACGAACCTTTGTTGGCAAGGTGATGTCTCTACTTCCATAGTGGGTCTCAAATTCGCCAGGTAATGTTTGTGTGAATTTATTCTCTGTGTTGCTGTTGTTGTTAATCTGAATTGTACCTTATATATTAGTCTTCGCTGTGCGGTGTGAGGAAAGGCAGGGATGTAACCATTTAGAAGAGAGTGAAAACACATTTCTTCCCTGCGCCCTCTTTGGTAACTGAATAGTCACTGTGTAAAAAGCGTGACTGTATGCAGGTCCTGTGCATTTTGATGACGGATGTTCGGGAGACATTTACGGCGCCTTTCACAAAATCCCTGTTGCGCAGTAAAGGGAAGGCACATTATCTGAGAGGAAGGTGGTGGCTCTGCAGAAGCCATTTCAGACAATTACTTGGGTGGCAGAGCAATTGAAGTGGTGGCGGAGCAGGCACACAGCCCTCTTTTCCGCGATCCATGCTGAGGCCTGTGTGCGTGAAGGCTTGATTGTGCAATTCTTTCCCCTCAATTAGAATTGAACTGCTGGCCACCCACACAGAGCGTCTCTGCCTGACTTTGGGAGTGCGGTGGCGGAGGTGGGCAGTGCCGCGTCTTCCCGCCTCTGTTACTAAAACGGCATCAACCAGCCTGATAAGTTTACCAGCAAGGCTACCGGGTCACGTTTGTCCCAAGGACGGCATTTGCGTTTGCACGAAGTTGCGAACATATTGGACCGAGACAAAGGTCGTTTTACAGAAAAGTAAAATAGTCACTGAAAGGCGATGTTCAAAGGGGAGAAGAAAAATATTTTAATTTGGTTTGCAAGCACATGCCAGATTGAGTTGTGCTCAGAAATGAACTCCAGCTGAGAGTTTTATTAAGCGTGAGAGTTTGTGAAGCTTTATTCTTGTTGACAAGGTAATGTCAACTGTACGTGATTAAAGCAAGCACATTAAGACAGAAAACATGTAACAATGATAAATTTCTTAAAATAATCATTTCTCTGAACCCAAAAAAGGGAGCTTGTTAACTAATTGGGTTTTCTAAGTTTGTTTGTTTTGAGAGTATTATTATTATTTACTGACAACATTTTTATTTTGCAAAGTTAATTTTCTTGAAACTAAGTCCCGATTAAGCTAGGCCTTCTGGATCCTATTGCAGGACTCTTCAGAGGCAAGTCTTTGAAAAAAGAAATCAATTACTGTTAAGAGTAAGTCAGAGAGAGGGTATAGGGAGGGGAACGAATGTGCAGAGTCAATATTTTATAGTAGGTGATGAAACTTGAATGCCTGATGCCCAGAAAATCATTTGATTTAAAGGTTTTGGGACTGCAATGCATGGCTTTTCATTGAAGAAATATAAAAGAGCAAATTACTATTTGCTGGAAAGTCACAGAAACCTTACCAGAATTGTTTAGTTCCTCCAGCTCTCTAGAGGTTTTCCTCTTCAGCCCCTGATTGAGTATGTGCTCTGTGGATTGTGAAAGATTTGCCTTTAATCAAAACTTTCATATAGCCTTATATACTTTTTTCGTACTGTGCGATACTTAGAAGAAAACCTTATTTGGCAGCGGGGTATTTTGTTTTTATCACAAGCCACAGAAGTCCTTTGAACTAATGACGGTTTTTAAAAATTACTAAACCAGAACCATCTAAACTGTTAAGTTTCACCAGTATATAACCCTTTGAAGGTGGTTAACAAATAATTAACACAATAATTAACAATAATGACTTTTAAAAGGATTGGGAACCTTTTAAGATATATATACAGAAGCAATACATTGAAATGAACTCACTTGCAGGATTTGAGTAATACACTTACAATGAACAAATACAAATAGTAAATACAAATAGGGAATAAGAGGTTAAGAATGGATTAGGAAATAAATTTATTTTAGCATGGAAGGTACATAAAATTATATGCAGAACAGAAATAATATACTCTAAACCAGAAAGGGAAGTTGGGGGGGAGGGTTAAACTGAAAATGTAAAGTGTAATTTGAATTTTCTGAATATGTTAAAATTTGGTGAAAAATCTCAATAAAATTATTTACAAAAAACAAACACATAATTAACACATGCTTATGAAGAAAGGCAGCTTCCTGATCTAAACTTCTCAGAGAGTGAGCATGCCCACAGAGCAGGGTCTTCCTCTTTCAGTTCAGTAAGATTGTGTTTGCCACACAATGGGGAATGGAGAAGCACTCAGTTGAGCAGGGCTCCGTATCTATTGGCACCAAATTGAGCAGATCAGGGGAAGAGCCTGATTTCCTGGTATGGTATAAAGCGGATCTCCAGAATAAAAAGTTTCATCAAACGATTGCTCTCAGTTTACAACTGATTACCCATTTTGTTTTCAAACCAATATACTTCCCAATATACATCTTGTCCTAACTGTGATTTAGGCCTCAGGCACATCAAGCAACAAGATGCTCTGACTGTCCCCATTTTTAACTAGATGCTCTGGAAGAAGCGGCTGATGTGGGTCTCCTCAAACCTACAGCCTATGATTGATTGGTTTGGTTGGTTGATTTCATTTTGTATCCTGCCTTTCCTTCAGTGGGTTCAAGGCAGTGTATGTTGTCGCCTTCTGCCGCCATTTTATCCTCACAACAATGCTGTGAGGATAGATTGCTCATTGGTGAGTGGTCCAAGGTTACCCAGTGGTCTTCATGGCTGAGTAGGGATCTCCCCATTCCTATGCCTGACACACTTTAAAGCCCTCTCAGCTGGTTGTCAGGATTTAAAAGCACGGTGGCTTGTCTAAAATGGCCTGTCAGACCTGATTAAGCCCATGAGTCAAATTTTCCCCATCCCTGCTCTACATAGATGAGCCACAGATGAGCTACGCAGTGGCCACAGACCCACTGAGAGTCAAAATTCACCTCATACTTTGCAAAATGAGTTATTACTATAGAAAGATTGATGTTACAAAAGCAGGTGGAATTACTTTGGTACCTCGGGCTACATAAGCTTCAGGTTACATACGCTTCAGGTTCAGACTCCGCTAACCCAGAAATATTACCTTCGGGTTAAGAACTTTGCTTCAAGATGAGAACAGAAATTGTGCAGCAGCGGCAGCAGGAGGCCCCCATTAGCTAAAGTGCTGCTTCAGGTTAAGAACAGTTTCAGGTTAAGAACAGACCTCCAGAACGAATTAGGTTCTTAACCCGAGGTACCACTGTATAGATAAGCAGATGTACAAATTTCTATAGAAAGCAGTAACTATGTACATTCTGTGTAAGCTAAGATGGGGAACCGGTGGCTCCCCACACTTTCTTGGACTCCCAACTCCCATCAGCTACAGCCAAAATAGTCAGTGGCAAAAGTCTATTAAAGTAGGCAAGCAACAACTGGAGAACCACAGCTTCTAGCATAGCCTGAGGAGGTACCATCCGCCTTGGGACTGCCCATAAAAAACAAGGCTAGAATGAGACACTAGGGTGATGTCCGCGGTTTCCAGAAACTCTTCTCATTGTGAGACTTTTGTGGGTGAGCAGGGAGCTTGTTTGGACCTTGGGTGAGAACCTGGAAGCTAAGAGAGAGGAAGGAAAATTAATGTGTCAGAAGGAAAATGAACTTGTGTGTGTGTGTGACTTTGTATTAGTGTAACGTTTTTATATGTTGCTGTGTATTTTCGTAATATTTTGTTCAAGTTGTCTGTTGTCGCTTTCGTTTTTTGTACTCCGGTTAAAGATGCGTTAAATAATAAGCGGTATATAAATTAAATAATCAATCATACTTGCTATGCTGAGACACACTATGGTCCATCTGTTTCAGCATTCTGTCTTCTGTGGTATCCAGGCACAAGGGCGTCCATCTGGAGCTCATGCTAGCGATGTCCATTTGCTGCTGTTAATCTCGCATCAGTCTGCAGCCAGCGGCCATGATGCAAAACAGCCTATCTTAAGCTACTGGTTTTAGGGTGCGAATACGCACTGGCAGCATGTTATGATACTTTCAGCTTTTGCCGTGTGTATGCTCGGACACCCCCCACCCAAGCCTTTGGCAGGGCAGGCGCTCCAGGGGAGATGATACTTAGGCTATAAGTAAGGTGCTGATTGCCCAGTCAGTCAGTGCTCTGAGGAATGTAGAACTTCACAGATTGATGCTTGACAGAATAATTAGAAAACTGTCACTTGAAGTAACCACTCCAGTGTTCCCTAAAGAAATGTGGCTAAGCCAAATGTGTGCTGTCCAAATCTAGAGGTTAAATGTTCAGTAAGACAAAACACAGCCTGTCACTCGAGAAAATTGCTTCAAACATGCGGTGAAAGTGATGCCCCCACCCCTCTCAAAAAGAAGTAAAAAAATAACTGCACAGCTTATTGAACTTACCTGCTTTGAGATCGTGTCCCGGTATCAAAGGGATTCCTGGTCAGCTCCGACTTAGATAAGATGTGAAATAATATGGGTGCTGCATGGCGTTGTTTGCATATTGCGAACAATCATTTTAAATGTTCACGTGTTTATATATCTTCTATCCAGCGGAGGGACACGGGTGGCGCTGTGGGTTAAACCACAGAACCTAGGACTTGCTGATCAGAAGGTCGGTGGTTCGAATCCCCACAACGGGGTGAGCTCCCATTGCTTGGTCCCTGCTTCTGCCAATCTAGCAGTTCGAAAGCACATCAAAGTGCAAATAGATAAATAGGTACCGCTCTGGCGGGAAGGTAAACGGCGTTTCCGTGCGCTGCTCTGGTTCGCCAGAAGCGGCTTAGTCATGCTGGCCACATGACCCAGAAGCTGTACACTGGTTCCCTCGGCCAATAAAGCGAGATGACTGCCACAACCCCAGAGTCGGCCACGACTGGACCTAATGGTCACGGGTCTTTTATCCAGCGGAGGACCTCTACCTAAGTTCTTGGAGCTCTACCACTGATTAGAAGTAGGCAACATGAGGATTAGGGATGGGCACTGAAATTCTGTAGTGGGCTATGGAATCCAAAAAAAAGTGTCCAGAATCCATTCTCCAGTCATGCCCTTCACTTGCATATGGTAAAGTCAGAGTGCATTAGACCCACCCATCCCCAGCATCAGACAGAAATGTCCTTTCCGTGATGGACTTTCATGTACCATTTTTGCACGTGGCCGTGTTTGCCCTTTGACATTCCAGGGCATTCACCAGGTGTATGAAGGCCAGCAGCATTCCTTCATGGCTGTCAGCAATCTGGCGGTTTGAACACTCACTGTAGCATAGATAAGATATTTTTGAGAAGGGAAACCTTTGTCCCAGATGGCGAGGGAGGAAGGAACCGTGAGAGTAAAAAAAAGGGGGGAGCCGCCGCAGCAGGAAAAATAACACAGAAGAAACAGTATCAGTAAAATATTTTGAAGATGTGGGAAAGCATAAAATTGTTGCTACTTGTGCAGAGAAAATCTACATAGTTTTCATCTGTATGGACGCCCTTGGGCTTAGAAGTCATACCAAGAGCTCTGTTCATAAAATCTCTTTAGGGCCTTGTGCTGTTCCACTTCATACTTCTCCCGTAATTTTCCCTCTGCCACATAACCAATTTTCCACACATGTTTTATATGCGTATTTTTATCACAACAAGTGTAAGCAAACTTTACCTTGAAGCTATTATCCAGTTCGGATGATTTGTTGGTGTGTGTTCGTGTGTGTGTGTGTGTGTGTGTGTGTGTGTGTGTGTGTGTCCCTTTCTCCCTGAATTATATCACAGTGCTACTCTCTCTTAGGCTTAAAAAATAATAAGAATCCATTTTTCCCTCTTGTAAATATTTTTAAAGGTCAGGGCGAATTTGATATTTGCCATTAAACTTTACTGTGCGCGCAACTTGCTTTTCAGCTTCCAAAGTGTTGCCCAGAATTGTGTCGACAAATAGTAAAACTTCCTTGCATAAACATTGGGAGGGGGAAGGGTTGTAGAGGCTGCACCTATTTATCTGCATAAACAAATATGGACATCTTTGTGCATAAGCGATGGGTGTTGTAGTGGAGCTTCACTGACCGTCAGGTCTTGCAAAGCCTAGAGCACAGCTCTCCACAAGCTCTGACTGCCAGCTGTTTTTTGGTGCTTTGCAGATTGTTCCTTTGTTGTCATTGTGATGTCAGGTGGGCAACACTGTCCATTTGTCAAACTTGGGCCCACTGGATCTGGTCCACTGCAAGGATCAAGCTCTCTGCTCCTGACTTTCCTAAAGGTAAAGGTAAAGGTACCCCTGCCCGTACGGGCCAGTCATGTCCGACTCTAGGGTTGTGCGCCCATCTCACTTAAGAGGCCGGGGCCAGCGCTGTCTGGAGACACTTCCGGGTCATGTGGCCAGCGTGACGAAGCTGCTCTGGCGAGCCAGCGCAGCACACGGAAACACCGTTTACCTTCCCGCTATAAAGCGGTACCTATTTATCTACTTGCACTTAAGGGTGCTTTCGAACTGCTAGGTGGGCAGGAGCTGGGACCGAAAGACGGGAGCTCACCCTGCTGCGGGGATTCGAACCGCCGACCATACGATCGGAAGTCCAAGATGCTGAGGTTTTACCCACAGCGCCACCTGCGTCCCCATGACTTTCCTAGCGGAAGTTATATTCGAGATCACTATCTGGTTTCTGTTGAACGTTTTATGATTCTGGTGTTTAGGAACATTCCCCTGTTCAGGGAAGTTTTTAACGTGTGATTTTACTGTATTTTTGGTTTTTATGGAAGCCGCCCAGAGTGGCTGGGGAGGCCCAGCCAGATGGGCGTGGTATAAATAACAAAATGACCTGTGGCCTTCCAGAACTTACTGGACTACAACTCCCGTTCGTCCCATGATACGCCACACTTGTTATGGCTGATGGGAGTTGGAGTCCAGCAACACCTGGAAGACAAGACTTTCTCCATCCCTGCTCCAAAAGGCCACTTCCCGCAGTGTGCGAAGATGAGAGGGTGTGTCTTTGAAAGAGAAAGGGTCAAAGCAATGGAAAACCAAATGAACCTGCCTGAATCTGCCAAGCTCAAGCTGAGCCACATGGACAAAGAGGCATCCTACTTAGCCTTATAAAGTTTCTTGCTCTTTCTCTTAACAGCAGTGCTTTTTGTCTAGGAATAGTGTTATGCTTTTCTCAAGGGGCTGCTTACATGCCCTACTGCAAGAGTCCTTTGTGTAGGAGTGATGATTTGGGACTCTGAAGCAAGTCCTCCTTGTCATTATCGACCTCAGCTTGCTGTGCTCACATGAGATGGGCGCCTATGGCTGCCTACTCTGTCTGTGCCCCTTGTGTGTCTTTGTGTGCATTTGGTTTTTCCCTTCCCCCCCCCCAAAGCATTTCGGCACCCACCATTTTTATCTGAAATCGATGGGCACTTCCATTCCTTTTCCCCTCTGAAATATCAGGACCAAGGAGGTCACTCAATATCAAAGGCTAAATTGGAAAATGTAAACCCTAATGATTTCTCTACGGACACATGTCAAGTGAGTAACAGAACCAGGTATTGATCTTCTGTGTCTCATTCAGAACTCCTCTTTTGGCCACTTCTTGAATATTGAATTTTGCCTAATACCTTATGGTTCTCCTTTCTCCCCAACCGCCTCAATCCTTTATTTTTGGTCTCTTGTCTTGTAGAAGGACCATTAATGTGATTGCACACATGTTTAATTCTATGTAATGTGATTTTGTTTTTCCGGAAATTCCAGAAAAGGTGTGTGTGTGTGTGTGTTAGCCTCATCCTAAATGCAACCACCACAACGAAACAGTAGGCATTTTGATGAGGAAACCAGATATGATGATCAGTGGTGGCTTGTGCTCCTTTGGAATAGGAGGGGAGAAGACAGAGACCCCAAACAGCACAGCAAGAGCCAAGACAAGGCAGAGTCAGCTAATTCTAGTTTTAGCCCCATCCTCCATCTACAAGGGCAGCACTTAGACTAAAGAGGAGAAAGCTGACAGGCAGGTAGGGGCTGCGGTTTGGTCAAGTCGCTTTGGTCTTACCCAGCTTGTCAACTGCAGTGAAATGCAGTCTTATAAAGTAGGAGGAAAATTTACTTTTTAAGATTTAAGGCCTGGGAAATAAACAAGTGTGATGCCTAAGCAGTAACAATTCAGGCATTAAGACATTTCTTAGGAATTAATGACTAGCGGGGAGGAGCTGATGGCTCAAGTATAATTAAGGGCAATTAAAGCCAAGTGATCATCAGTCTCCAAGGAGTGGCTTGCATCCAGCTCACCTTCGTTATTGCAAAATAAATATCAGGGTGATAGCTGAGCGCTCTGGCGTGTGCCACTCCTGGTCCTTTAAGGGGATGGGCATGCTGCAGCCACCCAGGCAACCATTTTTACTTTGCAATTGAACTAACTACACTGAGCTCCTTACTGGTTTTCATACCACAAGTCCTCCTCCATAGCCACCCCATAGTTTCTCATATTCTCATTTATAGACCATTAGTCATGGTTTGGTTTTGAAAAGTGTAGGTTCTTTCATTGTTGCAAGTACAGGTGAAACTCGGAAAATTAGAATATCGTGGAAAAGTTCATTTATTTCAGTAATTCAACTTAAAAGCGAGATATGTCAAGCCGTTATTTGTTATAATTGTGATGATCATGGCGTACAGCTGAGGCAGTAATTGATGCAAAAGGGGCCCAAACCAAGTACTGAATACATATGCATGCTTCTACTTCTTAGAGGTCCGATATTGCTCTATTTGCAGTCCTTGTTCTGCTGATTTAATTTAATATTCTAATTTTCTGAGATTGTTAATTTGGGGTTTTCATCAGCTGTACACCATGATCATCACAATTATAACAAATAAAGGCTTGACATATCTCGCTTTGCATGTCATGAGTCTATCTCATATATTAGTTTCACCTTTTAAGTTGAATTACTGAAATAAATGAACTTTCCCACGATATTCTAATTTTCCAAGTTTCACCTGTAAAAAGTATGGGGCATACCATAGCACACCTTCCCCCAAAAGACACGCGTGCATACATGCATAATAATGATTATTTTTTGGATGAGACTTCAACTGGAACTCCAGAATCCACATTCTGATGTCCTCCATCCCTGGACACACACAAAAAGTACTCAAATGTTTTGGCTATTTTCTTGTGGTACTTTCTTTGTTACGTGGCCTGAAGATTTCCAGGAGAGACTGCTGTTGGAGGACGTTTCCCTACATATCTCATATTAGAACTTGTGATCATCCTTTCCACTTCCTCGCCACAAGAATTCTTGCTGCTGTGGTGGCATACATAAACAGTGGTCTTATGTCTTTTTCAATTTCTAATGGTAAAATGCCTAAAAGAAAGATCTCTGGGGTTTTTTAAAAAGTGAGTCTGAATAATTTCTTGAATTCATTATAGATATTATCCCAGAATTCCCTAATGATTGCACAAGTCCACCACATGTGATAGTATGACCCCACATCTATTTTACAATACCGACAATCACAGATTGGCAGATACTCATGTTAGAATATTTACAACTAGCAAAACTGACGGGAAGAGTTAAAGGAGTATTGAACCAGAAAATATTTGGAGAATTGAAAATATTTAAGGATTATATAAGATCATATTGTACCAACCACACCATATTAGCAGAACTTGAGTGATACTTGTAAACACAACAAATACCGTTTGTGGAGTAGACGGGAACAATATTAAAGAATATAAAACTCTGCGGGGGAAACAACGACAGTATAAACAGTACAATGAGAATGATTGGAAGATTCGTTTTGTCAGAAGTCTTTTTTATTTAAGTGTTTATTTAAGTATTAATTAGAAAGGTTAAGTTTTTTTATGCACATAAATCTGCTTTTTCTTCTTTCCTTTTTCTGTATTTTCTTCTTTTGTTTTTTCTTAATTGTTTTTTCTTTAATTTTCTTTTTGTAGTATGAGATTGTACAGTGGTACCACGAGTTAAGTACTTAATTCATTCTGGAGGTCCGTTCTTAACCTGAAGCACCACTTTAGCTAATGGGGCCTCCTGCTGCTGCCGCGCCACCAGAGCCAATTTCTGTTCTCATCCTGAAGCAAAGTTCTTAACCCGGGGTACTATTTCTGGGTTAGCGGACTCTGTAACCTGAAGCATATGTAACCTGAAGCGTATGTAACCTGAGGTACCACTGTAAATTCTTTGTATGTATATAGTTTAAATTAATAAAGATTATTTTTTATAAAAAAAAGAACCTGTGGTCATCCAGTCGTACCACTGAATGGTAGGAGATTCAGGACAGACAAAAGGAAATACTTCTTCGCCCAGTGCATCGTAAAACTGTGGAATTTGCTACCATAAGACATTGTGATGGCCAGAAACTTGCCCTGCTTGTAGGCTTCCCATAGACACTTGACTGGCCACTGTAAGAAACAGGATGGGTTTTGGAAGAAGCCTGTGTGTGAATTTGTTTTACGTGTGGGAGATCAGTGCACGCTGATCAACGCATAGCCTTCACAGGGCTGGACGACCTTTGGTGTGATCCAGCAGGGCTTTTCTCAGTGGTACAGTAGTCCAGGCTCAGATTTTTCTCAGATTTTTACCTTTTCCCCAGTTCTTAAAATGCAAATATTACATATATATAGATATATGGGTTATTTTCGCATTGCATTATTCATAATACCTGCTTAGTAGCTTGAAATTAAAATTCCTTTTCCTACCGATTTTGCCCCTTTCTATTTGGCAAACATTGATTTCCTTCCCACCCTCCGTGTCTCTAATGGACCTTGAAATTACCATGTCCTTTTCAGTTTCCTTCTCAGTGCACCATCATTGCCTGGGTTGCCGTAGCTCTCCTAATTGTCTCTTAGTTTGGCAAACAGTGTCCTGGACTAGATCAGCAATTCCATGCAGGCGTCTGTGTATTCTAAGGGATCCTCTACCCGCTTTGATTTTCAGGATAAGCTGTCTTCATCTATTGGATTAAAGTTCTGCCATTCTTTTCAGCATTTTCCCTTCCTTTTCTTTCTTTGTGTGTGTGCATAGTTTCTGAATTACATGTAAAAGTGGTGCATTTTCATCAACAAAGGAAATAAACACCATGGACTGGCTCCACAGCTGATGGAGATTAGCATAACTCAGGAGAAATTGCTGGAGCTAAGATGATTTCCATGGCAGAACATCTGCCATTGTGTCTCGTTAATTTGTGGGGAATCCAATTGCAACTTTATCCTCAAGCAACCCCTCACCTTTATTGTGGGATTGGAAGGGGGGAGAATCCAAAGTAAAAGTCACATTTTATAGGTTCACGGCAAACAGACTGAAATGGAACCAATTATGCAAATGCCTCCTCAATGGAAGTAATCCATCCGTCAGGTTTAATTGGTTAGACACACGCCCTCTTTGCTATTAGTGGAAGTGGTGACTCCTAATTCTGAACAGCATGGCAGGCTCAGTCGACGCCAGTTCACATAACCAACTGTGTTTCGTGGTGAATCTAGACTGGAGCTCTTTAGGCTAGAGGTGTTTAGTGCAGGCATGTTTGCTGCATCAGGAAAAAAGCTCCCTTCATATAGAGGGAGCTAGCATGTCATGAATTCAGCCTAGCTATGCAGGTTCCTCCCATCCCCAAATGAGAGAAGCATTTAACCACACAATTGTTCACCCGAAACATGAAGTTGTATAGTCCAGGGAAAGCTTTGCCATGCATGGAGATCTCCCCATAGTATACCTCAGAGGTAAGGAACCCTTTTGGCTCCATAGGCCAGTTTAGCATCCTGGGCCAAATATGACAAGGTGAAGCCTAGACATTCCTTGGATTCTGCTGTGTTTGTTTTGTCAGGGATAGGAGTATCTCTAAGAGCTCGTCTCTTTTGGAAATACTTGTTTCTTACCACAAGTGCCCCAGGTATATGCCAGTTACACATTTTATTTTATTTTTGTGCAGAACACTCTCTCCTGCCGCAGCTGGTTGTGCAAAGTTCCACAGACAACCACATAAAGGAATTAAAAACAGAGGGGGGAGAACAATCAACAGCATCACAAAGGATACTCTGTTTGAACATTTCCTATAATGCTTCCTAAAGAAGATTTTAGATTCAGAGAGTAGAATTACAGGGGAAATGAGCAACAAGGCAGCTGAGCCTTTCAGTAATGGCAAGTCCCACACAGTTATCCAACAAATCAGAAGAATTATGTCTCTTCCTTTCAGGTTTTGCCTGCAAATGTAAGATTTTACAGCGTGCTCTTGGGTGTCTGGCATGGTTAAGATGTTGTGTGCTCTGAAATAGATTTCAGCACAGATGGGACAACATGGTTACAGCAACCGTTTCATGAATACGTTTCATGACCTGACTATAATAGCAAAACCCTAACAGTCCCTGCCCACACAATATGTGCAAAAATGACGCTCCAACACAGATGTCCCCACCAGGCTAGACTCTGCGTTCTTAGTTCATCTTATGGAGTGGCTGCTGTTTAGCTAAATCTGGCTTCAATTCTTCACTCCCATTTGGGAAACTGTGTGTTTTCTGCATAGCACCACGGGATTTCTGAAGACAACCCCCCTCTTACCAAATGAAAAGCATCAGCATTCAAAATATTGGTACTATGGCAATTAGATCAGGTGGAGAAGCCAGAGAAATGGTCAGTCAGAGATTAACTCTTTGGGAAAAGCATAGCTGTTCTATTCCTTTTTCCTCCCTCGCCCCTGTTTGGTGTGTCACCTAAAGTGAAAAGGCATGGTTCCTCCATGGTAGCAGCCCTCTACTGTTTTCTCTGAAGGGAGCCCTTTTTATAGCTGCAACAAGTATGAAAAGGGATCAGCATCACTGGCTTTGCTGATAACCTGATTAATCAACATAGAGGATGTCAGGGTAATGCAGTGCTAATACAGTTGCCTTTCAGACTGCAGTGAGAATGGGATAAAACCAACTCCTCAAGCATGAATTCTGATTACTACATTTATTTTTTATTTTAAGAGAGTTATGAATAGTGGGGTAGGGGAGAGAAAGAAAAATATGTCATGAGCCTGGAGGGCAACATCAGGCTTTGCATTTGAGTGCTGGTGGGCGTGCTACAGTTTTGTGATACTCTGAGACTGTTGCCTAACAAACCATGGGCAGCTAAAATCATGATGTGCTGGAAATCATCGGTTCAAAGCCACTGGGACATACCCACATCTCGTTGCCGCGTGCTTCTTTCTCCAACATATTCAAGAGAGTGTCCAGCTGCTGGTTCCTCCTTTGGTTAGTTGATGTAGCACTTAGTGTTAAGCCAGGTGTGAAGAAATGCATCTCCAGGGAAGTTGCTTCCAGATGGGAAGATTTTGGAGCAATACCCAGCCACTACACAAGACTGGACTCGTCTCCCTGTGTTAATTGTTTTTGGTAGTTGAAACAGCAGCGAAAGGCACAACGTGAGTCTTCTCATCATTGTTTATATCCTTCTCCTGGAATCCTGGAGAAGGGGCTATCAATGGCCACTAAACCTGATGCCTAAGTTCTGTCTCCACTATCAGAGGCAGTCAAGAGTACCAGTTGCAAGAAACCGCAATTTTAGCAGATTTACCACAGGCATCTGATAGGCCACTGTGTGTCAGGGGCTGGACTGAGGAGGAATAGTGGGGACTGCCCCGTCGCCCTTTGCTGAACTTTCCCGAGAAGAGGAGGACAGATACAGTGGTACCTCGGGTTAAGGACTTAATTTGTTCCGGAGATCCGTTCTTAACCTGAAACTGTTCTTAACCTGAAACACCACTTTAGCTAATGGGGCCTCCCACTGCCACCACGCCGCCACTGTGTGATTTCTGTTCTCATCCTGAAGCAAAGTTAACCCGAGGTACTATTTATAAGTTAACAGAGTCTATAACCTGAAGTGTCTGTAACCAAAAGTGTTAACCCGAGGTACCACTGTATAGATTTACAACAGGTCATAGTTCAGAGGCTACAGAGGGGAGACGCTGGGTAATATTGGGAGGGCAGCAGGAAGAAGAAGCTCCAGGGGAGAGACAGCTGACAGACTCAGTGATTTTAGAAAGCATTCCTGATTCCCCCCCCCATCCCAGGACCCGGCATGCTTTGAGAGTAGTAGAACAGAAAGCTCAGAGGCAGAAAGCACAGATAAGCCGGCGCAGGGATGACGTAGAATAGGAGAGACAGAGAGGGTGGGACTTTACTTGGAGCAACGGCATTATCTAAGATAGACTGCATTTCTACGTTCTCTCTTTGTGAATATTAAATAAAATACTTGGTAAGAATTTTTCTTGTTTTTCTGCTTCTTGGCTGCCACCGTGGGAGGGATCGGACTCCCCGAAGCCTGACACTGTGGGAAGAGAATACTGGTCTAGATGGGTCGCTAGCTGTTCTGATGGGGAAAACATGACCCACAAACAAGCTTGATCAGAAAAAAGGGGGTTGCAGCACAAAAGCCGACAGTCCTTTGCAGATGTTCAGTTTTTGATCAGTTAGTCATCTGAATGATTAACATTAAATGAGGTTTTATAGTGTACACTGTCTTGATATATATTATGATGTGGCAGTACAGAAATGCTTTATATATTATTATTATTCCACCTTTAATAATAACAAGACCCATATTAATTGGTACTCTTTTAGGATAAGTGGAGCTGTGGCCCTGCATAGACGTTGTTGCCACTCCAGGGCTTCCCTGACCTCGCTGCCCCATTTCCATTCCAACAAGCACAGCACTAGTGCTGGGAGAATGTCCCACCACCATCCAACTCACAAGTCACCACTGAACAGTCACGATAAAGCAATAACTGAGGGGAAGTCTACGAGATTCCAGCTAGAGAGGAGCAAAAGGATGTAAGTTATAAGCTTGTCGATCCTTCAGACCCTATCAGTAGCACTCGTCTTTCTTGGGCCAAACTTGCCATTCTGTTTATTACTGCAATGATTGGCATGGTGTCCTAAGGTTGCCATGTATTGCGCACTCTGAGGCGGAACATCCAACATTTTAAAATGGGGTGGACTTTCCATCTCAAAATGCCTAAGGAGCTTCCTTCTCTGCTCCACCCATCACAGTCTTATCCTCTCTGCCTCTGTGTCTTGCTGAGGACGTTACTAATGCATTCATAAAGAACTGCAAACAAAGGTCTAGACCACGTTTTCTATTTAGCTCACCAGGTCCACTTAGCATACCTGCAGTTTTCACTATGCAACTTTATCACAAGCCATTTTTGTATACCTGGCAAATTGTAGAATGTCTTCCTGTCGTTAATACATTTTCAGGCGGTCCACTTCCATTTGCTGCTATTTCCATAAAACAACATGGCTCCCGCTTATTTAATGCATTCATCCATGGTTTTCTCTTCCCTCTCTTTCTATAAAAGCTTCCACATTTTTGGCCTCCTGCCCCAGCCCCACATACCTGTCAAGCATAAAGTTTACTCTTGCACTGCCGAGGTCAGAAATGTTTAAGTAATCCATTAGTACATTCTGTAATCCTGCTGTGGTGAAAGGAATTCTGTGTAATGGGTAGTGTATTGTACCAGGCAGTACCACATTCATGTCCAAACTCGATGTGATGTTAAAACATGTCACACTAACTGCCTGTCCTGATTATAAAAAATATGAAATAGCAATTGCGTGACAGCTGGAGGGTGCTGCAGGGATGAGGAGCTGTCTGCTAAAGATTTGTTGTTGTTGTTGTTGTTGTTGTTGTTGTTTATTCATTACCTTCATATACCACTTCTATCCTCCAAGGATCTCAGGATGCTGGGGCAACCCAGTCAATTGGGTGGGGTACAAATATTATTATTATTATTATTAATTATTATTATTATTATTAATTATTATGTGGTATACATGGTTCTCCTCCTCCCCGTTTCTTCCTCACAACAACTCTGTGAGGTAGGTGAGGCTAAGAGATGTTGACTGGCCCAAGGTCACCCAGTGAGCTTCATGGCTGAGGGGGGATTCAAACCCTGCTCTCCCAGGTCCTAGACTAACACTCTTAACCATGGATAGGCAAACTAAGGCCCAGGGGCCAGATCCGGCCCAGTCGCCTTCTAAATCCAGCCCGCGGGCGGTCTGGGAATCAGCGTGTTTTTACATGAGTAGAATGTGTCCTTTTATTAAAGATGCATCTCTGAGTTATTTGTGGGGCATAGGAATTCATTCTCCCCCCCAAAAAAATATATAGTCCAACCCCCCACAAGGTCTGAGGGACAGTGGACCGGCCCCCTGTTGAAAAAGTTTGCTGACCCCTCCACTTAACTATTATGCCACACTGGCATGGTAGTAATAGTAGTAGGGAAATGGCATACACCTTCCACCAAGTCTGGGATGCCAATACAATTCAATCCCTGCTTTAAAGAGAGGGGGGAATAACATGTCAGGCAGCAACGTGTTAATGTTTTGTCTAGAGTGTCCGTATCGGTCTCTACAGTCCAGGGGGTGGAGAAGCAGGTGTTGCTGGGGTCTGCTATATCAAGGCTTTTATATTTTGTGTGGTTTTTTTACATATTCTTTTGTTCCCTTCAGAACAAAACTGAAGCTAGTAGTCGAGCAAACGTTTTGGAAAAATCCCATCAGTTCCTCTCTGTTTACTAATTTGGGGATTGTTGGTTTGTTTGTTTGTTTTGAAGAGGCTGAATAATGCACACCAGCACCGAGCAAAGTTTTGAACCGTTGCCCAGTCATTCGCGGAGAGAATTGGATTGGGTAGCTCAAGTTTAGGAGCTAATTCAAAAGAATTTTCCCGTCTCTGACGGGCAAGGGATTATAAATGGGTCTATCTGTCGGTTGCAGACACTTAGACAAATGACAATGTGAAACAATGATAATGAATGTATTATCATCTGCAGTTATTCCAGAATAATTTTGTCGTCCTTTGCAGAATTCAACAGAGCTCTAAAATTAAACTGATGCTCTTCTCTTCCCCTCCCCACCCCCGCCTCCTCTATGACACAAATACACTTCTTGTTTTTCACGTATTATTATTTACCCTGCTTATTTGTCGGAAAAAGCTGAAGGCACCTTATGGCCATTGGGTGAGATTAGGGCTTTTTTGGCCCGGGATGAGTATCGGCATGCAAGGTGTTCAGGGCTGCATGTGAATTTGCCAGCACAAATAGCAAATATTGTGTGGATTTGGTAGTATTAATGTGTGCAGTCAGCAACCATTTTGCACAGAGGTTCCATATCCGTCCCCCGTGCAGATTGGAGAAGCGTGCATAAGCTTGTTACGCCTCAGTCTGTCCCGCCGCCATTCCACCTTTTTAATGACTTGTTTAGCGCCATTTTGGGGTCACTTCCAGGTTCGGTGCCATGCGTGATTGTGCAATTGTGCAGCATTTGGATGCCCATTAATCAGTCACTTTCTGTATTATACGTGGCAGGTAAGGCCTGCAATACAATGCAGCATGCCCCACATACACCTGAAGGAGAATGCTTTTATACAGGGCTCCCATCTTCCCTGTACAGGAGTTGAGTATTCCTGCAAAGACTTCAGAAGCTGTTGGAGATTTTCAGGAAGGGGAATGGAATGAATTGGCATGCTACCCTTTCAGTTCTATATACAGTGGTACCTTGGGTTAATAACTTAATTCGTTCTGGAGGTCTGTTCTTAACCTGAAACTGTTCTTAACCTGAGGTACCACTTTAGCTAATGGGGCCTCCCGCTGCCGCCACTGCGTGATTTCTGTTCTCATCCTGAAGCAAAGTTCTTGACCCAAGGTACTATTTCTGGGTTAGTGGAGTCTGTAACCTGAAGCGTATGTAACCCGAGGTACCACTGTAATGTTAGAGGGCTGGTTGGGGGCTGCCTTGCAGCTCTGAACCTGAGTATTTTATGGCTGTTTAGCAGAGAGAGGATTGTTTCTTTTCTTTTAATAAATATTTTTTATTTCCTTTTATCAATACAAATTTACAATCAAACAGTTTATGTAATCATTTTGTGAGATTCTCTGAATCTCACGACCCCTCCCCCCATCCCCTACATTGGTCCTTATTACAATATTTTAAACTACATATCAGTATATTTTCATTTTTCCAAGTTATCCGTAATCTTCGTTACTTTACAAGTGATTCTTTAGAGTCCAGCTAAGGTTTTGATTTGCTTACAGTGGTCTCCTAGGTAAATTAAATATAAATTAAAAATTCCCCATTCCTTTTTAAAGTCCTTGTCTTCTTGGTTCCTGAGTCTCCCAGTTAGTTTTCCCATTTTGGCATAGTCCAGCATTTTGGCTGGGAGAGGATCGTTTCTATGGTGTAAGGAAAACTGCCCTTTTAAAATTTTGTTCCTCGTATAGTGTGGGAATGGGAGGCGTAATCTGGATGATGATGATGATGATGAATTTGAACCTCACTACACACATCCTTCAAACTCCATTCTGCCCCTCCAGGTTACATACTGTAAGCTGCTGGGGGCTTGAATGGCCTACTCCACCCCTGCCCCCTTTTTCCCCCTCCTTGCTCAAGTCTCAAAATCTTACAGGTCCCCATAAGGCCCATTGGGTCTTAAAAATAATTAAATATTCCATTATATAAAGAGCATAATATGAGCCTGCTGCTTCAGGCCAGTGACATCCCTAGTCCAACATTCTGTTTTCCCAGTGGCCAACCAGATGCCTATGGGAAGCCTAAAAGCAGTAGTGGAGCACAGAAGCACTCTCCCCTCAGCAACTGGTAATTGAAGCATACAGTGGTATCTTGGGTTAAGAACTTAATTCGTTCTGGACGTCCATTCTTAACCTGAAACTTAACCTGAGGTACCACTTTAGCTAATGGGGCCTCCCGCTGCTGCCGCTGCGCCGCCACCATGCAATTTCTGTTCTCATCCTGAAGCAAAGTTCTTAACCTGAGGTACTATTTCTGGGTTAGCGAAGTCTGTAACCTGAAGCTTCTATAACCCGAGGTCCCACTGTCATGCTTCTGCATATGTGGGATAGTCCCTTATGTAGGAGCCACAACCTTATTTTTGGCTGGCTCTGTTTCACTGCCAAATGGATGGGGCACGCCACCTCCTTAATTCATACTTGGAAGAAGGACTGGTACCTTCAACCTCCCCACTCCTTCCTCCTCTTGGATATTGTCAATATAGCATCCAGTGATAATATCGCAAAGCGCCTAAGAACTTTGAAACCGAGTATCAAACTCTTCTTTTAATAACGTCCTCTAATCCAGTGTTTCCCAACCTTGGGCCTCCAGCTGTTTTTGGACTACAACTCCCATCATCCCTAGCTAGCAAGACCAGTGGTCAGGGATGATGGGAATTGTAGTTCAAAAACAGCTGGAGGCCCAAGGTTGGGAAACACTGCTCTAATCTACTAAATATTTGTTCTGTTTATTCCCAGCTACGTTTTCCTTTTTTCCTTTTTGCTTGTGCGGTAAGAACTCAAGTCTTTTTTATTATTATTATTTTCAAAGCAAGTTAATTTCCTCAGAAGCTAAAGGAGTTATGGCGGCTCTCTCAAAGAATTCATCTTGACCCTTGACCTTTAACATTTCTGCGCCACCAGATTTTTGAAAAGAGTTTTCAATTAATAAAGGGTTAGCTTCTTAGCAGTGAATGCAGATGGAGAAGCCTGCAATTAATAGATAACCTAAAACAATAATTTTAATAGCCCATGATAGAGAGCGTTTAATATGTGAGGGGATTTTCTTAGTTTAAAACAAAACAAAGGCTGAGTGAATGCGGGTGAGATTAGCAACATGCATCAAGGGTATGGTATTGTTTCTGCTGAAAAGAGCCGCACATGTGTAGATAGTTGATAATGCAGATAATCATTCATTTGTATATAGCTGACTTTCACAATGGGAGAGGGGCTACAAGTTCTGTTTGTGCTTTTTTCTATGTGGTCTGAATTAGATAGGGAAATGATTAATTACAGAGCTATATTTCTTGTCAAGTCATGAATAAATATGTTTAGCATTAGTATAGCTGTTTACAAACAAGGAAGTCGCGTACTCGCTAAAGATTTGATTAAAAAAATATATCAAAAAATCCCAACATTCAGTTCATCTCAGTATTCTCTGTAGGAAAGATCTTTGCATTTGTATAGTTCGGCACGTTGTAATTAAATGGTTCTTAAACATTTTAATTAGACCGAAGGGTAGCAGGAAAGTCTGCACTTTTTGTGTGAGCGCTCTCTTGGGGCGCCACCGAGCAGAGAGCGGTTTGCAGATGTGGCGCACCATGGGGGGAGGGGCTGGTTGGAGGGAGCTTGCCATGGTTTCTGTCGCATCGTGACACACCTCTTTACCCTGGCCTTTGACAGCGAATTCAGATTTATGCAGTTGGCTGGGGGGGGGGTAATGAAGGGGTTGGGCTTCCAGGGGTAAAAACATCGGCTGTCCCACCCGCCATTGGACTCAACTTTGGAGAGCGTTCAAAGGTGCAGAGAGTATCTTGGTAGAGTACTTGTGGCCTTGGGAAAGCAGAGTGTGTGTGTTTTGACCATATGCATTTTGGCTATTTGCGCTATACAGTGGTACCTTGGGTTAAGAACTTAATTCGTTCTGGAGGTCTGTTCTTAACCAGAAACTGTTCTTAACCTGAGGTACCACTTTAGCTAATGGGGCCTGCCGCTGCACGATTTCTGTTCTCATCCTGAAGCAAAGTTCTTAACTCAAGGAACTATTTCTGGGTTAGCAGAGTCTGTAACCTGAAGCGTCTATAACCTGAAGCGTCTGTACCCGGAACATTACCCTGGGGTAAGCTGAGAGTCGGCTGTATATATTTTCAGGACAGGCCCTATTCCTGTGTTTGCAATTTGTTTTAAACTGGTGTCAATACTGAACTTTAGATTGATGTTGTTGTGAACTGCCTTGAGACCTGTGAGTATACCAGAACAACAACAACAACAACAACAACAACCCACCCCAGGACCTTAAGGTGAAGGGCAAGTAATAAGATTGTATTATCATTACAGTGGTACCTCGGGTTACATACGCTTCAGGTTACATACGCTTCAGGTTACAGACTCCGCTAACCCAGAAATAGTGCTTCAGGTTAAGAACTTTGCTTCAGGATGAGAACAGAAATCGTGCTCCGGCTGCGCGGCAGCAGCAGGAGGCCCCATTAGCTAAAGTGGTGCTTCAGGTTAGAACAGTTTTAGGTTAAGTACGGACCTCCGGAACGAATTAAGTACTTAACCCGAGGTACCACTGTATTATGAATAATAGTAATCCAGTGCTCCTACTGGTGCATTTACACCCTGCCAACCTCCTCACCCTTCTTCCCCCAGCAAAACAGCAGCAACCTATGTGCTGGGAAGCCAGCACAGCAGTTCCACCTCACCCAGGCGAGACACTTCTGGTGGTTTGTGTTGCAGCAGGGCCATCCTCTCAACAGGTTTCCTGCAGCCACACAGTTGACCTGACTACTTGGAAGTCTGGAGGAACGGGGACAGCAGAATGGTGACACTAGGCGTGCTTAAATCGACACATTTATTGTACTAGCCTTGAAGTGATCTTGGCCACTTTAAAAATACATTTCTAATATGGTTTTGATGCTTAAGCAATGAGCTGAAGGTAAAATAAGGTAAAAGTGAAAATATGGTATAATTACACTAAAAACCATTACTTGGCATAATAAAAAGAACAAAACCATTCTGATATAACTGAGGAGAATAAACCTTAAACTCTCAGACAACAGCTGGTTCCTTAGCTGGTTCTTTCCATCTGACGTTTCCTTGCTGCTAAAGCATGTAATGTTGTTCTGTATGTCACAAATTGGTAAATATCTTCTAACAGAAAGCTTCTTCATTAGAACAGGTTGTTAAACTAGACAAAATATTTCTCATGAATGTTTCCTTTGGACCATCAAATAAAGGGAATTCCAGTACACAAAGGATTGCATTCTCCGCCTGCTTCAAATTACAGATACAAATATGTTAGGAGACAGGTATCTCTTTGTAGCTACTGTCCAATATAGCAGAAGGCAAATCTGTAGGCATAATTCTAGAAAAGCCCTAGGTAGGATGGAAACGTATCAGTTCTTTTAGGTATCTAGATCTTTTGTTGTTCTGTTTTCAAAGAAGAGACTATACCATTGGGAAAATTTAGATTGTTGTAGCAACCTCCCATCTTCCTCAGCTTGGTCTTCACGTCACCTGCCCCTTAGTTTTTCTTTATCCAAGTGATCCCAAAACGCTTTGGGCAGATTATACAACTGCAACAAAACTGTGATAACGCCACTTTGATTTCCCATTCTGCTTGAGAAAAAAGCAAGCTTGTTTTGCCAACTGTTTCATTTATTTGTATAAAAAATACATATTTCTATACTGCCAACTCATAAAATATCAAGGCGCTGCACATCAATATATGCAAATGCAACAAAACACAAAAGGCTGTAAAAGCAATACAAAATAATTGTTACAATGTCTGACTAATCCTGAGGAAAATATGAACAACCGAATAGGGCTGTCAGTATAAAATGGTCTTCAAGAGATTCCTGGAAGTGAGCAGCAAAGAGGCCTGCCGAATCTCCAGAGGAAGAGTGTTCCACAGCCCAAAACCAGCAGCAAGACTCCTGGTTGGGCCTCTGTAACATAGGGAACAACTAGCAGTGCTCTATCATATTCGCCAGAGTTGAAAATCCCTGCTCACAACAATATGTTGTGGGGAACTGTAAAAGAATAGCCAGTGCTCTTGAAGAGACCTAGGGATACTATTTCTGGTTGTGTGTGTGTACTGTACTACACTCCACTACACTGAAATGTTTAAAAGTTTCTGTGATTGTCCTTGAATCTTCCTACCGCGCGCTTCTGCCACATCCTTTGACAACCACTGCCTTAATGTATCAAGGGGCCCAAGTGGTTTAGTGCTTTGTGTATTACCACAAAAACCTTGAACTTGGCTAGTAGTATATGGGAAAATATGCAATTAATCAAGCAATGCTCTCACTGCTCAAAAGTGCATAAAACGAAGTTTTATGCCCTGTATAAGAGAGATACCCACTGTTGTTTAGTCGTGTCCGACTCTTCGTGATCCCATGGACCAGAGCATGCCAGGCACTCCTGTCTTCCACTGCCTCCCGCAGTTTGGTCAAACTCATCCTGGTAGCTTCGAGAACACTGTCCAGCCATCTCGTCCCCTTCTCCTTGTGCCCTCCATCTTTCCCAACATCAGGGTCTTTCCCAGGGAGTCTTCTCTTCTCATGAGGTGGCTAAAGTATTGGAGCCTCAGCTTCAGGATCTGTCCTTCCAGTGAGAACTCAGGGCAGATTTCCTTCAAAATGGATAGGTTTGATCTTCTTGCAGTCCATGGGATTCTCAAGAGTCTCCAACAGCACCATAATTCAAAAGCATCAATTCTTCAGCGATCACCCATGCCATGTACATCTGCATGCCATGTACGTCCAGCTCTTGAAACCTTTGTAATCATGCAAGCTGAGTGATATGCATGGAAAGAAGCACTGATGGGGGGGGTGGTTTCCACAAGCACATAATGATGGTAATGTGCATCTTTATTGAAGCCACACATTGCAGGTTAGGCTATGCGTCTCAGTCCTTCTTGCCATGCAGATGAGAATACCTTACCCACATCTGATCTCTGGATCCATGTTCCTTTGTTGCATGCCACACTTTGTTTTGGCTAATAAATCAGGTACATAGCACATGTAAATGCGGACACCTTCATTTTTATGCCTGCTTCAGATTTGGACTAGAGCATTACATCTGAAATGTGATTTGTTTTAAAGCTGCCCGGCAAATTTACAAATATTATAGCTTCAAATTGGCAGTGATAAAAGGACTTCAAACTCATTACCGGGCCTGTGAGCCATCTAGTTCATCCTATAATGTGAATTCCGAAGTTAGCACTTTAGTTGTATGAACGTTATTACTGATCATTAATTTTTAAACTGTCACAGTTATTCAGGTTCTTTTTTTTATAAAAAAAATCAAATTAGTTTTATATAACCCTGCAGAAGATAAAAATGAACATTCATCTTCCCAAAACTTTGCTCACAATGGATGGCCTTTAATATACTCAGCAAGTATCCTGGCAGTCCCTGAAGATAACATTAAGGACAAAAGTTCTTCCCAAGACCTTTTAAGTCTAAGTGAAAGTGAGCAAGGGACCATATTTACTGGGTATACTAAATTGCTTCATTATTATCCTACTCCGAAGTAACATTTTGTCTGCTTTTCTTAGGAGCGTGTGTACTATAATTATTTACATATTCAACCCACGCTCTTGTCGGACGTTTGCACTATCTTTGCTACTCACCCATCACTTTCCCCATAACCCCACTTTTAACTTGCGAAGAGGACAATTACAACACAAAGTCAGTGTCATGTTCCAATGCCTTCTGAGTCTCCTGATCCAGCTATATTCCCACATGGGCTAGAAGCCAACAAAACGCAACCAGAAGACCCATTCACTGCAATTTAGCATTCAAAAGGCAAAATTAATTCACCAAATGGCATCTGCAACCCAGATCTCCATTTTGAACTAACTAACCCTGACAAGTCCGTTAGAACTACTCACCTCCCTAACCCACCCCAAAGACAACTTCCCCAGTGGCTATACACAAGTAATAGCACTTCACTTGGGAGGCCAACAGACCGCTGAATCACAAAATCATAGAGTTGGAAGAGACCCAAGCATCGTCTAGTCCAGCCCCCTGCAATTCAGATACCTCAGCTAAAGCATCCATGACAGATGGCCATCCAGCCTCTGCTTTAAAACCTTCAAGGAAGGAGAGTCTACAGCCTCCTGAGGGAGACCCTTCCACTGTCAAACAGCTCTTACTGTCAGAAAGTTTCTCCATATGTTTAGTCGGAATCTCCTTTCTTGTAACTTGAAACTATTGGGTTCTAGTCTACCCTCCAGGGCAGGAGAAAATGTTGTGGTTAGTCCATCTTCAATTCTCTCATCACCACCATTAGGATTGCACCCTCAGCCAACAAAATCAAGAATACGTTTTTAAAAATTGCCACAATTAAAGTACCCTTTTTGATTACTATGTTCTCATTGCTAAAAGACCCTTTTTAATTTGCCAGGTGCAAATATTTGACATAACAGATGCAATTCGGCACTCCTGACATTGTGTTTTTATATGTTAATTACTCTCTTATTATTAAGAATCCTAGAAGTGTCTGTCTATCAATTAAAAAGTGACTTGACCTAGATAGGAATTACTGAGAAGCTGCTTTTTTTCTCCTGCACAGGGAATAAACGCCAAAGATGTTTCTCAGGTGACAAAATGCTGAAAATTCCCAAATCTCTCCTAGCTGGTGACTAACTGTTTCTTCGTCTGTTTTTATTCTGGTGGGTGGGTATCAAAAGTAAATGTTTTGACAGGTGCAGTAAGTGAAGGCAGCATATATTTGTGGAATGCTGTTTAGCAGGGCATGATGTTTCTTCAGGGTGAGATTTTGGTGTTCCCTTGTTGTATGTCCTTTTAAAGTATAGCACTTGCCCTGCGCCCTAAGGAAAATGTGGAACTCTGCCTATAAGAGAGACAGCAATAAATGTCAGCCAAAAAGAGAGAGAATTCAACATTCTGTGTGATTTTCAGAAGGTCGCAGTAGGAGTGTGGAAAGAACAGTTTTTGCTTTCCAACCTATACATTAGCCCTCTTCAGTTTGGGTGAATGCACTTTGATACCTTGAGATCGGGAACCCTTATAAGACAGGGGGGTTTTCCACAAAAGAGGATTGCAAGTCAGAATTTCCCTTCCCACTTTCCCCATCAATGCAGGAAGGTCTGTACTGGAACTATCATGCAGAGGATGGGGCTTACCTGTGCCCCTCTCCCCACTTCCAGCCCACACAGTTCTGGGAGAAGCAAGACTATACAGATAGACAATGCCAGACTCTAGTACTCTGTAGAATAATGTCCACACAGCCCTTGAGTTGAGGGTCGGACTTGGGTGAAGATTCATCAGAATCATCAGTCGCTTCCTCCTTCCAGCCACCGGCCCTCAATCCTTCACCCAAGCCTCTTGGTTCCACTGTATGTCAACAGTAGCCACATCTTTAATATTATAAATAGGCATGGCTCTCCCCACCTCTATATTCTAGAGCTGTAGTTTGTTAAAGGTGCTGGGAATTGTTAGGAGACCCCCTATTCCCTTCACAGAGCTACAGTTCCCAAAATGGCTTAACACTCAATTCCTGAGAATTCTTGCTATGTGAGGGGGAACAGGAGTCTCTTAATGACTCTTAGCACCCATGGCAAACGACAGCTCCTGGGATTCTTTTGGGGAAGCCATGACAGTTTAAAGTGGTGTCGTATTGCTTTAGTTAACAGGGGTCAGCAAACTTTTTCAGCAGGGGGCCGGTCCACTGTCCCTCAGACCTTGTGAGGGGCTGGACTATATTTTGGGAAGAAAAAAAAAGAACGAATTCCTATGCCCCACAAATAACCCAAAGATGCATTTTAAATAAAATGACACATTCTACTCGTTAAAACATGCTGATTCCCAGACCATCCGCGGGCCAGATTTAGAAGGCAATTGGACCAGATCCGGCCCCTGGGCCTTAGTTTGCCTACCCATGGTTTAGTATGTGGTGTAAATACAGGCAGCATTGGCCACACTTTGGACCTCACAGAGTAGCTGAGGCCCTTCAGCCGAAATCCAAGCTGAGAGAGCCAGTCACTGAGAGAGCCAGTCACTGAGGCCTAGATTTATGCTTCCCCTGAACCTAACTCACAGAACCATCTTCAGAGAAGCAGCTGTAATTTTTGGTTCCTTGGAAGAAATTTACATGATATGTCATGGTGATACATAACGCTTGCTAATTTGGAAGGTTGCGGTTGATTAAAATAGACCTCCTTATTTCTTATATAAGATTCTTTTTTCGGCTGAAGAACTCCTCTAGTTTTGTTTTCGTTGGGCATTCTCTTGCCTTCAGAACATTCACACATACATGGGATTGTGTCATTTCAGAAGATTATCGCCCTCTTCAAGTGGTTAAAGTCGCTCAGCCCCTTAGCTTTGTAACGCCACGTAGAACATGATGAGGTTGTACAGAAACGCGCTCTCTGTCACAGCGCATTGGTAAAACGCCGGAGAAATACACAACCTGTTGTGTCACATTGCTTAAATTATTAATCCTACGCTTGCTTTCCCCTCCACACCACCCGCTTTACTTCTCAGATCACTGCATAATTCTTGTTTTGTTATATGTCACTGGAGCTTTCGGTACGTTTTTAAAAGTGCCACGGACTAATTGCAGAGGAACATGCAGCATGTTGTTGTTGCACTGGCTTAAATAATAAATAATTTGAGTCCTGCTTCGTTATTGTTATTATTTTTCCTTTTAAAAAAAGAAAGAAAGAAATCCCTGTTTTCCATAAATCATAAAAATAAGCACAAATTGAGATAGCTTCCTGAGATGTGAAGTGGTGTCCGCTCGATAAAATGGCATTATGTATTCACCCTGTGCAGGAATGAATTTAGCACTGCTGCATCTTATTTACCATCTATTTCCCGATGATTCAAGCCAAAGCTGTCCTGTAAACAAGGCACCGCGTTAAGCCCTGCCAGTACCTGGGGTGTCTTACTAGAAAACGGAGATTGAAGCTGACGTGATGAGCAGCACTGACAGGTGTCACTTGGCCACATACTATGTCTGTCCTGAACTTTATGATGGCAAGGAAGGATAGCCCTTTAGCCTTTTTTCCCCCCTACAGTAGCTGAAGCCTCCGGCAATTTGGCTGAAGGAAACTCTCCTTCAGCTGCTATCGCTGGAAGTCCTGCAACCCGCGTCCCAGCAGCCACGATTATATTGAGCATTCTAATCACTGCACTGATTATACCAATTATACGGTAGGATACTGATTATACCACACTGAGCGGGGACTGTGGCTCACATGCTAGTCAGTTCATTACGAGGTTTTTCCCTGATACGGTGGCCAAGTAGGAAAACAAGCTATTAATTCCTGAGCCTCTCCACATAACATGACCACTTTGGGCACAGAGAGGGCAAACTGGAAGGGAGAAGAAAACGTTTCAAGTTGATTCCGATTGAGAGCCAAGCTAGGCAGTCCTAGTGCATGAGCCAGCTAATCCCTTGCTATGGGATCTGATGGGTTCTTCAGGCCACCCTTGAAATAAGTGGCGCATTTGACGGAAGCGACTCGTTTGCGTTCTCTTTCTTGTAAAACGGCAGTGCTTCCACTTCATTTGCTTGGACGGTGGATGCCAAGACATAACAGAGATGGGTTTTCATTTGCCCTGGCAACGTCCTGGAATTGTTTAAATTCAGCTAAGAAAAATAAAATCGAGCCAGCCCCTCAAAAAGTCATGAAATGGGGAAACAATGAATTATGATGACTTCGATAGGGGCAAGCATGATAAAATGGGGCTCCTTGCCATTTCATTCCTATATTTGTTGTTAAATTTTCAATCGTAAGGGCAGAGGGAGTTGAGAGACTTACAGGTTTCTAATGAGACCCAAATTAGTATTCAGACATCTCCCCACCACCACCACTCTCTTTCCTTGCTGCCGTCTTTAAGATTTATTTTTTTTAAAATCAGTTAAAACACAACCAGCTCCCTTATGAATCTCACCTGTAAAGGAATGGCCACAGCTGAGTGATACAGCACATACTTCCAGAAAGTCCCAGATTTGATTCCTGGAATCTCCCAAGTACGGCTTGGAAGGTCCCCTGCTTGCAACTATGCAGAGATGCCACCAGTCTGTGTGGGCACACAGTAGTCAGTGGGCCAGTGGTTTGACTTGGCATAAGGCAGCACCCTATGAGATCCACTGTAGCGTAGTGGTTGAACCTGGGAGGTCAGTGTTCAAATCCCCACTCAGCCACAAAGTTCACTAAATGACTTTAGGCCAGCCATGGTCTCAACTTAACCAGCTCACACAGTTGTTCTGAGCACATCCACACTACAAACTTGAACTTTCACATGGAGTGCACCCCCTTACAAAACAAATTGAGCCCCATTTCCCCGGGCACAGGAACCATCCACCCACAGAACCTCCCATCTTGCTAGAATTAAGCTGTAGTTTATTGGCCATCATTCAACCCATTACTGAAACCAGTTCCATCCATCACATCACCTGATTCTGATGACAAGGAGAAATATGTGAATGTCACCTGCTTATTGTTGGCATTGCACCCCAAGTCCCCCAATGATCTTGCCCAACAGTTTCATATACAGTGGTACCTTGGGGTAAGAACTTAATTCATTCTGGGTGTCCGTTCTTAACCTGAAACTGTTCTTAACTTGAGGTATCACTTTAGCTAATGGGGCCACCTGCTGCTGCCGCCACGCGAATTCTGTTCTCATCCTGAAGCAAAGTTCTTAAACCAAGGTACTATTTCTGGGTTAACAGAGTCTGTAACCTGAAGCATCTGTAACCTGAAGCATCTGTAACCTGAGGTACCACTGTAGATATGAAAAAGCAAATAGAACAGGATGGAACTCCTGAATTTCATAGCAGAGATGGGGCCTAGCAATAGTCCCTTAGTCCTGCCTTCTGGTCATGGTCTTGCAACTAAGAGCAGAACATCCCTGAGCCCACAGAACCAGTCCAAAGGGATACTTCATTGAAGGCATCACAGCAACTTTGAGGGAAAGGTCACAGCTGCGTGGTAGAGCACATGCTCTGCATCAGAAAAAGGTCCATGTTTCAACCCCTGGCAACTCCAGGAAGGGCTAGGAGAGACCCCTGCCTGAAACCATGGAGAGGCATTGTCAGTCAGTGTTGACAATACTAGACTAGATGAACCAATTGTCCGATTCCGTATAAGACAACTTCCTGTGTTCCTAAAAGAGTCGCACCAGTTAGCTAGTTAAATTCAGCCCAGGGTAGCTAATTGTAACTATCCTTCTTAGGCTGACGGGAGAGGTGGTCGTATTAAATTACCTTGCATGTTTACTTTCCTTGGATTTTGAAAAATCCACACCCCAAAGTATTGAAACAAACGACTGATTTCGGGTTTTTTGCTTTCTAATGCCCCCATTGCATTTTTATTTTCCCTTCCCATTCTGAATTTATACTGTCCTCTAGTGGAAGTCTGAAGCAATTGTTATGTTAACATTATCTTAAATCTCTCCATGTTCATCCCAAAGAGATGCTGGGACTTACTTCTTACAGAGTCGCTGAAGAGATCCGCACACAGATTTTAGCCCTGCTATGGCTGATGCAAAAAGTCACAGCAGCGACACCCAGATACTCAAAAATGTTCCGTAGTTCCCGTGTAAACTTGGCTTCTCCTGTGCCTGGGAGAACTGTGACAGTAACATCTTTGTGAAATAATCAGAAGGGAAATGCTCTCTTTAACAACAGGATTTTGGGTACCGCTGCAGCCAGTGAAAGGGTTAAGCGGAGCTTGTTTGCCTTGGGAAGGAGGAGTGTTCAACAAATGCATTGAGCTACCTGCAGGTGTAAAAAGGTTTTGTCAGATTTCAATCACCTCAGGCTTGAGGCAAGCTCTCTGCCAATATGTAGCTTTTAATTCACTGCAGACACGGCTTTACTGACAGTTACTGAGCTGCTTGTTTCAGCTAAAATAAATGGATCAAGCTACAGAGCAACAGATTACAGCAAGGTCAGACAGCGATATCAGTAATTTTAGAATATTGTTTATAACAGATTTTTTTCCCTGTGCTGGTGTTTTCTGATGGAGATATCTGACACCAGCAGCAGATGAAAAACTAACCCAGAAGATTAGGTTTTCCTACTGCTGCAAGATTAGATAACATTTAATTTGTCTTCAATAGAAGCATCTCATAAAGAGAACATTAGCAGCAGCTTTGATTCTTGGGATCTAAGGACTCCTGTTAATTAGCCCCCTCAATTACATACTTGGTGTGTGTGAGAGAGAAAGGGAGACTGGGACTTGTTTTTAAAAAATATTTCCCCACTTTATATTGAGAAGACCCATTGTGTTTTGGAGAGGTCTTTATTTTGAATTAACATGTGCCTATAAAAGTACATTTGCAATCTCTCATTTTAAGTCAACATTGATGCTGCCTTATGAATTAATCAGTATTTCTGGCATTCTGGTCCAGAAGCACCTGGGGTTGTTTTTTCTCACGGCGATACCGAATTCTTCTCTTTGTCCTGTGCTGCTAATAATAAATGTATGCCAAGGCTGTGAAGGTTTAATATGGACACCATTGTATTGTTCAGTGCTTTCTAAGTGGGTTCCATATCTGAGAAGCCATTTTGAAAACTCCTACACTGGCATGCACAAATCCTTTTAGCCACTGTGTTCAATATTCATTTTGCTGATGTAGGATTCAAAGGGTACCTGTGATAGGTGAGATTCTTGCTGCATCAAACAGCTAGACTGTATATAGATTTATAGATGTGTTCTCTGCGTGTGGTAGGGCTTTTTGTTTGTTTTTTCCTTTTGAAACACAAGGATACTTTAGTAGATTTTATCTAGTTCAGAGTGACTGTGTGTATAGGGGCCATCGTAGACATGGCAACAGCAGCCATGTTTGTTGTTCACCTCCTTATATGAATGTCTAAAGCAGGAGGGGGAGCCTCTGATTCTAATCTTAAAAGGGAGCTTTGGGTGCGAGGAGATGAATCCTCCTCTCTTCCTGACTTCCAACTGCCCATCAATCGCTCCCTGACGTGTCCAGAACCACGCCCAGGCTCAGTAATGGAGTGGCGGACTGAGATAGGCAAGGAAGAGGAACAGGAGGATGACAGGATTATTGGGAAAACAGAAGGACTCCCCTCAGCCCTCTTGTGGGGAGAAGCACAGCAAAGGAATCTGGGGAGGGTGCCAGACCACCGCTATGGAGCAAAGAACCACAGCCAGAAAGGGAGGGCACAGACCAGTCAACCACAACTAAGTGACACTCCTGTTGCATCCTTCCTGACACAGTGCACATCTTGCAAGGAACAAATGCATTTAAAAAATAAGCATGTGTTGCCTTGCCTTGGTGGGGTAGCAATCCATGGAACTACTCCATTGCTTCCATGTAGTTCTGAACTCCTCTCCCTGACCATGGAGTCTTTAAACTTGGGCTGTTGCTCCCAGCTCCATCTCTCTGTTCCAAGATTTGAGAGAGGCAGTTGAGGTCTTAGACTCGTATTTAAGGGGTGTGGTGGACTAAATGTAGGCCACAAAATTGAAGCTGAATCCTGAAAAGACAGAGGTTTTATGTGTCCCAAGTTCTCAAGTCTGGGTGGTGGTAGATGGCCTGTCTTAGAAGGAGCAGGGCTGAGGTTGCTCATGGATCTAGCCCTGCCCCTAGAAGCTCAGGTGACCTCAGTACCTCATATCCAGAGGGTCCACTGTACTTCATATTTTGTATATTGGTTGGTAATAAGCCGTAATAAGCTCTTGACAGGATTAATAAATTAACAATAAGCAGGCACTTTGTGGCAACTAGTTTATGAAGAATGGGTCCTGAAGGCAACTCAGTAAGGGTGTAAAAGTGATTGGCTAATGTGAATGAATTTCATGGAGGTCCTTGTTCCAGACAGGCAGGAAGTTAACCGGCCCCCTTCTTAACCCCCTAGGGTTCTGGCTGCTAAATGTCATTCTCGACATGCAGATACCAGAGATGCACAGGATTCTGTGAGTAGCTTGTGAGAGGCTGTTGTAAAATGCTGACAGTCCTCATGTAGCACTATTTCCCAACATTAATCCTTTGTATTGATGAGCTGCGCATTGGCCATAGCAGTGGATGTCTTTACATATTAGCATTAGCTGTTGCCGTCGGCCGTGGCTTCCCTTTGATGGATATTTCATGTCTGCTGTGTCAGTAAAAGCAAACAGTTACCGGACAAAGATGCTTGCATCTATACTTCCTACTAAAAGGCTACCTGAGAGATAAAGCTCTGCCTTGCAAGGCATGAAGCAAGGTGGAGATGTTAATCATTAATATGCCATTCGAGGAAATCGCTCTCTTTTGCAGGCAGGGTACTCTGTTCTCTGTGCACATTTTATGTTCTGTGTCCTCAGATGCTGGGTATGTTAATGAAGACTTGTTTGCAATATGCAATGGGTGGTTTTTCTTTTCCCCCACTGAGCACTTTTTCAGTCTCCTTCCTTCTTCTGTGAACACAAGAATACCAGAATGTACCCCCTTCATCAGAATGCATTGCCTGAATGTTAAAAACTGCAAAATCCATTTAGGGCAGCAGAGAAGTGATAAACAATGTTCACCAATTTTAAGCAGAGTTTGTAACGGAATCTCTTGGCTGTCTAAACCGGTCTTTAGGCTTATTTATAAAATTATAATAAAGCCCCTGATTAAATTCTCCACCTGATTCAGTTTCCTACTGATTGAACTCATTCAGGCTCCTCTCTAATTTAGCTGATTTTATTTATATTATTGTTGTCGTTATTATTAAAGCCAGGCACACGTAATGTCAGTTATCCGGTGCCAAATTTAATTTTCTTCCAAAATACTTTTTTTCTTCTTCATGTGGCTGCCAATGGAGCTGATTAGAATTCAGCTTGAAAACGGAAAAGGCAGATCTTTAAATGAGGGGACTGCATTAGGAATTAAAGTGTCTATATCGGGCATAAAATCCTCTTCCTTATCTTTAATGATATAAACATGCTTTCTTAAATGGATCTGTCATGTAGCTGGTCCAGTGCCCCAACGTTAGGAACACGTTAGAGAGGAAAAAAGTTAAAAGGTTTTCAGTTGTGTTAGCAACAGAGCTCTGTTCAGTGGGTTCATTTTAGAATATCACAAGTGAGTTGTGTGTGTGCACACTTCTTTCCCCCCTTCCTTTCCTCAAACAGCTGGCTCAATAGAACACTTCCTGGTTCATCATGAGAGCTGGCTCGGAAGATTTGCTCCAACCAATTCACCAGTTCAGATATCGTGGCAAACTTTGACAAACCAGGAAGATTTCTGTTAATGGGAAGAGGAAAAGGAAGGATAAAACACACAGCTTATGTACACACAGCTTATTCCCACTCTTCCAAGTCATAGTTTGGACCAGGCACCCCAAAACTCAGCCCTCCCGATGTTATGGGACTACAGCACCCATCATCCCTAGCTAACAGGGCCAGTGGTCAGGGATGATGGGAATTGTAGTCCCAAAACATTGGGAGGGCCGAGTTTGGGGATGCCTGGTTTGGATGATCAGATAATGTGATGTTTGAATACGTCTCTGCTGACATGTTAGTTAAACTAGAAGGTTTTAAACATGCATATGCTGCTGGAAATCACGTTTCATTCCTCTCTTCTGTCTGTAGTGTATAACAGAAGTTTACTTGTCCACATTGGTTGCCCCTCACAACCAGAGACGTGGGCAGTGGAGATGGAGAAATGCAGAGCATTGTGACATCACAATGCCTGGCAAGCTCTACTGGTTCTTACAAAGAGAAGTTAAACACTTAGCTGAAAACTGCAACTGTGTGCTTATTACAAGTTTCACATTCAGAATATGGTTTTTATTTTAATTTATACCCCGCCTTTTCCCTTGACTCAAGGCAGCTTACAGATGAAATATGAGCTGCCACAAATATAGAAAAAACACAATCATTTAAAACAATTAAACATTGATAGATTTTTTTAAAAATTGTTTAATCGTTTTTTCGATACAAACAACAACCGCAAAAGACACATACAGCAAAAACCATAATAACAATAATAACACAAATTGACAATTTAGATTTGAATACACCGATATACCTACGACTACACCTTTTTTAACAATATTTCCCCACCTCTCTCTCCTCCCCCTACTTCCCACCACTATCCTCCTTATCGCTTAAATATTCATTCCAGATTTCTTCATATTTATCCATTATGATTTTGCGTCGACATGCAATTCGTTCGCATGTAGCTAATCTTGAGGAGATTTCACCCCTCCCATACCCAAGAATCTCCTGAGGTCTCTGCTGACTCTACAGAGAGGAGGAGCAATGTACTGCTCTCTACTTAATTAGTCAAGTGAGTGAGTCTGTGTGTGTGAGAGAGAGAGTCAGTCAGTTTGTCGGAGAGTGAGTGCAAGAGATAGTATTTAGAGATAAGATTGCTGCTAAGAGCAGCTGCAGGCACTCAGAGTAGCATTGATGTATGCTCAGAATACTTAGCTCTGCATATAGTTTGTATTATAGCTGTAGTTATAGAATAAAGGAGGATATTTTACAGAGCTGCTCTCCGAGTGGTTTATACTCTGCAAGACTCTGCAAAACGCTGCTGCGCAACGACTGCATTATTGAGACAGTGAATCCGGTGCTCTCAGCTCCAAGCTGCGAGTCCACAGCACTGTGACCAGTTCCTGTGGGAAAGGAGGTCTCTGGCAGTGCTACCCAGCTCGCCTAGCCCAGTCGGGGCTGTAGTGCATGAGTCCAGTTGGTACACTGGCTCAAGGGCGATGCTGACAAATCTGTCCATATTATCCATAACTATCTGCATATATAAAATCTGTTTAAAATATACCAATGAGTACAACAAAAGCAGCACGGCACCAGCCCTTAAAGCAGTCAATTCCCAAAAGCCTGTTGGAACAACAAAGTCTTCACCTTCTGGCGAAAGGACAACAAGGAGAGATCCAGTCTAGCTTCTCTAGGGGAGTTCCAGAGTCTGGGAGCAGCCACCAAGAAGGCCCTGTAAACTTCTATATATTTGAAAGCCTACATACAAATTCTGCGCCTTGTTCATTGCTCTTCCATGGACTTGCTGAATATAATAATAATAATAATAATAATAATAATAATAATAATAATAATAATAATAATAATAATAAAAAATTATTTATACCCCACCCATCTGGCTGAGTTTCCCCAGCTAGTCTCTTTGCTTCCAGCTGCACCAGAGTAAAAGGTATTGTGGTCCTATTCCAAGGCGAAATATGTGATCTGCAGAGAAATAGGAAGGTGGGATTAGTTTATGTTGCTGAAGGTCCAGAAATTGAATCTTTTCTAATTAAAGTGGTTCCCAACAGTGGTAGCTTCAGCTCCATCTATCTCTGGATTATTTGTTTTCGTTTTCTGAAGAAGCTATATAAAAGGTTTTCAAGTTTTTCTATCTCAACCGTGAGATTAAGAAGCAAGTCTTTTCTTCCCTTTAAATGAAAGGTCAAAATCAGCAGAGACTATTCATAGTGCATTCTTATCCTTCATAAATCCCTTTACACACATTTTGTCTTATGTGGCTCCAATCACTTATTTCTTGACTAGGGGAGCTTCGCTGTGGTAATCCTTCTATGCCATCAAGTGGGGTATTCAATGCAGTATTTAGCAGGGAAATGTAAAAGCAAGATATAAACTATTCTAGACTGAAAGGGAAGCACAAAAAGAATATAGTAAAAACTAGCTGAAAAGGAAGTTAATGAGAAGATACCAGTGCCATCTTGATCATAGTAAAATGACACTAAGTTTAGCATTCCCTTGCATTCTTAATTCTGCATATGCTTATCCTAAACAATGGTCCTGGTCTGAGAGCACTGAAGAGTTTTAGTGAATCCATTTCTGGCATGGAAGGATTGTTTTACAGATATAATACGGAGAAGAATATTCTAATACTAGGAAGCTTCTGTTTTACTGCTGTCAGGCAAATTTACATTGAGTGGTATTCTGTTTTACTCAGAGTAGACCCATTGAAATCAATGAACATGACTAAGTTAGGTTAATTTCTTTCAGTGGGTCTAGTCTTGAGCCAAACATCACTGAATAACACCCATTATACTTTGTTTTGTCTTCTGTTTACTGTTTATTAGTTTTTCGAATTATTTTTTTTTATTCTGGATGTTACAGCTCTCATTTTTGTAAACTGCCCGGTAATATACCCTGATCAAGAATCACAGAACAGTAGAGTTGGAAGGGACCATGAGGGTCATCTAGTCCAGTGTTTTTCAACCACTGTTCCGCGGCACACTAGTGTGCCGCGAGATGTTGCCTGGTGTGCCGTGGGAAAAATTGAAAAATTCGAAAGATTTTAAAATAAAGTATTTTATAATTTTTCATATTTCTGTTTACTTACCATTTCATAATAAAGTAATTATAAAATACTTTCTTTGTGTTTATTTGATTCCTATTCAAGAGAATTACTTTATATATAGTCAATATAGGCACAGAGTTAAATTTTTTAACATTTTCTAATGGTGGTGTGCCTCGTGATTTTTTTTCATGAAACAAGTGTGCCTTTGCCCAAAAAAGGTTGAAAAACACTGATCTAGTCCAACCCCTTGCAATGCAGGAATCTTTCGCCCAACGTGGAGCTCAAACCCATGACCCTGTTATTAAGTGTCTCATGCTCTACTGACTGACTGAGCTGCACCCTGAGTTGCCCTTCTTCTGCTTGTAGAAGAGCTTGTGTCCCATAACTGTTCAAAGCAGATTTTGCAGGGCACAGGGGAACTGTGTGTGGGGAAATGACAGAAGGGCCTCCCATGTTCTGGCAGCAGGAGTATCCTCTGAGCAAAATTCTGCTCACAGGATTCAAGCCAAAGGGCAGCATCTAAATGCTTGAAATGATTATACTCTGTCCTGAGCTTTCAATTATACATTACTGACCACCTGTACCCATGGGGTTTTAGGCTGGTTATTTATATGTGAAAATCATCTCCAACCCCATCCTGTATGTGTATTGGTTTGCTTTGCTTCCCTTATGGGTCCTGGGTCCACAGCCCTTTGTCTTCCCTAATGGCCTGTTTTCCACTAGGAAAGTTGTGAGTTGAGGCCCCTCTTCCCACTTTGTGATGAAATAAGACACATGGACACAAGCATTTTAGGTTAATGGGCTCAAAAAGGCCACAACTTTATTGGTTACAGAATGTAAGTGGTATAGGCTTAGGCATTGGATCTGAACAGACTATACTTGACTCCTGCCCGCTCTGCAGGGAGTCACACAAGGGTTAATAACCTGTAAGGGAAGCTTGTTGATGCAAATCAACTGGAAGCTTTCCCCTAGAGTCACCAGAGGGTTGTGCCATGGCCCTAGTCAACACCAGGGCATCGGACAGGAACCACAACCGCCGGAATAGCCATCAAGGGGAGGAGTAGGTAATGGCCACAACCTCCCCTCCAACACACAACACATTTCCTAACCACCAAACCTTACAAAGTTGTGACGATTTGCTACAAGGTAGGCAAAAAACCCAAGTGGCTGGTGCCAATCTGCCAAGTGGAAAAAAAAATCCTACCAGGCCCCTTGGACAACCAAGGCAACCAACCAAGGTCCATAGCAAGGTCAGGTGCAGAAGCAAAACCTAGAGGGAGGGTGATCCAAGGAAGCCGGAACAACAAGGCAGCGCTTGTGTGCCCACGGCCATTTTTAAACAGCTAAACCACACACCCCCAGGCAGCCAGATTGGCTGGCTAGGGTGCATGACGCGGGCACAGGGCTCCAGGACGCAGGGGGCCCAGCCGTGCCCCCCTGCAAGCGTGGGAAGTGATTCCTGCTCACAACCCCTCTCCTCTGGGAAGAGGAGAGGCTTTCCCAGCAGCCCATGGCTTCTCCTGCCTGTAGCTCCTCTCCTACTCACGGCTCCTCCACTTTCTGTTTTCCTCATGGGAACTCTAGTCATTTTCAGTGTTCCTTAAAAGATGTTCCCCATAGGTAGTTAGAATGTTTGTGGCTATTGTGCACCATCACACATGCAGTACACTATTTGTGCCACCAAGCACACTGGATAATTTTCACTTACGTCACAACAAGGAACTTGTGGTTCCATGCTGAACTCACCTGATCTACATAGTTCCCAGGTGCACATAAACTTTGTGGTAAAATTGAATGTGTGGAGTTAATTAAGGCAGTTTCCATGGAGATGTGCAGATAGGCCATGTGCATGCGTCCAAGTAAAATAATGTGCATGCGTCCAAGTAAAATAATGGCCTGAAGTCAAATGGGAAGGGAATTTCCATAGGGCAATTTGATTGTAAGTTACATACCAGAAATTTCGATTCCTCCGAGTTGATGGACAGCCCTTTTCCTGGTGGGATTTTCTTACCCTGTTTATCACGTCAGGACAAGTACTTTACCTCTGTGAGTCTCCTCTGTTTTGAATATGGAATATGCCCCAGTGATTTCAGCAAAAATCCACTTGCTAAATACTGTGGGTCAGATTATTCAGGCAATTGACTAAAGAGTAGGAAAAGCTGTCTGGCCTTTATGTTTTCTTCAAGGAACGTACAGCGAAACCTCAGTTGTCAAACGCCTCCGTTACCGTATGTTTCGGCTCCCGAACGCCAAAAACCCAGAAGTAACTGCTTTGGTTTTCAAACAATTTTCAGAAGCCAAACATGCTACACAGCTTCCGTTTTGAGTTTTCCTATTGTATTGAGACTTCCACTTTCAGTTTTCGAACGTTTCAGAAGTCAGAACGATCTTCCAGAACGGATTATGTTTGAAAACCGAGATTCCACTGTACTGGGTTTTTAAAAATAAATCTTTTTGCCACAAACATCACTTATCAGCTACCCAGATCTGACATGTTTATTTAGTCATATCAGTGGGAGCTGTTTAAACCCACAAGGTTTAAAAAGTATGAGCCAGGCCGACCAAAAGTGAAGTTTATTTTTAAGAAACATGCTGTGCCTTCATGAATGGCTGATGTGGAATTTCTGGCCTGAATTGTTGATAAGCCCCATGCAGTGTTGGAGAGGTATCCCCTTGGTAGCAAGAGCTCTCCTGCTGTTGAGTTCCTTTGTGGACATTTTCCTGTCGGTATTAAAGAGTAGGAACTAGCTGTCTGTTGATGGCGCTTTCTTCAGAAGCACTCAGAGCATAACCCGGTCACATGTTACACTTTGCAGAATACCAGTGCAATTTCCCATTTTCTGGCTATCGTGGTATATTTTGTCGCACATTATAGAGTGAGAAAGGACAGCTTTCTTGGATTGGCATAACCACATCTCTGAAACCTGACTCAATGTGCATGGAGCAGGCAGCGTAGATGACTTCTATTCAATATTATTATTATTATTATTTTAATATGATTAACGAGCAAAAGGTTCACATAACTGGAGATTTGTTTTGAAAGCTTATCTTGCTGAATCCCCCATCTAACAACTGGATGAGATCTCCCACATTATAATTATAGTGTTAACACCTTAAAAGAATTGAAGAGGAATAATCATTTTTAAAGGGGGGGGGAGTTTACAAAATAGAGCCATTGCAGGGGACATCGCCGCTGCTCACTAATCGTGGCATACATTATCCAGCAGCTGTCCGTGACACTTGCGCCATCTCATTCCACAAAGCAATCACAATAAGCAGTAGATGGCAAAACCTTGGGAAAGTTTTGCATTTTCGCAGGTGTTATATACTATGTTTCTAACTGCTGGATATGCAAATCTCCCAGTAACAGGAGTGCGACCTGTAGGTGCATATTCTGCAACAAACGAGAAAATTATGCAGATTACCAAAACGGATGGCACTGAAGGCCTCTTAAGAACCTATTTATACAGGGCAATCTTAAGTCAGAAGGTTTGGCTGAGTCACTAATCACCATTCTCAAAGCTCAGCCTATATACTATATGTTTCAAAGTACTTCGGTCCATTACCTTATGCATTTTCATCACACGTTTGCTGATGTTTGTCAATATTACCACAATTTTATTCGTGGAAAATTACATCTGGAATTATCTGGCTTTCCCACAGCTACTCATCTGAACCCAGAACTCAAACATTTCAAGGTTTTGTAAAACCAAGAACCCAGACCTTTCACATCAAGAGTATGCCAGCTGGTCCCTAATAATCTGAAAGATTTTCTTCGATTTTAAGTCTGGCGACAAAAGCCAGTGAAGTTCTCTGATACTCAGATATGAGCTTCTGGAGCTCATAAAGATCTCCTTAAAGAAAAGGCAAGCTTTTCCAGCTCAGATTTTAATCCAAGCTAGAAAAGAATTCTTGGCTTGCCTGCCCAACTCTCAATATCCCTCCCCACTTCCCTTCCAATTAGAGATGCCAGACCAGTCCTAAAAAGCCACACTCAGAAAAAACGTCATGCGCTTGTTAAAGCTTGCCTCTCAATAGAACCTGGAGAATAATCACTGCCTTCCTTATGCAGTGTAACAGAGCTGTGTCACTGCTTTACATTCCTTCGAGCAGGGGTGGCTAACCTATGTCCCCTGCAGTGGTTGTTGTTGGACTCCAAATCCCATCAGTCCCAGCCAAAATGGGCAGTAGTCATGGATAATGGAATCTGTAGTCCAGCAACATCTGGAGGGACATAGGTTCCCCATCCCTGCAATAGGAAAAGAGAAGAGGAAGTGATCTATCGTTTTTCTCCAAAAGTGGCTTTTGAGAACTGTTGTTTTTCCCAGGGCCACTTTGGTGGCAAATAGGACAGAGGGTGAGGACAACTTCTGAAGTCTAATTGGCTCAGAAAATAAGCTTCTGACTTTTGAGAAAGCAGCCGAACTTCTATCTAAGCCTGTCCAATTCAGACTGCGGGGAGTTCACCCATTACTGCATAATATTGAGAAATCTACATTAACTTTTCCAGCACACTATATGTTGAATCTCACAGGCTTCCACTGGCTCAGGTCATATCCATCCACTTCTAGTAGTAGCTGCATCTACTGCTACTGCCTTATGCCTCCATTTTAAAAGGCACATGTTTTAACAAATCTGACAGCATGTTTCTTTTTCTCCCCCAGGTTGAAGCAATTCTGGTCAATATTTTTGGTGGGATTGTCAACTGTGCCATTATAGCCAACGGCATCACCAAAGCCTGCCGAGAGCTTGAACTGAAAGTGCCTCTAGTGGTCAGGCTTGAAGGTAAGTTTGAAATCTACAACATTCCTTTGCATACGTTGACCTTTTTTTATTATTATTAGGGTTGCACACCTACCACACATTCAGTTTGACTCCAATTCAGTGGTTCAGAAAGGAGCAACATTCAGAAGCCTCAGGGTCTCAGTTTGATTCAGAAGAAAAGAAACTTCACACTTCCCCCATTCACTGTTGCCCATAACTTATTTCTGTTTGACAGAAGTGGATAAAATTTGCAAGCGTATTAGCCCTTCCGCGTGGATAAATTTTGACAATTACTGAAAATTCTATCCAGCTTTTTGTGTGCGTGCTGGGGGCCTTTGAAATGAGATTTCTCTCTCTCTCACACACACACACAGAGAGAGAGAGAGAGAGAGAGAGAGAGAGAGAGAGAGAGAGAGAGAGAAGGAACAGTACAGTGGTACCTCTGGTTACATACTTAATTCGTTCTGGAGGTCCGTTCTTAACCTGAAACTGTTCTTAACCTGAAGCACCACTTTAGCTAATGGGGCCTCCTCCTGCTGCCGCGCTGCCGGAGCACGATTTCTGTTCTCATCCTGAAGCAAAGTTCTTAACCCAAGGTACTATTTCTGGGTTAGCGGAGTCTGTAACCTGAAGCTTATGTAACCCGAGGTACCACTGTACATAACTTGTTCATTTTGTGTGTGTCCTGTAGAGAGCATCCTAGAGCAGATGTGGGTGAGAAATGTAAGAAGAGTCCTGTTGCACCAGTCAAAAACCCTGCCTAGTCCAGCAACCTATACTCACAGTGGCCAACCAGATGCCTATGGGAAGTCCACAAGCAGGACCAGAGTGCAACAGCCCTCTCTCCCACTTGTGATTCCCAGCAAATAGCATTCAGTGCTCTGTCCTCTGGCTAACATAACCTCTGACAGTGGAGGTAGAGCGCGACCATCATAACTTTTAGCCATTGATAGCCTTATCCTTTATTCATTTGTCTAATCTTCATTAAAGCCATCTTGGTGGCCATCTCTACATCTTGTGAAAAAGGTCCTTGGTGTCTTCCAGAACATCCCTTTCATTGAGGAAAGATGTCCCACATTGAAAGATCTCCAATGTTTTACTCCTTCTATGTTTCATTTTTATTTTGGGTTTTTGGATCACTGGAAGCAGCGTTTTGTTACAATCTGCATCTGAACAGCACTATACTTGTAGGCAAAACTCGTGTGACACCAAACATCCACCCGCAAGTTTCGTAATCATTGGCTGAGATGCATGTAGATTTAGTTTCTTTAATCTTCCCTAGTAGCTGATCCTCCATCGCAGACCCTTAATCGTATTATCTGCTCTTCTTTGAACTTCCCAACGCATGGAACAAGATCAAAATTAATTAAAATTAATAATTCCTTTTTTTTTATGGGGAGGCTGGAGTCCACAGATACAATAAAATACAGCTTCATAAGATGGTGAAGAGGGACCTAGTGTGGTTTGTGTTTTCCATTTGGCACATTTCCCCCGAACCGAAGGTTCATGATTATTCCCATAAATCTTTACAGATTTGTGCCCTGGACTTTAAAGACTATTTGCCCACATGCAATGTATTACAAATGTCTGGATGAGTAAAGTTTTAATCAGTCAGATCTGTCTTGATTTAGCTGGATTTTCTGGACAAATCTTTCTTCCCAGCTATATAATAATTACCAGCTGTTTTACCAGTGGATAAAGAAAGGATTATTCTCCCGTTTGAAAATGGTAACTTTATAATTACATGTATTTTCTTGCTTGATAAAAGAGAGAGAGAGAATGAATTTTCCAGCAGAAAAGCCATTTCTTTTCTTTTTTTAGGAGCCAGGGTGACCAGAAGAACAGTGTATTTTGCATTTTAACTTGAAGTAGTCATTTGTGCTGGGAAACAGCAGCTCCTGGTTAGCAGTTTTTGTTAACAGGATTTTCATAGCAAATAGTTAAAAGTATTGGATTAAAGCCAGATATGCACTGCTCACACAAAGTATAGACACAATTGCAAAATAATACAGGATTTTTCCTCACTCATGATGCTCTGGGTTGTAGCCAACTTAAGTTCTACACAGAGTAGACCCATTGAAATTAATGAGCCTAAGTTAGCCATATCCATTAACTTCAGTGGGTCTACCCTGAGTAGGACTGGCATTGGATACAACCCACTGTTACCAGCTTTCTGTAAGTCTCTGTCTCCAAGCTGGAGTTCCATACTTGTGTACACAAACACAACACACAAAATTCCTATATCTTCATTCGTTTTAGTGAAAGGAGTAGTTCTGATTGCAGGTGTACTTTTATGCAGGGACATACCTGTTCCCTCGTATTAAATGAATAGGAAATCTCAATACACCATGAATGAATAAACAAACCACAATCTCTTTCTCTTTAGTTATTCTGTGTCCGGGGCAGCTGTTTACCAGCTCCATCTGGTACACAGGCTAAGACCCTACCTGCCCACAAACTGTCTCGCTAGAGTGGTGCATGCTATAGTTATCTCTCGCTTGGACTACTGCAATGCACTCTACCTTTGAAGGTGACCCAGAAACTACAACTAATCCAGAATGCGGCAGCTAGGCTGGTGACCGGGAGCAGCCGAGGAGACCACATAACACTGGTCTTAAAAGATCTACATTGGCTCCCAGTACGTTTCCAAGCACAATTCAAAGTGTTGGTGCTGACCTTTAAAGCCCTAAACGGCCTAGATCCAGTATACCTGAAGGAGCGTCTCCACCCCCATCATTCTGCCCGGACACTGAGGTCCAGCTCCGAGGGCCTTCTGGCAGTTCCCTCACTGCGAGAAGCCAAGTTACAGGAACCAGGCAGAGGGCCTTCTTGGTAGTGGCACCTGCTTGTGGAACACCCTCCCACCAGATGTCAAAGAGAAAAACAATACCAGACTTTTAGAAGACATCTGAAGGCAGCCCTGTTTAGGGAAGCTTTTAATGTTTAATAGACTATTGTATTTTAATATTTTGTTGGAAGCTGCCCAGAGTGGCTGGGGAAACCCAGCCAGATGGGCGGGGTATAAATAATAAATTGTTGTTGTTGTTGTTGGTTGGTTGGTTGGTTGTTGTTGTTGTTAGGGACCAATTCACATAAACTCAGTGCATGTGGCACACAAGGATCATTGTCATCCCACCTCCATTTCTGCCTCACTTACACCATGCATTGGTGTAACATATGCAGATGATGAACGTCCGCCTATTACAGAATGTAGATACCAGATTCCCACAGAAGACACTACAAGGCAGTTAAAAGTCGACATCTGACAAATGCAGATGTTCAGCTCCAGAATAAATGGTTGAATCAAGCATGGTGAAAATGCCTTTGAGCACGTTTCCCTGCTGTTCCACATCAAAATTTTGTTATTGATTTAAGACAGGCTTCCTCAACCTCAGCCTTCCAAATGTTTTTTAGCCTACAACTCCCATGATCCCTAGGTAGCAGGACCAGTGGTCAGGGATGATGGGAAGTGTAGTCTCAAAACGTCTGGAGAGCCATGGTTGAGGAAGCCTGATTTAAGAGGCACCTTTTTGAGTAATCCATGCTTAATAGTGAAGGTATACCTTTTGGACTTGGATACATGCTACAAAAGATGGAGCATGGAATACGAGTAGGGGAGCTCTAGTGAAAACAAGCCGAGGGATGTTACTAACCGTCCCACTGTATCAAGTAAGGCATAGATTTGTATGTGGCTTCATGGCAGCCAGATATAGAGATGACGAATCCCAGGACTAATTGCTAGGCAAGCAGCTGTGCTACTCTTTAGCCCTGTTCAGGTGTGCAGCACACACCACGAGGCGTAGTGAGGATCAAGCCCCATCGCACCCCCTGCCTAGCCCAGCCACTTTCCCCGCCTTGCAAAGACAAACATGTGAGGTGGGGAGCCTGTTGTGCTTACAGAGGTTCCTTGCACAATTTAGGATCTCGAGAGGGAGGGTTCCTGAATCACTTGGGGATCCACCACAAGTACAGCCGGAGCCCTGCTGCAGACACTTCCCCGCCCAGTACATGGAGGGTTGCAGGGCTATGTTGTTGTGGGCATCCGTCTGTCAATGGAGGAGTGTGAAGTCAAACCGTTGGAAGGTTGCAGCTGTAGAGACTGATGCTGTTTTGTTGCAGCTGGGGCAAATGAAGGCATCCAGTTGTGCTGGATGCGCCGTGGTGTTTCTTCTCTCTGTGCTCCTCCCAGCAGTCATTCCTCCTGTGATCACTGCTGTGGATACCGTACTTTTCCATGTATTGGACAAGGTCTTCCCCCCAAAAAAGATCATGTTTAGAGGGGGGGCCGTCGTCTTATACATGCTCAGTGCACTTTGTTGATGGGGGATTGGTTGGTCTGCAGTGTCCTTGGTGGCTGCAACAAGGTCTGGCGTCTATTTGCTCTTGCCGCGGTAATAGGGCTGGTGTTTTCTATTTCTGGGCAGGGAAGGAAGAGCTGATAGGTGGCTTTTGTGGAGTGTGGGCGGCAGCGCTGCTCAGATGGGTGAGCAATTTTCAGCAATATCCCCCCCCCTAAAAAAAGCTCAATAAATCTGGTCCACCACCCCCACCCCAAAAAAGCTGAACAACAACTCTGGTCAATCATCCTCAAAAAAAAAAAGCTGAACAGCTCTGGGCAATCTCTCCCCATTTTCTTCAGTTTGAGTCCCCAAAAATGGGGGCGTGTTATACACGGGAAAATATGGTATGTGACTTGACTGCCTGTCTCTAGGCACTGCAGTTGCCTGAAAGGGATTCCCACCACAAAACTATGTAATGAGGATGCAGTGGAGGGGGGAGGAGCTAAACAATGCATACCCACTTCCCCCGTATATGATACTAATTCTGTTAATGCCTAGATAAGACTACTAATTGTGTTAATGCCTAGATAAGACTACTTCCCAATGCCACAGTGCTCAGCACAGTATCATACCGCCCAAAATAAGACAGGCCATATTTTTGCACTATCCACTAATATCTTACCCAACTTCTTCCATTTGATCAAATCATCCATTCAGCTACCTAATGTGCATCCATCCAGTTTAACTTGTGTTCCCCCATGTCCTCCATTCAAAACAAGGGCCAGCTAGCCATTTGGCATACATCTGCCTTGTGCAAATGGTACATATCATCATACATGCAGGTCTCACTATGCAAACACTCATTCTACAAACCTTCAGTTCGTATACCAGGGGTTGTCAACCTGGTCCCTACCGCCCACTAGTGGGCGTTTCAGAGTTCTAGGTGGGCGGTAGGGGGTTCTACAGCTTCCATCAAGCACTGGTGGGCGGTCAGGAAATTTTACCATCAAGAAAGATGCATTAGTGGGCAGTAGGTATAAAAAGGTTGACTACCCCGGTCTGAACGATGGGACCTGCATTCGTACAAATCAGCAAGAAATTGTTCAGCATCCTGAACAATTCTCCCAGTGGTAATGTGAGTACGATCTCTCCTTATAATAATACTGTTGTTTAGGGTTTTGCTGGACTTTTAAAAATCATTTGAGAATTAAACTTCCTTGGCTGGGAACACATTAGAATTTTCCCCATAGGAAATAATGGAAATGCTCGACTCGCTATGCAAATATTTGCCCTACAAACCGTTTCTCAGGAACGAATTAGGTTTGCATAGCGGAACCTAAGTGTATATGGATCTGCACTGCCGATCTTGTGCTTCTCCCCCTGTTTTTGTATAATTGTTTTACTCTGTGCAGCATCTTGCATGAGAATTTGACGTGTTTTTCTTTTTTCTTTTTTTAATCTCTCCATGGATCTGCAATAAATGTTTTGGAACCTATTCTTATAATTCAGGACACTTATCTGAAACTTGAGAAATGAAAATTCACAGACATTTGCCATATCTTTCATCTTCAGATGCAAGTATGCATCTAAAAGTAACTTTACTGTGCCTTCTAAAAGTAAAATTGATAAATAAAAATAATAAATAAATAATGTGGAAAACAGATGTATATTTGTCAGGCCATCAGAGGCCCAAATTTGTTTGGTGCCCAGCTCCTCAGCGTATTTAATAAAACGGTCCATCATTTTGCCCCACTTTGCAAGAGTTAAAATTTGAGGGAAATCTTCCCTATTATCCGGTGTGACTGGAGTAAGGCAGTATAAATCTCTCTTCAAATCCCATGCCTTTTCTCTGTCAAACTTGCTTTCGTGCAAGCGAAGTGCAGATTATTTTGATAGCTTTGCGTTGGAAACCTGTTTACAGTTCTCTAACACCATCCAGTGGCAGGAGGTTAATGCTGGTTTAGTTTAGAGGGGGAAGCTTCTCCCCCCCCAAAAAAAAGCCTGCTTCTTGAGCTTTCTAGGTTTCAAATGTTTCAGTCTTTGCTATGCTTTCTGGTGATATTCTCATTCATGTCTCAAAATAAGCAAGGTTTATCAAATTCCTGTGCTTTCTGGCAGGAACGTGGCACAAACAATTGGTTGCTACCATCCGTTTTAGTTCATGGAACGCTTTTAGCTTACATTTCTGTTTCTTGACATCCTTGAAATGTCTCCTCTGATTTTAAATAAACCTCACCATGCTGTGCATAGTTAATTTTGCTCATAGTCAGTCTATTGCCTGTACATCGTTTTCCTGTTTCCTTTCATTTCTGCAAGACAGTTTAATTCAAGTGTTTGCTTTGTGTGAATGATATTGTATGAACTACTCACACCCGTTTATATTCCTTGTGAGAACGCCCAACTTTGTCCATTTTACTTTTTATGCATGGAAACTTTTACTCACATCAATTCTATTTAATGTCCTTTGTGGAGCCGCATGTAACTTTTGAGTAAAAAAAAAAATATGAAAACCAAAAACCAGAGAATAGATTTTTTTAAAAAAATTGTTTGGATAAAACAAACCGCTGATTATTCCTTGCCATTAGTGAGAATCTTTACTACTTTCCCTTTTCACTCATTTTTAATGACTATAATAATATTAAGAATAATAAGAATAAATTTTATTTATACCCCGCCCTGCTCAGGGCAGCTAACAACAAATTTTAAACACTTAAATGTAATACAACATAGAAGCAGCATAAAAGCATGAATAACAATAAAATTCAAAGTTCAAAAATCAATTTGAGGGAAATCCATCCAATAAGCATTAGCTAGTCACCGGGGCTAGCTGGCTGAATTAGTCCTACTTGGGCCAGCGAGAAGGCCAGGGAAGAATTAGCTGTGGGGTCTCAGAGCGGGTAATCTTCAGAAAAGGGGAGGGGGAGGGAAGAGAAGAGAAATAAAAGATCAGGCTGAATTCAAATTAAAGGCCAGGTGGAATAGCTCTGTCTTACAGGCCCGGCAGAAGGAGGTTAAATCCTGCAGGGCCCTAGTCTCATGGGACAGAGCATTCCACCAGGTCAGAGCCATCACTGAAAAGGCCCTGGCCCTGGTGGAGGATAGTCTGACTTCCTTAGGGCCCGGGACCTCTAAACTATGGTTATCATGGACCTTCAGGTCCTCTGCAGGGCATACCAGGAGAGGCCGTCCCATAAATACGAGGGCCCTAAGCCACAAAGGGCTTTAAAGGTCAAAACCAGCACCTTGAACTTGGCCCTATACTCCACCGGGAGCCAGTGCAACTGGTAAAGCACTGGGTGAATATGCTCCCATGGCAGGGACTCCGTGAGGAGCCTTACTACAGCATTTATAGAAATCTAAATGTTTCCTGAAGAAGCTTCATGGCCCAAATTCTAATACTTTACACTACTGTACCTAATCACACTGCCAGTTTTGTGCCGTCATGAATTTCAGCTCCAGTGAATCTCCCTTCTGCTTCCTGTTGAGATACTATCTCTATTGGCCTCCTTGCCTGCTCTGTAGATGCAGAACTTCCAAGAGTATCGCCTGCACTAGGAGAGCACTATTGAAGTCACTGTGCATTTTGCAAATGATTTCCGCATACAGCTAGAACAAGACATACAAAGAGCCCTGCTGGTTTAGCACTCTGGTCTCACAGTGGTCAACCAGATCCCCATGGGGAAAGACATGTATAATCATTCCTGTTCCAAAGAAAGAAGGGGAAGGGAATCATAGAATTGTAGAGTCGGAAGGGGCCACGAGGGTCATCTAGTCCAGCCCCCTGCAATGCAGGAATCTTTCGCCCAGAGTGGGGCACAAACCCCTGACTCTGTGATTAAGAGTCTCATGCTGTATCGACTGAGCCATTTGCGCATGAGTTTGCTATCCCTTGGCAACTTTTGAGATATACTTGCATGCTTGGGTCAGAACTGTCATTTAGCCAACTAAGTGGTTGGATAACACAACAGAACTCCCCTCCCTTTATTTCTCCTGCGTGCCCCCTGTCCCGCACTCAAATCTGCCATGGAAAAAAGGTTAAGTAAAATCTCGGAGCAGATTTGGGGTGGGTGCAGCTGGTTTTCCATTGCCCAATGCCGTTTCGCTCGCGCAATGACCTAGTTGGATACAAGCCCGGGTGTCTCTTGCCCTGCTCATATTGCTCTCCCACATGTTTTAGAAATATCTCATCTATGTAGCAGAAATAATCCTTTATGGTTAACAGCTAAGGGGTGTCATTAGAAGAAAGCTGCTAGTATAATTAGCTTTCTTTTAGGAGGATCTCATTAACATTCCATTAAGCATTTTGATGTGGCAAAATGAACAAGGAATTTGGTTTAGGGAAGGCTGCCGAGTAAGGAGGGAGCAGGGCACTAGTATGGTTTTAGATGTCCTGGTTTGATATTTCATGATGTTTCAAAAGTGCCAAGCCTGTAATACGCCAAAATGACAACCTCAGAGTGATCTCCCTGAAGACAGCTCCAGCAACCATCTGCAGCCATTGCAGCCATGCACCTCAGTTTTGAGGCCTGCTAATAATTGCAAATAATTGCTAATAATCAGCAAATAATTGCTCAAGGTGGAATGTGCTGACTGCTACAGTGGTACCTCAGGTTAAGAACTTAATTCATTCTGGAGGTCTGTTCTTAACCTGAAACTGTTCTTAACCTGAGGTACCACTTTAGCTAATGGGGCCTCCCGCTACTGCCACGCCGCCACCACACAATTTCTGTTCTCATCCTGAAGCAAAATTCTTAACCCGAGGTACTATTTCTGGGTTAGCGGAGTCTGTATCCTGATGCTTCTGTAACCCAAGGTACCACTGTATTTTAGCACAACACCACCACATGTCATAAGACAAACCCAGGGCTATCAGAACCTTAAAACGATGGGTTCAAATTAGAAGAAAGAAGATTTTGACTAAGCGTAAGGGGAAACTGATTGGGAAAGCTATTTAGCAACAGAACAGGTTGCCTCAGAAGGTGATAGGCTCTTTTATTAGAGGTTTATTGGCAGAGGCTGGATGGTCTGCTGTCAGGGAAGCTGTATTTCCTACTTTGATAGGGGGTTGGACAATTTGGCTTTTGGGGTGCTTTCCAACTCTGATCTGTGATACTCCAGTTTTTCAACAATCTCATTTCCAAACTTGCTTCAATATCTTGGTGGAATGCAGGAGGACATTTCACACAGTACGTTGGATGTATTTGCGGAGTCTTTTTCTCTCAGAGCATATTGTTCATTCCCTAAAAGGAGCAGGGGAGTTTCATGATTCTCAGCTGCAGTTGCCTCTGCGATTTTCAGTGTTCTGAGTACTCAGGCATGAGAAGTTAGAGAAATTAGTGTACCGGAGGCCTAAAAGCTACTCGTTCATGGCTCTTTTGCACAAGTAAACCACTTTACCTAGTGAATGAAAAGTTCACCTAAGATTTTACGTGAACTGAAGACACTGAAAGTCAATATACTGCAGGAGGGATTCTGTATTGTTGATACAAAAGTTGGCAAAGGGGATATCAAGAGCAGGAAAATAAAATCTTAAAATCCCTCTATGAAAGTATAAAAAGAATTTGGCACACACACCCAAATTAAAATGATCTTGATGCAATTTGGAAGCTTAAATTGGTTCAGCATCTTATCCCGTTTAAAAATTCCCCATTCTCGTCCTGAAGTGACCTGATTATAATTTATCTTCACATTCTGTGGAAACGTCCTGGCATATTCATGAGCATAAGCAGTAGTCTCCAGAATGACTAACATCCTTCTGCTCTCATTTAGGATTATCTCCGATTAAAAGGGCTGAAGCAGCACAAATTGTTAAATATTGAGATGACATTAATTACATTCTAGTGGCAAAGGAAGAGGGAGTTAAGGTCAAAACTGTGTTTGTCTTTTGGAAGCTGCATTGGGACTGCATTATGTGTGCAGAAAGAAAACAGGGCAGAAGGAAGCTCTGAGCACTGCCAAGTGATAGTTTTTCAGAGATTGCCAATTATCAACAAAAAGTGGCCCAGATAAGCTCTTCTTTGGAAGAAGTTTCCGTGACCTTATTTCTGTGTTTTTCAGCACACTTGGTGCATAATCAAAGTAAAACTTATTGTAAGGTTTTTATGTATACCTCTCCAGATCGCCGGCACTGCGTGCCAAAGTTCACTTTTCCTTTAAAATGTTGCATCAGGAGTCCCTTTTAACGAGAGCTGGCCTGAAGTCGCCTGATTGCATTTTAAGACTCCACGGGGCCTCACTACACCAGTGTTTCCCAACCTTTTTTGGGCAAAGGCACACTTGTTTCATGAAAAAAATCTCGAGGCACACCACCATTAGAAAATGTTTAAAAAATTAACTCTGTGCCTATATTGACTATATATAAAGTAACTCTCTTTAATAGGAATCAAATAAACACAAAGAAAGTATTTTATAATTACTTTATTATGAAATAGTAAGTAAACAGAAATATGAAAAATTATAAAATACTTTATTCAGTGCGCCTTTTGTCCCTCTCCTCGAAATGCTCCAACTCAATGTTCCTCCGCGGGCTGGCCATTGGAGAGCCGTGTCGCCCACACCGCAGCCCAATACAATATGAACCCTCCCCTCGCAAGCGGCAACCCCTCCACACTCCCCACCTTAAGCCTCCACACGCGCCCTGCCCAAAGAGATGCCCGCCCGCGCGCGAGGGGATCCTTTACCTCAGCATCCCGCCAAAAAAAAAAAAAGGGCGGGAGACTGCGGTCCCTCAGAGGCTGGGCATTAGGAAGAAGCAGCCGCCTTCATCCAAGCAGGAGCAGTAGCAGCTGTAGCTGTAGTAGCGCCAAGCTGTGCCGGGGACTCCGTGCCCATGAGGGGAGGGAGGGGAGAGAGAGGAGAGGCAGCAGGTCGCCCTCTTAAGTCACGCGTGCGCAGGCACCACCACGCATCCCTCGCGCCCTCTCGCAGAGCCCCTGCTCAGCACCTCCCGCCTCGGGGACGCCCGTCATGAGCCGCTGAGAGGCCGCCAAGCCTCCAGGCTGCTCCCATTCAGCCTTAGGCGCGCACCCGCCTCGGGAAAAGCGGTGCTGGGAGGCGGAGAGAGAGAGAGAGAGGACGCCGCTGGCCGCGTCCCACCCTCAGTCAGTCGGCTCGGAGCTACTGAGGAGAGGGAGGTGGGGACGACGGCGCGTCTGTTCCGCTCGGGGCCAGCGCGCCCCCGCCCCCCTCTCCAGAATCCCCAACTAAATACGATGCGCTAAGGGAGGGGGGAGAACCCACCCACAAAGAGGACGCCTTTCTGCAGGGCGCCTAAGGCCTCTAGCTGCCCGACTCGCCCGCCTCCCTCCCACGGCACACCAGGCAACGTCTCGCGGCACACTAGTGTGCCGCGGAACACCAGTTGGGAAACACTGCACTACACATTCAAGAGTTTTGTTCAAGCTGGAGCTATCCCAGTCTTTTAAATGCCAGATAAGTCAATTCATAACTCTTGAGTGTTTTGTAGCAATTAATCATAAGGATAATTCCCTGCTCATGCACAGTCCGAAATGGCCGCCTCCTGAGCTTGCATGCTCCCTCTCAGTCTCTCCTCCTGAGGAGAAATTCAGAAGCTTTCCTCTTCCCTTACCCATGGTTTATCTTGGTTTAACTCTGGTTAGTTTCAAACATGTCATTTTGAAACACTGTTTATGAAAACTGGCTTCTTTAAACAAACCATAGTTGTTATTATTAACCACAATTTTCAGTTTGGGCAGCATGGGAAGTTTCTGTTAACTAAAAGCAGTCACATAGAAAGAAAGGGTGAGTGGAGCATGCAGTCCTCAAGGAGAGGGCAGGCTTGTGCACATTGGGCTAAACTATTTAAAAATCGCAATGGGGAACCTGTGGTCTTCCAGTTGTTTTTTGCACATTGGTCATGCTCATTGGTCATGCTGGCCGAGGCTGATGGAAGTTAAAGTTCAACAGTGATGCAAACATTGTGATATTTTATTGAATATTAGATATAGATATAGATTCTGCACTAACTGTCCCAATATCAATTGTGTTTAACCTTTTAGATCAGCCTTTCTCAACCTGTGGGTCCCCAGATGTTGTTGAACTCCCATCACCCCTAGCTAGCAAGGCCAGAGCTCAGGGATGATGGGACTTGTAGTCCAATAACATCTGGGGACCCACAGGTTGAGAACCGCTGTTTTAGATAGAATGTATTAGCCTTGGTTTTTGTATGCCTGCATTTTGTAACCTCCATGCTTTCTTCCTATGCTGTGTGAACATTGCATAGCCTTCTAGACCTAACTGACCCTAGAAAGGGAAATGATGATTGCCAAAGAGGTATGTGTTGAGTTCGCATGTGGAAGGCCACGGGTCATTCAGCCCTGGTTTAACCATTCAACAAGACAGAAGAGCACAGCAGTGAAATCAGCTGAATTATACAGATAGAGCCTGGCTTTGTTCTCTGATGACTTAGTTGGAATTTCTGCCAGGTAAAGTCAAGCCATGGCTATTGTATGATAGGAGGTTCCTCTGCTCCATCCCATTTTTGAAAAAAGTATGCTGACTCCACATTCACCACTTTGATGCTAAGGGATTGCTTTTTCAGTTTCCCTCCGTGCTTCACAATCAAGCAGTTTTGATTGGAGGTAAATGAGTTGAATCAAGATAATCTTTCCATGGGTATATTCAGTGCAAAGGTGCATTTAGTGCATTACTATAACAAGAAGTATTGCAAGTTTGGTGATACTTTGAACAAAGAAACAAGCTAAACCTATCACAGGGGGTGGTAAATGACTAATGTAAGTGGTCTTCAGTGGTTTTGTTACTTACAGTTCGAAGCTGAGTAAACACTATTGAACTGGCCTTCCTGCAATTGAGATGGAGAGATTTTACCTGCTGTTGGGACTGTGAAACCATTGGCTCTTAAACTTAAAGATCGATGTTCTCACTCACATGCAATTTGAGGGAAAGATTTTGCAAGAATTTTTCCATCCGCCACAATTAAGATAATTCTACAGCTCCCTGGTTAGTGGTGATTTAAGCCACCTACTAATATTCCTGGTATGTGAAACTCATTTCATCCAATTGAAATGTAGTTACTTAACGAACGGGCATAAGCCTCTGCTTATTTTGTGTTCAAGTGTAGAAATTGAAGACCCACAGAGAATTGAACTTATTGAGCATCCGCTCTGAATAAAAATAAGTCTCTCAACCAGCCTTCCCCCAACATGATGCCCCCCACAGATATTCTGTACTACATCATCTCTAACCATTGACCATGCTGACAGTTTGACTCCAACTCCCATCAGCCCTATCCAGCAGGGATGATGGGACATGTGGTCCATCAGCATCTGGAAAATCACATTTCCCGTCTCTAGTATAAATGCATAGTAGCAGACCAGCTCCTGCAGGGCATAGGCATTTGAATAATACTTCATTGGTGCATATTTATTGAGCCGCTTTGATGCTTGTTGCACTTGTTGCATAAGACTTAGCCAGCCAGCCCTACTTAACTAGAAGAGCTGCTGATCATTGGTAGACCATTCAGAAGGTCCCTGGTCCAACCTCTGGCATCTCCAGGAATGGCTGGAAAATGTCCCCGGTCCAAAACCCTGGAGAGCCTCTTCCAATCAATGCAGACAATGGACTTGTCTAAAACAGCTCTGTATGTTCCTGCCATCCTGACTTACATGGGGGAAATATATCTGTTCCACGTTATACAGCCAGACACTGATCCCTTTCCCGTTGATTTATTGCAATGCTTTACTGCTCCAGGAATGAAACATAAAGGTGACTGTCCTCTTTCTAGCTTTAGTCCCAACATAGACGTGTGGATATTTCACCCAAGGCCCAAATGAGGTCTCCACTCCCAGGATGGTTCCAAGACGGCACTTGTCATTTTTGTATTGATCTTCCTTATTGACATTCAGTGCCTGTGCTTATTAAAGCCTCCAGAGCTTGGGGGGGGGGGCGCACCTGTCTCGATTTCTGACAGACCTTTTTGTCTTGTGCATTGCCCTTTCTGCTACCCCGTGAAAGGTGCCATCATTGTCAGGAGATGCCCAAAGCGCATAGGAGGCTTTTGGGAAAGCTGGAATTTGTATGACCACTCTGCCAGAACATTTCAACTGCGCCTATCTTTTTTCCAGCATTAATGAGCAAAGAGCTACAGGATGTGAGCAGCAATCAGTCATCTCTTTTAATTAATCTCCTCTCATTTAGCGATGCATGTGCCTTTTATAGGAGCTTGACAGAGTGTAACGCACACTTCCCTGAAATGTCTCTCTTAATTTATGGCATTTTTTTTTCAAAGGGGAAGCAGTGCTGCTGTTGACTGAACATGAAGTGTGCATCAGCTAATGCGGCTCTTACTATTCCGTCCTGTGCATATATACTCAGAGTTAAGTCCCACTGTCTGTTAAATGAAGCTTACTTCCAGGTAAATGTGCACAGGATTGCAACCTTAGGCTCAAAAGTGTGTTCTGTTGTTCCAAGGAACATGCACTGCATTGCAGCAACCTTAATCTAATCAGTGTAGGAAAAAATTAGCCCTCCATATGTTGCCGGACTGTGACTCCCAGCGTCTCTGCTCATTGACCATGCTTGCTAGGGGTGATGGGAGTAGTAGCTTAGCAATGTCTAAAGGGCCAAGAGTTCCTGCCCTAACCTAAACAATTTACTGCTGAGCAAATATTGCCCTGTTTTGAAGATACAGCAGGAGGACCTTATACTCAGCAGTAGAACATATACTTTGTATGCCAAAGGTCCAAGGTTCAACCTTTGGCATCTCCAATCAAAAAGGTTCTATGAGAACTTGTTGTTGTTTAGTCGGGTCTCACTCTTCGTGACCCCATGGACCACAGCACGCTAGGCACTCCTGTCTTCCACTGCCTCCCGCAGTTTAGTCATGTTGGTAGCTTCGAGAACACTGTCCAACCATCTTGTCCTCTGTCGTCCCTTCTCCTTGTGCCCTCCATCTTTTCCAACATCAGGGTCTTTTCCAGGGAGTCTTCTCTTCTCATGAGGTGGCCAAAGTATTGGAGCCTCAGCTTCACGATCTGTCCTTCCAGTGAGCACTCAGGGCTGATTTCCTTAAGAATGGATAGGTTTGATCTTCTCGCAGTCTATGGGACTCTCAAGAGTCTCCTCCAGCACCATAATTCAAAAGCATCAATTCTTCGGTGATCAGCCTTCTTTATGGTCCAGCTCTCACTTCCATATATCACTACTGGGAAAACCATAGCTTTAACTGTGCGGACCTTTATTGGCAAGGTGATATCTCTGCTTTTTAAGATGCTATGTAGGTTTGTCATCGCTTTTCTCCCAAGAAGCAGGCGTCTTTTAATTTCGTGACTGCTGTCATCATCTGCAGTGATCATGAAACCCAAGAAAGTATAATCTCTCACTGCCTCCATTTCTTCCCTTCTATTTGCCAGGAGATGATGGGACCAGTGGCCATGATCTTAGTTTTTTTTATATTGAGCTTCATACCATATTTTGCACTCTTTCATCCCCATTAAAAGATTCTTTAATTCCTCATCACTTTCTGCCATCAAGGTTGTGTCATCTGCATATCTGAGGTTGTTGATATTTCTTCCGGCGATCTTAATTCCAGCTAGGGATTCATCCAGCCCAGCCTTTCGCATGATGAATTCTGCATATAAGTTAAATAAGCAGGGAGACAATATACAGCCTTGCTGTACTCCTTTCCCAATTTTGAACCAATCAGTTGTTCCATATCCAGTTCTAACTGTAGCTTCTTGTCCCACATAGAGATTTCTCAGGAGACAGATGAGGTGATCAGGCACTCCCATTTCTTTAAGAACTTGCCACAGTTTGCTGTGGTCGACACAGTCAAAGGCTTTTGCATAGTCAATGAAGCAGAAGTAGATGTTTTTCTGGAACTCTCTAGCTTTTCCCATAATCCAGCACACGTTTGCAATTTGGTCTCTGGTTCCACTGCCCCTTCGAAATCCAGCTACCAAATCAGGCCAATGGAGATTCCAGCTAAACATCAGGAAAAACTTTCTGACAGTACGAACTGTTCGATAGATAGGTTGTGGGCTCTCCTTCCTTGAAGGTTTTTAAGTGGAGCTTGGATGGCCATCTGCCGTGGATGCTTTAGCTGAGTTTCCTGCATTGCAAGAGGTTGGACTAGATGACTCCTGGGATCCCTTCCAACTCTATGATTCTATTATTCTACCCCTCGCTCAGTATTGTATACACTGGCAGGGATTCTCCACGTTTCAGAAGATTGTCCTTGAAGTTGTATTTCTGTGGCTCTTGAAGCCTTAGCAGACCCCGTCTTTGTGTTTTGAGATTATCTGTGCAGTCATGAATATTGGAAACCTGCTGCGGTGGTGGTGGTGGTGGTGGTGGTGGTGTGTGTGTGGTGATTTCACATCAAAATGTTCATTAGGTGTAAAATAGGATCTCCATTCGGTCTCCTTCTTCTGGAACTGCGAAATCTAGAAGGCAAAAACTGGAAGTTAACTTTCCCCCTCCTCTTTCTCCCGCCAGGGACAAATGTTCATGAAGCCAAGCGCATTCTGACTGAAAGTGGGCTCCCAATCACTGCCGCAAGTGACCTTGAAGATGCTGCCAAGAAGGCAGTGGCCAGTGTGACGAAGAAATAGAAGACACTTCCAGCAAAGGACTTTATATAACACACAACATTCCCCAAGTTGTCTCAAATGCATATTTAGGATTCTTTTAACCAGCCAGGAGTAAAACTCTATTTGGTCAGCCTAACCTATCCATAATAAATTACGAGTTTTTTGGTGTGTAAAAAAAATTTGTTTGGAACTTCACACAGAGCTCCTGTTGTTCAGTGATATTTCACAATGGTCCGCGAGTACAATATGATGAGTAACCACTATCTATTTCCACTCTGGTTTCTTCCTTATATAATATGCCATTGTTAGTGACTTGTAATTTTTGTAAGGTGTTTTGGTACATCTTTAATGTCCTGGAGGGATAGTAGAGAATGGTTCGGTCTTTATTGGTCATCATGGCCAGCCTCCAAGGAAGCACACAATGGGAATTTTGTTTCTCAAAAATAGCCTTCCAACATGGCAAGAAACTTTTGAAAGTGTCACAAATGCCATTTGTGATAAGACTTGCCAAATGAATTTTTAAAAGGCCAAAAAAAAAAAAGACTCCAAATTGGGTATGCCCAAAAGCCTTCAGAGTGTAAGATACAGCTTTCTGAAAATTGGCCATTAAAAAAAAAAAAAAAAAAAGCTTTTCCAACTAGGGCTAGAGAAATGGTTACATTTATATTATGTCATCTGAGCCAAAATAACAGGAATTGGATTTTTCACTTAGAAGATTCGTACCTGTTTCACACATGCCTTAAAATTAAATGTTTGTGCTTTGATATCCACTGTATACCTCACATCAGAAGAAAACTAAAAAATGTAGCTGTGTGAAACCATACTGATATATCATATCATGAATGAATGAGTTTCTCATGTGAATACTTAAGCAGTGAAGGACGAATGCAATGCATAGTGCCATGTTATTTTGATAACTGTGTGTCCACTTAATACTGACTGTGACCTTCCCAAATCAATGTGCATTGTTGCTGGAGAATCGACATAGTGTGCTGAAGATCTTTTTGTGGGGGGGGGGGATGACATTTCTTCAAACATTTATACTGTTATCCCACTGAGATTAGTCAAACCTGCCTAGTAGGAGCTGTCAGGGAACCTGCCGTCATTAAAAAGAATGTGAAAAAATATATAAACCATAATGAGAATTATTAGGGCATAATCTGGCTTGAGATAAGAACTTTCTAGTTCTGTTAATTGCGAAGAAGGTATTAATCATGTGCTTCATTTTCATTTTGCAATAAATTGAACTTTCAAGTATTTAACGTTGGCTTTATCGTGCCTTTGATTTGTAGAAAATATGTATGCAAAAAAGGTGCAGAAGCTGTTGAACTGATTCAATAACCATTATGCTTATTTCACAATGGAAAGATTTGTTTTTTAAAAAGAACAACAACTGGAATGTTCACTGTTGAAATCTACTTTGTTTTTGGTGCTGGTAATTCACATGAGTTCTACAATAAGGAAACAGAAGTATACGCCACATTGTCTAACTAACTTAAACCACAAATGCATGTAATGAACTTTTTTGTTTAATGTTCAGGAAAGACTATTGAAACTAATTTAAGTGAAAATTATCTAATAAATTTTTCATTGTTAATATCTCATTAGTTCCAATTAATGCTGTGGGTTTGTTTGTTTTTATACAAGATTCTCATGAAGTCGTAGGCAAACCGCCAATTCCAAAGCTGTGTTGGACCCATACTAGCAAGATGGGAGGAAATCTCTATTTTCTCTCCACCACCACTGTGAAATCTGGTGCTCCCCTGGGACACACTCCCAGAGACCACAGAATTGCACCATTAATGTTAGATCACACATTTTTCTCACAACCAGAAGGTCCTAACCTCTGCATATAGGGCTGGAAAAGCCGTTCTGACGTCTGGACTGGCTGGATGTCATGGACTGGGGGGATACAAAAGGGTGATGGAATGCACCAACCAGGAAACCCCCCAGGGAAGAAGGCTCAGAGCCAGGGAATTGGTGGTGGGACGGTGATGAGTGGTCAGAGGAAGAAAGAGCAGACTGGGAGGAGGTGGTGTCGGAAGCTGAAGAGGTAACAGGGTTTAGTCAACAGGAAGAGTTCACTATGGTAGAGATCGGTTCAGACTCTGACTCTGAGGCTGGAGAGGAGGGCAGCCAAGAGACGGAGTAGAGACAGGCTGCTCCAGGGAGACTCCCCCTTGGTCTCCTAGAACTCACAAAGAAACGAAATGAGAGAGCAGAGGGTGGTTGTGCACAGACACAGCATGAGACTGCATGGGAAAGACCCTGGAGAGGAGGACTCCAGGTGGACACTGGGAAGGCGGCAACCTTCAATCCTCGCAACTGCTTCATTGGGGCAAGAGCTGGGAAGAGTTGCTGAGAATACTAGACCTGAGCTGTGACTTGTTCCTTTGAATAAAGATTTAACTGCAGGTGATCTATTGTTTTTGTTGCTGACCTATGCCTGACTCCAACCCTGAGACCCAGTGTGGTGTAGTGGTTAAGAGCGGTGGACTCGTAATCTGGTGAACCGGGTTCGCGTCTCAGCTCCTCCACCTGCAGCTGCTGGGTGACCTTGGGCCAGTCACACTTCTCTGAAGTCTCTCAGCCCCACTCACCTCACAGAGTGTTTGTTGTGGGGGAGGAAGGGAAAGGAGATTGTTAGCCGCTTTGAGACTCCTTAGGGTAGTGACAAAGCAGGATATCAAATCCAAACTCTTCTTCTTCTGACATGTGGTCTGACTCGGTATAAGGCAGCTTCCAGTCCTTCTTCATTTCCCCCCAACATTAATTTATGCAGCAATCTCATTCCAACAGAGCTTCCTAGTAGTGCACTTCTGATCACAGTCTTGGACAACAAGGATTCCCTTTAAAATTGCAGATGCCTGTTACCTTAACTGGTTTTCTAGTCCTGGACCAATGCCCTGATGCAGGATGTATTATCTGCATAGCTTAAAAGTGTACCTGCCATTAATAGCTCGCTTGACTCTGTTGGACTATAGCCAGTTTGTTCCTCCAGATTTTACAGGGGGGGAGGGAGAGTGGAGCCAACGTTTCCCCCTAGGGCAGATGTACAGGAACGGTGTCGGAAAGTAGTCTGATAATCTGACACTAAATTCCTATTGAAATCAAGACTAATTTGTTCTGAAAACTAATGGGGCCAGTCGGTGACAGAAGTAGGTTACTCTGCGAATGAGCTGCTGTTGAGGGAGATGACATGATGGGAGTTTGAGGCAGACCTCTTTCCATTTTGTAAACTGACGCTTCCAGAAAAAAGCAGGTCATGGCGGGGAAGGCTGACAGTGACAAAGCATCTGTAAACACTTCTGGGACGGCAAGGCTTGGAGGACTATCCACGTTAAGACAGACTTCCTCCCACAAATTCCACAAGCAGGAAAAAGAGATGTGATCTTTCCTTCATAGTAATGGCCGACCTGGTTCCCTCCAGATGTTTTGGAGCATAATTCCCATCAGTTGCAGCCAGCACAGTTATGCTAACTGAGGCTAATGGGAGTTATGGTCCAAAACATCTGGAGGGAACCAGGATGACAACAGATCTTCTGTTTTAATGGACGCAATGAGTTGTTGGCCAATACAACCAAACCAGCCAGTTTTGGATACTTCTAAGACTCTTCACTATTTCCCTGTGGCAATACATGATCAAGGAGTTGGCCAGAATTCAGGGCCAAAGGACACAGATGCACACCAGGGTTTAGGAAAACCTTGTTGCTTAACAGGAAGTCTCCCTGTCCTGATTGGATGGACAATCTGGGCTCTGAAGAGATGAAGCTTCCTTGGGAGCTGCTACAGCATGCAGTTCAATGACTCACCACATGGGGCAGCCACACATGAAGGGTCCCAATCCAAGCTCTGGCAGCTCCTGACACCCCCAAACTTCTCTCACCTATTGCATCACCACCAACCTTTTTTTCCAAATTATTTTAAATTATTTTAATGATTGTAGTAAACTCCTATAGTATAATTACAAGATACAGTAATATTTCAAGAATCCAAACATGGCCAGTGTACATAAACATTAAAACATCAACACAATATTAATGAACAAAAATCAAAATATAACAAGGTCTGGGAAGTAAGAACCGGAAGATATTCATCAAGCTAAAACAATAACAGTAAATCTGAAAAACCTAGGTGAATAAAAATGCCGTAATCTGGTGCTGGAAAGAGTACAATGTTGGCGCCAGTCTTGCATCCTTCAACATGGTAGTTTGAAGCCAGAGTGCTTGGGTCTCCTGCTGCTTGGCTCCATTCTTTTTCCCTTGCTCCCCCTTATTCCTGGAACAAACTCCCTGAAAACCTTCAAGCTGTTATCTCAAATCTCAGGTCTTCTGCCGAGGCTTCAGAATACGTTTCCTACTGAAACTCATCCTGAGCTGAATGCAAATTCCCCTGTTTACCCTCCCTTCCATTTGTCACCCTGTGTCAAATTTCAGCTCGCAAGCTGCTAGGGACAGGGGCGAGGAAGATAATCATAAGTTTGCGCAAAATCTGGGAGCAAACAAGGAGCTCTCTATACTTAAGGAGGGACATCACATGCTCACGGCCAGTGCTTTTCTGGAATCTGTCCAATTCCTTCCCCTGTGAAAAAGACTTCCATTTTGCTGTCTTTTTCTTGGAGCACATTAGAATTTCTTTAGCAGTTCTGTGCATGTGGGCCTTTCAGCTTATCATTGCAAGGAAGCTGTGGGCGGTGTATTATGTGTGTGTTTCAATATGATTAAGAGGAGTACATCAGCTTGACATTCTGGCTTCCTAAACCATGGTCTAGGGCAGGGTTGAGGAAACACTTTCAGCTCGAGGACCTTCCTGGAGTCACCTGCTAGTGGTGCGCATGGCTAGAGGCAAAAGTGGGGTAGGTAATGAATGTGACATTCCAAAATTCAGAGGCCTCTCTCACCCACACCCACACACACTATCATCACCAAAATTCATGACCACATGCTAGCCAGGCAAAACAGTTGAGGAAACTGAGGATGCTCAGTTAATGGTGTGACCTATGGGATATTCCAAGGGCTGGATAGAGAGACCCATTCGGTTTCTGGGCAAAACGTTCCTCTACACCTGGTTTAGGAACTCAGGACTGTTACATCCAAACAGGCCCTCAGTCTTTCCCTGGAGGTGCCAGGGATAGAAGCTGGTCCTTTGCATGCTAAGCAGAAGCTGTACCACTGAGCTACAGTTCTCCCACCAAGGGCTATGGCTCTAGTCCTGCAGCCTATTTTCAGCTGGAGATGTGTTTCCGTTGGCACAAGTGTTTATGTCTGTCGAAACCAAGCTTGGAGATTTATATGAACGTGATGGGTTCGTATTTCAGTCTGTCAAATGTCAATAGGCAAAGCAAAATGTTTTATGCCGTAGTTACGGGTTCCAGCAATTAAAGCATTTGACGAAAGTGTTTTTATTAGAATATCCATCAATATTTGTCCCAATTATTCTGCCGTTAAGCATTAAGAATAATTGAAGCAAATGGTGCCCAATAGAAGGGATACATCTGCTCTGATAAATTTTAGCCAAGAAGCATTGGGTCTCCTTTTTCTCAAGCAATATATTTCAGTATTACTCTCTATAGCTAATAGAGTGAAGCTTCTGGAGTTTATTATGACATACAAATTAGGCTGCTGGAAACTGGTAACAAATTATCTCTCGTAAAAAGAAAAAGGAATAGAAACCAGACTGGTTTCATGGAACCAATTCTGTTAGGAATCGAGCGACAATAAATAAGAACATTTTTTAAAAAAAAGAAACCAAGGAGTTACGATACCTCATTATGGGGAAAGGGGTGGGCAGGGGGTGGGGTGATGCCGCAGGCCTATCCAAATATTTATTGCAATGACTAGCTCTGTGGGACCTCCAACCAGTAGGTGGCGATATACTATTCTCTTATTGGGTTTAATCACTAGCCCATAAATGCACAGTAAAAGTGCAACCTTGGTGGAAGATGCCTGTGCTGTTTGCAGTGTTCATTTTGCTATTGCAAGTGGGAGTGGGTGGGATCACAAGGAACCTCAATCCGCCACTAATTCTTGCACTTCTGTGCCTATTAAACAGCTGCCCAGAGTGGCTGGAAAAACCCAGCCAGATGGGCGGGGTATAAATAATAGATGATGATGATGATGTCAGTCCTCATGTAATTGTCCATGGTCTGTACCAGGTCTACATTAAACTTCTGGTCTGGCCACTCTTGTACACGGCTGCTCTTTTTGTGAACCAACAGCTATACTTCTACAGTGTTGTTCCCCTAAGGTGTCTGCAATGGTGAAAGGTGATCAGTTGGTTTCTTTGAGATGCAGCGCTCAGCGGCTCTACAGAACAATTTTGTTATATAGTAATAATTTTATTATTTATACCCCACCCAAATGGCTGGGTTGGCCCAGTCACATACACTCACACAGAAGCATCAGCTTCTACAAAGAGTGCTTCACTGTGCAATGGTACCTCAGGTTAAATACTTAATTCGTTCCGGAGGTCTGTACTTAACCTGAAACTGTTCTTAACCTGAAGCACCACTTTAGCTAACGGGGCCTCCTGCTGCCGCTGCGCCGCCGGAGCACGATTTCTGTTCTCATCCTGAAGCAAAGTTCTTAACCCGAAGCACTATTTCTGGGTTAGCGGAGTCTGTAACCTAAAGCGTATGTAACCTGAAGCGTATGTCAGATGGGAGGCATATAAATAATAAAACTAAAATTGAATTCTGTAGAGAAGGGCCGTTGCTCAGTGATATAGCATCACTTTGGCATGCAGAAGGCCTCAGATTTAATCCATGTCATCCCCCATCTGAAACTTGGAAGGCTGCTGTGAGTCTAGACCAGCCTTTCTCAACCTTGGGTCCCTGCTGTTGTTGGACTACAATTCCCATCATCCCTGGCCACCGGTCCTGCTAGCTAGGGATGATGGGAATTGTAGTCCAACAACACCTGGGGACCCAAGGCTAGTCTAGACCAGTGTTTCCCAACCTTGTGCCTCCAGATGTTTTTGGCCTACAACTCCCATCATCCCTAGCTAGCAAGACCAGTGGTCAGGGATGATGGGAATTGTAGTTCAAAAACAGCTGGAGGCACAAGGTTGGGAAACACTGGTCTAGACAATACTAAGCTGGATAGACCAAAGGTCTTATTCTGTTTAAGGCAGCTTTCTATGTTCATGGTAAGAGCTGCTAACTCAGAGACTGGGGACCTGCCTTCTTCCAGATGTTGCTGGACTACAGCACCCATCATCCCTGACTATTGGCCAAGCTGGCTTGGGCTAATGGGACTTGGAGTCCAACAACATCTGAAGGACCCCAAGTTCCTCATCCCTGTGCTAGCTGAACAAACACCCCCCCCCCTCCTCACAATCCTGCAGCAATTTTTGTGGAGGCTGTTGTGATGTGTGGACCAGCCTACAGGATCCCTGGAGAGAAGAGACAGGCGTCTCCGTAAGTCTTCTCCGTTTCTTCACTCTCCAAGGAGGAAGCCTGCCAAGCAGAGGGTAAATGTGTATAAAAGAACGTAGCTTGCATATTTTGTTTCGATTTCGATGACCTGTGGTTAGAACCGCTTTGTTTGGATTGCTTCTCTCCACAGAATATGCAACTCTGTGTTCTGTGACATTTGTTTCTTTGGCCACTCATTGTAATAGGATGGGACTTGTAAAGCAGGATTGGAACTCATTAAAAGAAATGTTGAGTGTTGTTGCAACATCCCAGGGGAATATAGGGCAGGAAACATGGGCTGACTGGGCCAGATAACGGAAAGAACAGGCAAGAGGAGCTTGTGCATTAGCTGCATAAGCATTTTGAAGAAGCCATGAATTTTTTACAGGATATTGTAAGTTCCCTGGAAGGAAAGGTGGTAACTTGATATGAATCCTGGATGCTCTCAAATATTCAGTGTTCACTAAGAATATATTCCCTTTCATCCATTTTTTTGGAGGGTAGATTCATATCTCCAGTGTGCCTCAGTAATGTTGGAGACATTGTAGAATTTAAAAACAAACACAGTCATTGCATGACCACAGGAGGAGCTAAAAAAATTTGTGGTAGTTTTCACTTTGAAAAGCTTCCTAGAATCATTTGTCCTCTTTTTGATGTAATCCACAACTTATTTAGATGCCCCTGAAAACTATGTTCGCATTTTAACCATCTCTCTGAGCTTTTTTTTTTTTTAAAAAAAAACAAAACCCAAAACGAAGCGTCATCTCCAATACTAACAAAAATTAGGCAACTGCCAGGTGGTAGAAATTCCCATGGACCATCATGATCCCTAAACTAAACCATGGATAGGGGTTATGTCCAAATGAAGCCATGGGGCAGGACGGCCAGTGTGATTCCCTCCAGATACTGTGGGACTACAAGTATCATCCTTGACCAATGGCCATGCTGGCTGGGGTTCATGGAAGTTGGAGTCCAACATTATGAGGAGAGCATCTAGTCCAGGCTTCCTCAACCTCGGCCCTCTAGATGTTTTGAGACTACAGTTCCCATCATCCCTGACCACTGGTCCTACTAGCTAGGGATCATGGGAGTTGTAGGCCAAAAACATTTGGAGGGCCAAGGATATTGGATCTAGTCCAATATCATGTTCTCATAGTGGCCAACCAGATGCCTGTGGGAAACATTCAAGGAGGAACCAAGCACACCAGCACTCTCCTCTCCTCCAGCATACGCATCATGGCTAGTAGGCATTGATAGCCTTCTCCTCCATGAATTTATCCAGTCCTCTTTTAAAGCCATCCAGGTTAGTAGCCATCGCCGTCTCCTGTGGGAGAAAGTTCCATAAAAAAGACCTGTGTGAAGAAGTACTTTAGAGAATAGCTTAGACCTGAATTTGGAGAAGTCGGGACCTAGCCCACTGAGACTTTTTCGAACTGGCCATTGTTCAAACTGAAGTATTTCAGACTTCCACCATTCCAAGTTCAGTCCCTGGTTTCTTGAAATGCAAAGTGTTAAACAAAACACCCACTGGGTATTATCCTGTTTGGGAGTGCAACAAAAAGCAAGTCAACGTACACGCTAGTCAGAAAGATATTTTCCTTGGTTCATTTAGGGCTAATAATCACCTTAATGTCTTTCTCTGAATCTGAGGCACTTTATAAGAAATACTGGTTTGGAGCAAATGATTAGAGCAGTGGAGCATGAAATCTTATGAGTGTAACACTGGCAAAAAAATAACATAAAGCCAGCAAAAAATAAAATCCCAGATTGGTGTGTTGTTGTTTTTGACCTAGCGTGATAGTTTTGTGTGGGAAAGAAATGCAGTGAAGCTTAACAAAAGTTACAAGGCCTTTTGTATGTATTTGTTATATTGCTCACTGAGTAAATTGAGTCTTTTTTGTTGTGCTGGTGCAAACTTAAGCTTAAGTTGCATATTGTATGTGGGTAGCAGTTTTTGCCCTGTATAAGTGTATAAATTGTGGCATTGCCCAGTTAATGTGAGTGGCTTCCAAACCATGTTTTGATGACAGCTTGAGGAACCTTGGAAGAGGTGCTATTTTTCAAGAAAAAGACGTGCCAGAACTCACCTCATTCTCTTAGAATGGCAATGGTACCCACCTGAGAAGTTCCAGAACAGAGTTCCGGTGAGTTCCGGTTGAGGGAAATCCATCCCTGAACTCTGATCATGCCTCTGACTTGACTGGATGGAGTATCGAGAGGGATGTGTGAGTGTGTGTAGACACTACAGTCACACCTTGGGTTACAACTGCTTCAGATTGCATTTTTTCGGGTTACGCACCCGCCGAAACCTAGAAGTACCGGAATGGGTTACTGTGACGTTAACATATGAGAGTGCTGGAAGTGAAATAGTTTAATAATAATAATAATAATAATAATAATTTATTATTTATACCCCGCCCATCTGGCTGGGTTTCCCCAGCCACTCTGGGTGGCTACCAACAAAACACTAAAATACAATAACCTATTAAACATTAAAAGCTTCCCTAAACAAGGCTGCCTTTAGATGTCTTCTAAAAGTTTGGTAGTTATTTTTCTCTTTGACATCTGGTGGGAGGGCATTCCACAGGGCGGGTGCCACTACCGAGAAGGCCCTCTGCCTGGTTCCCTGTAACTTGGCTTCTCGCAGCAAGGGAACCGCCAGAAGGCCTTTGGTGCTGGACCTCAGTGTCCGGGCAGAATGATGGAGGTGGAGACACTCCTTCAGGTATACTGGACCGGTTAAACAGGTTACCCAATCAGAACCCAGGGGGTGGAGTCTGAGGAACTATAAAACCAGCTCTGGGAGGGGTGAAGGGAGAAGTTTGTTGGGAGTTGGGTGGTTGGTTGGAGTGGGAGTGAATTGGGATAGAGTCTGTGGGTAGGTTGAGTTAAGTGTAGAGAAATAAGCTGAGTCAGGAACAGTTAGGAGCTAGGAAGACAAGTAAATATCTGAGATGTGGTTTAGTGAGTGAGAGCAGGTAGTGGAAGTTATAGGCCTGGATAGGCACCCCATGATTGTAATTGACCGATACCGTTTATGAAACCACACGCCCGTTAAACTGCAATAAATAAACAAACGTTTATGTTCCAATTTAACCCTGACTGGACTCAGTATTGTACCAGGTAGGGCCTGGGTGGTGGCAGCGAGAAATAAAGTGGTGGCACAGGGATCAATAGACGGTGAAACGTCCGGGGACCTTGTGTGAACGCCACAGTTACTTCTAGGTTTCGGCAGTCGCACATGCGCAGCAGCGCCAAATCACAACCTGCGTGTGCACAGGCGCGCCTCTGCAGGTTGCGAACGCTGCAGGTTGCGAACGTGCATCCCACACAGATCACATTCTCAACCCGAGTGTCCACTGTATTGTACTATATAAAGGTAACATATATATTCATTGCTCCACCTGTTTTTGCCTCTGCACCCACCCACCACAGCCATGTGGCCCTCAGAAGGGAATGTGGCCCTAGGATGGAGAAAGGTTCCCCATCTGTGAGTTAGAAGATAGTAGTAGTAATAATTTTATTATTTATATGCCACCCATCTGACTGCGTTGCCCCAGCCACTCTGGGTGGCTTCCTGACAACCTTCTATCATAAAGAGCTTCCTGATATGCCCGTGAAATTCATAGCCTCAGATGCATTTTGGGCGTGTTCTAGACCATGCTTTCAGTACCCACTGTGTGACATGAGGCCCAGCTTGTTCAGTTACCATGTGCAAACTGTGTACATCCCATATTATGCCTTAGAATCCTCACAAAGCACAGGACTTCTATGGATGACATGGAGAGGTTCCTCATCAAGCATGGAAGGAACTTCCACAGGGAGAGTTTCCAGACTATTGGTTAGCCAAATGCACCAATGTATATCACAGTCAGAATCTAGTGGGGCCCAGAACACAGTTGAAGCATGTTCACGACAGCCCAGTCTCTGTGAATGATGGCATTTCAATGTCCCAAAGTGGGAGATGATTCCTGATCCGTCATCCGCTCCATTTGCAGCCTCTCCTTGATTCCTGGTCACATGGGACTTTAATTCTCCTGTCCTTAAGAGTGATGCAGAGATATATATGTTGGCTCTGCTCAAGTGCTAATCAAGGGCTCAGCAGCTCTCAGTTTCCACGACTGTTCGCTTTAGAGTGGAAATACATCAGGTGCAGGGCAGGAATGGCATTTCTCAGCAGTGTGTCATAATGATTGGTTGTATGGGGGTCAGACGTCGGGAAGAAATGCACCGCGTTTCATTCTACCGTCAGGTCCGCCGTCTCACCGGGAAACATTTGTAACTAAAACTGTTGTTCATTTGCAGAATGTGCGAGAAGAATGAAGCCTCGGCTGAAAATATGCTGAGGAGCTGCTGTAATAAATTTGATATTATATGCATGACATGGATGGATAGACCATTGTTCAGAGGGCCCAGCAAATAAAACTGGTGCTGTGGAGCGAGAATTGCTGAGAAGGGGGAGCAATGCTGCTCAACAAGGCATGCCTCAAATAGAAACCTGGTCGGAAATAGCCATTTATTACTCCACTGCTCTTTTTTTTAGGGGGGAAATACCCTGAATGATGAGGAAGGCTTCCTTTGAAAAGATATTGTGCCTTGATTGATGGCTATTAAATGAACTTCTAAGAAACTTTCTTCCTTGTAAACAGAAACTCCAGCATACTTTCTCACTGCATTTGAATGCTCAAGACAACTAAGTGCAACTGGTCTAGCATTGCTAAGCCTCCGGGAGTGGACTGCTGATGTCTGAATGTAGCATGGACTTGTTGGCTGAGACGAAAAAGTCCATTCAATACACAACTAGCAGATCAAGAGACAAAACTGTTCCTGGGTGGAGAAAGCTTAGAAGGAAACTGTGATTGGACTAGACGACCCTTTAGGTCCCTTCCAACTCTACAATTCTTTGAAGGCACTGCCCAGTGGAAGACTACATGCTTTTCAATTCCCTTCATCTCCAGCTAGAGGATAGTAGTTCTGGGGAAGACCACCGCCAGTAGATGTAGCTGGTCTGTGTGAGCCCCCTGCTCCTGTGTAGCCCTAAGAACAGACCTTTGCATGTGAGGATGCTCATATCCTAGGTTTCATCTGCTGATTTTGGCAAATGAAGCTGCTGTTAAAGGCATAGGAGCAGGCCAGGCCTTTTTTCTGGTCAGTTGGCAGCTCTAGATCTACTGCTTGGGTAAAGCAAGATTTAGTCTCCCTTGATTTGTTATATGGGAAGTGCTGGGGTTCCTTTCTTGCAGATTTCTACTTGACTGGACTCTTTAAGATTTCTGTTCAGCCCGAAGCTGCATTTAGAATGGGATCCATTCCACTGCTTTCCCCATTTTCGTCCATCATTTTATCATGCTTTTCAGCCAGCCAGTTTTCCTCCATAATAAACTCCAATCAGATCTTCATGTGTAAAGCGTGAGTCTCACAACGCTGTTGGATTCAGCTTTAATATCCAAAAAGGGCCCATTGCATGATCATTTTTGACATCAGGCACAATAAATTATATAAGCCTCAAACTTTTGAGTTGTGCCAGTGCCTTTCTGGAAGTTATAAACGGGCACATTGGTGTTGATTTCCAATTATTTTGCAAACATTGCAATATTTATATCCATAGGCATTTACGTAGAGGAATAAGCAACTGATCTCCTCTTCCTCTTCTTCTTCTTCAGCAATCGCTCGTAGCTGAGTAAGATTGTCTTCCATGAACACAGTCTTAACAGTGAGTCCATAAGTGACTGTGGAGGCCAATTCTGGATCCACACGTCCTTCCACAGTGGGGACATAGATTTCCGGGCGGAAGTTGATCATGGTGAGGGTTTGCCAAACGTGCCTTCCTTTTAGCACATTTCTCCCTTTTGTCCTGAGTTTGAGTGTCTTCAAAGTGACCTAATGCTGTAGCATAAGCGAACAAGTGCTTACCATGCCGTTCTCCAGCAGTTTGCAAGGGGGGGGGGGATGGCAATCAACTAAAATCTAAGGCAACACACTAACTACTCACCCATTCACAGTATCATTGTTAGCTTTAAGAAGGATATTGTGAATGAAGGGGTAGCCAATATGGTACCCTCCAGATGTTGTTGGGCTACAGTTCCCATCATCCTAGACCATTGGCCATGCCTTCTGGTGCCCTCTGTTCAGAGACAACATGTGGGATATATGCTCAACAGTTTCCACATGTAAATGGACTTTCCTTTAAGTCACAGAAAGGAGGGTTTGAACAGGGCCTCCTTCATTTACTCCAGTGCTCTGACAGGCGAAGCTGCAGTCAACAGAATTCTCCCTTCTAGTTGCTAATAAAGAGGCAGGCAAGAACCCTGTTTTTTCCTGGACCTTTCAACTATATCCTTCATTGATGTCTATGAACTTTAATGCATGCTAAGAGTAATCGAAGATAAAATCAAAAGAGACCTAATTGTATTATGTCGCATCCTGTTATGACCTGGCTGGTTACCTGGATCTCTGCTTCTGATGCTCAAGAATGGCAGGTCAATAATTCACTTTAAATACGTTCACCATATGTGCTGCATATTGACTGAGCCATTTCTTCTACTGTACAGGAGCTGTGGGAGCCAAGCAATGATATCACCTGACCACATTTTGGGGTTCAACCAGCACTGGCATAGTACCTGGAAATATGAATGCTCATTTAAAAGATAGCTATGTTTCTAGCTTTGGAAAAAGGAAAAAGGAAAAGGAAAAGAATTACAAACTGAATAGCCTCACTTTCCCTTCCCCATTTCCCCAACCCAAAGGCATGGTTCAGATGTAAACAATAGTAGTAAGTTCATACAATCACTGAAGTGGCGAGAGACTGGAAATTGCTAAAATCAATATGAAGGAAGCAGTTAATACAGCCATATGTATTAAGGAATTTAAGCAAGTACATTTTGTCCTTGTTTGTGTGCTGGATGAATGGCTACAGTCTGCCCTGAAAGTCTCAGGTTTGTTGCCCTCTAGCTACACAAGTTTTTGCATTGGTTTTCAGATCCCAAATTACATTAACAACAACTACAACAATTTGTTTTGTGTACCCGTCCATCTGTGTTGCCCCAGCCACTCTGGGCAGCTTCCAACAAATATACAGTGGTACCTCAGGTTAAGTACTTAATTCGTTCCGGAGGTCTGTTCTTAACCTGAAACTGTTCTTAACCTGAAGCACCACTTTAGCTACTGGGGCCTCCTGCTGCCACTGCGCCACCGGAGCACGATTTCTTTTCTCACCCTGAAGCAAAGTTCTTAACCTGAATCACTATTTCTGGGTTAGCGGAGTCTGTAACCTGAAGCGTATGTAACCTGAAGAGTATGTAACCCGAGGTACCACTGTACAAAGACACAACAGACCATCACATATTAAAAACTTCCCGATACGGGGCTGCCTTGTTATACCATTTTTGTACATTTAAACTCTTCACTTCTTTCCAGTTTCTAGCTATCAATATTCTTTCTGCCACTAATAAGTAACCAATTAAATGTTTATACGATGACCCTTGTTTGTCACCACTGAATGTATCCAGCAATGCTATAAAAATAACCATGTTTCTAGTCTTTATGGTGGCTGACAATCCAAGAGCAAGACCTGCAAAAGAAGGGTGGGGTGGGTGACTGTGACCGCAAGCTTCTTCTGTCAAGTTCTCTTAAATGCAGGATTCTTATTACGATTTGCTCTTACCACATTATTCCCTGAAATAATTCTTCAAATTCTATAAAAAAAAAAACTCAAATTCCCTCAATAGGGAATTCAGAACAAAGCATGCAAAAATAATTACATGCAAGTATATAACATTTGCATTGAGGGGCTGTAGAGATTCCTTCCACCTCACCAGTGCCAAGTTTTTTTTTTCTTTTCCTCTTTTTAAGAGAACAGTGTTTGTGTCATGCCTGCTCCAGTAAAATACCCTGAACCCTAACTAATGCTTAAACGTTCCCCCTATTTAAGCACAGTGTTTCATTTCATTTCAAATGGAATGCCATTTCTAAAGTCTCACAACTGTGTCTGTTTGGAAACAATGGGTAGGATGTGCACAATTAGACAAATACTCAAAGCTGCATAACACGGTGTGCAATGCAGTCCTGCGAATGTTTATGCAGAAGACTGCAAATGGAGCTGAAAAAAATGTAAAGCCTGAGTTCTCATAACCTTCGTATAATCGCTTTAAGGGAACTAGCCAAAGAAGAACTAGAAAGTAATGGGTTTTATATTTCATTGTATGCCTATCGTTGTACAGCGCCCCGATAATTTACAAGAGAGCAAGCACATAAATACTTAGATAGAAATAAATAAGTAAGATTGCAGACAACACCTGCATATAGTTTGACACAGCATAACAATTTAACAACTTTGTCTTACTGGGTTACTTTGCCCTACATCCAGAGGATATTTGAGCAGATGGCCTAAGAGAAACCCTCCAACTCCACGCTTCTGTGATGCAGAACCAAACTTAATATTGGCTGGAGCTTGGAAATAAATTACCCGTGGACATTCTGTGGCGGTGACTTGTATATAGAAAAAGAGAGGGGAGTGGAGAAGGAACTATTCCCTGAATACAACAATAAACCAGGCCTATTTCTCATCACCTCTGTACTTTATATTTATTTTTTTAAAAAATAAATGCACACACTTGACAAGGGGCTAAGGGCCTCCGGAACATTCCAGTCCCTCAGACAGAACATTACTCATGTTCTAGTGTCTCCAATACTGGCTGAGGTTTCAAACTCGAGTAAAATGAAGCTGTAAAATGGTACGCTGTGGGGATTTGTTTATTTATTTCATTTTGTTTGCTTCTGCTTCCGGCGACGGCATGTTGAAAGCAGCGTCCTGCCAGTGACAAAAAGGCCAGGGAAATGGCCAGACGTTAATTTTATCCCGAAAGCATTGGGTGTTCCGTATGAGAAAGCTGGATGTTTCTTGTCATAGGTTCTGAAACAAGGTGGTTGTGGCCTGCGCTGTAAAGCTGAGAGCGTAGCACTGCTGTTGGTGTGCACATAGTCCAGCCTTTCTCAACCTGTGGGTCCCCAGATGTTGTTGAACTACAACTCCCATCACCCCTAGCTAGCAAGGCCAGAGCTCAGGGATGATGGGAGTTGTAGTCCAACAACCTCTGGGGACCCACAGGTTGAGAACCACTGAATAGTCTCTGTTTGATGCTGTAATCCAAAGCGAGGAGTGAGAACTTGTATTACTTGAGGACTGCACATCTGGACTCGAGACATTGCTAGGTGGCTCTGTCAATGGGGACAAGAAGCACAATTTCTGTTTCATGTAATGCTAATAGGTTGGGTGCTTTGGCCTGTATCGTACCATACATTTAACAGAGGCTAACATGAAATCAATCATGTTGAGCCTATAAGGTAGAAAAAGTAAAGGACCCCTGGATGGTTAAATCCAGTCAAAGGAGACTATGGGTTGCGGCGCTCATCTTGCTTCAGGCCGAGGGAGCTGGCTTTCGTCCACAGACAGCTTTCTGGGTCCTGTGGCCAGCATGACTAAACCGCTCTGATGCAATGGAACACTGTGATGGAAACTAGAGTGCACGGAAATGCTGTTTATCTTCCCCCTGCAGTGGTACCTATTTATCTGTTTGCACTGGCATGCTTTCGAACTGCTAGGTTGGCAGGAGCTGGGACAGAGCAACAGGAGCTCACCCCGTCATGGGGGTTTGAACTGCCCACCTTCTGATCAGCAAGCCCGAAAGTCTCAGTGGTTTAGACCACAGCGTCACCCGCGTCGTACCACCTGTATCATACCATACATTTTGCTTACAGGGGTCAACATGCAATCCATCATATTGAGCCTATAGCCAGTAGCGGCTGGCAGGCTGGAGTTGGCTGGAGTGGCGTTGCTTACCTGGCTTCCCAGTGTGGAGGTCGCTGCAGGGGTGAGGCAGTGAGGAGGTCAGTGTGGTGCAGGCACAGCAACAGTGCGAATCCAACACTCCCAATGCTGTACTCACACTGCACGGACATCGTCCCTCCTCTTCCTAGGGTTCTGGCAGAGAGCTCCATGTTGGGAAACTAGGAAAGCCACCCTACCCCACACTGTTCCATCTGCTACCACTACTGAGCCTATGACTACCTCATAGCCACGGGCAGCACATACTATTCTGCCATCCGAGGCAAAATGGAAAAGGCAGCTAAAATACAAAATGAAGACAACTATGTATGCCACATGTTCTAAAGAATCTGCAGGACCATGGTTGTGCTTCATAGAATTAAAACATCTTGTTTTCTCAGAGACACCAGATTTGGTTATAAAAGCAAGCTTCTAACCCTCATGATTTGAGTGAATAGTTTTAAACAATGAACAGGCTACCTTGGAAGATGGTGGATTTATTTGAGGTTGGCTGGCCATCTGCCAGGGATGCTTTATTTCTGAATCCTGCATTGCGGAGGGGCGGGGTGGGATTAGATGACCCTTGGGATCGCTTCCAACTCTACAATTCTGTGTTTCCATGACTCTCTTTGTTGTTGTTGTTTAGTCGTTTAGTCGTGCCCGACTCTTCGTGACCCCATGGACCAGAGCACGCCAGGCACTTCTCTCTTCCACTGCCTCCCGCAGTTTAGTCAAACTCATGTTGGTAGCTTCGACAATACTGTCCAACCATCTCGCCCTCTGTCGTTCCCTTCTCCTTGTGCCCTCCATCTTTCCCAACATCAGGGTCTTTTCCAGGGAGTCTTCTCTTCTCATGAGGTGGCCACAGTATTGGAGTCTCAGCTTCAGGATCTGTCCTTCCAGTGAGCACTCAGGGCTGATTTCCTGAAGAATGGATTGGTTTGATCTTCTTGCAGTCCATGGGACTCTCAAGAGTCTCCTCCAGCACCATAATTCAAAAGCATCAATTCTTCGGCGATCAGCCTTCTTGATGGTCCAGCTCTCACTTCCATGCATCACTACTGGATGACTCTCTTTAGTGAGATGCTATTAGCAAACGATCTGAAAATAGGATGGCAGAGCTTCTGTTGGAGAAAGGGTACTCTATATTGAAGCTGTTTGGTGTTGTCACTGAAGGCCACTGCCACTTCTGTGCTTTAAATATATGTATGCATCCAAGATTCCTCCAGTCCTAGAAAAGGTTGCGTTTTTAAATACAGCCCTGGACATAATCTGCATTGCCTCTCTGAGCAAGATATTTGGGCTTCGTAATTGCTTCCTCTTTGCAACATCTGTTGCATTGTGAACAGCTACCACCGTATGAGGAGAGGGAAGGAGAATGTGCTGTGCTACATGCTCTGCCCAATATGTTGCTTGTGTGTTGAGAGAAAAGGGAAGGTCACCTTGCAACAACTGAGAGCAATTATCTGAAGGAGTTTAGCTCTGTGTCCTCTTTCTTTGTATTACTGTATTCTCATAAGCTGCATTCTGTGGCATCGCTTAGAAGCAGGGAACATATCAAACCTGCATATGTCAAATGCTATTGACATCAAATACCTTTCATCCAGCCCCAAGCCTCCCCAATGTCTTTTGAGCACTTCACCCACGAAAGTGGCTTGTCACAGCTGATTTTTCCAAGTGAGGAAGCATGCGGCATAATGAGACAATGTCGTTCTGGCGCATACCTTCCAGCTCGTTCCCCCTACAGTTTGGGCTCCAAACATGAGGCTGCATAGCAATTAGACTCTCAAGGAACACCGAGAGACATCACATTAGGCTCCACTTTAAGTTCTTCCCTGCAGTTTTTGAAACATATCTCCTAAACTACACACACACACACACACACAGAGAGAGAGAGAGAGAGAGAGAGAGAGAGAGAGAGAGAGAGAGAGAGAGAGAGTAGATTCAGGTAGGTAGCCATGTTGGTTTGACGCAGTCGAAAGAAATTAATTTTTTTTAAAAAAAATGTCCAGTAGCACCTTAGAGACCAACTAAGTTTGTTCTGGGTATAAGTTTTCGTGTGCATGCAGTGTGTGTGTGTGTGTGTGTGTGTGTGTGTGCATTGTAAGAGAGAGAGAGAGCGAGAGCGAGAGAGAGAGAGAGAGAGAGAGAGAGAGAGAGAGAGAGAAGTAGATACGAATGCAAACAGAGAGACAGAGATGAAGTCATATTGGATCCTCTTCTCTCCTCTATGCCATGACCTTGGTCACAATCACTACTTCTCAACTTTTGTTCCCACAAAAATGTCTATTTTAATGCATGGTGCAATCCATAAACATTGTGTTCTGTGGATTTTAAAATGGCTATGTAATAATCATAGCAACTATAATTAATATCCGTGGTGAAACATCGTGTTAAGATAGTGATTTAATTTACTGAAATTGGGAATGCTTACATGCCTTACTGTGTGTTCGATTCCAGAATGCTCCCCAGTAACTCTCGTGTGACTGGTTAACTTTGGTCACATGGGCGGTAGCCTATTACATTCTCCATTTTGTTTTGTGTGAAAGTGACTTGACTGCTACATCTCCATGAACAACACTGAAGAAGAGACAGGGTTAGATAACTCTCTCTCTCTCTCTCTCTAAACGCAATAGAGGAGAGGTGTGAGAGATAAAAAGATTGTGAAAGTTGCAAGTGTGTTCATTTCATCTATTTGTAAGAGAAGAACTGATGCTATTACAAAAGGGCTTTGTGTCTAGACAGATGGATCCTTGCATCTATTGAGTTGACTTATAGAATGTCAATCTATGGGAGTTTCAAAACAGTAGCCCTGTTAGTTTGTTATTCCAGAAACATCAAAGAGTCTTGCTGGATCTTAAAAACAAACTATTTTTTAAAGACACATATATTTTCAGAGACTAGAGTCCATTATACTTGAGACACAGCATGGGAAGCAGCCCTTAGGCTGGAATGAGTGTCAAACTAGAGGTTCATTTAATTGATAACCAATGGAGACTTTTTTCTAACTTTCCAAGCCAGGTGGAGGTAGATCTGATTTCTGTGGATAGTGAAGACATCAGATTCTCCTAACCTATTCTGCCATTCCAGTAAAAATCAGGCTCAACTGTGCCTGTAATTATTTAAGGGAAAACAATATAGGTTGTTGTATCACACAAGGAAGCGTATCGTTTGGCTCTATCCCAACACAGTTTCTGTATCACTATGCAGACAGGAGGGAGCTATAGGTATGCAGCAATCACAATGCTCTCCTAACATGAAAATCTGCAACCAAACATATCGTCCCAATTTATGTGTGCATACGGTGGCTTTCTTTTACAATGGTTATCTATGCACAGCTTGGCTAGATGGAAGTTATAGCTGTTCAGGAAATCGTTGCATGTGACAAACAGCCTTGAGCACTACTTCTGGCTGCATGAACTCTCCCAGCTTGTGCAACTTCTTGTGCAAGATTTTTGCTTTTCAGCTAGGAGGAGGGAGTGGATGTGTAACTGAGTGAAGTGGGATGACCATCTGCTCAGTAGAGACAATGCATTGCACACTAGAAGCAATTAGCTATTCCAAGGCATGTGATGTTCATGTGCACAAGGTTACCTGACGTGGCACCCTCCAGATTGTTACAGAACTATAACTCCCATCATTCCTGCTCATTGGCCATGCTGTCTGGGGCTGATGGGAGATGGAATCCAACAACATCTGGCTAACTCTGAACCACACAAGCCACTGGATAGCATCTAACCCATTGATTCTACGTTAGCAACACAGTGTTCTACAGCACAGGGACAATATCCACATAGATCCACTTGTTGCGGCACCATAAATACTACAACAAGCAACTATATTTTTCCTGGTCAATCACCATGTCTCCTTTTAATGTTGCTCTCCGTTTCACACACCCTTTAAAAGTGACAGCAGGAAGAAACTGTTTCCAAGCAACACAGTGTAGATACTGAACATTTCTTCGGCAATTCTATCTTCCAGTGTAGACTTCTAAAATGTATGAGTTGGCACCGGACCAGAAGAGGTTGTTGTAAGCAGTTATAAGAACAATAGTTCAAGGCAACCTCAACAAACTGGAAGTTCCGTCCCGAAACAAATAGGCTGGAATTTAATAAAGATAACATCTTGGGTAATGCATGTGGCACATGTTTGAATTATTAACCAATAAGGCAGCAATCTTATGTGGGCTGGATATATTTAAAATATTAAAAATATATATCACAAAATTAAGTAAGGAATGTAATAATACTGAATCAAGCAGAATCAAATAAGGAAACAAAATGCAAAGTAAAAAAAATGGGAGGAGAGAAGCCCCCACAATCAAAACGGGAAATAATAATACAATTGGCTGCGTTTTATCATTATCATCCAGTAATGAAGAAACAATGACTGGTGAATGTATTAGATAGATTTTGTGAGTCAATGGAGGCAATTCTCTATCAGCTTCATCTCTACAGCTATCTCTGAGATTCCTGTATGCCGTTTGTACCAGTTTGTGGTTATGACTGTTTTGCATGAACACACCATTCCACAATTCCCTTCATATTGCCTAAAATGACACTTGCTGAGTGCAAGAATTCCCATCCATATTCAAAATCTAGCATTTCCAGTTGAAAGACCTGAGGTCAGGGATGGGGCACCTGTAGTCTGTTGCCTTATCCCATGACCCCTGATCCTTGACCATGCTGGCTGAGGCAGAACAGAATGGATATCAGCTACATCTGGAGGGGCATGGAACCAGGGCCGGATTTAGGTTTGATGAGGCCCTAAGCTCCTGAAGGTAATGGTGCCCTTTATATGTCCAGCTGTCCTTTGTCAACAACAAATAGTTGCTGGTTTTGTTTTGAATATATACTACAGTATATGGTAATTTATGAACCTAATAGCCATTTCCACATGTTGCCCTACAACCAGTCCATGCAGAATGTAGGCACCCTATATATAGAAATGAGCAAACCAATGATATTTTAGGGAGCAGGCGGAGCGCATTACTTACATCATAGGAGCCTACACAACACAAAACACTGTTGCTCTATGTAGGTTTTATTTTATTTGTTTTTTATCTTATATTTTGGAAATGTACATCCAGTTGTTGTTTTCCTTTAATTTTGGGGGGACCCCCAAGAGAGTGGGGCCCTAAGCTATAGCTTGTTTAGCTTATAACATAAATCCGGCACTGCATAGAATCCCATCTTTGCTTTAGGCAGACCTCTGTCTATAGAAACATTACCTGTTGGAGTAAGCAGACTGTTAGAATTCCTGCTCCATGATTGCAGTCATGGGATTGTTGTCTTTCACATGATGGTATATCTTTTGACTCCACAAAGTGGGAAGTGACATAGACAGGATGTTTGTGTTACTGCGTTCCGTGAAGTGGGACTATTGTCCTTTGTTTTTTCTCTTTGCTGTCTGATGCTAGAGAGAGAGGGAGCCATGTTGCAGTGCTCCGTGTGTGTTTATATGTAACTAAAGTAGATTAGCCAAAATGCTGAGTTGCTGAGGTCTGTTAAACAAGCTGCAAAGACTGTGCAGATCCCTAAGTGTGCTGGTGTCTGTTGGCATCAGTCGCTGTGATGTTTGGGCTGAAGAAAGCTTTTGAAGCTCCCGAAGGATTGACCAGGAGGGAGCGAACATGCCAGTCAGGCATGTGTCTCTGCCAGGGTCCTACTCGAGTGTAGGACAAGCTAATGGCCTGACTTAGAGATAGATCTTAAACTGGTTAGTCAGGACCTATAGCCAGGTTGCAGTCTGATCTAAGGTGTGTCACAACACACAGCCACCATATAAGTATATGTTAAACCCTTAAGAAATGCATGCTTTGGTTAAAACTGGGTCCTGGAGCTGAAAAAGTTGAATAATACTGGAACAAGGTTACTTCATGCATTCAATCCAATCCCAAATCCCAGATGTCATGTGCTGTGACCTCGTCTTCCACCTCGTCTTAGCTCAGTGCCGTATGCCAGAGTCCCAGGGATCCATAGCCAAAAGTTTTGAACAGTCTTGACACAGCATGGATAAATGGCCTAGCGCAGTTAGCAATATCCCTCACCTCTGGTGATGTGCAAAGGTTATTCCTCAACCTGGAAATGGGAAATATTAGCATCGTGTTTATTTCCTCTTTTCCTCTGACAGCCCCCTGAACAATGGTGTTTTAAAAGCTGTTTTTTTGTGTCAAGGACTTGTCAGATCATTTATTATTAAAAAGCGAAGAACAATCATTCTGGGTAATAGAGTGCTGATGCACCAGCGAGCTGCCTTCCTTTAATGTATTCATAAAGGGCTACAGTTGTAGATTTCTCTTTTATGCAGGTCAAGCGAGGGCAATGAATGCTGAATCGATGCCTCTACCTCCTTGCTTGTTCAAATTTTCAAAGAATGCATTCCTGCTAAGGTTTCAAACAGCCTTTTATTATTATTATTATTATTGTGTCTCATCAAACGAAAATTCACATAAGGTGAGTCTTTTTTAAAAAAATAAGGGTGATTTTCTGCTGCGCAAGAGACGCTTTGAGATTAATGAATAAAAAGCAAGCTATGCCAGCCTGGAACATCGGCATCACAGCCTTCTCGCTGAATAAATTCTCCCAGGTCAATTTGAAAACAGTTCAGGGTCAAACTCTCATCTAGTCACCTAGATTAAAAACTAATTTAGCCAAAGTTTATCCTATATTGAAGCTTTTTCATGCAAATAAATAGCCAGGGTCCTCATTCTTTTGAGCTTTATTAGTTGTGCATGTCATGAATTTGAACGGGGCATGTTATTATTTGCTAAAATTCCATGTGGTTTTTTTTTAAGCAGGGGAAATTAGGAAAGACACTTTTTCTTGGCATGCATATCACCAATGAGCATTTTTAGAACTTCAGTTCAATTAGGGTAGCTGTCATGGTGACTCATAATAATGTAAACATTTATTATTATTATTATTATTATTATTATTATTATTATTATTATTATTATTATTATTATTATTTTAGTTCATGCAGGATTAGTAGGAGTAACGTGGAAGCCATTTCTTCCATCTGAGCAGAAGCAAATCTAATCACAGCCAATCCGTGTCTAAATTGCATTTCGGCCCAAAATAGATGGCAACATGCCAATCTATGAGGTAAGGAGCATAAAAAAACCCAGATACTGATTAATGATAAAATAAACTACCTTTTAGAAACCAGCTATTAACAGGCCACAACTTTCACAATTTTTTATACAAGAGTATGCCAGAAACCTTCCTTTTAAGATTACCCATTTCAGTTTTGCTTTGTCTGTTGAAAGCTATCTTCAAAGCAAGTAATAAAAGCTGTTTTTATTTTGAAATAAAACCTAAACCCCAAAGGTGTTTCCTAGTACTTGTGGACCTCCATAGGCTGTGGACTCCAGCTCCCATCAGTCTTAGCCAGCTTGGTTAAAGGTCAGGAATTGCCAGCCAATGTGCAAAACTGAGATGGATTGGTAGTCTGCCTTAGTGTAAGTCAGCTTCCTGTGTTCCTAAAGGTCGAAGACAACTACAGTGGTACCTTGGTTTATGAACTTAATCCATTCCGGAAGTCCGTTCTTAAACTGAAACTGTTCTTAAACCAAGGCACACTTTCCCTAATGAGGCCTCCCACCGCTGGCGCCCTTCCACTGTTCTGATTCTGTTCTTTGAGCGAGGTAAAGTTCTCAAACCAAGACACTATTTCCAGTTTTTCAGAGTTTTTAAACCAATTTTTTCTTAAACCGGACTGTTCTTAAACTGAGTTACCACTGTAATCTAATTGACGGAAGGCCTATAACAAATGAGTTAAGTCCAAAACTGGGATACTCTCTCTCACACACACTCAAAACATCAAGAGGATCACAATTCCTTTCTTAGGACCAACCAAAACAGTTGCATAATAGTCTACATTTATTTATATTTGTGCTTTTCTCCGGCTGCATGTTTTATTAAACAAAAATGGCAAAGGGGATGTTTGTGTTTCAGAGCACATTAGAAAAGCAGCAGTGTGAACCGCCATACAATTTTAGAAACAGAGAAAATGTAATTTCAGAATTAAAACAGAAGCTTGACTTTCATAACATAGGGATGGGGTCATCAGGGAGCCATGATAGCTGTGTACTGACAGGAAGGATACCTCTGAATACCAGGTATGGGCAAATGATGTTGCACTGGTGCTGCTTGTGGAGTTCCCAAAGGTGTGTGATTGATCACTGTGAGAAAAGGATGCTGCATTCCTTTGGGCTTTTGTTTTGATCCAGCAGGGCTCTTCTTACTTTCTTATTGTCTTATCTGTGCAGGATGGGGCCATTATTTCAAGTTGGTACTGAGGGCCAGCACAGATGCTTGGCTCTTGAGACTAGAAGTGGAAGACATTGCCAATGCCCATTTGTCTCAGTTCCTTGTTTTTCCAGTCTTATGTATACTATGCCACATTTCCACATCAGTTTGCTTGCGCACGCTCTCTCTCTCTCTCTCTCTCTCTCTCTCTCTCTCTCTCTCTCTCTCTCCTTCTTCTCCTTCTTCAATTTCTTACCTCTCTTTCACCCTATGGTCCCAGAGCAAGTTACAACATTAAAACACAAGTCAAAAGTTCATGGGCATTTTAGTGGGCATCTCTTTTAATATGCACACTTTTATGCGATTTTGTCTAATATTTTGGCAAGGCATTTCCCCTTAAATAATACATTATGTGTGTCATTTCCATGTTTCACTCTTCTCCCTAATATACAGATTTTTATACACATCTTTTTTGTTTGGAGAACAGCATCGCCAAATTCAGAGGTGTGTGAATTTCAAAGGGTAGCCGTGTTCACATATTGTTTCAAGGAGTGAGAGATAGCTCAGCTCACACTGAAATGCGAACTGCAAGGAATTTCTCCTCATCCCTACTTGAGACTGACTTCTAAGCTTAAAGATATATAAGGCTGAAGGATAACAACTGCTATCTTGAGTTTCATGACTGGCAGGACTGCGACTAACTGTCTTCCCAAGCTAAGTGTAACACCTTATCCACAATGCCCCTCTAGGTTTTCCTAGTATTTAGGCCTTGATGAAGGATTTTAGCATTATCTAGGGAGGGGAGGTGGGCAGGTAGTTTCATTTAACATCGAGCATCATCACTGCTGAAATAAATGTATTCTGACTAAAATTATTCCAAGCTTAACCTTTCACTTGGCTAAAACTGTCTGATGGTCTGTCTATGTTTGCACAATCCCCTCAGATAGGAATAGCTATTAAGGAAGGAAAGTGGGGCTCTGTCTGTGTTCTGCAAGAGGTTTTGCTGTAGAGTAAATACATTATGACTGGGGAACGGTGGGTGGAAGACGCGTGGCAGAGGAGCGGTATCTTCTTGACCAAATATTCATACAAACAGAGCACATCTCATCATCTTCGGTGAGCAAATACAGCGTCTCTTGCAAGCAATAAAGGCCCATTACCTAGATAAATGATGGGATGAAGAACTTGCCACCAATATAAAAATGGCTTAGTATTTTAAGAGCTTTTGCTCAAGTCTTCTCATTGGCAATTTCTTTTCCTTTTATTATATCTGCTAGGCTCCCGATTCATTGGTATCCAAAAAGGGGGGGGCATAAAGTTTATCATTTGCACTGTTTAAAGGGTTCCTGTCAAATGCTGTTAAGTTTCATTGAAGTGAATGGATCAAATTAGTTGCAACGAAGTGATGGGAAATGGTTTCAGAGGGAGCTCATCACAACTAACTTCAGCCAGATCAGGATTGTTTTTAATTTTGATATAGAGGTGAGCTTTGGTTTGCTTTTGAGCAGGCCTCCAGAAAAGTCTATGTGGGGAAACCTGCAAGTGAAGTCTACTAGAAATGTCTCAGGCAGAAGCTGCTTGGCCCAGGGCAACCCTGTAAACCTCTTCGAGACAAAGCAGAAGCTGGTGCTTGAATGGTAGTGTCCTCCACTCTTGCCCATTGGATAACTGGATCAAGGCCAACATACAGAGAGCACAGAAGCAGCAAACTTTGGGGTGAGGCATACTTTAAGAAATTGCCTCAACATTGCCTGCATAAACAGTGGAGTGCAAAGACTCGCATCATATATAGTGGTACCTCGGGTTAAGAACTTAATTTGTTCTGGAGGTCCGATCTTAAGCTGAAACTGTTCTTAACCAGAAGCACCACTTTAGCTAACGGGGCCTCCTGCTGCCACCACACAATTTCTGTTCTCATCCTGAAGCAAAGTTCTTAACCCGAGGTACTATTTCTGAGTTAGCGGAGTCTGTAACCTGAAGCGTCTGTAACCTGATGCGTCTGTAAACCGAGGTACCACTGTATCTAGGAAGAAACACAAACACATAACACACTAGACCTCAAGTCGAAACGATTTTTTGGATCTCAAGCTTATTGGTCGGATTTATTTATATCTCGCCTTTCTCCCCAGTTGGGATTCAAGGTGGTTTACATTTAAAAGAACTAATAATAAAATACAGAATGATAAAGACATGCCAGTTAATAATTAAAATACATTGCAACATATTTAAAACAGCAATTTGCCCTCACAGCAGCCCAGTGATCACCGCCTCTATTGCATCTGCAGAAAACAGCAGCAGGAGACTTTTTCAGGTGGTTCACAATTTAGCGGAACCACCTGTAACATCGGGGCCCAGTACGGGCCACATATTCTCCTGCAATGATTTTGCAAAGTTTTTTGCAGATAAAATCGCTCAGATTCGGGAAGAAGTAGACTCCACCGTGGGAGCAGGGCCGGGGCGGGAGACTGCTAGAGTTCTGTCTAGTCAAATTGTGTGGGATCGATTCCAATCTGTTACCTCCGAGGATGTGGACAGGCTGCTTGGACGAGTGAAACCAACCACCTGTCTTCTGGATCCTTGCCCATCCTGGCTTATAAAAGCTAGCCGGGAAGGACTGGGCGATGGGCTTCGTGGGGTGGTGAATGCTCCGTGAGGGAGCCTTCCCAGACCCACTGAAAGAGGCGGTTATTAAACCGCTTCTTAAAAAACCATCTTTAGATGCGGCCACAATGGCCAACTATCGCCCAGTCTCAAATCTTCCATTCTTGGGCAAGGTGATAGAGCGAGCGGTTGCCGAACAACTCCAGGCACGCCTGGAAGAAGCGGACCATTTGGATCCCTTCCAGTCGGGATTCAGGCCTCATCATGGGACTGAAACTGCCTTGGTCGCACTGGTTGATGATCTCCGGCAGGCTAGGGACAAAGGTGAGAGCTGTTTCCTAGTTCTGCTGGATCTCTCAGCGGCGTTTGATACCATCGACCATAACATCCTTCTGGACCGTCTTGAGGGGCTGGGAGCTGGGGGCACTGTCCTACAGTGGTTCTGCTCCTTCCTCCTGGGCCGTGTTCAGAAAGTGGTGGTGGGGGATGAGTGTTCAGACCCCTGGGCTCTCACTTGTGGGGTGCCTCAGGGTTCTGTCCTCTCCCCCATGCTTTTCAACATTTACATGCAGCCGCTGGGAGAGATCATCAGGAGGTTTAGGCTGGGTGTTCATCAGTATGCAGATGATACCCAGCTCTACCTCTCTTTTAAATCAGAACCAGTGAGGGCAGTGAAGGTCCTGTGTGAGTGTCTGGAGGTGGTTGGAGGATGGATGGCGGCTAACAGATTGAGGTTGAATCCTGACAAGACAGAAGTACTGTTTCTGGGGGACAGGAGGCGGGCAGGTGTGGAGGATTCCCTGGTCCTGAATGGGGTAACTGTGCCCCTGAAGGACCAGGTGCGCAGCCTGGGAGTCATTTTGGACTCACAGCTGTCCATGGAGGCACAGGTCAAATCTGTGTCCAGGGCAGCTGTTTACCAGCTCCATCTGGTACGTAGGCTGAGACCCTATCTGCCTGCGGACTGTCTCGCCAGAGTGGTGCATGCTCTGGTTATCTCCCGCTTGGACTACTGCAATGCACTCTACGTGGGGCTACCTTTGAAGGTGACTCAGAAACTACAACTAATCCAGAATGCGGCAGCTAGACTGGTCACTGGGAGCGGCCGCCGAGACCATATAACACCGGTCTTGAAAGACCTACATTGGCTCCGAGTATGTTTCTGAGCACAATTCAAAGTGTTGGTGCTGACCTTTAAAGCCCTAAACGGCCTCGGTCCAGTATACCTGAAGGAGCGTCTCCACCCCCATCATTCTGCCCGGACGCTGAGGTCCAGCGCCGAAGGCCTTCTGGCGGTTCCCTCATTGCGAGAAGCAAAGCTACAGGGAACCAGGCAGAGGGCCTTCTCGGTAGTGGCGCCCACCCTGTGGAACGCCCTTCCAGCAGATGTCAAAGCGATAAACAACTACCTGACATTCAGAAGACATCTTAAGGCAGCCCTGTTCAGGGAAGTTTTTAACGTGTGATATTTTATTGTATTTTTGGTTTTTATGGAAGCCGCCCAGAGTGGCTGGGGAGGCCCAGCCAGATGGGCGGGGTATAAACAATAAATTATTATTATTATTATTATTATTATTATTATTATTATTATTGTCTGCACATGGCTTTTGACAATGGGTAGGTAGCTGCCCAAGCAATGATCTTATTTTCCACAGCTTTGCTTACACCAAAGTTCAGTACAGATGTGTACAAATTCTCTCCAAATTTGGTCTGGATCTGTGGTTTCCGTGCTTCATTCCTTCTTTGGTTTGTAATCTTTCTTTTAAAAATCTGGCACTCCAGTGTTTCATAACAAGGGGTCTAGCAATTAGTTAAACAGATTAAATAAATATTTCTCCTCTCTGTTAACCTTCACCCTCATTCATCTGTTTTTAAATGATAAGATTTCTGGGGAGATTCAAGCTATGATTAGGATCCGTAAGTGTGTTACTTTTAGCAGTCTAAGGACAGGAATGAGGCTAGAGATTAGATTAAATCATTTGAACATAACGATGCTTGAGAAAACACCTAATGCCCTAATGAATGTTCAGATATAAAGGGCAAATTGTTTATTATCACTGATTTAAACTTGAGATACCCTCATTGTAAAATAAAATAATAGGATAGGTTCTGGCTATAGTCTTGCAGCTGGCCTTATTTTTGGCTTATTGGAACCTGTGAATAGGAGTCCTCTTAATTACGTTTTATCTTAGTTAAATCTAAGACTCCATGTGAAGGATTCCATTTGTGTGGCAAGGCCCCAGGGCTCAAAATTCCCCTTAGATAATAAACACACAGAAACAAATATTTTGAGTTAATGGGATAAATAAGACCACAACTTTATTGGTTACAGATGTGAACAGTTTGGCTTAGGCATTGGGTGAAACCAGACTATATCCTGACTCCTGCCTGTCTGCAGGAAGTCTCTGAAGGCTCACCCACCGGTAGGGGGAGCCCTATGATAGACATCAATTAAGAGCACCCCCAGGGTTCCTGATGGGGTTGTGGCATGGCCCTAGCCCATGCCCAGGCTTCGAACAGGAACCACGGCCCCTGGATCCATTTAACAGGATACCCTTAACGAGGAGGGGCAGCAACCTCCCCTCCCATGAACAAGGTTTACCCAATGCCTAACTGCCTAACCTTACAAATTCATGACAATTGCTACAAGGTAGGCAAAAACCAAATGGCTGGTGCCTATTTGCCTAGTGGAAAAATTCCTACCTGGCCCAAACAATAAGGCGACTGACATTAGTCCATAGCAAGGCCAAAGTCAAGCAATGCATAAAAAGAGGGCAGGTGGGCTGGGTGATCCAACGAAGGAGGCTGCCTCCCAGTTGCGTCACGATTTAAATGGCAGCAGCCACACCCCCTGGCTAACCTGATCAGCCATGGGGCATGAGACGGCTGGGAGTCCCAATGATGTGGGCGGCATCACTCCACCCCCTGTCAGGTCACAGTGAGGTCCCAGATGCCCTTCCACAACTCCACACACACACACACCCCGGGAAGGGGAGTGGTCAAACAAGAATACAGTACTGAGATGATTTTGGTCTTAATTTCCATAATGAGCATACCAATTAGCCACATCACTTTTTTAAACTATCCAACTATTTGAGCACATTCACACTACAGTGGTACCTCGGATTACAGACGCTTCAGGTTACATACGCTTCAGGCTACAGACTCCACTAACCCAGAAATAGTGCTTCGGGTTAAGAACTTTGCTTCAGGATGAGAACAGAAATCGCACAGCGGTGGCGCAGCAGCAGGAGGCCCCATTAGCTAAAGTGGTACCTCAGGTTAAGAACAGTTTTAGGTTAAGAATGGACCTTCAGAATGAATTAAGTTCTTAACCCGAGGTACCACTTACCACTGTACAAGAAAGATAGCTTTGACCACATTCACTTTTGTAAATGAGAAGATTGTTAACATTGGTAAAATGTAAATTATGCCTTTAAGGGGCTAGAAGCCATGTATCATATTGGCATCCAACATATTGAAAACAGCCAGTAAATGTTACTCACTGTATTTTTCAAACATTAGATTACATTTGCAGGTTCTTTGCATGTCTGAACATGCAGGTGATAGCCATTTGCTTGAATTTGCATCTAATCTGTCGGGTTGTTTAAAAATGCAAATAGCATAAGCTGGGTGAGGATAATTATCCAGTATACTGGGACCAGAGCAGGCCTAGAGGGAAATTTAACTCTTGCCTGCCTCTACTGTGACCATGAGGGAAATCCCTCCTCTGAAGCTGGTATTTATTTTGGGGGGAAATCTTCCATTGGTGCCAACAAGAGATTTTACTTGAAAGCAAATGTGAAGGATATTCCTCAGGACTGCCCCTAGGTAGAAAGGCTACAATTCCCTTTCTACTACTGTTCCATTAATTATCCGTCTCTTCCACTCATGCCATTTGCATTTTTAAAAAAACAACCCAAATAAAACTGCATCCTTGACACAAATATGAATTTAACTTCGTGTGTAGTTTGCTCACTAAGTGTTCCGGAGACAGAGAAAGCCTGGAAGCCAAAGAAAGGAGACACAGAAAATTGAAAAACAGGTATCCTTTTTTTCATGATAGCAAACCATCTTCCTGAACTTTATTTAGTGTTGTGAACTTCACCCTCTTGAACATTATCAGCAAAAGGGTGTTGTCTTTCAGTTACTGGTCTTGAGGCCCCTGCCTCAATTTGATTCCATTCCCATTTCTCAAGATGAGAAACGATCACTGAGGAAATGCTGACGTGGCAACTTCCTTCTACAAATATCCTTCTAAAGTAAACCCATGGGTGTGGGCTCCTCCAGACGACCTGTTGGTTGAATATTTATCCTGAATTACTCGCACAAAGCTTATGCCAAGGTTAGACTATGTCAGGACTTTATCGGGCATTTGTTTTGATTTGTTTGTGGGGAAGTTATACGGCGATGAGCATTCATCGTGATTTGCTTGTGCAGCTTTAGACATCATCTTGTTCATTATTCAGACCCCATCCTACACCTTTCAGAGCTGATCAACGATGGAACGGTCTCCCTTGGGAGGTTGTGGGTACTTTTTAAGCAGAGGTGGGGTGGCCATCTGTCTTGGGTGCTTTAGTTGAGATTCCTGCATTGCACAGGGTTGGGCTAGAAGACATCTGGTATTCCTTCCAACTCTATGATTCTATGATCTCCCCTTCATTTTCCTAACTGCAAACAGTCTCTGCATTTTTAAGTGGATTTGTTACACTAGGCTAACAAGAGTATATTCATCCACTTTAATTTAACGTAAATTTACTTGCACTTGAATCCCTCCTGCCAAATACTGACAACCTATGTGTTTAGAAATGTGGAGTAAGAGACTCTTTCAGCTATTTTATTGAGCAGACGATGATTTAAAATGATTACAGAGAGGTATTTTTTCTAACACTGTTGCCATGTGAAAGATTGCCCTTTTAAAAAACCAAACATAAACGTGATTAGGTTTTCTGATTGTTTAAGAATGCCCATTTAATGCTTTAACACTTTTTTTATGAAACCAGAGTGAAATTCCCTATATCAGCTTTTCCAGGGAGACCCATTAAATCTCAGGTACACAGTAGCAGCTTTGGAAATGTGAATGTACCAGCCACCCATTTTATTTCAAGAACAGGCAGTGCTGCAAATGTCCTTTTTGTTAAGATCTATCTGTCTAGATTTTGTGCCAGTGTTTGATTGGCTTCCATAGTGCCTTGATTCAAGATGCCGTGGGATGATAGCACTAGCCTGCTCAAACCTTGGGTACTTATGGAATCCTATTAGACAGAGAAGAGGAATACAAATAAATTCAGGCTGGCCACCACATTTCAGTTTTGTTTACAGAGCTCTGCATCAGAGCCCCAGCATTCTGCGCCATGCATTTGTTTGCTTCAGAGGGAACAATTTATATGGGTGAAAATTGCGATAACCTGTTCAGTTATATTGCCGGTATGAAATCCAATCTGAGAGGGGTTTTAAGCTCCTACCACTCATCATTCGAGTTATGCAGTTTGTCACTCTTCTGAATAATATTGTATGGAGTAAGGATTCCATTACAGTCTTTGTCATGAAAATGAGGTACCAGGGATTGAATGCACACACACACACACACAAACCATCACACAGTTGTCAATAGCACAGTGCTGAGGGCTATTTTAGTTATTTGTGATTTGATTGGTTGGGTGTTTGGTCTTCTTTGTTTATGAAGAACTGGGCCAATCAAAAGGCAGAAGAAACTCCAACAAATCTGCACAAGGAAATGGAGAAATCCCACGTAGGTCCCATTACCAACATAGATTAGTTCAACATTTCCATACACTTGGACACCAAACAACAGGATTTATGATTCCACCCACTTCCCCCAATTAATCCTACAACAACCTGTGAGACAGGTTAGATTGAGGAGGGATTGTGTGGTTTCATGGCTAAATGGGTACTTCAGTGCCAGAAGGCCTATGGCCATTTTATCTGAGAGATGAGCAAGACAATCCAACCACTGCCAGGGCACGAAGTGGCAGAGACATTGCCCCGCCCACAGCCCTGTTGCTTATTCTGGTTGGGGTGGAAGGCAAGAGGCAGGCAAATTGTGACACCATCCTGGAGCGAGCACAACAATTGGGCCCAATGCCATCATATTGATGGCAATGAGCCCAGCTCAGAGGCCAGCGGATCCCAGGACCCACCAACCCCAGAATGCCCTGTTTTAGGGCTTTCCTTGGGCTACTGCCAGCATCTTTGGTAGGCAGAAGGCGGCAGGTTTGGTAGTCTCTCCCACACAAGACGCGACCTCTGACAGTTTTATTACTTCAGATTTATTCAGCAATCAATGGGCTCAGCAGTCTGTTGCCGGATCTAGCTTCTTTTTCCGGTGGAAGCATGATACTCTCCACCTCTTCCCCCTCCTTTTCCCTGTCATGCGCTTTCCTGCTAAATGACCCAATCTCTGGCTTTTTGGAGACTCTGGTCCTCCAAGCCCTTCCCCCTCCTCTGTTGCATCCAGTTCTCTCTGCTCTGTGTTACTTTCAGAGCTGAATTCCTGAGTGACATAAGTCTATCTCACTCTAACTGTGTGAAGGAATCTGGTTCCTACTACTCTCTGGTTCCTCTCCCTCCCCTTCTGATTCCTCTTTGTCTGTCAGAAATGTAATGTCTCTGACAGAAGGGAGAGTTTTGTACCAGAGGAGTAAGACTGGTGTAGCTCCATTGCTGCAGGCTGGTAGAAGCCAGCAAGGCTGGGCAGAGTCATGCCTCTGAAGGAGCATCTCCACCCCCATCGTTCTGCCCAGACACTGAGGTCCAGTGCTGAGAGTCTTCTGGTGGTTCCCTCACTGCAAGAAGCCAACCAGGCAGAGGGCCTTCTCAGTAGTGGCACCCGCGCTGTGGAACTCCCTCCCACCAGATGTCAAAGAGAAAAATAACTACCATTTTAAGAAGACATCTGAAGGCGGCCCTGTTTACGGAAGCTTTTAATGTTTAATAAGTTATTGTATTTTAATATCCTGTTGGAAGCCGCCCAGAGTGGCTGGAGAAACCCAGCCAGATGGGCGGGGTATAAATAATAAATTATTATTATTATTATTATTATTATTATTATTATTATTATTATGCCTCCACTGGATCCCATATATAGATCTGAAACATGGGGAGTGAGGGGCTCAACCTCTGCACTCCATACATTTAACCCCTCCCTAAATCCCAGGGATACCCAAAGTTGTGCTATAGTACACAGTTGTCTTAATCCAGTTTATAATCACCTTTTCCTGGCTCCAAAAGCAGCAGCCATATCTTCCCTGAAGATAATTCAGTTGAGCAGCCCCACTCCACCCCCAGCACCCAAATATGTCAATACATTTTCAGCAACAAATGGATATCTGTGTTATTGTCACTGGAGGAAGATTGATGCTAAAGCAGGTATTCGGGAAATATATTATCGAGCTTGTTTCCGTGTAGATGTTTGTGCATGCTTCGTATCGTAAAAATATTTAAATTCTGTTTGGTTAAGACAGGATACTTATGTTATACAAAGCAGCAGTCAGAAGGTTATAGCCCTCACTAGACAATTTGCCAGCCAAGAAAGATGGGCCTGTAATGATACTGACAGCTTTATTGTCCGGATGCTGGCAGGAAAATAGGCCAAAAAAAAGAAGAAAAGATTGCAAAGACAGCAGCTTGCAATGCAACCTGAAACTTGAGAAAAATATTAACCAGTTGCAAACAGATGGAAGTATTCAAGGTTCTTGCATTTCAGGTATAATGATGCTTACTGCAACATTTCCCTCCCCCGCAACCAAATTATATACTTTCTGTTGTACATTTGTATCTCTCTCTCTCTCTCTCTCTCTCTCTCTCTCTCTCTCTCTCTCTCTCTGGGCTAGCAGTACATAATTCTTGGGTGAGGTATGGAAGCTTTATTTAGCAGGGGGAAGTACAAATAGCTGTGAATCACTCCAGGCTGAATCAGTCTATTGATTCCAGTGACAACCCCTTGACAATTTGGCTCATTTAAAAATATATTAAGTGTTGTGCTTTTTGCAGATCTGCCCTATCCTTTCATTCCCTTGCCAGGCCATTAAAACACACCTGTAGAATTACAGGCAACTCTCAACTTACGCGGAACTTACTTCCAGAGATAGCGCAGAAAGCCAAAAACGCGTATAATTCTGCCCCCTTTCCATTGCCCTTCATCCCCTGATCTGTCCTTGGTGGCTCACCACCACTCCCCTGGCTCTGATTCTTCCTCCTCTGAGACTTCCCTAGGGGGCTCTCCAGCTGGAGCCTCCCGCCACTTCTCATCATCCCGTCAGTCACTAACATCAAGTGACGCTGGACTGTCACATTTTAAGCCAGGATATTATACCTTTCAGTTTTGTCCTGGCTGGATATTCAGTAGGCCTCCTACACAAATTAGAAACTCGTTGAGCAGTGGTCTTTATTGGAACAACACCTATCTTTTCTGGGAGCTGTCCTAGGTTCTGTTCCATCCAGTCCTGCCTGGCTAAATTCTATCGGACTTTCACCATAAAGCAACCTCCCCTCGTGGGCTCAAAGCCTTTGTAACTATACATCTGCAGGGGTTTACTGATGAATTTCAATGGAAGAACCAATCTATGTATAAATTTCCACTGCATGTGCAAATTGACTGCATGCATTGAAATAAATAAGGGAGCCCATGCACATTGGTGCTCTGTGTGTAGCCTCAGATAAATATTAAGTTGACTTGGAAGCAAGAGCTGCCTTTTGTATATGCTACAAATATTTCAGAGCAGTTCGGGAGTTTGTAATTCAACATTAGTAGCTACCTGCAGTGCAACCAACATACTGAATAAATGGAATTATAAGGGGAATGAGGCATGCTTCAAAAGCTAGAAGAAAAATAGCACATCCAAAGGAGGGGGAAATTCAATCATTTGGTTACATGCACTTCTGAAGCTAAAATCTATAAAGTAGCCTTGCTGACAAAGCAAAGGTATATACCTCTGAAAGATATTGTGTGAGATGATTTATTTCTTTTTTCCAATAATGGGAATTCTGGAAATATACTGTAACAGTAGGCAAAGGAAGGGTAATGGCCTTGTAAAAGTACAGACAAAAACTACAGCAGAAACCTCTTAAACCAATTGGGAGAGAGAAAAATCTTTAGATTAGACATAGGTTTATGGCAGGGCTGGGGCACCTGTGGTGTTCTAGAGAAGATTGGATTCTAACTCCCATTAGCTGTATTCAATGTGTTCAAATGGGTGGGGGTTGATTGTCTATAGAGCTCAAGGTGCCACACATAGTTGTCCCTGTCCATATTTAACCCCCACAAAAACCCTGTATGTAGGTTAGGTTGAGAGACAGTTATTGGTCCATGCCCCTCCCCTAAGTGAGCTGAGTGGGGATTTGAACTCTTGATAAATAAATAAATAAATAAATAAATAATAAACTTTTATTTATATCCCGCCCTCCCCAGCCAAAGCCGGGCTCAGAGCAGCTAACAACAGTAAAAAATACAACATTCTAAAACCATTTCATTATAAAATTAATTCAAATCAGATTAATGGCAACCATTGGGCAAGAGTTCTGTGAGGATTGCCAAAGGAGGGGGTCAGGCTGTGCCCTTGCCAAAGCCCTTGTGGAACAGCTCTGTCTTGCAGGCCCTGCGGAAAGATGTCAAGTCCCGCAGGGCCCTAGTCTCTTGTGACAGAGCGTTCCACCAGATCGGAGCCACAGCCGAAAAAGCCCTGGCTCTGGCTGAGGCCAGCCTAACCTCTCTGTGGCCCGGGACCTCCAAGATGTTTTTGTTTGAAGACCGTAAGTTCCTCTGTGGGACATACCAGGAAATAACATAGCTTTTCCAGCAGTATACCACAAATGCAACTGTAGGTGTGTTTTTTTTGTTTTGTTTTGATTTGTTTTGTTGAGTGGCGGCTCTTATGATTCCAAATTGGCTTTGAGTGTGTACAGCAAGAGCAGCAACTTTTCTAGGGATAGTTTTATAACCTAAAATGATCTTGTGGGCATTTCTAAAGCAGCTTACATCGCTTAAACAGGTGATCCATGAGCAGCACAGAGTCAGGTATGCCATTTTTGTGCGCAGCCGCCTCCATGATTGCTTGCTCTCCCACACATGCCTGTAAAGTATTCCATAAAATGTCCACTGAACAAATTATTAAGGTCCTCTGCAGAAATTGCATTTCTTCAAAGCTAACAGCAACCAACATCACCCATAATTGCAGGCTTTTAAACAGATTGTACAATCAAAACCTGACTGTTCGGTAAAGAATTATTTGAGCAATAAAGTTAAATACCTTTGAGTTTATATCTTGAGGGCACTCTCAGCCTGGTGTAAAAAGAAATGGGGAAGGATCATGCAAGTTGTGTGCCCAGCTATGAGAGTGTGGGGACACAAGAAACAGGTAATCATTTTCAATTTGTTTGAGGCAAGTTTTCCTAAAAAGGATGAACAGGCATATTTTCTGCTTGCTGGAAGAGAACTGCATTGGAAAGTTAGCAACTTTCCAAGGGCGCCCAGTGGATGTGGCTGCAATGGAATCTGAAATCAGAACTCCCAGGTCCAAATATTTATTTCACTTAAGAACTTTAAACCCACAATTTTTCCCCTGCTACAATCACCCCCAAGGTGGTTCGCAAATCGATAAAAAACAATCTAAAATATCACAGTAAATCATTAAGCACAAAACTTAACCTGAATAAGCAGCAACATGCTGTAGAAATCAAAGGCAGTAGAAAATACAAGTAAGAAATGGTGTACAGTCAATAAAAACAATTACTCTTAAAAGGGTGAGGAAACAGGAAACAGTATAGACTAAGTCTTGTACTGAAAAGAAGAAGATTCCAGGTGAAGACGAAGACGAAGAAATTTATTATTAGTACTACTCCCATCAGACTGGGTTGCTCAGCCACTCTGGGTGGCTTCCAGCATATATGGAAACATAATAAAAAAACCCAAACATTAAAAACTTCCCTATACAGGGCTGCCTTTAGATGTCTTCTAAAAGTCAGATAATTATTTATTTCCTTGACATCTGATGGCAGGGCATTCCACAGGGTGGGCGCCACTACTGAGAGGGCCCTCTGCCTGGTTCCCTGCCTGTGTTTGGAGTGGGAGTTCCATCACCAGGGTCCCACCATTAAAAAGGTCCTCTGTCCAATGGCCACCCTACTAACCTCTGAAGCCTTCAGCACAAAGAGAAGAGCCTCAGATGGAGATCTAAGTTATTGAACAGATTCATGTGAGAGTAGGTTGCCCTGCAGATACGCCAGCCCAGCATATGTGGCATGGCCACTGCACATTTCCAGTAGAGAGATTAAAGTTGGGAGTGGTTTGAGATACAAATTTGTTAAGCCCATGCTGTTCCGTGCTGTTCCTCTTTCCCTTCTTGCCTCCAGCTTCTTCTCCATCTCAGATCATATTCTGAACCAGGTAAGAACTCCCCAGATCTGTCCAGCTAGTGTGGTGTAGTGGTTAAGAGCGGTAATCTGGGGAACCAGGTTCATGTCTCCACTCCTCCACATGCAGCTGCTGGGTGACCTTGGGCTGGTCACACTTCTCTAAAGTTTCTCAGCCTCACTCACCTCACAGAGTGTTTGTTGTGGGGGAGGAAGGGAAAGGAGATTGTTAGTTGCTTTGAGACTCCTTGGGGTGAGAGGGAACTTTTTTCTCTGAAGCAAAAATGACATGGACAAGAATTGACCAAATTTGGGTTACTAGTAGCCTGGCGCCAAGAGTTAAAAAAACAGAAATCTGCCCAAAAACCTGCTCCGACCATAGCGCGGTAAAGATGGAGATGAAACTGACAACAACTGGATCCTTTAGATGGAGAATGAATGACACCCTATTCAGAGATGAAGAGATTTATAAGAAGGCCCAACAAACATTGAAAGATTACTTTGAGATAAATTTGAGAACAGAAGTGGAGAAAAGAACAATCTGGGACGCTAGCAAGGCCGTGATGCGTGGTTTCCTAATTCAACAGAACTCTATAAAGAGGAAAAAACAAAATGAGAAGAAAGAAAAAAATTTGGAAAAAATGAAAGAAGGAGAAAAGAAACTGAGATCTAAACCAAAGTCTCAAGAGATTTTGAGAGAAATAAAGTATTATCAGATGCAATATATGGAACTGATGAATCAAGAAATAGAATGGAAAATAAAGCAAATGAGACAAAAAACTTTTGAATCAGCAGACAAATGTGGGAAACTTCTGTCATGGCAACTGAAAAAGAGGCAAAAATTGAACACTGTGACACGTCTTGAAGTGGATGGAAAAATCATCCACAAGCCGAATGAGATAAGTAATTGTTTCCAAAGTTTTTTAAAGAAATTGTATGCACAAGGGCCAGTAAATGAACAAGAAATAGAAGAATTTATTAAAAAATATGGATTACCAAAAATTTCAGAACAAAGCAAAATGATCCTGAATGAGAAAATTACAGAACAAGAAATAGATGGTGCCATTCAGAACATGCAACTGGGGAAATCACCAGGACCAGATGGCTTGACTGCTAGATACTACAAAGCACTGAAGGAATGGTTAATACAACCACTGAAGGAAGTATGCAATGAAATTTTGGAGGGGGAAAAGGCTCCCGAATCGTGGAAAGAGGCATTTATCTCACTTATACCGAAAACAGAGACTGAAAAGAACCAGGTCAGGAACTACCGCCCTATATCTTTATTGAATGTGGATTATAAAATTTTTGCAGACATTCTGGCAAAAAGATTTAAGAGAGTGCTGTTAGGGGAGATTCACAAGGACCAGACAGGCTTTCTCCCAGGGAGACAGATGTCAGACAATGTGAGGAACATTATAGACATTTTGGAGTTACTAGAGGTGGACATTAACAGGAAAGCTGTTTTGATTTTTGTGGATGCGGAGAAAGCCTTCGACAACATTTGCTGGAGTTTTATGAAGAAGAATCTCCAAGGGATGGGGGTAGGCCAAGGTTTGAAAACGGTATAGGTGCGATATATTTTAAACAAAAAGCAAAACTAATTGTAAACAATGTGGTAACGGAGGAAATACCAATAGAAAAAGGTACACGACAGGGATGCCCAATATCCCCTTTGCTTTTTATATCAGTCCTGGAGGTTTTGTTAAATATGATTAGAAGGGACCAGTTGGTTAAAGGCATTCAGGTTGGAGTCAAAAATTACAAGTTAAGGGCATTTGCAGATGACCTAGTATTAACTTTGCAACAGCCAGACACTAGTACCAAAAGAGTATTAGAATTAATTGAGACATTTGGTCAAGTAGCAGGATTTAAACTGAACAAACAGAAAACGAAAGTGCTGGAAAAAAATTTAACAATGGAAGAAAGAGAGAGATTTCAGAGTGAAACAGGGTTGGAAATAACAAAAAAAGTAAAATACCTGGGGGTGAACTTAACATCTAAGAATGTGAACTTATTTAAAGACAATTATGAAAAGTGTTGGACAGAAGTAAAGAAAGATTTAGAAATATGGTCTAGACTGAAACTTTCCTTGTTAGGCCGAATTGCTGTTATTAAGATGAATGTATTGCCTAGAATGTTATTTTTGTTTCAGACGTTACAGATTCTGGACAAGATGGACTGCTTCAAGAAGTGGCAGAAAGACATATCCAAATTTGTCTGGCAGGGCAAAAAGCCCAGAATAAAATTTAAGATTTTAACTGATGCAAAAGATAGAGGGGGCTTTGCCCTGCCGGACTTAAGACTTTATTATGAATCAGCAGCTTTTTGCTGGTTGAAACACTGGCTACTTCTTGAAGACACAGACATTTTGGATCTGGAAGGGTATGATAATAACTTCGGTTGGCATGCATATTTATGGTATGACAAGGTAAAGGTGTATAAAAGTTTCAAAAACCATATTGTTAGGAAAGCATTATACAATGTTTGGATTCGATATAAAGACTTGTTGGAAAGTAAAACTCCCAGGTGATAGTGTTTTCGAGGTTACCAGCATGAGTTTGACCAAACTGCGGGAGGCAGTGGAGGACAGAGGTGCCTGGCGTTCTCTGGTCCATGGGGTCACGAAGAGTCGGACACGACTAAACGACTAAACAACAACAACAAAAAACTCCCAGGTGGTTGTCACCAATGGAAGCTAAGGCGGTGAAAAAACTTAATATGGATTCTAATTGGCCAAAATACTGTGAAATCCTAGAACAAGATGGTGAGAAGCTTAAACTTCAAAGTTATGAGAAACTAAAGTTCAAAGTTCGAGACTGGTTACATTACCATCAGATAAATGAGACATTTAAGCAGGACAGGAAAATAGGATTTCAGAAGGAGAGGTCAAAGTTAGAAACAGAACTGTTAGAACCCAATACTAAGAATCTGTCTAGAATGTATAACTTGCTGTTGAAATGGAATACACAGGATGAAACGGTGAAATCAGCTATGATTAAATGGGCACAGGATATTGGTCATGACATTATGTTTGCTGACTGGGAACAGTTATGGACCACTGGTGTTAAGTTTACGGCATGTAATGCCTTAAAAGAGAACATAATGAAAATGATTTACAGGTGGTACATGACCCCAGTCAAGCTTGCAAAAATCTACTATTTGCCCAATAATAAATGCTGGAAATGTAATGAGACTGAAGGTACCTTTTACCACCTTTGGTGGACCTGCCCAAAGATTAAAGCCTTTTGGGAAATGATCTATAATGAAATTAAGAAGGTCCTTAAGTGGACTTTTCCTAAGAAACCTGAGGCTTTTCTCTTGGGCATGGTTGGCCAACTGGTGCCAAAGAAGGATAGGACTTTTTTCATGTATGCTACTACAGCAGCAAGAATTCTTTTGGCAAAGTATTGGAAGATGCAAGAACTACCTACTCTGGAAGAATGGCAGACAAAGGTGACAGACTTCATGGGACTAGCAGAGATGACCGGCAGAATCCGAGACCAGGGGAAAGAGACAGTGGAAGAGGACTGGAAGAAATTTAAATCATATCTTAAAAACTGTTGTAAAATTGAGGAGTGTTAAGATGTCAAGGGGTAAGAAGTAGAGAATTACAGCTGTAACTGATAAGTTTAAGGAAATTTAATGAAAGGGAATTAATAGATAAACTGACTAAAGGGTTGCTAAAGAATTTTGGAATAAGGATGCAGCGAAAGGGAGGTATGGGGAAGTCAGTATATGTTTAATGTTGTGTATGTTTTTGTTTTGTCTTGTGTTTGTTTTTTATTATGTGTTGGAAAAATGAATATATTTTTTTTTTAAAAGAGACTCCTTGGGGTAGTGATAAAGTGGTATATCAAATCCAAACTCTTCTCCTCCTCCTCCTCCTCCTCCTCCTCCTTCTTCTTCTTCTTCTTCTTCTTCTTCTTCTTCTTCTTCTTCTTCTTCTTTCTAACCTGACCTGGAATAGCAGTAGAGGCCAAAACAGCAACAAACCCTTTGGAGAGAAAACAATGCTTAAGATTTGAATATTCCAAGCACCTCACAAGCATTATCTAGCTGTAAGTCTTTCACAGCAACACTGTATAGAGGTTGGAATTATAACCCCACAGCCTGCAGAGGAAAGCTCACCGAGAATATGTTTTCCCCAGCCCCAAAGTAGCAAGAGGTGATAGGAGAATCTTGATTCATAGCTCAGTCTCCAGGGCACATTTATTTATAAATCTACTTCAGATGCATAAGCCACCTCAGATGCATAAGCAAACAACTGAGGCTAATTCTAAACCATTGTTGTTAAGGCCCTGTGCCCTTGAACACAACCATCTTCTTAAAGTCCTGATGGTCTTCCTAATGTTTTCATCAGAAGTCGGCCAACATTGGAAGTGTTCTCACCTCAGCTCTTGTGGTAAACCTTTCTGGGTCCAAAGGCCACATGCTAGTGTGGATGTGGCCCATACTCTCTCACCTACACTCTGATGTGCTGATACCATCATTTCTAATAGGTTCTCCTTTACCACCTGTCGTCGTCTTTAAATGTCCTAGCAGAACTGCTGATGCTAATAAGTTGCCAGAGGAAGGAAATAGCAATGGGAGAGCCTACTTGGGAGGAAAAGCCCTGGCCAAATGGCAAGCACTTATCTATACCTTTCATGTGTAATGCAAGGCCTTATGTAGATAGTTTACATGGCCAGAAATGCGAGCACATTGTGATTTATTGCCTATCTTTCTTTGGCTAGGGCAGCCATAATATTGGGAGTTGAACCTCCCGTACTTAGTATGACTCCAGGCAGTCACAGGGAGAATCTCATTATTGCCCCATGGCCTCTAAGCTGACTTTAGGCTATCGATTTCCTAATAGCAGGAATTGATCTTCATTCCCGTGGATGTGCTGGAACAGAGACCCGAACACAGCCATCACTTTGGGAAGCATATTCTTCAGTCAATCTCAGGTGTTGGACTTGACCATCAATCTACTTTCTGTTGCTCAGAGATGAGGAAGAGACAACATTTTGGCAGAAACTGACACAGGAAACAGAGTGTTTGTCACCCAATACAGGGGAAAACAAGTGCCATTCATATGTGCACTGCTTTAAACAGCAAGCAGTAGCTTGACCAAACAAAAGTCTGTGCTAAAATAACTCACATAGTTCTCACTGCCATTCCTGAAGATGCTTTCAGACCAACCACCACACCCTAATGTCTTAAAAAACAACAAAAGACCCCCAAAGTATTCGGTTGACAGTTGCATATTACACAGCAAAGTGGTAAAATGAGGGTAGGTTTAAATTATAAATTCTGTAACACAATAAAAAAATGGTTATGGAGTCAGATCACATAGCATTAAACTAAAAGGAGAAAAAGTATTTCTAGAACTGGCTAACCCCCCCCCCCCCGCATACCAGTAAGCAAACACTGAGGCCGGGCATATTATACAAAATTGTAGGAATCGAATCCATTTCCCACTGATGTATGTGTTTGTGTGGTGCCTGGACTATTTCATGCCTAGTTTCCTTTTCTGCTCTTTTTGATATGGCAGCCATTTTGTGTTATGTCACACCTGCACAGCAGCAACCATTTTGTGACTGGCGCCCATGGCAGATTCTCTAAATTCCAAATGTGCCCATTGGCCTAAAAGATTTAGTGGTCCCTAGGGCAAAATATAGGCAGGGCTGGCTTTAGCATTCAGCATACTGAGGCAGCCATTTCAGGTGGCAAATGCTGGATGAGGGGTAGCATTCTTTTCTGTTGGAAGACTAAGTTGTCTGTACCACACAGACTGTCTTGCACCCTCCTCAACTAGTCTGATGCCCTCAGGTGTGATTAAGGATGCTGTCTCATTGTCAGTGCTGAGGTAACATTCAACTGCTGGTCTTGTTGGCTTCTGTATGTGAAAGCCCCATGTGGAAGCCAGTATGGTGTAGTGGTTAAGAGTGGTAGTCTCGTAATCTGGGGAACCAGGTTCGCATCTCCGCTCCTCCACATGCAGCTGCTGGGTGATCTTGGGCCAGTCACACTTCTCTGAAGTCTCTCAGCCCCACTCACCTCAGAGAGTGTTTGTTGTGGGGGAGGAAGGGACAGGAGAATGTAAGCCACTTTGAGACTCCTTCGGGTAGTGATAAAGCGGGATATCAAATCCAAACTACTACTACTACTACTACTACTACTACTCTTCTTCTTCTTCTTCTTCTTCTTCTTCTTCTTCTTCTTCTTCTTCTTCTTCTTCTTCTTCTTCTTATCTTTTCCTTTGCCTCAGACAGCAAAATGTAGTTGGCTAGCCCTGGACATAGACCAGATCTTATTAGTGATGTCTTTAGCATACATGCCGCCAGGGTGCAAAGATCTGCCCAGCACCCCCAAATTTAGTTTAGTCCCCAAATTAACTTTTATTATGCTTATGTCAGACACCACGCTTACACCTTATCTCTTGTTTATGAAAGAAGGGAGGAAAAAGAGCCTAAGTACTAAGTAGTCAAAGAAAATGCCGACAATTAGCGAAAATAAATATTATTTTTTTAACGATAAATCTAAACAAATTTGAACTGTAAGTGGGGAAATTAAAATGTGCCATTGTGAATGACAGGTGCTGCCGCTGGCACAGCACGTCTTTGGCAAATGAGCACACAAAGTCTAAAGTCCTTTAGTGAAACAGTAGGTATACATTTCGGTAATACCTAGGTGTCAGGGTTTCAGGGAGAGAAGGGCAGATGGGCAGAAAGACCCTGCGGAAGAGGAAGGAGAGGAAGAGGTGGTCCAGCACAAGCCTCTTAAACTGGTGTAGAGGCGGTACCGACTCAGAGGGGACTTCAGCGGTCTAACGTTCAGACGTAGAGCCACGGAGATGGAACGTAAAAGGAGCAATGATCTTCAATAAAGACTTTTGTAAATAAACTGGATTGGACTTGGGTCTCTTGTGAGCTGGGACCAACGGGTGGCTCTGACACTAGGTATATATGTATTTTGATTTTCTAGCTTAATCAAAATTATTTATTATTTCATAACAGGTAGATAGTTAAGAGCGGCCGGCACTTGATGCCCCCCCAGAATTCGGTACCCGGGTACCCCACACCCCTTGCATCCCCGGGTAAAGACGGCCCTGGATCTTTTACAGAATTAGAAGACTTAGCTTAACTGCTTCTGAAAATGGGGATTCATTAAGTTGCATACGAACGATCAAGAGATGCCTCAGTAGAGGTAGAAAAGTTTTGTTTTATGGGCAACATTTACTTTGGAAATGTGATGCATTATAACGTCTCCAAGGTGCAATGTACCTCAGAACCAGTTCACATATTACAGTTTTATTAGTACATGCAAAATAATTCACATAGTCATGTACAACAGTGCTTGGCAAACACCAAATGTATAATTCTGGTCACATGCTTCATATAGGCCCAGGAGCTAGGAGGAGTAGCTGCAACTTGTGGGTCTCTACGGCAGGCCCACAGTCTCCAAAGTACATTCCCTGAATGAGAAAAGCAGCGGGAGGTTGGTACATAAAAACATTTTGAAACATCCCCCCCCCCAAGAAAAAAAGCTTCAGCAGGATAAATAGATGAGGTATACTGGGAATAACAGCATGTAACGTTTTTGCCGTTCACAACTGAAAGCCAAAGGGTTATGTAGAGGATGCTCCGCAGAGTGATTCATGACTCTTTCTCCTTTATGCATTGATAGACTCTGAAATTTCCAGTCCTGTGTTCTTGCGTGGCTCTTTCCTCCATCCGCTCAACAGAATTCTAATTCAGCTATTGCTTTATTGCTCACCGTGCCTGAGCTGCGCTTAGGAGGAAGTAAAGCAAAGTTGTGTGTGTCTTTAGCTTAAGTTCCCTAATGCATAAAGATAGGCCTTTCATAACGCAAGGTTATGTGCCCAAGGACCAGCATGGAGAAGACCTTACTGACTTTCAGCTATTCTGAACCGCGCCAATTGAGCTTCACTACCTAAAGTGTAACTGAAATGCTGCATCTACAGATCCTATTAAGGAGAATCTAGACAGTTTGCTGTACAGGGTTACAATCCCCACAGAACACAGGAGACTTTGTAAGCTGCCTTATACTGAGTCAGACCATTGGTCTAGCTTGCTCAGCATAGTCCACACTGGTTGGCAATGGCTTTCCAGAGCTGGATTCCTTCCTGGAGATGCTGAAGATTGAACCTGGGACATGCTCTGCCACTGAGCAATGGCCCAATGCAGATTGCTCTAGGTTACTCTGCTTCCCAGCAGTCCACATAACTAGTAGGGATGGAAGCCTGGAATCTTCACTGGGATCGTCACTGGACTTGGACACTGGTCCCTGGAGCCTTGAAAATAATAATAATAATAATAATAATAATAATAATAATAATAATAACAACAACAACAACCACCACCACCACCACCACCATTTATACCCCACCTATCTGGCTGGGTTTCCCAGATAAAACACCAGACATTAAAAACTTCCCTGAACAGGGCTGCCTTCAGATGTCTTCTAAAAGTCAGATAGTTGCTTATTTCCTTGACATCTGATGGGAGGGCATTCCACAGGGCGGGCGCCACTACCAAGAAGGTCCTCTGTCTGGGATTTTCGTTTGTTTGTTCCCTCTGTGTGAGCAGCGCTAGGTGGGCGCTAGGATTTGAAGTAAAAAATAAATGGCCTTTTAGATAGTAGTCCAACGACTTTTGAAATTTCCAATAAAATGGGAAACCCTTTCCTTATGAGTTTTACAATCATGATACCGGTAATTCCAGTCACCTTTTGGAGAATAGCAGTTCATAGCAGTTGAAACTGAACACACAGTGCTACTGTTCAGCAAGGGCCAGCCCAAGGCATTTTGCTGCTTGAGGCAAAGGACAAGATGGCACCTCCTACCTGTCCCCATTCCTGAACTCTGGTAAGGAGAAGAAGAGAGATGGGGAGGATAGCAAATCCACCTCTCCTTACCAATATTGAGGCCTGTGAGTTTCCTGAGGACTGGGAAAGGGAGAGAAACAGCTCTTACTGACACTCTCTCTTTTTTCTCTTTCATATTAGTCTTTGCTCTGTTGTGACTGTGGAAAAGGAGTGGGACAATTCATGCCACTCGAGGTGAGAACCTGAATGCATTGGAAAGTTACTCAAAAAGCCCCAGAGTCTGATGGCACAGAGTGGGGCCCTCTTGTGTGAGAGACAGCTGCCATTAGTGAAGAACAGGGTGGGAACTGTTGCTAAGACAGTTTAATCAGTTTGAAGGTCTTTTTCTTTTCTTTTGCCTAGGTATTTGGTTAAACCAGAAATTTTGATTTTTCTCATTGCAGTTTTGCTTGTTTACCTTAAGACACAGTTTCTAATGCTAATTCATTGTTTATTGGGTCTGTTTATATGATTGTGCAATTTTTGTATTTTGGTGTTTTTCCTCATGTTTATTTTTCTTACTTTGTTCCCTGCTGTGGGATTGAAAATATTCAATGAACAGCAGGCTATGAATACAAGCAAATCCAATGTACTGAAGCCAACAAGAGTGCAGCTGAATGTTACTTCAGCACAGGTTGTAGGGAGCTTCGTCCTCCATCTCCATATTCATTTGCAGCAAACTAGCTTAGGAGGCGCAGGCCAGGCCATGTGGTGCATACAATTCTGTCTGCTCCAAGCCCCTCAGCTTCTGCTGCCTAAGGCAGCCACCTAGTAATAGGGCTGGTCCTGGCTCTGTGCATAAAAGAAAATAAGAGGTAAGCCTCTCTGGGCTCAAATAAGAGGTAAGCCTCTCTGGGCTCAAATAAAAGTGAAAAGGAGCTGACACTATGACCAGCCTTTATTGAGCAGTCATTCTGATTTGTTTGTGGAGTGGTTAGACACCAATGAGCATCTGTTTGTTTATTATTATTTTTAAAAGTGGATTCGTTGTGCCAGCGTGACAGAAAGCATTTTAACCCACTTTCATTACACAGCTAATGCACTTGAACCACAAAATGCTGATGGTCTGGAGGCAGCGAAAAGAATAGCCAGTGCAAAATGCCTTTTGGGAGAGGTAGTGCTGAATATGAGTCAATAATAACCGAATCTCAAACTTTCTGACAGATAGTGCCTTGATTGAGGGTGAAGCATGATGGCCACCCTACCCATCCCATAATATACAGTGGTACCTCGGGTTACATACGCTTCAGGTTACAGACTCCGCTAACCCAGAAATAGTACCTCAAGAACTTTGCTTCAGGATGAGAATAGAAATCGTGCTCCGGCAGCGCGGCAGCAGCAGGAGGACCCATTAGCTAAAGTGGTGCTTCAGGTTAAGAACAGTTTCAGGTTAAGAATGGACCTCCAGAATGAATTAAATTCTTAACCTGAGGTACCACTGTAATGCAGAACATAGTGCCTCTTTCTAGAAATGAGGAAACATTGCAGCTCTGGGTACTTTCTCATAACATATCTGCATTTCTTTCTCCTGTTTCCTTGACATTTGTTGGTATTTACAACTCTTTATGTCTGTGTTAAAATGTTGCCCTCTGTCAGAAGCAATCTGAGGCTCAAGAGAGTGTCGGCAACTTAACTTAGGCATGAGAAGCTCATTTTTCAGGACAGCAGAAGGCATCTCAAGCAGGCTTTTAAAGGCCATGCTGTTTACATGCTGTTTTAGTTTGTTCTCAATAATTTATTTTCCATTAATGTTCTTTTTATATATACTTTTTCAGTCACTTTCTCAGTTGGTTCCGAGGGCACATTTAAGCACAAGTTTTTGCAGGGAGGAAACAGGGACATTACTTCCCTCTAAATGCTCTAAATTCCCTTCCTTTAAATGCTCATATCTTTCTTTTGAATCTTTTTTTTTTTAAGCATCTATTTTATGCTGAGTATCACTCTCATAGCACATAAAGAATGGTGTCTGGTAGATTCTGGGCAAAATATTTCTAAGTCCTTCAGCTGTATTCTCTCCCCCCCGCCCACCAGTAGGCTATTAAATCTATAGAGTCTAAAGGAAGCTGATGTCCATATATAATATGGTCATATTAAATAGATCTCTCTTAGCAATAATCTATTTCTGGCACAACACCCCCCCCCCAAAAAAAAACCCAAGAAGAAGACCTTTCCTCCACCCACAGCATGAGAAGAAATTTAATATGGCGATTTGAAATGGTGTGAGGGAAACAGTCGATCAAAGGGATGAGAATCTGGAAGGAAGGTGAGGCAAACAATTCCAATATATGTGTGTTATCATATCTGGGCAGAAGTTTATTTATTTGAATTTGCTTATTATTTAGCTACTCCCCATAGTCTGCTTTAAATAGTCTATTGGATGATTTGATCTTGTTCAGGCATACACCCTTCAGAGAGCAGCAGTGCATCCCATAATCCCCAATTTATTAGGCTCACTGATCGTCAGAGAACGGATGTTTATAGAAGACATTCAGCTTGTAAAACACACCGAGCCTGAACAAAAGATATTCAGCCAGCTGAAATGCAGTGTTTGCTTTAAATAAGAACTGCAGATGATCCGGTAAAGTACTGGCATTCATAGAGTTAACCTGAAGGTAGGAACTCAGTCAAAGAAAAAGAAAGAAGTATCCATCCTCTGCTTGATTATTTTCCTTGTTTTCTACACTGTCTATCACAAAATCGTGAAAAAGTGCTGATTAACTTTCCAGAGCAAGGACGACCCATCTGTTACCCTGGTGGCATCACTCCTACTCTGAAGGAAGCTGCATTCCCCTGTGCCGCCTCCTCCCCCTTTACCACTGCCTCCAGTGCTACTCCTCTCTTGCAAGATACACACAATGAGTTGCTAGGGACTTGAGCAGGCTGTTTTACTTCCCTTGCCCCCTCCCCTCTCTGCACAGTTTGCCTGGCTTTTTATAGTTTCAAACTCTTTTCTCTTTCACTCACACAATAAGCTCATCTTCCGTGAACATTCTGTAAGTCCTGTGACCTTACAGGGGCTTGTGGGGCCATTCTTGAGATTTCTGTTACTGCTGCTATTCTATATTTAACAAACATTTATTTCTGCATACCTCAAGAGAAACCTGGGTGTGTATTAGGGCTGTATGAGTCTCTCAGTTTTTGTTTATCTCGTCGTTTTCAGTCTTAAGTTCTCCACGTTTCCGCACATGTTTGTGGTTGTTTTTAGTCTTCATGAAAATTCATCACATTTTAGTGCAATTTTCTCCTAATATTCATATTATCTGTATATGTTCTTGTCTAAAATACACATTTTTGCAAGGCAATCTCCCCTCATAGAGTGTGTTTTTGTATGTTAGTTTAATGCACAGTTTACCCTAGTATATGCACTTTTGTACACATTATCTGGCTGTAGAACTATACTGAAAAATTCCAAGAAGTGCTTTTGTTTCAGTTTGTGTACTGCTTCAGAAAGTGAAAATTAGGGGTGGGAGCAGGTAGGTAGAGTTCATTTTTTTAATGGGAATGGAATTGATCATCTCCCCCATCCCTTGAAAAACAAACCACTTTTCTAATGTTTGGTAGCCCAGTTCTAAGGCATTCCACTCTCTAAGTTCGCTATCAGAGAAAGGTATACCAGAAGAAAAATAGTGTCAAAAATACTTTTGTGGGTGCATTAAAAATGTGTGTGTGTGGTGTCATTGATTAAAAATGATGGAGGATCAATTAAAGTTGTAGTCGATTAATCTGTCAGCTAAGATTACATATTTGTTTTCCTTTCGCCACCTCCATTTGCTCAGCTGCTTGTCGCACTGAGCAGATCAGACGAGACCACCTTCACAAAGCACATCAGTGACTTGCCAGGCTCACCTCTAGTTGCTCTCTGTCAATTTCTTGATGTGTCAATGCCGTGATAGGAAATGGCCCTGGGCACTTTGCTCCTGGGAAAAAAGTAAAAAGATTGCAAAGGACCAGTCTAGTAGCCCCTCCATGCTCATCAAGAATCAAGTGCTTTCAGACATCCAAAATCAGCCTCAGTATCTGTGTTACTTTAGTGGTAGGGGAGAGAATACGGGATCATTTTATCCAAAAGCTAAGTCTTGTGGTGCCTTGCCTACAGCCAAATGTCTTAGGCTGCAGCATTTGGACTTTTGCTGCAGCAACACAGATGAAAAGATGCTTCTCTTCCTAGCACCCAAATGCTTCCACTGCTCAGGAACAGCAGGAGGTATAAGAATAAACAGAGTTTTTAGGTTACAAGGAAGGAAGGACTGTTAGGAGAGAAGCAATTGCAAGGCTATTTAAAGATCCAAAACCATCACTTGGAATGAACCCGGAAACCAAACTAGGAGCCAGTTAAAGATGGGCGAATTTATTCTTTTCTGTTCCTCTTAGTTTCTCATTATTGCAATCTTTCAGTTCAGTTTGCAAGTGCTAATATATCTTTAAAAATCCTCATGAAAATTCAGCATTTTCACGTGAATTTCTCCTACATTTTTTTGTAATTTTGCCTAATATATTCATTTTCTGCAAAGCAATTTTCCCCAATATAATTCATTTCTATGTGCACCTCACCCTAATATGTACATTTTTTGTACACATTACTTAGCTAGAGAACTGGGCTGCAAAATTCAGAGAAGTGCAAATTTCAAAGTATGGCTGTGGATCAGTTTACAAATTCTGTTGGAATGTGCAAATTGGGTAGATTCGCCTTTAAAAGTGAACTGAATCAAACTTCATCCTAACGCCCAGTAAAGTTATTTCAGCAATGACTATGTTCACAGCAATCAGGGCCAGTGCAAAACATTTTGCTGCTTGAGGCAGAGCAGCAAATGTACATTGTTCCCCTAAAGTCCCCACAAGCTCCTCTCCCTGTAAGTCAACAATGCAATAAAATTTAAATTACACAACCAACCTTTTATGAAACACAAAACCAGCTGCCCGAAGAAGCAGCCTCACTCTGCCTAATGATAGGACTGGTGCTGCACAGCATTCTGTAACAGCTGACAATCTGCCCACAGTATTTCCTTCATAAATCATGCACCATATCCAACCATCTACAATCTCGACTGGTCCCCTCTTCTTCTTGAACTTTATGACCCTTAATTCAAAGTTTTACAGAATGTTTAGCAGCTCTGTAATAGGAGGCCCAAACATCCTTGTTTGTTCTCCTTTATTGTGAAAGAGGCACGGTTTTAAATATGTATCTATTTTTATGTTACCAATGGCTCTTGGTTTTTGTGAAAGCAGAAGAAAGGAATTCGTAGGCAGACGGATCCCACCCCCCACAGGCTGGCTCTTTGTTTTTTCTCTTCTGCTTTTGGCATTGAGATCAAGCAAGTTTTACGGCTCAAGGCCCCAAATCCCCCACGTAAATATTTCAACTCTGTTCATTTTGAATACGTATTGATAAAAATCTTCGTCTCGGAGGACTTGAAAAGCCCTTTGCTGTTGTACTGGCAGCATCTGCAGGAGTAGACCTTCCCTCCCACATCTGGCGAGAATGATCAGAAGGTGCATACATAATGCAGAAGGCAGCACAGCATTTGGGACTCAGCTTTCTGGATGGGCCTTTTCCTTTTCCTTTCTTTCTTTCTCTCTCTCCCCCCCCCCCTTTAACAATCAAGGATTCCACAGGTGCTTGAACAGAAATGAAGATGGAAACCACAAGAGAATCTGCTAACCAGATGTGCAGACTTACAGGGGGGGAGGCACAGAAATACATTTATAATAAGCTCAGATTAAAACTTCACTTATTGCAGATACTTAGAATAGCACAGTTTTTCAAGAAACTTGGCCTTCCCTTTATCAATATCAGCAGGTGTTCACAGTTCCCTTTTATTAAAGTTCTGCTTCTCAGTTCTCTCGCTTGCAGTGTGTTCTGGTTTTATAAAATAAACCAGACTGGCCTTGATCTGTTTCAGAGTCAACCCTGGGACTGATCTTCAGGGCTAGGCCCATGCATCCTCATATCTAGTCCTTAGTGAGCTGGTATAGCTGGTATTGTGAAAGAGGCACGGTTTTAAATATGTAAATATTTTTATGTTACCAATGGCTCTGGGCTGAGGGACTGAGCTATGGATCAGGGAGTTACAAATACTGTAGTTTTCGCTCTATAAGACGCACCCGACCATAAGACGCACCTAGTTTTTAGAGAAGGAAAACAAGGGGAAAAAATATTCTGAATCAAATGTTGTTGAAGAGACTTCGCGCGACCATCCCTGAAGCCAGAACAGCGAGAGGAATTGCTGCCCAGCAATCCCTCTTGCTGTTCTGGCTTCAGGGATAGTCACACAGCCTGCATTCGTTCCAAAGATGCACACACATTTCCCCTTACTTTTTAGGAGGGAAAAAGTGTGTCTTATAGAGTGAAAAATATGGTATATGTGGACCTCTTGGTATAGCTGAGCTCTGAAACATATGAAATCATCAAAGCATGTTGCCTTAGTGCCAGGAATTACGAGACCTTTTTCAGCTCAGGGCTCACATTTCCTCTAAGGAAGTCTCCTGTGAGCCAAAGATCGGTGGTTGGCACGGCCAGAAGCAGGTGGAGCCACAGTTGTGAATCTTACCTTTGTATCCTAAAAGTCAGAGTTTTCAATATAGAGCTACGCACATCCGACACACCTCTCTCTCATCTATCCAGCCAAGTGAGAGGCATTATCATGCCTCTTAAGGACACATTCCATCCAGGCAAAAACCACTTGAGGAGGGTGTGGACTGGAAAGGGGTGTCACCTTGGGAGAGTCCAAGGGGCTACATGCAGAGGTCTCCACCCTTGCCTGACTATTGCTATTGAGCACCACATTCAAAATGCCCTTGCCTTTGCTTGGCTTTCCATTCAGACAGCAAACTGGTACCATAGTATGGGCATAGCATAATAGCCGTTGCAGTAAAATCTCCAAAGAGTTTTGTGGCACCTAAGGCATTTATTACAGCATTAGCGCTGATGGCACAGAGCTCACTTCATCAGATGCATGAAGTGGTGATCTGAGTACCTGAACTTAGGGAGAAGAAAAATGGTTGTTGTTGGTTTTGGGTGGTCAAGAGATAGCAGGACAACGAGGAGCACAAATGAAAACAGAATGTCATCAAATGAATATAAGAATCAGAATGGGGGGGGGGACCCAGTGACTAGCAACCACTGATGATGAATAAGCATAGCAAGATGGATAGTGTAAATAATAATAATGATAGTGATGGTGATAGTGATAATTTCTATACCACCTTTCTTTGGAAGATCACAGGCCAGTTTACAATATAAAAATATGTTTATTGCTTATTGATTTTAATATTCATTGCTTGCTAACTCACCAAGTCAGCCTTCTTTCAGTGAGATATAAACTCAGCCAGGCTACCTCTAGATGGCTCTTCTGTCTCACTTTGCCTGTTAGAAATACGCCTCTCCTGTGTTACCTTGGGCAGATTTAATGTGATGATTATTTTCTCTGAGCCACAGAGATAACATGCCAAGAAGTATTTAGCATGTGCCTCGAAACAGGCCCAGTGCTGCAGTGCCTATTTTGGAGTGAAGATTCGTTTGAAATATGAAGTGCTGCTTATCGAGTGAGAGAGAGAGAAAGTGCATACAAGAAAATATGCCCACTTACTCATATCTAGGAAGCATCCCAATGGCTACACTTCCCCTTCTGCAAAATTCATAAGTCATTGCTATGTTTGTTTTTGAAACTACGGCATTCAAATTATAACCCTGGATCATTTATCACTTATATGTGCGGAGAATAAATACCACCATGGATTCCACTTATGGAGAGATGCCTTCTGTGCCTCAATTATTCATTGGGAGGTAGCACTCTTAATTTTTAACTTCTCATAAGCTGGAAGCAAATATTTTAAATACAGTCAGAGGATATACTATGTGGAAACAAGGGGCTTCCCCCTCCCTTTACTGTAGCATTCTTAATTTCATTGCTGAAGGTCTCTGGGGTTTACTTGCTGCAATAATGGAAACACTGCTATTGTAACTATAACCAAAATAGTAGCGTTGATGGCAGCCATCATCATCATCACAGGCTGCTATGGTACACATAAATAACAACAAATTAGCCCCATCACAATACCTACCATATTTAAACACATGAAAAGCCGATTAATTATTTTATTTTGAATAATGAGCAGGCATATATATGCAGGAAGAATGTGCCTTTAAATATCTGTGACCTTTTAGAAGCAGACGGGATGTTTTAAATGTGTTTCTTTTTCCTCTTGGTTTTAATGTAGCGGTGGCGGCAGCTTTTGTCAGCCTGAATGGTTGGTTGTAAGTTGCTTTGGGTTGCCCTGGGCAAGATAAAGTGACCAGCAAATAATAATAATGAGGCTGACATACCCCACAAGTGTCCTGGATAACCTGGGACATCCCATTTTTTTCTGCAAGAGCACAGTGGCCATTTTGGGCACTTGATATTGTGCGATTTTGCACTGAGATTTCACCCTGGACAAAGCACTGGGGGGTGGGCTGGGCACAATCTTGTGCAGTGCCCCAAAACATGCATTTTTGGGTGTCACGAAAGCACAGCCCTGAAAAAGTGTGTTTGGGGAGGACTCCATGATCTTGCGCAGGTCATGCGACTCACACGGGAGCACAGACAAGAAGACACCCATCCTGGTTTGGGGACTCAACATGTTGGAGGGAATGGGATGAAATGAAAGACAAAAAGTTTGAAAATGAATTAATGGAAGGGGGCAGGGCTGACACACTCAGGGATGGACCCATAAGGGAACATAGGTGCAGGACTTGTGTGGACACTCTTGTTTCTCATCCATGGGTGCAGAACTTGCATGCCTTCTGTGTGTTTTTGCTTTTTCACATATTAGAGAATTCACTTAACGGAGGCTTCAAAGGAGAGCCGGGAAAATATTGGCCATTTGGAGTCTCTATGTTCAGATGCAACATGCGACCATGGGAATAACAATGGCACAGGGCTCTTGACTTCCTGCCTGTATAGTGGCTTCCTGTTGGCATCTGGTTGGCCACATAGGAACACAGGAAGCTGCCTTATTAGTCGAATGGTCCATCTAACTCAGTATTGTCTACACTGACTGCCAGCAGCTCTCCAGAGTTTCTGCATGCAAGGCAGATGCTCTACCTCTGAGCTATAGCCCTTTCCTGAACCCCAATTCAGTTCAACTGGGTATCCCATCAGTTTGTGCCCAGTAACTCTGACCATAAGATATATGCATCAAACAATGTGGTGGGTTATACTATGTTTTCCATAGTGCAAATAATGAAGCTCTTGTAGAGAGGGGGTGGGGGGTGTTTTCAGTTCATTGAACAAAATAAAAAAGTGGTTCACAACTGAAGACTAACCATATTTAAACAAATCTAAGAATTCTGCCTGAAAATCCAAGTTAGACTCCTGCAGGAAGAAGGAGATAGAGGAGGAGGCGAAAATACTCTCAAGTCCCATTTGCATGATTATGCTTTGCTAGCAGCAGACTGAAGCAGTAGAAAGATTTGAATAATACATTGAGGCTTCAGTTACTAGGCATGAGGCAGCTAATTTAACATTAATAAGGAATAACACAGCTAAGAACAATTCAGTGCGGGGCTTTAGTTTCCCCAGAAAGGTTAATATCTTTAGGACTTTTTTATTTAGAAAAAAGACCCTCTGAAATATTTACATGAGGTATTTTGGGAACGAGCAGGCATCAGGGCAGATTGATGGTAACTGGATTATTTGATACTGTCGTTTCAGAGAAGTCTACATTTCGCTGGAACCATTATGCATCCATCAAAACTTGAGTTGAGTCACAAACATTTGCCTGTTCTGCAGGCTCCACCCTTTGGACAGCTGAACTGGAAGCCAGTAGGGTGGACTGGTTTTTGGTGTCCCACACATCTGCTGTCAAAGCAGAGATGGATACTTCTGCTGTAACAGGCCAACCCAGTGATTTTTATCCCTTAGCACTATGTTTTAATTGAAGTATGAGGTCATCCTACAATTTCACCCACAAAGAAAGCAGTTTCTTTGTAAAGTTGGGAGATACAAATCACAGATACACTGTGATTAATGCAAAGGTCCACTTGTCTGGGTAGAAAGTGATGTCGTTTGTGTAGAAAGCTCAGAATTCTCCATGACTTGAATGCAGCCTACTGTTCAGATACAAGAGCTACATAGGTCGCTCCACCTATTTTTATTTTTATTTTGCCTCTGGTCAAACCCACACTGGCATGTGGGCCCCAGAAGGTTGCCCATGCAGGAATGTGGCAAAGGGTCCCCACTTCTGGTTGCAGAAAATCTCAGGTTCAATATACAGCACCACCAGGCAGGTATGCGGATGTCCCACACCTGAAACTCTGGAAAGCCTTTGCTAGCCAGTGTAGGCAATATTGAGCTAGCCGGGCCCAATGGTCTGACTCAGTATAAGACAGCTTCCTGTGTTCCTGTGTATATTCCTAATACCATGATGTCCTGCCTCACTGCTGGTGGCACCATGAAAATGTCATGGGCTAAAGACAGCATCTTAAAAAGCAGAGACATCACCTTGTCAACAAAGGTCCATATAGTTAAAGCTATAGTTTTCCCTGTAGTGATGTATGGAAGTGAGAGCTGGACCATAAAGAAGGCTGATCGCTGAAGAATTGATGCTTTTGAATTATGGTGCTGGAGGAGACTCTTGAGAGTCCCATAGACTGCAAGAAGATCAAACCTATCCATTCTTAAGGAAATCAGCCCTGTCCTCACTGGAAGGACAGATCCTGAAGCTGAGACTCCAATACTTTGGCCACCTCATGAGAAGAGAATTATTATTATTATTATTATTATTATTATTATTATTATTATTATTATTATTTATACCCCGTCCTCCCCAGCCAAGGCCGGGCTCAGAGCGACCCAGAAGACTCCCTGGAAAAGACCCTGATGCTGCGAAAGATGGAGGACACAAGGAGAACGGGACGACAGAGGACGAGATGGTTGGACAGTATTCTTGAAGCTACCAGCATGAGTTTGACCAAACTGTGGGAGGCAGTGGAAGACAGAAGTGCCTGGCATGCTCTGGTCCATGGGGTCACGAAGAGTCGGACACTACTAAACAACTAAACAACAACAACAACAATCTTGGAAACATGGACCAGAAACAGAATGAACTGCCTGTTCCTAGTTCTGTCAGATGGACTTAACCGCCAGCACAGTGACACATAGGATTCAGCTGCTGGTCACCGGGACTTATATTTGTGTGGGTTTGTTTCCCCACTGCTTGGTTAAGCAAGCGTCTCTCAGCATCCTCATCACAAGATGAACCTGTCAAGCCCAGCACATTTTGCCATAGAATTCCGAGTGTATGTAAGATGGCCCTGATGGGAAAGAAAAGATGTCGGATGCCAATGTGTATTAATGATATTAATCATCCACAGCTGGATGGTTTCGAGAGCTATTCCTGCTCTGCCTGAGTGTTGAACTGGAGCACAGTCCTGCTGGCTGTAAGCTTGAGTGCCTCGCTGGAAGCATCTCCATAACAAATGTTTGGGCCACAGAAGCCCACACCAGAGAGACAAGAAGTCCGTCCTTTAAAGAGAGGTATAATTATAACATGGATTATGGTGCGTGACTTGCTCTGAAACAGAATAACTCGCTGGGTTCCAATGGCCTTCCCTCGGTAACTGAACCAATCCTGACGGTTGTTCACTCATTTCACCAGCAACGTAAAAATACTTAACAGCTGGCAAAAGATACTGGGTGGAGTGTCCTTGCACTTGTGGAGATTGCTGAAGACTGCACGCCTCTGAATCACAAGTGGAGAGGGAGCTGTTCTGCTGTGGTTCTGGCCCCTACAAAAACAGAATGCTGGACCAAAAGAGCTATTGGTCTGATCCAGCAGGGCTCTTCTTATGAGAGGGATTTTGTTCCAGTAAGCACTTCCATGAATGGAAGATGAGAAGAGGCAGATTTCACCTTTCCTCTGCCATTCCCCACACTACACCCCGCCTCCAAACACCAGTTTTCAAAAGGCTTCCTTGAGTACCAGGCCATCAACTGAATTCCACCTGTTAAGTCTGCCATATTTCCTTGTTGCTTCTGGTTGATGCATTCTGGTAACCTTCAGATATTTTGGGTTGCATTTCCCATCAGCCCCAGCCTGCCTCTCCAATGGCTATAGATTATGGGAATTGTAGTCCTAACCATCTGGAAAGTGCCAGGTTGGCAAAAGCAGTCTTAGGTCATATGAAAGATGGAACCACTTGCCATCCAGTCCTAGGTTCCAGATGTTTAGAAAGTACGTATGAGTTTTAATTTGGTTTGGTCTATTCTATTCTATTCTATTCTATTCTATTCTGGCTTTAACCTTCTGTATGTTTTAAATTATGGTTGTAACTTTTTTTGTGAAACTGTTTTGCTTTGTCTTTTTAAAAAACCTCTTTGGGGAGTTTTCTACAATCAAGTGGTATGTCAATTGAGGTAGGTAGGTAGATCCACCAAGGTCAATGGGCCTCAGACTGCAATCCTTTGCTAATTTACCTGAGAATGAGCCCTACTGAAATCAATGAAACTTACTTCTGAGTAGACACATATAATATTGCTCTGTAACCCCCTTTTGTTGACTGGGAGAAGTCACAGTTTCCCTTCTCCTTTGTTCTTGCTACAACACAGAAATAGTTCACATTTAGAGAGCCAGTGTGGTGTAGTGGTTAAGAGCGGTAGACTCATAATCTGGTGAACCGGGTTCGCGTCTCCGCTCCTCCACATGCAGCTGCTTGGTGACCTTGGGCTAGTCACACTTCTCTGAAGTCTCTCAGCCCCACTCACCTCACAGAGTGTTTGTTGTGGGGAAGGAAGGGAAAAGGAGAATGTTAGCCACTTTGAGACTCCTTTGGGTAGTGATAAAGCAGGATATCAAATCCAAACTCTTCTTCTTCTTTTTAGTTTGTGTTGCGAGATGGAGAATTGTGTACACAAAATAACAATTTGCTTCATGCCTGAACTTGACTTTTCTACCTGTTCCTGATCATATACAATAAGGCATTGGTTCCTGTATTTTCCTAAACCTGCAGTCAAATGTTGCATTAGTTTGATTTATTATTGTGGATCTGTGAGAACCTCATGGCATGGAGGTTGAGATGAAACCATATCAACTAGAAACAGTGAAGGGTTGATACAACAAGATGGAAGTCTATGGGAGAAGAAAAGCTTTTGCTGGACGGGACTGATTCTGACTGCTGATGAAATGACTTTTCCTCACTGCAAGTTTTGCTAGAGATGACAACACTCTTTTAATTCTTGTTGGAAAGTTTCACTATGAAAGAAGCAATAAGCTGCAATTACTGGTGATGTGGGGCCCAAACCCTGTCTAGGCTGTGAATAGATGTTAAATGATCCCATCAGCTAAGGGGAACACAGCAGTTGTGGGATTTTTGTGGGGGAAGGCAGGAAAGGGTTGAGGGCCCAGATTATTATGATCATAAATGCATTTAACTTTCTGTGTATTTAGTTTATAAGATAACGAAGCACCTCATCACAAAAGTATAAATATTTTATTTTACTCTAGCACATACTGGTGCATAGCAGTTACAATATGCCTTAGCAATGTGAATTAAAGAGAGAAATGAATTCTTTAGGTTCAGAGAAAGGGCATCATACTTAGATGACAAGCCACTAATTTGGGTGGGTGTGGGTGGGTGTTAATTTCTGCCCCCTGTTGAGACATTTATTTTTCAGTTTTACTTATCCCATAGCCACCGCCCCTTTTCTGAAAATCCCAAGGAGAGGGCAGCAAATGATTTTCTAATGCAGTGGCAAGCAACTAGGGGGCAGCTTCAGTGCCAGCTGGACCCCCCAAACCTGCCCTTCAGGTTGCAGCTTCCCCACCCCTGAACTAGAGCACAAATTTCCCCTTCCAGCTGCAGCCACTTCTGGTGCATCAAATGTCATTTCAGAAGGTCCCAGATCTTCTGAGACAGCTCGTAGATGCAAGTGTATGTGGAGCTATACATTGGGAGAGGTATCCTTTGGTATGTACACAGAGCACCCTTTGGATCTTATAAATGGGTGGCTCTTTTTTTGTTGGGGTTTAATCCCTTTCTTCGCACAACCCAGGAAATTCCTCATTTTTATTCCTTAGGATTTATAACAGGAAGATATAGAGTCCAATCAATGTTCAGATGCCCACAGAACCTTTCCTTGTCAGCATGTTCACAAATTAGAAATAACTGTCTTTTTTTCAGTGGCCTGTGGGTTGTTTGCTGCTGCAGTTTTTCATTGCTGTGATAGAGGACTGAAAATAACATAAAATACAGCATATAAGATCATGCAAGGCAGAATAGTATTAATAACAATTGTACTCTTTGTATAACCTTAATGATGGGTGTTATCCAGGTTTCATCCTGGAGAACAGCCTTTACCAAAGGTGTCATGGACTTTGAAGACACTTGAACTCAGGACGCAAGGGAGAAATGTGCTAAGAGGAAGGCTCGCTTGGCAAAACCACACCATGATCAACTCCCACCTGGAAACCAATGTCCCCACTGTGGAAGGACATGTGGATCCAGAATTGGCCTCCACAGTCACCTACAGATCCACTGTTAAGACCTTGTTCATGGAAGACAATCTTACTCGGCTATGAGTAATTGCCAAAGAAGAAGAAAAAGATTCATTTCTAGGGGAATAAGTTCCAAAAAGGCTGTATCTTCAATTAAATGGGGAGGGGTGTCCTTTCACTGGAATGAATAGGATTTGTTTGGTTAAAACCTGAAGTAGTTATGCTGGAATATATCAAGGTAAACTGCAGGTATCCAGCAATATCATCATGGCAACCCTTCTAGAGAATCATAATCAATACTGTACACAGTATTACTTACCATAGACAAAGCTAATGTGTTTCTCTCTGTGTGTGGTAAAGCTAGTTGGCTGATAAGGCTCCCTGAAGGAAACATGAATTTAATAATACATTTTTATGGTACTTTGGAAGAGTCCAGAGTGCTGTGCATATATTGTCTCAGTAATTCCTACAGAAACCTGTTAAAACAGATGGGGAGCTGAGGCAGATAGACAGTGGCTTGCCAAAGACCACAAAATATATTCATGGCTGAGGTGCAATTTCAGCTGGAGGCCTCAGCAACAGCAGCTTCCCACCACCAGGCAGGCCCATGCAGAGCTTGTCTGAGGCCTGGGGCAGGAGTCTCCAGTCGACTAGGAGGCCTGGGGCATTCTTTGGGCTTTTTGACTGGACCAGCTCTACCATTCAGCAGAGGGAGGCAATTACCGCTGCATTATACCATCTCTATGAGAAGCCTCGCATTAGCTGGAAAACTGCGGTGTGTTATAGGGAATGTTGTTGTTATTGTTTAGTTGTTTAGTCGTGTCCAACTCTTCGTGACCCCATGGAGCAGAGCACGCCAGGCACTCCTGTCTTCCACTGCCTCCCACATCTTGATCAAACTCATGCTGGTAGCTTCGAGAACACTGTCCAACCATCTCGTCCTCTGTGGTCCCCTTCTCCTTGTGCCCTCAATCTTTCCCAACATCAGGGTCTTTTCCAGGGAGTCTTCTCTTCTCATGAGGTGGCCAAAGTATTGGAGCCTCAGCTTCATGATCTGTCCTTCCAGTGAGCTCTATTTTCGGACTATTTTCAGTGGTGCCCTAATCTGGCCTCTAAGGTAAATATCTGTAAAGTGATGTCTGTCATCATCCAAGTAAGTAATAGCCATGGTGCTCCCAATTTCAACCCACTGGATATTCACCCATCTACGCAAGCAGAACAGAGTCACTAGCCAAAAACCTTAAGGCCAGCTTACAAACCTCTTCCCCTTCATTCTTTCAGGGTCCAGCAACTGTATTGTGTGTGGCAGGGGAAGATTACTAGGGGTTGTTACACAGGGTATTATCTGTTTCTTGTCTGATGACTTCATGGAAGATCTTGTGTAAATCCCATATTGGCTGTGAGCCCTGGAAGACCTCACCCTGCCTTGCAGACCTTTCCCACCTGGCCTGGGAAAGCGGGGCTTTGATGGACTCCAACTACAAAAACTGAGGCTGCTGAATAGACTCTTTGGTTGGGGTATTTGGGGGGGGGGGTCGTTTGGGGTATTACTGGTGTTCTTGATCTTAATTTTTTTGTATCTTTACTTTTAGATCTTATTATGATTTAATGTGGAAATTGTTGATTTTGCTGTGATTTTGAGGTTTTTATTGCTTATTACTATTCTTGTTATATTAATAATCATGTGATTTCTTTTCATATTGTAAGCCCCTTGAGCATGGTTTTAACTCTGTACAAATAACATAATGTATGTACACATGTATGTAAATGTATATCACCCACCTGTTTGAATAATGGTTAGAAATTGTAATTTTGGGGGAATCGGGGCATTTGTGGTTTTTTTGTTTTGCTTTTTGGCCCTCCCAAACGGAACTCACAGTGCCATAATGTAATTACATTCTCCAGTCACCTTTAAATTGCTAAGGACTCATCCAGTGACGGACGCATTTTGATTACTCTATTGGAAATCCATGCGTGCCCTCAGGGCTGAATGCCAAGGCCGTTTGCTTCCTCAGCCTGGAGCTCTTTCCAAATGAAGTCTTTGGAGGGTGGCTGCATGCAGAGGTTTATTCGTGATTGGCCTCCTTTTTCCTGGGCACAGAGAATGTCAGTTCTGTTCAGCTTGCACTCCTGACACTCGATGACTTTCTGCCAGGTTACGTGTCTGACAGCTGTTCTGGGGTGTCCCACCACCTCACACAGTTATTGGCCCGACTAGCCTCATGAAGCCAATTACAGTCACAGGCAATTAATGACACCCTCCTCAAACACTTGTGGAAATGATGGCATAATGTGGCAGATTAACATTAAAATCCATGACCTTTGGAGATATAAGCTTGCAAGGGGACAGGAGGCTGAGACTGCATCAGAACAGATCCAATTAAACTCTATAAAGGACTGACAAGGAATCTAGACATGCATGGGTTACTGTTAGCACTGTGCGTATATTAAAAAAAGCGCCCTTTATCAGGGCATTCTCAAACAGAGTGGTCTTTGCTTTTTCTGTTACTGCTGTTATCGTTGCTGTCGTTGTTGTTCACAAAACAGTAAGTATACACACAATATTATGAAATTATATATGATACATTATTACAATAAAGCGAAAAGATTATATAGATGGTTGTTATCCTGGAATCTATCATTCCAGAATAAAATAAAAAAAACCATCATTCCAAAAACCTGTTTACTTGCTTATCACTTGCTCCTCTGTAATATGTTGATTTGATCATTGTTATTATATACCAGTTTTGTTCAAATGAGTCAGCGATTAAAGGAGCTTACTGTGAATTCTTAAGCGGATTCTTACTAGAAGCTTAACGCCGCTTCTCCAAAACTGTGTTTTTAAAATATCCTAATAATAACCCTGTGGCAGCGAAAAACCATTTGGTTCAGTAATAAGATTCTGTGTATTTGTATAGATTTGCCTTAGTTTATATGGGGCTAGATACCATCAACACAAGCTTTATAACTTCTTCTTCTTCTTTTTAAAAAAAGATGTTTCCTGCCCTAACTCTCTTGTCCATTTCAAGCAGAACTTTTTGACTCCACCAGCAAGCACTAGTTCAGACTATGTTATCACCTTGGTACAGAGGCCACCATTTAGCACAGCAGGAATTACCCTGTACATTCAATTTAATTATAGTCATATTATCCACTGGGTGGAAGGGGGTGAATTCAAACTGTGCAGTTAGCAGCGCTGAAGTGATCTCCCTGGGGCACAAGCCTAGGCAGTGTGTATGGAGGCCCTGGGCTGCCCAGACAACAGACAAGACACACACACCCCTACCTCACTGAAGTGGTCCAAAGGAATGCACAGCAATACCACTGGCTGCAGGAGTTGCTGGAAGGAGGTGTACAAGGCGCCGTCCAATCATCTTAGGCACTCTACTATGGATTTATGTAGGGTTTACTCTATAGCCTTTACTTCTCCCGAAGATATCTCTCAATGCAGCGGAGTTTTAGGATCAGAGTTTTCCTTCTAGATGAGCTACCTTCCCAGGTTGACCAGCCCCATCTATCCCTCACATGCAGAAAGTGCCTTCTTGACCATTGGACCCACTATTGGTCTTGTACGCTTGATTCACTGAAGCCTGTCTTTGCATACAGTGGACATCCCTAACTCACTGATGGTGTTAAGGGAAGAGTAGTACCTCTGGTGGGGGACACGTTGTGCTTTCTGTAGGGTAGTTTGTCCACATTTGGTCCTCACCGGTCACTCAGGTCTCACCTGTGAGCTCCTAGAAGCTGTTTGCATGTGACAGCAATCACACCTCCGGGAACATACACCAGCATCACCTACTTAAAAGAAAAGTTCATTGGTATATTCATTGCATGGCACTGAACTGAACTGAGCTTCTGTAGCCTCTGATTCAGTTTTCCCAGGGGCTGTAAACTGATGACACTTTCATATCCTCAGGCCCCAGATGTTTGGTTGCAATGTTGAGATCCAATACATAGAGCTATGGAGGCAGATGGTGAAGAGGTGGGGGGGATATCTCTGAAGTTTCATAAGATCTAGCACCCGAGGTAGCCAAAAACGGGAAAATAATGTGATAGAATATTTTATTTTACACAAAGAACTTGAGTGCTGGGAAAACTGCCATTCCACACAGGGCAGTTTGGCCGAGTTCCTTGTTATTCTGCTCGTTGTCTTCATGACATGCCTACTGGTATTTTTGCTTCAGATCCAAGCTACATTTTTTGCATCCCACTATTTCAGAAACCCTAAGCAGAATATTTTCAGAGGGCAAAACACGTGACTCATAGTTCCTTGGATAAATGAAGACCTCTGATGTTGATTACGATAATGATAATATGATATTCATGGCAGACAGCTTGTTTGTGTGCGGGAGAAATAGAACTCTGTGGCTTAGTTAACAAATAATTAATTGTTGCAGTTTAATGAGAAAGGACTTGTTTGTTCTCTCTTATTGCACAAGGCAATGAAGAATATGGCGGCCACCCCTGTCTGCTGGCTGCTAAGTCTCCTGTGTCACATTGTCAGAGGCTATGTTGGACACAGCCCTTGTTCAGGCAACCTCAGATTGCATTAGTTTTGTTTAGCAGCTAGATCGTTGCATCTGGACTAGCCATAAAGTGACATGGGGAGAGGCACATATTCATTTAAGTCATGAATGACATCTCTAATTAGACTTGCTGAGGGGTAAAGGGACCCCTGACCATTAGGTCCAGTTGTGGCCAACTCTGGGGTTGTGGCGCTCATCTCGCTTTATTGGCCGAGGGAGCCGGCGTACAGCTTCCGGGTCATGTGGCCAGCAGGACTAAGCTGCTTCTGGCGAACCAGAGTAGCACACGGAAACGCCATTTACCTTCCCGCTGGAGCGGTACCTATTTATCTACTTGCACTTTGATGTGCTTTCGAACTGCTAGGTTGGCAGGAGCAGGGACCGAGCAATGGGAGCTCACCCCGTCGCGGGGATTCGAACCACTGACCTTCTGATCAGCAAGTCCTAGGCTCTGTGGTTTAACCCACAGCGCCACCCGCTGAGGGGTGGGGGATATAAAAGCCACACCCATCCCATTGTGATGCAGCCTGCTCTGGTCTTTGAAATCATAAAATCTTTTGCAAACCCTACAAAACAACTTTTTTTAAAAAAATAAGCCACAGCGCAGCATATTAGGGAATACATCACAGGGAGGCCGAGTAATGTAATTGCCCTGTTGGCCTTTTCCAGTCGCATAACTGCATCATCTGGCTTCCCTGCGCATAAAATCACGGGCTGCTTTTGTATTTCCCCAAAACAAGAAGCATCACCTTTAAGCTCAGGTATTGGAGTTTCTGGCTGAAAGATAATTATCAAAGCAGAAAGCATATTTCGCCACGTTCTCTTAGGGGGGCAGTCAGGAAAGAGAAATTGCCGTTCCTGGGGCTCTTGTCTGCTGTTCTCTGCCTAGAGACTCTTAACCTCTTTACTGCAATGTGGATATATGCTGCATGTCAAAGTTTACTGCACCTCAGGTGCTGTGTGTGGAACATACGTCCTGCCATTTCGCTGGCCCCTTTTTTGTGTGTGACTGCAATATTGCTCGCAGTGGGGGGAAGTCTCTCAGGTGCCCAATGTTCCTTCTCCTCTCCCTTCCCTCCTCGCTTCTCTGAGGTGGTTTTGAACTAGGCTAAGACTATTTGTATCATTTGCTTCCCACGATACACAAATAGTAATGTGTGATTAGTTAAAGGGCTGGTTTGTGCTAGCTCGGTATGTTTGTTTCTAGTCCCTCAGCAAAACCCACCTTTCCTGCTGTGCCTCTGCTGAGCCACAGCCCTGAAGAGTGTGAAGGAGGGGTGAGGAACCTCAGGCCCTCCAGACCTCTCCAGCTGGCCCTTGGAACATTCCCCCATCCTGTCGCTTCCCCCACAGACATCTAGGGCACATTGTACCCCATTCTGCCTCTTAAGTGAGTTGAGTAGACTGGATCCTGGCTCAAGTCCCTGGGAGCTCTATAGTTTTGTAGTTTTATTTCTTTTCCCAGCATAGAAAAGTGTTCTTGCTGCCTCAGGTCTGTGCCCAAATTTTTAAAGGTTCTAGGAAATCGGTTCTTTGCTGCATAGACTTAGTATCTTTCCAAACATTGGTATGCACTTGATGAGTTTTAATTACCTCCTGGGTCTCCACCCCAATTTCTGCAATGAAGTAATTCCTGAAATTGAACAATTAATAAATAATGATCACATCTGCATTGATTTTAGAATATGCTTTGTACATTTTTTTTTTTTTAAAAAAAAGAAGTAACATGGCAATAGCTTGCTGTCTCCCATGAGGTCTGGTTCTGGTCGCAGCAAAGATACAGGCTTTCGATTTAAGGATGGTCTCATTAACAGACAATTAAGTGAGGTCAGTGATGATGGGCCAGAAAGTGAGGGGTGGGGGATGCCAATAAGAAGATGCAAGAAATGGAGTAAATGAACCAAAGCCTGAAGGTGAATTTGAAGGAGGACATTTTTACAAAGAGCTCCAGACTTTTTAAATTATGCTCTGTACCTTGTTATATTTCCATTGCTGTTTGAGGGCAGAAAGGTACGCAGGTTAACATCTATGCACACAGGCAGAATGCAAGACCAGCTAACTCCAAAACGCCACCCAGGTCCCCAAGAATCTGAGAGGAACATGAGGGTTGTCAACAACTGGGATTGACCCCTAAGTTAAGAGAAGTGGGTTACTGAATCTCAGCAGCAACAAAGACCATTGTGAGGGATACTGATTATTGATTATTTAATTTCTGTAACACTTAATAAAAAATATCTCTAAGTGGTGTACAAAAAAGAAACAACAACAGACAACTTGAAACAAAATATTACAAAAACACAGTTACATATAAAAATGTTGCATTAATGCAAAGTTATTAATATATTTCCTTTTAACACACCCTCCCTCTCAGCTTCCAGGTTCTCATCCTGGGGCCAAACAAACTCTTTCAGGATGCATCAGGTGATCTACTTGTGGGAAACAGAATGCAACAGAAGAGGGATCTTAAATGCAAGGACTCCTTTTTAACATTCGAACATGATAATGTACTTCATCTCCATTTGGTATTTATAGTCACGGATCCTGAAGCTGAGACTCCAATATTTTGGCCACCTCGTGAGAAGAGAAGACTCCCTGGAAAAGACCCTGATGTTAGGGAAGATTGAGGGCACAAGAAGAAGAAAAAGAGTTTGGATTTGATATCCCGCTTGAACCACACCAAATTTTTTATTGATAAGAAATACAGTGGAAAACACAAAGAAACAACTCCTAGCTGTGCTTGATTTATAACATAGAATGCAACTACTTTATAATATGATCATGGGACATCCAGAAAGTAGAAAACAAGGCAGCTATAATAATAATAATAATTTATTATTTATACCCCGCCCATTTGGCTTAGTTTCCCCAGCTACTCTGGGCAGCTCCCAATCAAATGTTAAAAACAGTACAGCATTAAATATTAAAAACTTCCCTGAACAGGGCTGCCTTCAGATGTCTTTTAAAGATAGGGTAGCTGCTTATTTCCTTCACATCTGATGGGAGGGTGTTCCAAAGGGTGGGCGCCACTACCGAGAAGGCCCTCTGCCTGGTTCCCTGTAACCTCACTTCTCGCAATGAGGGAACCGCCAGAAGGCCCTCGTGCTGGATCTCAGTGTCCGGGTTGAACAATGGGGGTGGAGACGCTACATAAGAACGTAAGTCATTCCCAAAATATAATGATAAACCTCTGACAATGTACCTTAAATATGTATACAAGCTCAATGACAGGCGCAAGCTTGCTTTTGCCGGGCAATCTCCTTTGTATTAGGTCTAATTTGAGACAAACTCTCATCTTCTCATCAGCACAAACATGCCTTTCTCATCTCTGATCTTTCATATTTGCCAGAGTTGCAAATCCCTGTTTGCCACAATACAGTGGAACCTTGAGTTGCGGACATAAACTATTCCAGAGGCACGTCCAGAACTCTAAGCATTCACATACAGAAGTGCCACGTCTACGCATGCACGGAGCGCAATTTAGCGCTTCTGCACATGCACAAGCAGCAAAACCTGGAAGTAACCCGTTTCGGTACTTCCAGGTTGCCGTGGGATGCAACTTGAAAAGACTTAACCTGAAACGGACACAACATGAGGTATGACTGTATGTCGTGGAGAACTGTAGAAGAATAGCCAGTGCTTTTGCAAAGAAGGGTGGATACTGTTTCTGTTTGTACATCCAAAAAAATTATTTCAATACAATGTGATACAATACTACGCTGAAATGTTTAAATGTTTCTTTAATTGTCTTTGAATTTTCCCACCACACTTGCCATCCTCGCATGCCACACAAGTGCAGTGCATTTGCGACCCACTGCCTGAAGGGCTCATCAAGATCCAGTTGATTCAAACACCTTACCTCTCTCTTTTTTTAAAAAAAATATATTAACTGGCCAATCACATCAAATTAAATCACATCACATAAATTCTGAATTACAAAGCCAAATTTTGGATTTTGTTGGGGGGACCCATACTTCAAGATCCAAAGGGGGATTCTGATCATCTTCTTGCTACTGCGTTAATGTCCAAATCAGTCCCAATCAGTCCAAACAGAGTTCATAATTCTATCCAGTCTTATCTTGCTGTTTCCACATCACATCTTGTTCATATATTTTCTCTTTTTTCTTTATGATCTCTTCTGATAGTCTCCTTAAGCCGATAAACACAAATATAATAATCCTGTGTGAATTTCCCATTCTTCCAATCCAAGTCCAGATGGTTTCCATATATCATCTCCTTCATAGATAACATCACTCTTTCCATCATAATTTTACAAAGCTGTCGCTCTTAAGTCCCACTGAGGAGTTTAATCCACGATATATAAACAGCTTTGTTTCTCTCTTTCTTCTCCAAGACTCAAGACCTCCGACAGAGCTTCCCAAAATGGCGACAGCATTTTTAACTGCGTCATTCCAAAGCTCTTATACCTTCCAGATTTATCTTGAAACATGCTTTGGTTTGAAAGTTTATCTCCACACAGCCTTAAATCCACAGCTTAAGTCCTTAAAACGACATTTCTGACTCATTAGGGGAGGGGATCACATGGAAAAAGAAAGGAAAGTTTTTCCCCCTCCCCCATCAGTCATTTGCCGTACCATATCTTGACGTATCTTCTCATATTTTATTCTTGTCTTGTTTTATCAGAGATCTCTTCTGTCAGCAGTCTTTACTCCCCCTCCTTCCTTGAAGTATGTGCAATTCATCTCGTCCAAATTGTTTCTTTTGAAGTTCTTGCAGCTAGTGGCGCGAATCAGGGACAGCGTCCAGGAGTGCCGAAATCCCACAGGAGGGCTTTGTGCCTAGTGCCCCCATCCCCACAAATTCGGGGGTGGTATAGGGCACAGCAGGCAAGGGCCGTTCCCCCCCACACACAATCCTGGAGGGGTTAAGGAGGCTAATTACCCCCATCATAGCCTCCAAATTACCTCGTGTGGGTCGGAGAGATGTATTGTCAGCCATCTTCTGATGCGCCCCCTAGTGGCCCCCCAAACACCTTACCCCTCAGAGGACCACCAAATCCCAAGCTAGGGACACGGAAAGCACATTATTTCTCCCAAAGAATCCTGCAAATGTTAGTTTAAATCTCACACAGCTGGACTTCCCAGACCACCTAACAAACTATAGATCCCAGGATTCCCTGGGGATAATGTGCAGTGAAATTGTTTTAAACACATGACATGCACACAGCTTGGGCAGACAACTGTTTGCTAAGCAGAAGCACACTTTTGTTTTAGCTATGGAGTATGCTATAAGCGTCTGCAACTACATGTGATTTTAGTAGCGCTAAGTTATTCTACAATAAGGGGAGGCAGGTGGGGTGTGACACATGAACGAGAGAGAAAGAGGCAAGTACATCTCATATTCCAGACATTTGCTAGCCTGCCAAGACAAATCATTTCCACAACTAGTCTCACTGCGACACTCTGAGCTCCCTAGCCAGAGATGGCCTATTTTTGTATTCTTCACTATTACCTTTGATAGCTCTACAGAATATTCTCCCCATGTACACAGCCACCATGGCATAAGCCTGGAAAATAAGCTGTCAGCGATGGGTCATGGCAAACAGTAATAACAAATCAGGCAGATCTATACTCATCTCTCCTTCCCTAAACACAGACTGTGTGGAAGGAACACACACTCAGAATTTCTTTTGTTCTTTGCAGACTTCACAGCCAAACGTTGCTGAAATGGTGTACAATGCAACACAACACAATACAAAAGATTACAAACTCAGTGAAACTGAATGCAATAAAACCATTTCTACAGTTATTATCCCACAAAATGACTGGGTGACACTTTGGGGAAAACCTTTTCAAACCAAAATGTCTTCTTTGATAGCCACCTCAATATCAGAATGCTAGGCAACGGTCAAATTTCAATCAGCAATTGATTCCAGAGGGCTGGAGCTGCAACACTAAAACCCCAGATTCTAATCCAAATTAAGCATGTCTCTAGGGCATGTGGTACTCACAGCAGTGCCCCATCTAAGGAGTGCAGTTGCAGGAAAGGGATACAGTGGTATCTTGGCTTACAGACACTTCGGGTTACAAACACTTCGGGTTACAGACTCCGCTAACCCGGAAGTAGTACCTCGGGTTAAGAACTTTACATCAGGATGAGAACAGAAATCGTGCTCTGATGGCGCGGCGGCAGTGGGAGGCCCCATTAGCTAAAGTGGAACCTCAGGTTAAGAACCGTTTAAGGTTAAGAACGGACCTCTGGAACGAATTAAGTTCTTAACCCGAGGTACCACTGTATATGGTATACGACAGGCTCTTAGGACTTTAAATGCTAAAAGCAAAGCCTTGAACTGTTTCCAGTAGAGTATCAGCAACTGGGGCAGCTTACTCAGTAGAGGCTGTCTGACATAACATATGCCAGTGAAACCCATTTATTTTCTTTACTATGGCAACAATGACGACTACGATTAAAGAAGGTAGCTGTGTCTGTGTAGCTCAGTGTTGTTTACCGCCACCAGCAGGTTTCCAGGACGGAGTCTCTCCCGGCCTCCCAAACTGAGCTAAGTCATTAATTAAGATTATATGGCTGCCCATCAACAAACAATTCCTGTGTGGCTTGCAGCAAAATACAAAATAGGTTCAAGCGCAGTCTTGGGCTCCTTTGGAAGAAGGTGTAAATCTAATGAATAAAAAAACAAAACAAAATAAGAACATAAGAGGAGCCATGCCATATCAGACCGGTGGCCCAATCTTGTCAAACATCCTCTTCTCACAGGTGCTTGTGGAGAACCCAAACCCAGGACATGAGCACAGTAACACCACTCACACTGTGTGTTTCCCAGTCAAAGTTACTGCTTAGAGGTATGGTAGCAGGTAAGTCGCATTCAGATCAATAAAAAGGCATAAATAAAATACCCATTTCTGTGCCAATCAGGTGGACGTGTTCTACTCTAATCCATTCACAATATGACCATGACCCTGTCTTTCTAAAGGGGAAACAATTCCTGGTTTTCATTCATCATCCCCTCAGGTGATGCAGAAGGGGCCATTGCTAATGCTCCCTTTCAGCCCATTATGCCTTTAAAATGAAAACGAAACGAAAACTTGCCCAGCAGAGCTGCATTGTCTGCAAGTATGATCCTAGAAATCAGCCATTTGGGGATTGTGTATACAGCTGAGTGACAAAATTAAGTATTGACAAAGTTCTGTATAGTTAAAGCTATGGTGTTCCCAGTAGTGATGTATGGAAGTGAGAGCCGGACCATAAAGAAGGCTGATCGCCAAAGAACTGATGCTTTTGAATTATGTTGCTGGAGGAGACTCTTGAGAGTCCCATGGACTGCAAGAAGATCAAACCTATCCATTCTTAAGGAAATCAGTCCTGAGTGCTCACTGGAAGGGCAGATCCTGAAGCTGAGGCTCCAATACTTTGACCACATCACGAGAAGAGAAGAAGACTCCCTGGAAAAGACCCTGATGTTGGGAAAGATGGAGGGCACAAGGAGAAGGGGACCACAGAGGATGAGATGGTTGGACAGTGTTCTCGAAGCTACCAGCATGAGTTTGACTAAACTGCGGGAGGCAGTGGAAGACAGGAGTGCCTGGCGTGCTCTGGTCCATGGGGTCACGAAGAGTCGGACATGACTAAACGACTAAACACAACAAACAAAAACTTGATCAACAGGTGCCTAGAAGGCCTAAGGATGTGTCACTCCTTTGCTGAGAGATATCATACAGCATCCATATGATGCTGAAATATATTAGAAGGCTTATACCAAACCAAAACCTGCATAGGAGATCCAGGGATGCATGCATCCTTGCCCTTGGCACACGACTGTTAAAGCCTGGTCAATCACTGAGATATTTGGGGGAATCCCATGGTTCAGATGCACAACTTGTAACTACCAGAAGCAATGCATTCAGGATGTTGGATCCAGTCCTGAGGAATTCCCTTCTAGACAGTCCCCGCTCCCAGCTGAACTTCAGGTAGCTGACAAGGACAGCCATTTTCAGGGAGGTTTCTGTTTTTTGTTGGATGAATTTTAATTGTTCTTATTCTTCGCATATATTTTTTAAAAAAATGTATTGTCCTCTGCTTAGCAATTCTGAACGTTAAGTGGTGTACAGATACCTGGAATAAATAAACAAATTCACATTATGAACTGCAGACACATGTTTTCTTCCACCCCATCTGAAGTATAACATCTTGTTGAGATGCAGAATAATCTCCTCGCATCCCATCCTGATGGTATTATATGCCTGAAAAAGAGCTTAATAACATGCCTTTGTGTGATTTAGGGTTCTTTCAATGTTACAGCAAATGGAAAACAACCATTTAATAAGAGGGCATAACTCATCAACCTGGGAAGCAGAGCGATTTTGCTCTCCAGTAAATTCTCCTGATTATCTTCAAAACAGAGGAGTAAATATTTCTTTCGGCTTGTAAGGTAAAACGGGGCTGCCTTGTATTGGACTTGACAGAGTGCACCCCAGACACAGACCTGTCCTTCCTCCTCTTTGCTTCGCAAAATTGTCTTTGAGGCGGCACAGCGTTTTCATGTCGGCAATAATATTGCTGATATCATTTCTAAGTATGCCGTGGAGCGAGATAAAGGCAGTGCAGTGTGTGCTTTTGCAGATCCCTGGGGGTGGGGGGTAGGGTGAGCATTTGAGTGCAACACACACTCACTTCATTTTCAGAGTTACACTCCTGAATGTCACCCCAAATCCTTTCTGACCCATCCTTCTGGCTTGCTCTGTGCTTGGACTGCTCCTGAGAGGCAAAGAGGTTTTTGTCTTCCAGGGAGTGTGGGAAAAATAATAATTCATGCTAATTGATTACACTTCCCATGTAAGAAGATCCAAATTCAGCTTCTCACATCTCCTGGGTGATGCTTGGGGAGCAAAGCTATCAACTTTTCCCTTTTCTTGCGAGGAATCCTATTCGGAATAAGGGAATTTCCCTTAAAAAAAGGAAAACCTTGACAGCTATGTTGGGGAGTGCTTTTCATCCCCATGGAGCCTTCAATGTGGTGTTGCCAGCATGTTTTTTCCTGGAGGATCAATGGCAGATATTTGGACTGTGTGCAATTGAATGTATACGGCCTTTGGCTGATTATTATTCAATGGCCTTTTAAATGTGTTTTTGTGATGGAGGGTTCTTTAGGGCTGCCACACACCCAGATTTTACCTGACATTACTGGGATCCCAAAGGCGCATTGATCTTAGGTAAGTAAATTGAAAAATTGTAAAACAACATTCGGGTGCCCCCCCATAGCTCAACAACTTTTGGTTTTGACTATTTATTTTGTGCTTTTATCCTGTTTTAATCTTGTGAACCACCCTGAGATCTTTGAATGAAAGGTGTCATATAAATGTAATAAATGCATGTACATGTCATGGATCCTTTGTCTAAGGGCTCAGAAGTGGGGTCAACAAAAGAGGTTTAAAGACTCTCTCAAGGTGAAATGATTTATAATGAACTGAAAAAGGTATTTAAATATACCTTTCTTAAGAAACCAGAGGCCTTTCTCCTGGGCATCGTCGGCCAATTGGTGCCAAAGAAAGATAGAACATTCTTTATGTATGCTACAGCAGCAGCAAGAATACTCATCGCAAAGCACTGGAAGACACAAGAGCTACCCACCTTGGAAGAATGGCAGATGCAAGTAATAGACTATATGGAACTGGCAGAAATGACTGGCAGAATCCGAGACCAAGGAGAAGAGCAGGTGGAAGAGGACTGGAAGAAGTTCAAAGCTTACCTACAAAAACATTGTAAAATTTATGAATGCTGAGGGCATTGAAAATGAAATGAAGGGGTTCAAGTGGTTAAGATAAATAAGAGTACAAATGGGAGGGATAAAGGATGAAAATGATTAATGAATGATCTTGCTGAACTAATTTTTAAAGTGGAATATAAGAAAGGAAGGCGGGTGGAAGTAAGAAAAATAAGGCTTTGAAGGTTATTAAATTGAAAGAGAGTTTTTCTTTTTTTATGCTAAGTTTTCTTTTTCTTATGTTTTCTCTTTTTTCTGTTTTTACTGTTTTTGTCGGTATTTTTGATGTTTGTTGTTTGTTTTCTTTGTGATTTTTGTTGACTTTTGTCGGTTATTAATCTTTTGTAAAATTTAATAAAATATTATTATATAAAAAAATAAAGACTCTCTCAAGGCAAATCTAAAAAAATGTAGTATAAACACTGACAACTGGGAAACACTGGCCTGTGAGCACTCCAGTTGGAGAACAGCCTTTACCAAAGGTGTCATGGGCTTTGAAGACACTCAAACTCAGGACGCAAGGGAGAAACATGCTAAGAGGGAGGCATGCTTGGTAAACCTGCACCATGATCAACTCCCACCCAGAAACCAATATCCCCACTGTGGAGGGACGTGTGGGTTCAGAATTGGTCTCCACAGTCACTTATGGACTCAATGTTAAAACCGTGTTTATGGAAGACAATCTTACTTGGCTACGAGTGATCGCCAAAGGAGAAGACTGTGCAGTGTTTTAATTGCTGAGGGCAGGGTTACTCTTTTCCTTACCAGTGTCTTTAAAGCTGGCAGAATATTTATTTCATAACAGTGCAGAAGTGTCCAAGTTTCAGAATATTTAGCCACTAAGTGACATCACTTTTTTTAAAAAAAGTTTGTTGCAAACTTCTGAGGAGACTCTAGCCTACTTTATGCTTCCAACTTCAACACACCTTCCCTGACTGAGGGCTGATCACCAATTCAGGAATGATTTATGTACTCCTTCTGACACTGGTGATCAGATCGAGTTTTCCGGGAGGCCTCAAAATAGAATGAACTTTCTGGGAAGATTCAAACAGCAATTGTTATTTGGAGGATATTGTCCTTTATAGCTAAAATGTCACAATCCGTGATAACTTGAGTCAGAGGTAGAGTTTCTTAAAATACATCATATAGGGCAAACAAAGATGCACAGAGGACAATAGAGATGATGGATGAAGCAGTGTATACAGCAAGTGACTCCAAGACACCTGTCCCATCCTGTCCTGTCCTTTATTCTAATAGTGAATGCGGGCAACATCTGTACTTTACACTTAAAGCACTAGTAGGCTACTTTAACAGTCATGGCTTCCCCCAAAGATTCCTGGGAAATGTAGGTTCTAAAAGGTGCCAGGAGTTGTTGAGAAATATTTATCCCCCTCACCAATTCAGGAGGTCACAACAAGCCCCACCCTACTTAATATTTTGGGGGAGCGGTGTAGGATTCTGCTACAAATATATCTATGTCTAAGGTGTTGGCTGTTGAATGAAAGGTTTTCTTTCCCCTCTTTCTCTCTTTTTGAAGAGAAATGCTGTTTTTTGTTTGTTCCATATCAAGATGTATCCCTGGCCATCCTACCCCATATTTAACGAAATCACAAATATGCTGAGTAAAGGTAGTCAGGATCCTAGGTTTGAATAATCTAGACATGGCTGCTTAGAAGAGTTGGCACAGAATAACAATAGAGTTATGACTATGACCTTTAGCCATCCCCTGGCACAATGGCCCCCTTAGTAATTTGTTCTATATATTAAATATTGAAGCCCAGGATCCCAACTTGAGTTACCTAGGGGTCCCATAATATACACTAAAACAGCAACGCCACAGTAAAATGTAACAATGAAAAAGATTTAAAATAAACAGTAAAAATTAAGATGAAATCCAATTTAAAGCAGCAACAAAACCAGCAAGTAGATTAAGCCTGCCAAATGTTAGCAAATATAGCTGGTATTTTCATACAAGCCACTTTTCAATTTTGATTATTTTTAAGATAAAAGGTGTATTTTGTCTTCTGAAGGAATTGGATGCTGCCGTGACCACTCTGTCCGAGCGAATGAAGTCTGTCAAATTTCTGAATGACCAGCTGCAGTGATTCTTTACCGTTTGGGGGTGGGTACGAAAGGAATTGTAAGCAGCAGTGGTGATGATGGGGACAGCATGGGCTTCCAGGAAAACTAAGGGGTGGGGAAAATGTCAACCTCCCTGCAAGGACCCTGTTACCCCAAGGGGCATTGGTGGGGGCTGGGTTTCTGCCACCCATCACGGATTTTGAGGGGTACAGCTTCTCAGAGAGAGAGAGAAATCTCTATTGCCCTGGATAAGGGGGAAAAAAAGGTAAAGGATGGGCAAAGTGGGGTGGGTAGAAAAAGCAGCACAAATCCATGTGAAAAACAAACAGAGATTTTCATATTTACCTCAACAACCCTCTGCCAAAGCCCTGAAGGAATAATTTATTGTAATTAAAACCTTAACCTGTCTGCCAAAATGAAGCACCCTCTTTTACTCCTCCCTGCTCAAGCCCAAGGGATTTCCGCAATCAGCTTGCTTTCACTTTTTCTTTTTTTAAAAAAAATAAAATAGTCACTTTGGGGGCACCCGAGTCCACAGTGTTTAGGGCAATCTGACTTGAGCCATGGGCAAACTTCACCCAAATCGCCAGCATTCACCCCATGATTTAGGAAGTACACAAGCCAACACACACCTCTGCTTCCAACATTTAGTTTTGATCCATATCTTTGACTTAACTTATTTGGTGTTGGATGGAATAACAGATAATGGCTACAGAAGCTCTCCATGGGATTCATACATGGAGTGAATTATGGGATGTTTTCCCACTCCGCCTACAGGTTTCCCATGAGACACCTTTCATAAAGCCATGTGCCCATTTGGTTTCCATGTCGAAATCTCCTGTTCTGTAGATCTCACTTAAGGTTCTTTTTGGGGAGTAACCTGAAATTACTTGGTCGACATTTGCACCATCTCTTAATGTGCCACAATTTTATTATTGGTGTGTTTGTGATTCTGCTTGATGCGTTTGACTCGTAGGTATTGAAGCACAGGAAGCATTAATTCCTTAATTTTTATTATTGCAGAGCCAGTAGCAGCGAACATTCTGCTAGGCAGGCCATTTGATGAGCCTGCACACTAATGAGTAGAGCAATCAATCATCTTCACCGCCAGGCATGGGGATTTTACAGACAAAGAGTGATATCAGCTGCCCTTTCGCCAAGCCCTATAGCGTGCTAAGACCCTCTTCCCGAAGTCACAGCATTCTGTCAGTTCTGTTTCTATCAAGCAGGTGGTGAGTGAAAAGTTATTCAAGGATGGTGTTATGTAGCCTTCATGAATTATGCATCTTAAACAAACTTATATGATCTGAGGCGCTCAAGTGGAAGCCTTTTAGCTAGAAGCTGGCCACTGGAGAGCTCAGCTACAGATCTCCGGTGATGGGTTAAAATAGCTCACTGGAGTATGCTAGCTCTCGGTCTCTCTTTGACTCGATGGCCCACAGTTCGCTTCATTTGCTTACTGGTGCCGTGGCTGTGGAGCCTTTTAAAAACCCCTCCAGGAGAGAACCATCTTGCAGCGTCTTCAGTTGGTTAGAAGCATTCCTTTCCGGCAAACCGTCGTCTTCTGATGCACTTTTCAAAAGAAAGGAGAAACCCTACCAAGGTCATTTCTTTCTTTTTTTTAAGCATTCCATGTAGAGATAATGAGTGTTTGTCTAATGTTTGCCCTCAGCCAAGGGGAATTTTCCACCCGTTTCCCTGGCTCAGGACTCCTTGAAGCAATGCACAGCTCTTTTGTCACTTGTCTAGCTAGAATATTTCTAGTTTCAAGAAAGTATGAATCACTCATTAAGTTTTCACTCAGGTCCAAATGACACATTTACCAAGGGTTCAGATAAACAGACAGATAGATAGATTCCATTCATATCCCATCATTTTCTTTAAGGGGCTCAAGATGGCGTACATGGTTCCCCCCTCCTCTTTTAATCTCCACAACAACCCTGTGAGGTAGGTTTGGCTGAGAGGCAGAGACTGGCCCAAGATCACCCAGTGAGCTTCCTGGCTGAGTGGAAATTTGAACCCTGGTTTCCCAGGTCATAGTCTGACATTCTAGCCACTCCATCACACGGGCTCTCAATTTTAAATTACTTCAAGATTCAATAGCGGCTAACAAGTGGGATGTAAATATATTAACCAATATTATACTAATGGCTGCTTTCTATGGTAGGAAAACATTGAGCACATTGATGTCACATATCCTACATCTTCTTAATCAAATGTTACTGGGGAGATTTGGGGGGAAACAGGAAAACAATGGTACAATAGACACATTAAAATCATTTCCTCTGCAGGAATTGGACTGATTATAGTCTTTTCCTGAATTTTAGAAATTTGTCCGCTCCATGAAACCATCATGGAATTCTGAAGTGTGCCATGAATAGCCTAGATGTGTTGTTTCTCATAGAGATTGTGTGTGTAATTTTGCAGGAAAGGGTGCCTAAATGTGCCAGGTTTGGGTATTTTATTATCAACATGGGTAACTGGGAAAGTATAAAGAGCTAGCTGGTCTCCTTCTTAGCCTCTCCAATGCAGATCCTAATATGTGTACTTCCCTGTGGAACATACCACAGTCAGTTTCAGATCATAACACACACACCCCACATCTCATTGAGGAGCTTGCCCTGTTTAGGAATGTACCATGGCCTACGGGGGTTCGGATTCAGACCCAACAAGACCTTCTCCAAAGAGGAGGATTGAATCCTTCAGTAATCCCCAACACAGACAGCGCCCTTACTCCAGAGAGTCAACACTCTTTGAGGGCAAGCCAGAGCCCACCTCCCAAATAACACCTCATCTGAGGAGGCTGCAATAGGGAGGGGTTCGTCAAGGCCTCTTCCTCACCACCCTTAGAAACTCAGGAGCAGTGATAATCATGAGCTGTGTTAAAATTTAGATGCCTGTTTGGTAACCCTGGTCTCCCCTCAGGATATGATAAGTCTGCATGTGCTTCAGAAGAACAGAGGGAAAGGTGGAGCCACTAGGTTCACTATCTAACTTTCAGTCTAAGCTTTTCAGTTGGCGTGTGGCAGTTTCTTGGAGAAGCTCCTCAAACATTTCTGTAAGCCTAGCGCTGACCACTTGGATCCTGCTGGTCAATTCCCCTGCTGGTCCAGGATCTCCAGCCAAGGTGCTGCTCTTCTGATTCAGTTCCTGCTGTGCCTCAAAGCCAGTGGGGTTTAGTATAATTACCTACACATCCTCTGAAACACTTTTAGAAAATTCATTGAAAACCCACATGCTAGCTAATGATTCAGATCTGCACAGGAGATTACATGGATATCTGCTGATAGATAAAGGCAACGGGAAATACATACAGAACTTGAAAGAGAAGCTTTGTAGGTCCCTATGGAATTCTCTGCTCATCAGCAATGGAATGCTCTGCTTATTAGTATTGCTTGGGAACCAGTTTCCCTCATCAAATGGAAGATTCTTCCACTTTTTACAATATATGGCCGGAAAACAGATACACAAGGATTTGCACATTAACGTTTACATTTCGTACTTGTGTTCATCCTGATACAAGCATCATAGCCTATGGCCGCATGCTATATTTCTCCTAACTAAAGTTTTCTTTCATTTAAGATTTGTCATCTTGCTTTGGTTTGTAGTAAAATCTCTGTTTTGATCAGTTTTGTCTTATTATGATTTAGTATTGTGATTTTCATACTTTGGAGCAGCTTTGGAAGGATTGTATCCTGGTGTGTAGTGGTGTTACCATGATTACTTTGGAGGGGTGACATGCTTTTAGCCCCAACCCCAACATCGCATCTCTTTCCTTAAGCAGCCAGATGTTGCTTGTGGTTAAAGGCCAACACATACTCTCCTCTTGACTATTGGGTCTCTGTACAGTCAGGAGCCCTGGTTGTGCAGATGTACCAATCTCATTGAGTCATTTCCTGTGAATACGAAGTTGGATAATGAGCGCTCAATTCCAATGAAGGTGCAATATTAGGGGTCAAAACACAATCCTGCCTTGGTGAACTGTGGCTACAGTGATCAGGTAAGTGAGGGATAAACTGTGGATATGGGGACGGGGATGGCAAAGTCTGTGTTTTATAGTTCACAGCTATTTTTCTACACTTTGGGTACATATGGCTCAGGCATTTCAACTCCTCTGAATCATGATGCATACTTCAAGGTACTCATGCAGCTGAGCCTCTTTTTAGAATCATGGAAACTTTCCAGCCACATATTTTCCTTCAGTTGATCGCAGACTGGAGAATGCCACTTTATACCACAAATAAACAAAAATGCTGACCCTTAATACCTTCAGGGTGTGAAATACACCTTTAATACATTCAGAGGAACATAAATGCTTAGGCTGCAATTATATAGTGACTTTCCTGGGATTACATGCCATTGAACTCAATGGGACTTACTTTTTAGCAGACAAGTACAGGATTCCAAAGACATTTAGACGGTGCAAATTCTACTGAAAGTATCAGGGCTGCAGCCTGCTTGAATGAAAGGGAAACAGCTGTGGGAAACTGCTGTTCCAGAAATATGGTGAGAGCCCAGAGTGCTTTCATCTGTAAGATGTGTCCAGCCAACCTGCATTGCAAGACAATACAGTTCACCAGGTAAGGGCAGAGGGCATATCAGCAGAACTCCCTTGGATTACTACCTTTACAGAATTAAACAGGCTCGGATGTGAGTTATTTCCAGGTCAGCCTGAGACAAAACTGTTCAGATCATGTTGCACATGGCTGATCTGGAAATAATCTAAGTCATGCTCTGGGATGTGCTATGTTTATGTGATCTGCTCTCTCCACCATGGGTGATGTTGTATCATCAGGCGGGACCAGGTCACAATGCGATAGGCACAAGCTCTTTGATGCAGCTATTGCACACACACACACACGCACACACACACACACACACTACAGTGTTTTTAAGTGGGAAATTGAAGTCAATTTACAAGAGAGCTCATGCCCCCTATTACAGAAGTCTAAAGCTCTGTGTCCACAACAGCAGAAATATAATTGCAGTTCAGAAAGAACATATCCTATGTGTAGGCAGTGGTGGCAGCTGCCCAGTGGGTCTGGTATGGCGTAAGGCAGGAGGACCAACTGTAGGTGGAGCCAGAGCCTATAATAAGCAGGACTAAGTGCATACCCTTCAACATTTCTCCCATGAAATCAGGAACGTCCCATTTCATAATGAGAATTTTACTATTTATACCCCACACATCTTACTGGGTTGCCCCAGCCACTCTGGGCAGCTTTCAACATATATAAAAACATAATAGAACATTTTTAAAAACCCTTCCCTATACAGGATGCCTTCAGACGGCTCAGGGGTCCATACCCTCCAACATTTCTCCAATGAAAATAGGGACATCCTAAGGAAAAGTGGGACATTCTGGAATCAAATCAGAAACTGGGGCGGCTTCTCTAAATCAGGAAAATAGAGACACTTGTAAACAATCTAATTTGCATGCAAAATTAAATTTGCATGCCCCAGGTTCAGTCCCTGGCATCTCCAGGTAGGGCTTGGAGAGTTTCCTATCTAAAACCCTGGAGAGCTACTGCCAAGTAGTGTAGACAGTTCTGAGCTAGAGGGACCAAGGATCTGACTCCGTAGAAGACAACTTCCTGTGTCCCTTTGTACACCTCTTGAGTTGTAGTTTCCCTGTCTGAGAGGTGCAGCCTAACAGACAAACTACTACAACCAAACACAGAGATGCAGTCATTACTCAAGGAGGAAAATATACATTTGTCAGAAGAAGCCTATGACATCAAGTGCACTAAATAGGTTTTTTTAAAAAAAAATCCAGCCAAGCAACCCCACAATGAAAAGCAGGAATCTGAAGAGTGTTTTCTTTTACAGGACTGCCCATCTATGAGACAGAGAAGTTGACAATCCTGCCACAGCAGGGCAATGCTGAGTTTCAAGTGTATGAATAAACTGGAGCACAGAGGAGCCAAGGATGCAGTCCTCAAGACCTTACTCAATGGTTGTCCAAGGTCACTCCAAAAGTATCCCAGCCAAGCAAGATATTCAGCCGTCTCCTTTGAGCCTCCTCTTCCTCCTCCACCACCACCTCTAGCTAACTTCCCATCTGCTCATTCTCCGCTGCACCACCACCGAAGTCATTCTGCAAATGCAGTCGTGAAAATCTGGGCGAGCGCAAATCTTCAGCATCTTTGATTTTGTGACATGAACAGAAGTGATGCCAATGGCAGAGAGAGAGAGAGAGAGAGAGAGAGAGAGAGAGAGAGAGAGAGAGAGAGAGAGAGAGAGAGAGGAGAAAAGAGAATTCCCTTTCACTGGAAACTACTCAATGTGTTGTAAGCTGCTGAAGTTCCTAACAGAAATCTCAGAAGTCAGGAAGAATCCAGCAAGCATTTAATTGCCAATGTGTGCTCAACAGCCAAGATATCTTTATTGAGTGCAAATGGTTTTCTTTCTTAAAAAAAGAAAAGAACAAAGGAGTTTTATTTGACCCTTTATCCTGCCCCCTTAATCACTTCTCTGATCGAGACTGTCCCCAAGGAGCTCCACTGGCCTGCTAAAACATCTTCCTTGGCACGCAAACTGTCTCCTTATGGAATAGAATACAGTGATCAACCAGACACCAAGCACTGCATACTGTGTCCTTTTAAATGATGACTCTACCAATTCTGGCCTTCTCTGACCCCCCCTTTGATTGTCCTTTTGGAGTTCTGTAACTCTCCTTTCTCCGCCTCAAAAGAAGGACGGTAAATCCATACAATCTCTTCCAAGCAATACTCCTTAGCTAATGGGCTTGTTAATTAATAAACACTATAACAGGATGTCCTTTACCCCATATGATTTCATTGGAAGTTCAGTACAGTTTGAAGCACAGTTTGAAATAATAAAGATCCTAGGTTGGGAAGCAGACACAGGGAGAGAGCAAAGAACATATTTAATGAATAGATGAAGAAGAGTTTGGATTTGATATCCCGCTTTATCACTACCCGAAGGAGTCTCAGAGCAGCTAACATTCTCCTTTCCCTTCCTCCCCCACAACAAACACTCTGTGAGGTGAGTGGGGCTGAGAGACTTCAGAGAAGTGTGACTGGCCCAAGGTCACCCAGCAGCTGCATGTGGAGGAGCGGGGGATTACAAGTCTTATCACTCTTAACCACTACACCACTGCATTCAAATTTCTATTTCTTTAAGGGGAGGGCTCGGCTGAAGATAGCTTGGGAAAATCTGCTGGTAGATCTCTGGGTGGGTGATAAGAATGAGATCAGCAAAGTTTTTCTGACTCTCAATTCTGTAACTGTGGCAAAAACAATATGACCCCACCCACCCAGTCAATTATACTCCTTAAATGAAGAGGCTGGAGGGAGCAGATTTTTGTGTGAGAGGGTTGTGGCCTTAGTTCACTTCTGGTAAGCAAATTCCTGGGTTCAGAATTATTTAAACCTAAGTGCCAGTGTCCCAACCAGTCCAGCATCCTATTCTCACAGTGGCCTCTGAGAAGACCAAAAGCAGGACCTGGGGGCAACAGCACTCTACCAGTGTGAGAGCCAGTGTGGTGTAGTGGCTAAGAGCAATAGTCTTGTAATCTGGGGAACTGGGTTCGCGTCTCTGCTCCTCCACATGCAGCTGCTGGGTGACCTTGGGCCAGTCACACTTCTCTGAAGTCTCTCAGCCCCACTCACCTCACAGAGTGTTTGTTGTGGGGGAGGAAGGGAAAAGGAGATTGTTAGCCGCTTTGAGACTCCTTCAGGTAGTGATAAAGCAGGATATCAAATCCAAACTCTTCTTCTACCCACGAATGCAACTGGCATTCAGAGGCTTATTGCCTCCAACTGTGGAGGACATAGCCATCGGGGTGAGTAGCCATTGCTAGCCTTAACCTCCATGGATCTGTCTCTTTCAAAGCCATCACATCCACCCTTCATTTCCATTTGTGGGGGGGGGGTGCCATAGTTCAACTATGCGCTGCATGAAGAAGTTTCTATGCTCTGTTCCAAACATCCAGCTTCTTTGGAATTATCCCTGAGTTCTATTGTCATGAGAGAAGGAGAAAAACTTTTCTCTAGCCACTTTCTCTCAGGGCCATCTTACCCATAGGCACTAGGGGTGCGGGGCACCCAGGATCTGAGCTCTCAGGAGCTCCAGGCCAAGAGTCCTGGGGCCCAAGAGTTGAGTCCGGGGATGAGCCTGCCCGTCGATCAGAGCGCTGTGGCGGGCTCTTCTGCTGTGGGCTGCTCTGCACCACAATTTTGGGGGCGACCGAGCCAGCAAGATGCTGAGATGGCCAGCCAGCTCCGCCCTCCTACATGCCTGGGACTGGGCGACCTGGAGGGGACGACCAGGTGGATCTTTGAGCGCTGGCACCGCATATGCTTAAGACAGCCCTGCTTTCTCTCTCTATGAAACAAATCCAGTTCATTGAAATAAAATAAAAGCTCTGTTCTAAAGGAGGTTTTGGTTTTCTTTTTGAACGGTGATGTGCGGCTGTCAAATTAGAGGCTTAGCTTGCAAGACCACACACACCCCTCCCATGACTTGAACTCTTGCTGAAAATCTGCTCTAGAGATGTGGGTTGGTTTCGGGGAGAAGGGGAAAAAATAAAATCGCCTCCCCACTTTTTGCAGTGTAAACCTCCAATAACACGAGAGAAGTTTCAATTACAATTCCCTCTGTGCAGACTTTCCATTCGCAAAGGGTTAGTGGATCCAAACCGTAGCTCCCCTACCCCCCCCCCCCGAAAAGTTCTGCATTCCTGTTATAGAGGAGGACTGCATGGTGAACTTCTATTTTCCACCTGTGACTGACCAAACTAAGGCGCTCTAGATTTACACTTTTTTTCTGGATTAGGACTTACACACTACCGTCTCCACTTGCCAAACAGCTTTCGCTGAGTGGAAATCTGTTACCCCTTAATAGTATCTTTTAAAATATTTAGAGAGAAGCGCCTTCATATTCTTTCAGATGCTCTAAGATATAATCGTAAAAATGCAGATAAAGAAAAGGAATTATAGATGCTAAGTGGCATTCCAGTCTATAATCATCTTTCAGACGGATTGTTAAAAACTCAGGCGTTTCATTTTATTGCCGACTGCTTAAGCCAAACCAAGATGGAAATATAAATCTGCAGCTGTGAGCCAGGCCGGCTTAGGAAAGGAAAAATTAGCATAAAGATACAATGGCCCCAAGCAGGAAGGGCAGAACCACAAACAGGGAGAGGTTCATAGAATGGTAGAGTTGGCAAAGACCCTGAGGGTATTCTAGTCCAACCTCCTGCAATGCAGGAATCTCAACTAAAGAACCCCAGACAAAAGGCCATCTAAGCCCTATTTGAACACGTCCAATGAAAGGAAGTCCACCACCTCACATGGGTGTTTGTTCCACTGTTGAACAGTTCTTCCTGCCAGGAAATTCTTCCTGATGTTTAGTCGGATTCTCCTGCCTTGTAACTTGAATCCATTGCTTCAGGTCCTACCCTCCTGAACAGGAGAAAACAAGCTTGCTCCGTCTTCCATGTGACAACCTGATAGATGATAGATAGATGATAGATAGATAGATAGATAGATAGATAGATAGATAGATAGAGATAATTTATTACAGTCGGAGACCAGCTTATAAAACACACTTGGGGGTACAAACCCAGAAGGAAAACAAACATTTAAAACAATGTACAACAATAAATTTAAAATTTATAAATGCAAGTTAAGCATGTAAATGCAATTTAAGTGTATAGACACTTAAAACTTTAAGATAAGCTACCGCAGAGAGATCACCCAGAGTCACCCATGGAACCAAGTTTGGGGATTTTCTTAATGAACTAGTTTGGGTTGGGGGATGGTCTGCACCTACAGATCTGTACACAGAATCTGGCGACCATCTGGGTCGTCTTATGATCTCTGCCTAACAGCAGAAGGTCAAATTTTTGCTTTACTGGGAGGTCAATGAGCCTCGCCAGCAGGGAATCAAACCCTTTAGATATTTGAAGGTTGTTGTGGCTGATGCTACAGTGTGGATGCAGAAGAGTGCCATAGGATGGAGGTGGGGGTGGGAGAGGAATTTGATTCAGTTGAATTTAAAAGCAAGCCTACCTAACCCACACTTTCTGAAACAGCACAAGAACTGAAATGCAGCCAGTGTTCGACATTTGCACGTCACTGAATTTGGCAATGCAGTTCTTCAGCCAAGTAACGTGTACGAAGATGCATATTCCCCCACCAAAAGTGCACATATTAGTGAAAATAGCATACAGTGGTACCTCGGTCTATGAACTTAATTCGTTCCAGAAGTCCATTCTTAAACCGATCGGCAAGTCCTAGGCTCTGTGATTTAACCCACAGCACCACCCGTGTCCCTCCATATTAGACCCACTGTAATGGGGGCTAACCCACCACCAGAGGTAATGTAAACTGGGACTGATGGAAATTGTAGTCGAAACCATCCGGAGAGGTGCAGGATGTGGAAGGTTGTGCCAGAGCAAAAGCTTCCATTGCAAGGCAGCCGCTCTGCATCACATTCGCCATATTACTTTTCAAATGAAGAAGTTTAGAAGAGAGAAAGAGAAAATCCCCTCCCTGCTCTCTCTTCAGCCATTTCAGGGAACATTTCTGCCTCTGCTTCTCCAAGCTGCTGATTGATCCTTTTTTAATTGCGCCGAGAATATGTTATAGCTTTTGTAGTGGGTATTAAAAATTAAATAAGTTCAGTTAGCAAATAATTTATTTGGTGTGGGGGCAGACAGACGGTCCCCCAAGTACAGCAGCAGACAGAGAGCCGAGCGAGAGATACCATATATTAGGCTTGTCTTCTGAATGCCAAGGCACCTTGTGCAGTCCTGGAGGGTGAAAAACAGACACTTGGATACACTCGTCGCGGTTTATTGATCCTATTAACATTATCTCACGGTAAGATCAATGTGGGAGTTTCAGTCTTCCAGGAGACATGTAAATGAGGAGGTGAAAAATAAAGCCAGGACAAATGGCTTCTTCCTGTTGGAAAATGAAATATGAAAGGGAGCAATTGGACAGGAGCTGTATTTGGGGTCGGGGGAGGGGGATGAGAGCCAAACTGTTTAAATGCAGAACTATCCCAATTTCTGTAGAAAGATATCGAGTTGAGAGGTCCAATTCTTTTTAAAATGGTGGGGAAGAGCTACATGGGTGAGGACTATAGAAACTCTCTCAACGCCCCAACACCTGTCAGGAGCCAGAGTCAGGAGCAGGTAAGCAACAAAACACACAGTGTCCATGAAATTAACTCTTTATTCACAGGAACCAAAACAATGCAGGCCTAGTGGTCACAGCAACTCTTACCAGTAGGCCTTGCCTCACTGAGGCAGTTGAGAGGACATAAGGTCCTCACCTTCCCACAATTCCCTAAACCCCCTTCTTCCCCCTTGATAGCTTTGTCCTCCATAGATTTGTCTACTCCTTCTTTAAAGCCATCCAAGCTAATGGCCAATCACTACATCTTGCGGGAGCAAATCCTATGTGCTGCATGAAGAAATGCTTTCTTTGGTTTGTGCTTGGTCTATTTGTTTCCAGTGCCACCACTGCAACCATCTCTACATTGACAGCATGTGACACCGTGCTGGAAAGAGCGAGTCAGCAAAAAAGTCAAGCCCGTGTGGTGTAGTGGTTAAGAGCTGTAGACTCGTAATCTGGTGAACTGGGTTTGCTTCCCTGCTCCTCCACATGCAGCTGTTGGGTGACCTTGGGCTAGTCACACTTCTTTGAAGTCTCTCAGCCTCACTCACTCACAGAGTGTTTGTTGTGGGGGAGGAAGGGAAAGGAGACTCCTTCAGATAGCGGGATATCAAATCCAAATTCTTCCTCTTCTTCTTCTTCTTCTTCTTCTTCTTCTTCTTCTTCTTCTTCTTCTTCTTCTTCTTCTTCTTCTTCTTCTTCTTCTTCTTCCACCTCCAAAGCAACAACTTCAAAGGGACAACTCCTATTAAACCCTTTGGATTTCAATTCAATTTTTCTGGATTATGCTCCGCACCCCTAGATTCCCACCCCCTCACCTCCCAATTAATTCGAAATAATTGCTGCTGTGAACTTGCTTGTAATTCAAGGAAGATGTTCAATTTTTCATCGGCCTTTTCATTCCAGTGAAAATATAGTTGTGTTCTCTCTCTCTCTCTTAAGGAAATGGACTCCGTAGAGAACTCCAAGAGAGTTCCTTGTCAAAAAGGCCACTGACATTCTTTTAACTTTTTTTTTTAATGCAAAGAAATGCAAGAAACTGGGTGTGTGGTATGTTCTGCAATTGCACTGTCAGGAAAGGCAATTACATTTTATCTGATTGGCCCGTTTCTCCTCTATGGCTCCTGCAAACGCCAGCCGGCTGCCGCAGACATGGATTGCAAGAGCCCTGTTTGTTTTCCCTGATTGAAGCCATTCTTTGCTTCCCCGTTTCCAGCCCCTGATGAGCACCAGCCATCTTTCGCAAAAAGAAAAATAATGTTTGCCTTGGAAGCCGTCCATCAGGGAAGCCCTTTTAGAGCTCTGATCTTAAAACGGAACGCCACTTTGCCACGAGCACCCTGCACAGAGTCCGCACACTGTGATTCAGGCTGGCACTGGCAGGGTTATGTCAACTGATTGCCACCTGGTAGAGGGAAAATGACTTTGGCAGGAAGGGACTCAGTTGAGAATGAGGGCCCGTTTCATACACCCGCCCAGCACCCATCAGCCTTCTCAGGGTGGCGGGCACACAGGTACATGAAGTGGTAGATCCAAGTCAAGACTTCAAGGCAAATGTCCAGGGCCCCACGCACTTAAATGAGCAGAAGAGCATCCAAACACAGCAGGAGGGGCTTAGCACATTTCAAAATAAGCACTGTGATACCACTTTAAAGAATTGATGCTTTTGAATTATGGTGCTGGAGGAGACTCTTGAGAGTCCCATGGACTGCAAGAAGATCAAACCTATCCATTCTTAAGGAAATCAGACCTGAGTGCTCATTGGAAGGACAGATCCTGAAGCTGAGGCTCCAATACTTTGGCCACCTCATGAGAAGAGAAGACTCCCTGGAAAAGACCCTGATGTTGGGAAAGATGGAGGGCACAAGGAGAAGGGGACGACAGAGGACGAGATGCTTGGACAGTGTTCTCAAAGCTACCAGCATGAGTCTGACCAAACTGCGGGAGGCAGTGGAAGACAGGAGTGCCTGGTGTGCTCTGGTCCATGGGGTCACGAAGAGTCGGACACGACTAAACGACAAAACAAAACAACAACAACCACTTTAAACAGTCATGGCTTCCTCCAAAGAATTCTGGGAGCTGTACTTTGTTAAGGGTGCTAAGAGTTGTTAGGAGTCCCACCGTGGCAATTCCTAGAGTTCACTGTGAAGGAGAATTTATTGACGTGGGGATATGTGGGGTCCTAACAACAACAACAACAACAACAACAAAAACTAGGCATGCTGCCTGTGCTTTGTCGAAGTGTTTGAGTGTGTGCTTTGTGTGTGTATTGATGCTATAACAATATAATTGATGTATCATCTTATGGCATGGTTAGCATATGAAAGAAACAATCTCAGTGTCTTGCAACCAGCTCTTTGTCTTTCAGTGGAAAGACATTTTACTTTTGCAAAAGACAAAATGCTGCCATTAGCGGCACTTAACTGGCTTCCCCACTTGGAGCAGCGCAGAAAACCCCAGAGGGGTAGCTACTTTCACACACAGGCAGAGATAACCCTCTGGAGCAACTGACCCTGGAGCAATTTCTTCCTGATCAACAGTAGAGTCAGCTGCCAGGCGGGGAAGCACTGGTTTGCTCCAGGGCACCGCACTTGTAAAGCAGAGAGCTCAGGGACCATCAGGGGAGGAAGGCCAGCTGATGCAGAAAATACTCAACACCTCTGTTCAAGAGCGCAATCTCTTCTCATGCTCTCTTCATAACAATCTCAGCACTTGCAGACAGCGCCCGTCCCCATATCTTTTGTTTGAGAGCAATGACATTCCTTCTTCTTATGTTTTATGTAAACCACTTAGAGGTTGTTTATTATTATTATTAGTAGTAGTAGTAGTAGTAGTAGTATGTAATCCGTATTATATGAATTGCTTCCTATGAAACATCTCAATGCAATTAACAATACTCCAATCAGATGTAAAAGCAACTATATGACTTTTAGAAGACACCTGAAGGCAGCCCTTCAGTTTTCAATGATGTTTTATTATGCTTTTGTAATTGTTGGAAGCCGCCCAGAGTGGGGGCAACTCAGCCAGATGGGTGGCATATAAATAATAGCATTATTATTATTATTAGCATTTATATACTGCTTGATCACTGCCTGATCATTAATGTCTTCTGGGAATTCAGTGTTTTCACCTGTGCTGCTGCTCCTGCAGCCCAGGGAACTTTCATAAGGAAGCTGTTTCCAGAGGAAGAACTGTAAGGGAAGAGACTCTGTTTGCCATCGGGGTGGTTGGTTTCACCTACAGTCTGAGGAACCTTCAGGAGGGAGTTGCTGCCACAGGTATATTATGTGGATGTGTATTTTATTGAGCTGAACAGAGTGAAGGATTATGAGTCATGGGGTGTATGAACTTAACAGTGCTCAGTTTATCTTTCAGTTGCTATTTTGTTCATGTTAATGATGTTGTGTAGATTATAAATGCTGTATGGATTTGTTAATCATATAATATGGCTTTTGCTTTAATTGTTATGTTTGCCTTATTGTTTTAGTTGTTGCTTTGTTAACAGTGATTTATAGACTGTAATTGTTTCGCTGGTGATTAGTTAATTATTCCGTGTGATTTATGCTGTATTTCTGATGTCCTATTATATTCTATCATGTCATTGTTAGTTATTGTTTGTAAATCTACTCTGGGATTCATTTGAAGGAAAAGTGGCATAGAAATATAATAAACCAAATCGTTCCTGGATAGCTCAGTTGGTTAGAGCCTGGTGCTGATAATGCGAAGGTTGCCAGTTCAATTCCCGTATGGGACAGCTACATATTCCTGCATTGATCTCCAGGGTTCATTCAAAATTATTCCCTTCTGGGCAACCTTGGAGGAGGGCTCCGGGGCAAGAAAAGGGGGGGATGTAAATCAAGATCAAATCAAATATGGTGCTCAGACACATAACTCATCTCCACCAGGAGTCAAGTACTGACTATTGTGGGCTCAGTGCTGTGGAATTTCCGCCCAGCTGAGATGAGAAAGGCCTTCTCCCTGCTAAACTTTTGACACCTACTGAAGATCTGTTTATTCCAGGAGGCCTTTTAAGTCAGTTCTGCAGCTTCCAGCTGATTTTATCTTTATTTCATTGTTGAATTTTAATATACCCTGCTTTGGAGACAATTGGGATTGAGTGGTATATAATTTTTCTAAAAATGAATGATAGGTAATGCTTATTGTAACCTGGCCCCAGACCATTTGGGGCAGCGGTTCTCAACCTGTGAGTCCCCAGATGTTGTTGGACTACAACTCCCATCATCCCTGAGCTCTGGCCTTGCTAGCTAGGGGTGATGGGAGTTGTAGTTCAACAACACCTGGGGATCCGCAGGTTGAGAAAGGCTGATTTGGGGGAAGGGCAGGCTATAAGTACAAATAAATAAATGTATGGAGCTACATCCACAGTGATGGTTAAAAATGCCACAGGAGGCCTCCACAGCCCCCCAGAACTGAATCATCTGCTTGCTGAAGATGCTGTAGCACTGCTGTGGTATTTGCTACACAGGGGAAGAAAACATCCCCTGTCTCTCCTTGCACTGATCATCTTTGATGAAGATACATTCTGAATAACAAATGGCGCTATGTTATATTCATTTGTCTCCCTGCTAGAATTTGATGTGCTCCCAGGATATTAGTTAGGGGATAGGATTGAGACATATCTCAAAGAGAAAGCCAAGGTAATAGAAAACCATATATACAAGGCAGTTACTGGAGTGAGGAATTTGCACATATTCCCACTCCTGGCATTTTTAAATTTTATTTATTTATTTTTGACATCTGAAACTACCCTCTAGCAACTCCGGACTTGATCAGCTACTTCTTACTCAGTGGATCGCCTTCCATTTCACTCTGGTTTGGGCTCTGCTAGAACAGGTATGTTTTTTACGTGGCTGGGCAGTTCTTGAACTCTTTCTCCAAAGTATTGAACATTGGGAGAGATTTACTGGGAGAGAATGTTTTCTTCCATATAAATCACAGTCTCGGCTTTTTCACTGCCTTTTGCTGTAACATATTTCATTTTTGTGTCCATTTCTAAGAAACAGGATGTGTGGCGTTGGGGTAGAGCAGTGATAGGTAATATTTCTGGCAAACTCAATCACACAATGATTAGATAGACTGGTGTCTGACAGGGAATCCTCCTTTCATTGCTGGCATAAATTAGCCCGGTGGTTGCTTCTCATAGCACAATGTCATCTTGAAGATCTAAAGTGGTGTAGGAAGTTGTCAGTACAGTGGTACCTCGGGTTACAGATGCTTCAGGTTACAGACTCCACTAACCCAAAAATAGTACCTCAGGTTAAGAACTTTGCTTCAGGATGAGAACAGAAATTGTGCGCCGACAGCGCGGTGGCAGCAGGAGGCCCCATTAGCTAAAGTGGTGCTTCAGGTTAAGAACAGTTTCAGGTTAAGAACGGACCTCCAGGACAAATTAAGTTCTTAACCCGAGGTCCCACTGTATCTTGTAACATAACAATGGTTCACACAAGTATGTTTCGGATCCAACCTAGCTGGAAACAGGAACAGGAATTAAATACCAGCCTAGGGATGAATGAATATATTGGTTTTGGTTTCTCTCTGTTTTTATTCTTCTAGTCTTCAATTCAGCTCTCACATTTCTGTAGCAACATGCAAATTTCATTAATTTAGTGTGAATTTTTCTTAATAAACACATTTTGTATGCAGCAATTTCCCTGAATATGCACCTGCACATATGCACATTTTTTTGTTGATATATTCATCTTCATGCACTGCAAAATCTGGGAAAGTGTGGGTTTCAAAGCATACCTTTGCTTCAGTTTGCATATTGGTTCAAGTAGTGTGAATTTCCCCTTCATGGATCACTGCCTTGTCGTGGCAAAGGGGCTTGAATAACTCAGAGAAGCGATGAGCTATGACGTGCAGGGCCACCCAAGACGGACAGGTTATAGCCAACAGTTTAGACTAAATGTGATCCACCTGGAGAAGGAACTGGCAAACCACTCCAGTATTTTGCCAAGAAAGCTCCATAAACATAAAAAAGAGAAGCTCTGAGAAGAAAGTGAGGGTTTCCACGGCATGCTCTGGTTCATGGGGTCACGGAGAGTCGAACACAACAAAGACGACTAAACAACAAGTGTGAATTTGGTAGTTTCTCATTAGAATCCAAATCTCTCCCCTATCGATATACCACCCACAGGTATTTGCTGGGGTGTGGGGAGTGGAGATATATATTCTCACTCACAATTTAAAGTGCAAGTTGGGCCTGTGGCAAAATCTTGCAGTCCATCCCCATCTCCTCTCAGGAGTGCTCCTGTTGAGGCTTCTTCAATCAGTTTATTGCGTTCCTTCTGGGTGTGGTAAGCTATAAGCAGTGGCTTGTGGTTAATTTTTTCATAGGGGAACAGTTAGGGCCAAAGCTGCCAGCTTGCAAGGGAAATTGGGGGGCAACGTTGCATGTATGACATCGCGATGTCGTGACGTTGCATGTCGTCTTCTTCTTTGGCGAGTAAGATTGTCTTCCATAAACACAGTTCTAACAGTGAGTTCATAGGTGATTGTAGAAGCCAATTCTGGATCCACACGTCCTTCCACAGTGGGGACATAGCTTTCCAGGCAGGAGTTGATCATGGTGAGGGTTTGCCAAGCATGCCTTCCTCTTGACATGCTTTCCCCTTTTGTCCTGAGTGTCTTCAAAGCCCATGACACTTTTGGCTGTTCTCCAATGGGAGCACTCGTAGGCCAGTGTTTCCCAGTTGTCAGTATTACTACTACATTTTTTAGGATTTGCCTTCAGAGAGTCTTTAAACCTCTTTTGTTGACCACCAGCATTATGCTTTCCGTTTTTTAGTTCGGAATAGAGTAGTTGCTTTGGAAGATGATATTCAGGCATCTGCAGCATCATGCCTCCCTCCTTAAGCCAAGCAGAAGCTTACTCTATGGTCTTAACCCCTTCATGCATTAGTTAGAGTTAAGCATGTTGGTTACATGAGGCAAGATATCCTACAAATTTTACATCTTGAGTTCACTTATACCTACCTATCAATGGAATTGTATGCATGCCTATCCTGAACTATGTCTGAACTGTGTTCAGGGGATCTTGCTCCCTACTTTTATCCTCACTGTTTTCAGTTGGTCTTGCCTCTAGTACGTGTGTTTAGATTGCAGCATTAGTCTTGATCTGACCATCTCTTTTGAAATAATGGATAGACTCCATGAGTGCAAAACAGGGTTGCTCAAGGAGTGCTTAAGAAAGATGTCAGAGCAATAAGCTTATTTCTTAGACTTTGTTTTGCTTGAAAGCTCTCAGCTACGCTTTTTATAGAACAGTTTTAAATAATAGCATTGAGAAAATAGAGAGAAGGTAAAGCCATAGCATGTAAAGGCATTCCACCTTTTATTTCTATGAGAAATATGTTACTGTGATGTTATTTAATTACATTCAGTGAAGCATGTTTAATATTGACTCAGACCAGAATCACTCATGTTTTAATTTATGATGTGCTACCAGAGCCTTAGCCCAATGTAAGCGCTGCCTCTTTGAAGTATTGCTAGATTCTATAATTTTATTGTACGCTGAGTTGCCTTGTAAAAATTATTATCTTTCTGTCCATCTAATTAAAATAAAGATGTAATAAAGAATTTACAGTTTTAATTAGAGCATAGATCTTAAAGCTATTACAGCGTGATTAATAATTCTTTAACAAGAGATGAGGAATAAAAGGTTCTACTCTCATGAAAAATCAATAGGCATTACTCAATTATGCTAACAGAGTTATACAAAGCAATCTAGGTCCCAATTAAATGGCTTTTCTTGTTAAGCTGGTTGGTGGAGTTAGCAGTTATTAATGAGTCCTGATTTGTTTGTTTGCTTGTATTTTAACTCCATTTAAAAAGAAAGAAAGACAAAGAAAGAAGTCCTTGAGGACATGCTAGGATAAACAATGGCAGCCAAGGAACTTTTGTGTGTGTGTGTGGTCTGATTCATGCAAGACAAGGCACTGTACACATTTAATGGCATCACTTCCAGACAGGTTCATAAGTCACAAGCTTAAGGCTGGGGATGCAATTTGATTCGGTTCATATTTAAAGGTGAACTTACCTAGTTTGATCTTTCCAAAACAATACGAAAACTGAAACACAGTTAATTCTTCAAAACTGGCACATCTCCAAATGTCACAGTATAGTACCCCATCCAAGTCAATGTGCATACCATAGTAAAGTGTGCGTGAAAATGCACATCTTAGCAAAAACAACAGCAACATAAAAATGTGCGTTATTTTGGGGGGGGGGGGGAATGCTTTGCAAAAATGAGTATGTATCAGGCAAGATTGTGTGCAAATGTATATTTCCTGAGAGAAATCTGCACTGAAATGCTGATGAATTTCCACTGGGACTTTTTTACTTTAAAAAATAAATAAATCACAAATTGATGTGAAAACCTGAAGACTTGAACTTGAGGTAGGAACATGAGAAACTGAGAGAAACCAAAACTGATAGATCTGCCCATTCTTACCCAAGATAAATATGCACAAATTAACCAAGCTCTGCAACAATCTCCACCCCTTCAGCCAATCCATCAGCATTATACCCAGTGGCCACAATTCAGGAAAAAAAGCATTTAAACCCACTTGCCTGTGTTGGGTTTTGCTGCAGAATTTATCTGGGTTGCACCATCCTACCAGCGCCCTTATGTCCCTGGAGCTAGGTAGACCACTGGTAAGACTTGTTGTAAGTTAGGTTCTGCCCCACTCTTGTAAAGCAAATTTGATTGCATTTGGGGCAGCTTTACACTAGGATTGCCTTGGCTAAATCAGTGAGTGTAAGTCTCTGCACCAGCTCCCTGCTGCTTTAAAGTTCATCTCATGGCGGTCGAAGCAAACATTTCCATTTTTGACTCTTTGCTTCACCTTGTTGTTTCCTTATATTTTGGCAAGTCAATTGTTGGCAGATGTCTTTGCATTGTAAGTTCCTACTTTCCCTCCGAGCAGTCAGATCTAAGCCAAATGTTAGTGACCTGCAGGGCATATTTCAAGACACACTTATGCTCTTGAAGCCTATGATAGATTGCTTGCAAAATGCCATGGCTAATGCACATGCTAATCTTTTGCAATTCAGCACCCTAGCTGCCAGGTGATTAAGTGCCCTGGAAACTAGTGAAGCCAAGAAACAAACTCCGGCCTGGATTTATGGCTAATTTTGCAAGCCAAGTAGAGATTTTGCTTGGAATAAACAGCCAGTGCGGGCGGCTCTCAGTGCTGATATTGTGCAGCTTCAGTTTGTGGGCTGTCATCCCGAATTCATCCTAAGTTCCTCCTTGATTATGAGTTCTCCTAACTTATGAACTTACCTTTCACTGTTAACAGTAATGTCTGCTGAAGCTAGGGCTACACTTATGCCTAGGAGATTGTGTTAGGATATTTCCGTTCCACCTTAAAAGGGAGCAGGCTTGTGAGTCACAGAGTCTGCGTATTTCCTGTTCACAGGATGTTTATGTTTGCTATTGCTTTCGTTTTCTCTCTCTGCGCCAGAACACGCTAGCAGGCAGTCACGTTTGTTCTTTGTTCTGACCAACACTGAATAAACATTCTAAATGATACCCTCCTGAGTGCAACTTTTGCTGTGTGTGAATTCTGCTGATAGAGTGTGCATCAGCCCAGGAATGTGGCAATCTATTTCTGGAGCTCGTGTCGCTAATCGCTGATACTGTATCTACGGGAGATCGATGGACGTCCGGAGTCCGACATGGAGGCAGTGGTGGCCTTTGTCTCCCTGGCAGTATCCCAACAGATTGTGTGTGTGTGTTCTGGTTAGCCACAGTATAGGACTTTTCCCTGTAGGCTAAGCAATGGGGGACAGTGCACTGGAAAGCATGAGATCACAATTGCTTGACACAGTGTCATATAGCCTCCCACAAACTTTCTGCAAAGAAATCAGGTGTTATGAGTTCCCTGAACAATGTCCTAAGTGAAACTCATGACCCTTAAAGAACTAATGGTCTGTCTCTTCATAGGACCCCCCCAGCAGGCTCTTTCAATATTTTTAATAGCCAGGAGACTGATGGCTCTTTCCTTGAGGGTTCTGAATGAGTTAGATGGCACACCTTGTCCCCTGTGTCAGTTAAGGATGTTGTAATGTAGATAGTTGTATGATGAATAGAAAGTAAAATCTAGAGGCAGAAGGAGAGATGGGAACAGATGAAGTGAGGGAGGAGAGAGTGCAGAGAGCAGAAGCACCAGTGAAACCAGACACCTTGATCTGCCCTACCTGTAATAAAATATGTCTCTGCCGTATTGGACTCTATAGCCACAGCAAGCAGTGTAACTCTCCAATGGTTTTTTAATTTACCCCCAATGGCACACTCCTCCATTCTCTCAAGACAGATGGAGGCCAACAATAATAGTACTTCCAAGAATGATTTCTCCTCTTCCATTCCCCTTTTGTTCATTCTGCTATCTAGATGAAATGTGCAAAAATGACCACACTGCAGCTTGACATGACACAACACAAAAAGCCAAGGCATGGTGGGCCAAAGAAACTTACCCACTAGTTACTCACCATTTTGTTTGCATTGACTGAAGTGGCACGTCCCAGAACTGAAGTGGACATACCCAGAGGGGACAAATGTTATGCAAAATAATCTAGGTATCTGGCAGATTCCTCAACATAATAGTATCAGACATCACAATTTCAAATCCTGGTATTTTGTGGCTCTGAAACAATGCAGCACTATTTTATTTTAATTTTTTTAAGCTCACCTTCCTATACACATAACATCTTCACACACGTGATCAGCACATGAACAACCAATTTTTACATGACCACACCCACCAGAGCATGCCCAAAACAAAAAGAGATCACTGTGAAATGCTCAAGTTAACAACTTAATAAGCCTGGGCACTTCCAAAGCAGGATTCCCCCCCCATTCATCAGTTTCCCTTTCCCCCTCCCTTTCCTCCCCCATAGGTTTCTCTGTCCCAGAAAGACTAAAGGCTGTTTGTTTGCAGTCCTATGTAATGTCATGCTCCATTTGTAATCTTAATAGCTCTCCGGGGATCATAAGAAATATCTAAATGCGACCATGCCACCTTTCACAAAAACTGCCTACCAGACCTAATTAATAGTGCATCCTAGTTAACACATGCAGACTTGGCATTATTAGTCTAATTAAATGGATTTGAGCAATCCCAGTCGCCCTCCTTCCCTCCCCCGCAAGCAGTCCGACATATGCAACTCAAGGAAATTAATCCCATTAATCACCATTGGTGCAAATGATATACATTCTCAGAGCACAGTCCTGTCCCTGAAACAGAGACACTAACAGCCCTCATTATGTTTAATTTTGTTCCCCAGCCAGGGCTAATAAATACAAATTGTAACATCACAATAAAACATTTAATTATTCAAGAGTAGGTACGGAACGTTATAATTAGCATTCTGGTACATGTCTTCATTTACGCGATAATGGAAACAATTTGGGAGTTTCGATGTCCCCTGGTCAAGTAAGAGTTTGCTGGAACTTTGGCCGAGCAGAACAAATTTAAAGAAATGTGACTCTTTTGGGGTTAGTGTGCTGGAGGGGAAAAGAAATGGGATGCGCTTAAGCTGAATTGCATGTGATTTTAGTTTTATTTACAGTCATAACTCATGTTACGTTTGCTTCATGTTACGTTCTTTCAGGTTACGTCCCACGGTGACCCGGAAGTACCGGAAAGGGTTACTTCCGGGTTTCACCGCTCATGCATGCGCAGAAGCGCAAAGTGATGTCATGCGCATGCGCAGAAGCAGCAAATCGCAACCCGCACGTGCACAGACGTCTAGTCCAATCCCATGCAATGAAGGAATCTCAGCTAAAGCATCCATGACAGATGCCCATCCAACCTCTGCTTAAATACCTCCAAGGAAGCAAAGTCCACAACCTCCCGAGGGAAACTGTTCCACTGTCAAACAGCTCTTACTGCCAGAAAGATTTTTTTTCCATTTGTTTAGTTGGAATCTCCTTTCTTGCAGCTTGAAGCCATTGGTTTGAGTCCTACCCTCTAGAGCAGGGGAAAACAAGCTTGTTCCCTCTTCCATGTGGCAGCCTTTAAGATATTTGAAAATGGCTATCCTATCTCCTCTTTTCCAGGCTAAACATACCCAGCTCCTTCAACCATTCCTCATAAGGCTTTGTTTCCAGACCCTTGATTGTCTTGGTTTCCCTCCTCTGCACACGTTCCAGCTTGTCAACATCCTTCTTAAATTGTGGTGCCCAGAACTGTACACAGTAGTCTAGGTGTGGTCTGACCAAGGCAGAACAGAGTATGTCAGGACCCCTGACCAGAGAAACAGCCTAGACTCTGATTTGGATGAGAAAGAGCTGGCCAGCTCCCCCCAGCCCAGCAACACTGGAGGCAGATCTCAGGGCTTCCACCCAGAGCAGCAGCCTGGACTCTCACATGGAGGGGCTAACCTGATCCATTGTTCCTGAGGCATGGGAGGATCAGAAAGACTATGCCTAACTGCTGCCAAAACCCAGTGAACCAGGGCTTCTGAAGCCCAAAGCTCTGTAAGGGGAATAAAGGGTCTCCTAACAGTTCTCAGACTATAGCTCCCAGAATTCCTATGGGGAAAGTATGACTGTTTAAAGTGATATGACAGTGCTTTCAACATATGGTGTGAATGTGGCCTTATTTTATCCTCACTGGATCACAATCTTAAGGATTCTTTGAGGATGTGGAGACCCAAATACCAGACACACTATGCTACAAAACATTTGTAGCATAGATTTATATTATTTATGTTTGTTTAGATTTATGGGCATTTATATTCCACTTGCCCACCACAAACAAAATTGTATAGGAGCTTTTATCTGCTCATAGAAGCCGGGATTCCAAATTTCTATCTCCGAGACCTGTGGTGAATTTGCTCATAGGCCCGTAAGCATAAATGGGATGTATGTTCAGGAGAATAAACCCTGTCTATACTGCTGATCAAAGCTTCAGAATGCTGAAGCCATTCGATAGTTTAAAATAAAGAGCCTTGCCTGTAAGCGTATGGAAAACCAAGAATAAGTTGCATGCAGGCCATTCAGCCTTTAAGATATAGTTAAAGGAATTCATTAAGACCAATGGCCTTTGTAAAGGGTTCATTGATGAAATCTATATGTGGGTGGAAGGGAACAAGTCACGATCCTGGCTTTTGGTTATTACGTGTCTTATGGGAACAAAGTCAGCTTAAGAGTGGATTAATGCTCAGAGAGCATCTGGATTTGAAAATTTGTTTCCAATGCACACTCCATACATCCCACTATTGCGACCTTTGGTAAAAGAGAAACCCTTCGTTGGCTCATGCCAGAGATAAGCAGTGGAATGAAAAAAATGTGAATTGTGCAGGTCAAGCAAATTCTGTAAAATAATCAGTACTTAGATGACTGAATAGATTCAGGAGGAGGAGGAAGGAGAAGAAGACGAAAGTTGCAAGGTTAAAGAGGACTCCAATTTGGAATAAAATGGCAATGCCAACAAAGGGGTATGCACAACTCTTGAAAGCACATTTTTCAGTACAGGGCAGATACTTACAGTTTATGGACATGAATGATGATGTCCTTCCTAAACACACAGCTGAATTAGTCTAAGAAAGTATGAATGTGAAAAGGCAATCAACTTAATAAATGTGGTATGGGTGTTATTTCCTCTTCTGCTAAGTCTTCCCAGCAAGATTGACCATCTCTGGGAGTCTTGCAAATAAATTAAATATAACGTGAACTAGATACTTGCTCACAGGGAGCGCCTGGTTTAAGGGCTCATTAATCACTAGTTTAAATCCTGAAGTCCCCAGCCGTACTAATTAATGGGACATTGCAGAACTTTGGAATACAGGGAAGGCAAAAACGAGCTTGAGAGGAACCTGATATTTGTTTCTCTGCTTTTGCTTTTAAGGCCGTTAAACTGCTATTTTAATTTAGATTCAAGCAGGAAGGAGAACAAGCTGACACCTGTCAGTCCCTTATAGGGTCATTGACGCCTGCTATCTGAACCACATAGGGAAACGCTTTACGTTCTGGTTGTTTCTGGTTAGATCTCCTTAGGTTTCTAATTGTGAAGGATGTCTTGCACCACAGCTCTCTGGGCAAAGGTCAGACAACTATCCAGACCATTTGAGATCAACTGTAGATCCTGAGTAACAATTGGGGAATGGCAAGGCGACATTTAATTTTTCATAATTACTGCGTCTCCATTTAGTCCACCTGTCCCCAGGGGGCCAGTTACACCCTTTTGAAGTTTCTGAGGCAGTCACAGACTGTTTAAAGCAGCGTCTACACAAATGATCAAGCTTCAGGTTTGTTGAACAGATTCTGGCCCTCTCCACAAACAGTGCTCGCAGTCTGGATCACTGAGTAAGTGAGAGTAAGTGAGTAAGTGATCTGTGCTGGGCCAGGTTCACAGTGTTACCATTAGTATATAAAAGCCTTAACAACCGAGGACCAGTTTACCTGCATGACCCTACCTATTGATATCAGGTAGTCACTTTCACTGTATTCTTTTTGGCACCTGCTGAAAACATTTTTGTTTAGACAAACCTACCCACGGCACAAGGAGAAGGGGACGACAGAGGATGAGATGGTTGGACAGTGTTCTCGAAGCTACTAACATGAGTTTGACCAAACTGCGGGAGGCAGTGGAAGACAGGAGTGCCTGGCATGCTCTGGTCCATGGAGTCACGAAGAGTTGGACACAACTAAACGACTAAACAACAACAACACCAAGATATCAAGAATATTGGTGTGTGTTTTGGTGTGTTTTTGTTTATCATTGATTTTTTTTATTTTAGTGTTTTAAATGGTTTTTGCCACCAATAATGGTTATTGTTTCATTATTCTGTAAGCCGCTTTGAGGTTTTCCACAATCAAGTGGTGTATATAAGTAAATACTAATGGAGCAAATACTCAGAGATTGCAAACTGGGGTTTCTACTTTCTGTTTATCAACCTGCTAAATTCATACCAGTGTATGTTTCCATGGCTATGCCTCTGTTTATTCTAAAAAGCCAAAATGTTTGAGGTTTATCCCCAACCAATTTCACAAATTAAAGAGGTCTCTATTCATCACTCAGGCACTGTTATGACAGTTTTTAAGATATTGGAAATTTATAACCACAAATGAAATTCCAGGACATTGTGTTCATTTTTTGTTATTTTGCAAATGAGCTGCTATTGCCCATGCGAAACAGTTCATATCTGCAGCAGCAAAGGCAGCAAGCTGGTTTCCATTAGAGCACTATTTTTCTTTCCGTTTGTTTGTTAAATATTGGCAGCAGATTCCGCTGGCATAATGCAGACTTGGTTGTTGTTTTTGCTCCCCTAAGCCCTCATTCACGACCCAAAAATAAGCAGGAGAGTCAATTGCCAGAGCCTTTGCCCTGGTTTGTCTCCACCATCTGGAAGTTAATTAATTAGCAGGTCTTGAAGGGTTGAACCAAGCTGTCAGGAGGGGGGAACGTCTTTCTGGAGAAAGGTAAGTTGTTACTGCCATGAAAAACCTCTCACGGGCATCACCTCATTGTGTGGAGATTCTTAAAAGGGCAGCACTGCGGTGCAAATTCTCCCATTAACTTCAGATTTGGAATTGGTTTCCTATTCATTACAATGGACTTCACTGGAGCTCAGGTTTACTTACACAAGAATAGGGATGAATGTCAGCACAGCCACACACAAAAACATTATTTGTTTCTTATTAATTTTGAATACAGAGGTACCTCTGGTTATGAACTTAATTCATTCCAGAGGTCCGTTCTTAACCTGAAACCGTTCTTAACCTGAGGTAGCTAATGGGGCCTCCCACTGCCGCCGCATGATTTCTGTTCTCATCCTGGAGCAAAGTTCTTAACCCGAGGTACTACTTCCAGGTTAGCGGAGTCTGTAACCCAAAGTGTCTGTAACCAGAGATGTTTGTAACCTAAGGTAACACTATGATAATAGCAACAACAACAATAATAATAATTACAAGTGGATCAACATCAACACTCTTGCTGCATCCTTCCTGCCCTCTTCTAGATACAGAATTCCCTTACTCTCCCACATCAGGTGTGGTGCCAGGTAAACACCTGCAGAACTTGGGCAATAGACTAGACCGAGCTCTAGTTATCAAAACCAGCAGCCCCTAAAAGCAACAGCAGTATGTCAAAACAGCAATTTGCAAAGCAGCAGTTCTGCTACTGCCAAAGATTCATCTAATCTCTGAAACTCTATGAGAGAAGAACAACCATGAGGCTGCTTTAGAAAGTCATTCCAGGACACCCTGGAATGTGGCCATGTGGCCAGCATGACTAAACGGCTTCTGGTGCAATGGGACACCATGACGAGTGCCAGAGCACACAGAAATGCCATTGACCTTCTCACCGCAGCAGTACCTGTTTATCTATTTGTGCAGGCAGGCACGCTTTCGAACTGCAAGGTTGTCAGGAGCAGGGACAGAGCAATGGGAGAGCTCACCCCGTCGTGCAGATTCGAACCACCGACCTTCCGATCGCAAGCCCAAGAGGCTCGGTGGTTTAGACCACAGCACCACCTGCTCCTCCAGGACACCCCAATCTTAAGAGATTATCTTCCCTGATGTGTGCTGCCCAATATGTGCTCAGCTCAACAACAGAAGCTTTCCTCTAGAAGCTTCCACTGAATTGGCAGGGGGGCGGGTGTTGGCACAGCAGAACCAGGGCATTTTCATCCAAACATAAGAATAGTCCAGTGGCCCATCACTCTACCCTCTTGATCATGTTGGTTGCCATTTTCTGAACTTTTCCCAACTCTAGAACATCCTCTTAGAGTGTAGGCAACCAGGACTGTACATAGTATCTGAAACGTGGTTGCACTATAAATTTGTATCATGGTATTATATCAGCAGTTTTATTTTCAATTCCTTTCCCAATGATCCCAAGCCTGGAATCTACCTTTTTCACAGCTCAGCATCTCCATCCAGCTTTGACCTTAGGGATGTGTTCCTGGTCAGTCACCACCAATTCAGACCCCATGAGTTTATATGTTATATATAGTGCCTTTTAGGTGACGCCTAAATGTTCTGATTTGAATTTAATAACTACAAACTAAAGTTTTTCCAAAAGAATTAATTTCAGATTGTGATCATTTTATTTATTTAGCATTTCTCTTTTGTAGTTCCCCCACCCCATCCAGGATCAAGTGATTTTTACTATATTATGTCTTCACTCTTTTCATTGACTTGAATGTTGGGGGGGGGGGAAGGCTGCACCCCGCCAATGTCTGCTAAGGACATATGGAGCAGGAGGAGGCTTAAAGATTCTTTGCCACCACCCACCCACTCCCAGCATTTACAGAACCAAAATCCTTAAAATCAGTGAACTACATCTGCATTAACAGAATAGGAATGCAGGTTTCATGAAAGAAAGAAGTTGCAAACAGTATCTTAAATCTCAAAACGAAAAGGCAGCAAAACCCACAAGATTGTTTCCAGCACACATCTCTAGTAAAGAGTGTCAGACGCCAAGCTTGGTGTTTTTGAAAGTGGAGAGTTGTGAAGTCCTTGGATCTAGATCAGATAAACCAGCAATTGTCCAGGATCTCACATGTCACAATGCTTGGTTATCATAATGCTGATCCGTCCCCATGTATAATACCCAAGGTCTTGGTATCCCAGGCAACAGCTCACTCCAGAGTTCGCAACAACAAAATGTAAAAAAGCTCCTACAGAACCAACGTCAAAACTGAAATACACTCAAATAGACAAACAAAAAAAAGGGCTGCCCCATCACTTAGAAACTCCATGTCAAACAGAAAACTGAACCCCATATAAATGGCTCGGTCCTGCATCATGATAGATTGTGAGCAGGTAGGGTGCCAACCAGTGGTGTAGCGTGGGTTGTCAGCACCCGGGGCAAGGCAAGTAATTTGTGCCCCCTAACCCATGGATTTGCGTCCCCTAACCCGTGGATTTGCGCCCCCTGACCCTAACCCCCAGATGTTGTGCCCGGTGCGGCCAGCCCCCCCTGCACCCCCCACGCTACGCCACTGGTGCCAACCAAAATAATTAAAGGTGGAGCAACTCCCCTATGTGGAAATGATACACAGTTCGGAGCTTTTTCTTTTCTTTTCTTCTTAAAGATGTGGAAGGTGGAGAAGTAGACGGAATTGTATAAAATTACACAAGGAGTGGGAAAAGCGGAGAGCTAAACTATGGAACTCACTACCATAATATTTCATTGAGGTTAAGACCATCAGTGACTACTACCAGTTGCAACTGGTAGGGTGTGTGTGAGGTTCTGAATTGTACTCCTCTTTCCCCAGCAGTTTCCCCAGTTGCTGTTGGATAGCCAGAGTGGGAGGGGACAGGAAGTCAGGAGCTGGCCCTTGTGTGGGCCCAGTATCAGGAATATCCGATTGGCTCCACTGTTGTGCCTGCACCATGCTGAGCTCTGGGCTGCCTTGACCCTTCCCCTCCCAACCTTGGTAACCAGCAGTGACTCGCAGTGTTGGGAAAAGAGGAGAGCAGCATGGCTCCTCTAGCCAGTGTTTACTGCTACTCGTGATGGCTCTATTGCCTCCAGCATCTGAATACAAGCTGTTGGGAATCATGACTAGGAGAATGGTGTTGACTCAGGGCCTGCTTGTGGGCTTCCCACAGGCATCTTGCTTAGCCATTGTGAGAACAGAACACCGCACTGTGAGGGCTTTCGGGCTATCAGCAGAGTTCCTTTTTATGTCCTTGTTTTGTAAGTGAGCAGTCTCCTTAAAATTTATAATATTTATCACGTCCTGGGCTCGCTTCCTTTTACCTCCTCTTGCCTCCTAATTCTGAGCCTCCCTGAAGTGAAGAAACCTTCTCCTCAAAGAGGGCACAGAGAACTTCCAAACGCAGAAAGCTTAGTGGTGAGTGCTTTGACAGCCATTTATAGTTATTATCCAGTCGCCAGACTTGTTAGTCAGAGAGCTGGATTTAACATGCTTGTACCTTGGCACCACTCGTCCTCTTATTAGCAAGAAGCAACATCAGCACTGCTGTTCAGAGCTCTATCCAGTACCCAGAAATGCAGCGCTAGTATCTTTGAATCTGAAATATTTATTCAGGTGTGTGGAAGACAGGAGCCTAGAAATTTGCTGCCTCTGGCAGTGGGGGGTAGAGCATAGCCCTTGTGGTTAGAAGCTGTGGATCAGGCTCTTCTACCACTCCAGGAATGAGCAGGGCGGCAGGGGCAAGTATAATGATGCTCAACTGGTATCTAAGAATTTCTAATGCAACACCTTACCCTGCTGAGCTTTCACTGCCTCCATTTCTGGACAGCTCCCAAGCTACTTTCATCCCTGATTTACTGGACAGCTCCCTGACGAGATGTGCACACATTACATTTACTCTGGCTCCAGGGCACTCCCACTAGTGGTGTTGGAAGCCGCATACATGATGTTAACAACAATCCATAAGTATCCTCAAGAAATACTGCTGTTTGGTGCATTTTCACTCTAGCCAGCTTCCATCAGCTTGGAAAAAGCTGAGGTGTGTGCATTTGAGACAGTCGTTGCACATGCTCAGACGAGAGAGAGCATGCACACATATGACAGCTTCATCTGAATAGGAGTCAGCACGGGGAAACAAGTCAGATCGTGCAGATCAGATGAACACATCCCCACCTGCTCTTTGGTTTGTATATCAACATAAAAAAAAATCACTGGCCTTGCAGCTGCTAACAAATGTATACTTAGCCTGAGTGATGTTGGTAATGGGACTGCTACAAGGCAGTATGTGCAACCCAAAATTACATGGATGTGATCTCATCTTCCATGTCTTTTCTTCCTGCTCCCTTTGCATTTCTCATGTGCATCCTAAGGCTCATATAAGGTTCAGTCAGGGTGTAAAGATGAGGGAACACAGTCCCACACTTAAAGAGATTTAGCACATCAGAGAGGAAGGTGGGGGGGGGGTTGTTTTGCAATGACAGGAAAAGGAAACACCAATAGGCAGAAAGTGAAATCTTAGGCCTGTAATAAATGTATAACTACTTAGATGAAGCTTGAAAGTTGTGCACAAGTCTCCTTTATCAAAACATGTACCACTGAAATATATCACCAGGCTTCCAAAAGGTGTTTCTTTCTCCCTTGGACCAATATAGCAATAACCTCCTGCCTGCCATCATTTACAGGTCAGAGAAGGTTGGATCATATTGAATAAACTACACTGGTGTAAGTGGTTTGCTTCATGTCCTTTTAAATATTCATTATAGGCAAATGTATTGATTTTAAACACTGTTCATTCTTCCCCAAGACACACAAAAAATAGGAGAGGGGGAGTGCACTCTCTCTCTCTCTCTCTCTCTCTCTCTCTCTCTCTCTCTCTCTCTCTCTCTCTCTCGTTTTGAAATGAAAACTGTAACAAAGTGTGACATTTTTTGAAATGTTTAATCACTGGTTCAGAGCAAAAAAAAAAATGTAGATGTTTCCATTTTGACATGCCTGGTTCAAAGCTTCATTGATGTTTTGGACATTTCACAATTCATTCTGATTTAGAATAGAAAGTAATTAAGAAACATCAATGTTTCCTTTCAAATGAAAACCAATTTCTTGTCAGGATGTGGAATGCCACGTTAAGCCATCATGTTCAGAGATGGGGGGGGCGGGGGAAATGGTCTGGAATAGCAGGCATGGCAGATGCGGGGAGACCTTTCGCATACTTTTAGGAATACAATACACTTTTTTTGCAAGTGACTATAACCGTGAGTATCACTTATCTCTGAGGAACATTACAGTGGTACCTCAGGTTAAGTACTAAATTCGTTCTGGAGGTCCGTTCTTAACCTGAAACTGTTCTTAACCTGAAGCACCACTTTAGCTAACGGGGCCTCCTGCTGCTGCCATGCTGCCAGAGCACAATTTCTGTTCTCATCCTGAAGCAAAGTTCTTAACCTGAAGCACTATACACGTTTTTAAGGTGTGATATTTTACTGTATTTTTGGCTTTTATGGAAGCCGCCCAGAGTGGCTGGGGATGTCCAGCCAGATGGGCGGGGTATAAATAATAAATTATTATTATTATTATTATTATTATTATTATTATTATTATTATTATTATTATTATTATTATTATTATCTGGGCTAGCAGAGTCTGTAACCTGAAACCTGAAAGATGAATTTTAACAGGGAGAAATGTAAAGTATTGCACTTGGGCAAAAAAAATGAGAGGCACAAATACAAGATGGGTTACACCTGGCTTAAGAGCAGTACATGTGAAAAGAAAACTTGACATGAGCCAACAGTGTGATGCGGCAGCTAAAAAAGCCAATGCAATTCTGGGTTGCATCAATAGGAGTATAGCATCTAGATCAAGGGAAGTAATAGTGCCACTGTATTCTTTCTTCTTCTTTTTTCACAGTCAAAGTTTTTATTCAGCATTAAGCTAAATACGTTACACATTTTGGTGGAAGCTTAGAATTATGTTGAAAAGAACCAAGAACAAACTGACTTTAATTTTTAGACTGCAAAGCAACGGTTCACTAGTCATCTGAACAAAAAAATTCTGCTCTGGTCAGACCTCACCTGGAGTACTGTGTCCAGTTCTGGGCACCACAGTTCAAGAAGGACACTGACAAACTGGAACGTGTCCAGAGGAGGGCAACCAAAATGGTCAAAGGCCTGGAAACGATGCCTTATGAGGAACGGCTAAGGGAGCTGGGCATGTTTAGCCTGGAGAAGAGGAGGTTAAGGGGTGATATGATAGCCATGGTCAAATATATAAAAGGATGTCACATAGAGGAGGGAGAAAGGTTGTTTTCTGCTGCTCCAGAGAAGCAGACACGGAGCAATGGATCCAAACTACAAGAAAGAAGATTCCACCTAAACATTAGGAAGAACTTCCTGACAGTAAGAGCTGTTCAACAGTGGAATTTGCTGCCAAGGAGTGTGGTGGAGTCTCCTTCTTTGGAGGTCTTTAAGCAGAGGCTTGACAACCATATGTCAGGAGTGCTCTGATGGTGTTTCCTGCTTGGCAGGGGGTTGGACTCAATGGCCCTTGTGGTCTCTTCCAACTCTATGATTCTATGATTCTATGAAACGTATGTAACCTGAAGCGTATGTAACCCTAGGTACCACTGTATCTGAAAATATGTTGGGTAATCCAAATATTCAGGGCAGGGAGAGGGAACTGTTTTCTCACAAAGGGTCCCGTTTCCACTTGGGTCAACGTTCTGCAGGTCACATGCCCAGTGGTCAAGGCAAGATGGACAAAGCAATGTAATCAGTGTCACCTTTTGTGAAGTAGTCTAGTTTCTACACACACTCAAATACCTTTCTCTATCTTCCATCTCAGCAACCAATAGACAGAGTTAAAGGACATGTTCAAGCCAGGCAAAAACACTGAAGGAGGGCAGGAACTAGGGCTGATGTGGAGTGTGGCCTGCAGAGAGTGGGTGTGGCTGAGGAGTGGGCGTGGCCTGGGGAGAGTTCCAGGGGCCAGATAAAGAGGTCTGAAGGGATACATTCCCCTTCCCCCATGGCCTAAGGTTTCCCATCTCTGAGTTGGGGATGATATATGAATAGTATTAGATGTATACCTCTCATCAAACTCTGTTTGACATCTGATGTCATATGACCTTATAGGAAGTCCCACCCCATGATGGTTTCTTTCAACTACTAATATGATGGGTGGCCAGACAGGCACGGACTTTCCACATCCTCTAAGACTGCATAAGATTTCAGTACCAAAGGAGTGTTAGATCCTCTAAGACTGCATAAGATTTCAGTACCAAAGGAGTGTTAGATGACATGTAGAAGCATGAATCCAATAACGAGGGGACCTGTAATGGGTGTGTGTGGATCTGAACTTATTTCCATGGTTTATCACTGTAGATCATGTCATTAATAATAAGGTTAGCATAACTCTAATATGACAGGAGCCTCGCATCCTGAAAGACATTCAGACATATCCTGAGTTCAGCTACACCAGACCTAAAGATTAACACGTGCAAATTTTGTTGCCAAGTGAAGGATACTGTCTCCCAGGTGGGAGACATCCACACAATGGTAATGTGATGTGAAGGAGGATAGCAGACAAGAGCTGGCCAGGTTCAGTTGACCTCCATAGCTCAGTGGTGGAGCATTTGCTTTATGTGCTAAGGGTCCCAAGTTTGATCCCTTGCATCTCCAGGTAGGCCTGGGAATTCCCCTGTCTAAAACCTTGGAGAGCCACTGCCAGTCAGTGCAGGGTCCATACTGAGCTAGATGGAACTAGGTTTTGACTCAATAGATGGCAAAATCCTATTTCAGGTACAATGTCAAGGGGGCCACATTTGGAGAATAAACGTATAGTGGTACCTTGGGTTACATACGCTTCAGGTTACTGACTCCGCTAACCCAGAAATAGTGCTTCAGGTTAAGTACTTTGCTTCAGGATGAGAACAGAAATCGTTCGCCGACGGCATGGTGGCAGCAGGAGGCCCTATTAGCTAAAGTGGTGCTTCAGGTTAAGAACAGTATCAGGTTAAGAACGGACCTCCAGAACGAATTAAGTACTTAACCCAAGATTCCACTGTATTGTGTTTTATCATATTTTGAGGAAAGATAAAACATTTGGGGAGGTTTGCAATGCAGCGTCTGAGTTGAAGACTGAAAGATCACAGAAAAATATAATATACACCTTCAGGACAAAATTCTCCATTTGAATTGCAAACACCCGCTCAACCTACATATGTTTTCAAAGGGGAGAAAGGGAGGAAATACAAAATAGACTTTAATTTCCAATATGTGTTGGATATTGAAAAAGTTGAATAAAAGCATACCACGAACCATAGTCAGAGATGATGGGAACTGTAGTCCAACAAAATCTGGAGGGCTGCAGGTTCTCTGCCTCTGGTTTAGAGAGTACTGGTAACTTAGAGAGTACTGGCTTAGTGAGATCTGCAAGATCATTTTTTTCTGCTTTTCTCTTTCCTCTGCACCTGTTAAAGTTCCCTCTTCCCAGTTTTCTTTTGCATCTAGTCATCCCATCTATACCATGAACATCAGAAACTGTGTTTATCAGAGCAATCCTAGCTATGGAAAACCAGTCCAATTTAAGACAGCATAATTTGGGCCAGATTAAGTTGCCCCTATTCCAAACCCCATTCAGTAAGAATTTGTCTTAAACCACCCTTTGTGCTGTCTAAGTTCTGCTGAGTTGCTACTGAGCTGAAAGGGAACTGGAATCAGTGTCTATCCTTGCCTTGCTCTCACCCCAAACACCTTTTTTGGAGTGAAGCTATGCCTGCAAAAGTTCTGCTGCTGTAAATTCTGCTATCTGAGCCAGAAGAGTTCCAGCCATAGGAGCCTACTCCTAGGGGCTGACGTGCCTTCACCCCCCCCCAATAAAATATTTGAGGGGGCTGATCCTCCCCCCCCCCCAAGTTGATGGGCATTGCCATTCAAATGGTGTGTGTGCAGCACATTTTATTCAAGTTGGCACCCCTGGCTCCAGGTGACCTGAGGGATTTACAACAGCCTAAATCCAACTCATGGGACGCAGGTGGCCCTGTGGTCTAAATCACTGAGCCTTGAGCCTGCCGGCGGTTCGAATCCCCGTGACAGGTTGAGCTCCCGTTGCTCGGTCCCTGCTCCTGCCAACCTAGCAGTTCGAAAGCACGTCAAAGTGCAAGTAGATAAATAGGTACCGCTCCGGCAGGAAGGGTAAATGGCATTTCCGTGCATTTCGCTCCTGCAGGAAGGGTAAACGGCATTTCCGAAAACGGTGGAGTGGACAAACGCCGCCTCCCTTGGCCTGTAAAGCGAGATGAGCACCGCAACCCCAGAGTCGTTCGTGACTGGACTTAACTGTCAGGGGTCCCTTTACCTTTACCTTTAAATCCAGCTCAGCTTGTTCCAGCATAGGCACAGTGTAGCCCTGGCTCAGCCAAGAAAGTCAAAGATTCTCCGAACCTAAATTGTCTTAACCTGGCAGATCTTGGGTTTGGATCATACCGTAAATGTCTGAAACGATCGCCTCTCCTTCTTAAGCTCTCCCTTTCATAACATCCCATTTCTAACTACAGTACACGTGTTCAAAACACAGAGAGGGAAGAGAGAGTTATGCAAGGAATTCTGGAAATAAAAGAGGAATTGAGAAAAGATAGCTTAGGAGTGAGGGAGGATACATTATCTCCTGGCTGTGGATACTAGAAAGTGTAAAGTATTCATCTCACATGATTAAAAGTGGGTCAGCACAAGATTTAACTCATTTCTTACTTAGCATGCATGTCTATTTTGGCAGCAATAATTAGTCTGAGCAAGCGGAAGAGCAGAAAGCCGTGTGGCAACTGATTTGGCCCACAGATGCTTCATGGTGAACGTGAGCCTGCAGGCATCTGAAACCCTGCACTTTCATCACCCTAGGACTAGAAGGTGAGAAACTGCTTAACAATTTGAATTAGAGGTAAAAGAGTCTAATAAAAAAAGCAGTTTACAAGGTATCTGGGCAGCAATCAATAAAGTCACCTACTGCTTAAAGGGAAATTTCATTCAATCACTAATCTAAGCCTTTGAAGTCTCTTAACAAAGGAAATTGTGGGGGAAGAATGCAAAGTAAAGGCCACACTTCTGTAAGCATGAAGGAGGCGAGGACTCACGGAGGCAGGTGTTCCCTTCTGAGCATCCACACAGGTCTCTCTTGTGTGATAAGGGCCTAGAGAGGCAGGAAGTTCAACTGCAGAGAACCCCCTCTTAACTGCTGGCTATTTTTTTTGCTTTTTTCTAAAGAGAATTATGGTACTTGGAGACTTAGGGAAGATAAAGAGGGGAAAAAAGAATGTATTTTGAGAACAAAATAGGTAAAACAAAGAATGTGTCAAGAATTATTTCAGGAAACAGGAAACTGTGTATATGCCAAATTCAGTGTATGGTGGGATTGCAATATTTCAAAAAGTGAAAATCTGGACACAAAAGTTGTTAGGCCCTTTTTTGCTCAAAGTTCTTGAGCTTTTTAAGGATTTAAGGAAAATCACCAAAACCGACACTGCCGACATGGGTTGCCATATGTCTGGGTTTTCCCCAAACATTTTAAGCGATTTCCACCCGAACACTGCTTCCAATTGCAGTATTCCGGCTATGTCCAGGAAATTCCAATTGCATAGGTGTTACAGATGAGGTCTTAATCCTCAGGTTCTTAAACAAGATGGTAAAGGTACCCCTGACCATTAGGTCCAGTCATGGACGACTCTGGGGTTGCACACTCATCTCGCTCTATAGGCCCGAGGGAGCCAGCATTTGTCCGCAGACAGCAGGTCATGTGGCCAGCATGACAAACCCGCTTCTGGTGAACCAAAGCAGCGCACAGAAACGCTGTTTACCTTCCTGCTGGAGCGGTACCTTTTAACCTTTTATCTACTTGCACTTTGACGTGCTTTCGAACAGCTAGGTTGGCAGGAGCAGGGACCGAGCAACGGGAGCTCACCCCATTGTGGGGATTTGAACCGCCAACCTTCTGATCGGCAAGCCCTAGGCTCTGTGGTTTAGACCACAGCGCCACCCATGTCCCTAAGCAAGATGGTACTTTCTGTCAATTACCCAAGCTTCTATAAATCACACTCCTCTAGGGGATGCCCAACATCCAAGAGATTGCAATCTACTATAAAATCACTGGCAGTGAATACCCATTGGATTGACCAGAGTTGTTGAGCATTTCTGGGGGAGACAGACCCAAAGGTGTTGAGCTTTTTGGGAGGAGGAACACGCAATTGACTGGGATCGACTAGGAACCCCCCCCCCCACGATCGACCGGTAGATCATGATCAATCTGTTGGATATCCCTGGTAAGGGTTTATCACACACCTACAACTGGTTTGGGATTCTTCTCTTTCTCTTTGGCTGTCCCCAAAATGGTGCCCTTCTCCCTGTCAGGGAAGAAGAGGCGAGGCTCTGCATCAGGAACTAGGGGGGAAGAATCGGGATCTACTCCCCTTGTCGATCCTGCCACCTGCCACCTGAGGTCAAGATGGGTCATTGGCCTGATCCAGCAAGTTATTCAGGTGTTCTAATAAGTGATAAAATAAATAAACAAGATTTATGGTCATCAACTCTTGCACTCTCCCAGCTCATCCAGCCACATGAAGTTAAATAATACAGCTTTCTTCAGTGAAAGTAAATAAATAAGAAACGTTGGGTTGCATCCCATGCAGTGCAAGCATGAAAGGGTGGGGAGAATCCCCTGTTCTTCCTCCTTCTTGCTGCACCTACCCCCAAAAAATCTCTCCTCAGGACCAGCGTCAGGCAGCAGAGGAACCAACCCACACGGCAGGTTGCCAGGAACGGATAAGTCCTTACCATCTGCTTTTTATTCAATATTTGCAGAGAGAGGCTTGAGAATGCAGCCCCTTGGAATAATGGTGTTGCCCCGAGTAAATCTCCATCTCCCTTTTCTTCCACTTCCTCATTCATCAACAAGCACCACCACCCTTACGGTTGTTGCTGCTTAGGGCCACCTGTCTCCAGCTCTCTGCTCTCCTACTTTTAAGGTTTACCAGGTTCTGTGAGATGGTGGGTCTGGAATGCTTTCTAGTGATAACATGTCAGCCAGCTGCTCTGCCTCTGTCTCCTCCTCGTCTCCCATTATTTCCCAACTCCACCCACCCCCCATCTTCCTCTGAGTTGTGACCTCCCTCAAACCCCTGTTGTAATTCTGAACTGTCTTCTTCTCTGGAAGGGTCAGGCTGGAGAGGCGTTCTCCACCATTCCTCCTCTGCCTAGTCCATGACAATCTGCATGCTGTCTCTGCTTGATTCTCCCTCTGCAGCCCCTGACCCCCCATTTCAGACATATCCTGGGGCTTGAGAGGGTGCCGTCGGGAGGCAGCGACAGGGGATTTCTGTTGTGTGAGCACTGCACTGGTGCAAGCCTGTAAGTTTCCTTATATAGCATATCAAAAACGAATGGCAAACATGCCAGTGTCCATTTTTAAAATGTGCTGGATGGTGCTAAACTAAGGCTTGTTTAGTGAATCTCCAATCCGGAAAGGCGCCACTAAAAATAATGTATCTGAATAAATGTCTAATGTCTTTAAGAGTTTGGAGTTGTGCTCAGAGTTAATGTGACCTTTACAATATTCCATCGATTGGTCATTTATTTGCCTCTTCACCACCCCACCCCCTCCTGAGGTTGTAAACAGGGGAGCAGCAAAATAGCCAGAATAAATGCACCAGGTTGCACGAGCCTAAAGCAGAATTTAGAGGAATTTATGAGACATAAGATTCCACCGTCTCATTCTTCTCATAAAAAAATTATAAAGAGAACACAGAATGTGGCATAAAAATCAATTTGCTCTCATGGAAAAGACCGTTCATTAGGACGAGAGAAAAATATATCCTTCACTCCCACTCATTAAAACTTGAAGGTGATCAGTCAATCAATCAATCACCTTTATTACAGTTTACAAAGTTTCAAGTCAAAGGTGCTCCCTGCAGCAAATATATGAAAATGCATGAACGCCAAAAGAGATAGATTTAATTCACTTTCAGTTAAATGTTTTTTGGCTTCTGCCTTCCTTTGTAACACAGTTGGGGTTCCATATGGATGCTCTGAGTCAAGGCAAAGAGTCGAGTTACAAAGAGTTGCCCTGAACTCACCAGAAAGGAGACAAAGCTGGATTTAATCCAAAATGGTGCTCAGAAACTAATACAAGAATTGATGTTGAAACAGTGGCCATGCTGCTATCAAATTCAATTTATATGAAAGTTGACATTTGCCAGTCCAACAAAGTCAAAGGAGGAAACTCCTCCCTCCAAAAATTTAAAAAAAAATCAAGAAATGGAATTGGTAAATAAATAAGCAAAAGCTGAAAGAGAAAGTCAAGAGGGTCAAATTTCTCCAGAACACTTGGGAGTTACTCAAAACCACTATGATACACACTCAGCTAGAATGTACAGCACAGGTTAAGAAAGGTACCACCCCATAATAGATGTCACCAATTTATAAGAATTAGGGAAGCATTTGGACTTCCAAAAATGGAAGGATTGAAGTGTCTGCTCAGAAGTAAGCCCTAAGAGAGCCAATGTGGTGTAGTGGTTAAGAGCGGTAGTCTTGCAATCTGGTGAACCGGGTTCACTTCCCCGCTCCTCCATATGCAGCTGCTGGGTGACCTTGGGCCAGTCACACTTCTCTGAAGTCTCTCAGCCCCACTCACCTCACAGAGTGTTTGTTGTGGGGGAGGAAGGAAAAAGAGATTGTTAGCCGCTTTGAGACTCCTTCGGGTAGTGATAAAGCGGGATATCAAATCCAAACTCCTCCTCTTCTTCTTCTTCTTCTTCTTCTTCTTCTTCTTCTTCTTCTTCTTCTTCTTCTTCTTCTTCTGAGTTCAGTGAGGCATTCTCCAAGATAAACGTGTACAGGAGGGATGGGAAACTTCAGGCTAAGGGGCCAAATGTGGCCCCCATCCCTCTATATTTGGCCCTTGAAACTTCCCCCAAGTGATACCTCTCAATGATCTGCCTTTGCACCCTAAGAGTTCTTGCCTGGCTGGAATGTGCCTGTGAACTCTAGGTAACGCCTCTTGTTAATTGAAGGGTAAACAGGGATATTGTTAATGAAGGGTAAACAGGGATATGGGTGTGCATATGTGTCTGTGTAGAAACTAGCCTATTGTACAAAGGTAAATTTAACATTTCTTGTTCCATCTGCTTTTGTCTCTGGCTCCACCCATCATTATCATGTGACCCTCAGAAAGTTGCCCACAAGGGAAGGTGGCGCACAGGCTGATAAAAGTTCCCCACCACCGCCGTGTAGGATTGCAGCCTTACTTTCTCACCTGCTGTTTGGTTGACACTGTGACTTCAACCTCTACAATTCAAATGAGCAAAGTCTGGCCTTCGTCCCTGATGGCAGCCCACAACAGATCGCTCAGGAAGGGTTTTCAAAATATCCTCTTTTTTCGGAGCACACACATATATTGTTCATCAAGTCGAGCTGAACAGATGCAGTTCATTTTGGAGATGACATCTGGTGCTGTCAGAACGTGTAACTGGTGCTGATTTGTAATGTGAGCTGAATATGCGGATCTTATTTATGAGAGATGATAGCCCTTACTTATAGCCTACTTGCCTTGATCATTGTACAGCATATGTAATCCAGGAACTTTACAGCTCCGCGTGTGCTCGGAATAGAAAAGAGATGGAAAGGAAACAAAAAGAGAGATCTGAGTTTTAGATGACGTAAACTGTGGGCACAGACAAGCAGAAATAAGCACTCCTATATGGCTTATTCAGGGAACTTGGCTTCGCTTCTGTACAGTTTACATACTGTCTCCATAACTCACTCTTTAGGGACATAGGGACAAGTGCATCCTCTTTTATAAAGCAGAATGTATACTTCTGTTTCCTCCCCACCTTGACTCCTTTCTCAGGGCTGGTCCTCAGGAGCAAACTAGACATGACAATAAAGGGGAGATTAAATACATTTAACATGTCTTGTTTTTAGAACTAGCAGCTGCAGAAGGCTTCACTAGGAGCCATGAAGGGGGTTAATCCTTCCTCCCACCACTGTCCTGATGAAGATCATATCCAAAGCCTGTGAGACGCAGGAGGAAATACCCATTGACACCAATGGAAGCATCCCAACATGCAAAGGTGATAGGACCAGTACATGGGTGTGATTTCCATTGTGAATACAGCAGATAAAAGTTTAAACCTGCTCCCCCATCCACTGTCATCCCAATCTTGCACACACACACAGTGGGGTATTTATAGCATAGTTACCAAGTCACATTAAATGCATTCACACATTTGACGGAAAATCTGGTTTGGCCCTAAGCTTTTGTGCTCAGATACAGATACGCAAGTAGAAAATGCATAGGATCCCTTTTGAAATATGAAGGGCACAGATGTGTCGAATTTAAAGCACCTTTCATATATTTCAAAGCAGGGAGTCAATACTTTCTCAGTCATTATTCTGGAGTATTTTAAAGAGACGTGGGCCAAATTGTTCCTCAAGAAACTAAACTAAACTAGGCTCTGTCCTGTGAGTATCTGTAATAAGTAGGTTAAAGTAGGTTATGAAAGGTTAGCTATACAAAGTAGGTTAAAAAGACCAAACTGGGGCTATTTTTTTACACAAATTGTTCAAAATTTGGCGACTATTTCCATGTGAATATTGACATTCCCTGCCACAAGTCCCAAAGACCACTATGAGGTTGACAGTCCACTAAATGTGACTGTCAGCATTCATTGGTGTGTGTAGTACAGTGGTACCTCGGGTTACATACGCTTCAGGTTACATATGCTTCAGGTTACACACTTCGCTAACCCAGAAATAGTGCCTCAGGCTTTGCTTCAGGATAAGAAAAGAATTTGTGCTCCAGCAGCGCAGCAGCAGCGGGAAGCCCCATTAGCTAAAGTGGTGCTTCAGATTAAGAACAGTTTCAGGTTAAGTACAGACCTCCGGAACGAAGTGAAGCCCATTTCCCCCCTCCCTGGGAGGAATTTGCAAGGATGATTACCCTCACTCTTCCTTGTTTTTCCTTCACCAATGATCTCCTGCTGTCAAGGGTGCTGCCTCCATTAAGGAAGAGAGGAACCGGACACCCCATCAAGTTCAATACTATTGGCTCTGAATTTTAGGACTGACCTTTCTAAAGTCAGATATGGCAAAAAATAAAAAAATACCGGTAACTGCCATTTCTCATTGAAATGTGTGTCAAAATATGTTCCAGCAAAGTGTAAGTGTGTGTGTGTGTGTGTGTGTGTGTGTGTTTCTAACAAAAGAAGAGGTCTTTTATTTGAAGGAGAAGCAGCAGAGTATAATGCTGCTGACCTTTCTTTGGACTTAATAGGATTTTTTCAGAGCAGGATGAGATTTTTGCTGTTGGCACTAATAAAGACAAGGCTATAGGCTGTCTGTTTGCTTTGTTGTTAGAGTGGAGTGGAAACTGGGCAGAATTCGTTTTGGAGAACGAGATTTGCTTTAACAGCAGTTATACAAAAAATTTGTAAGGGGCATGTTTTGTTGAACAGTTCCATTTATAGCAACATTCAAGTACAATGTTTGAGAGGCCTCATATCAGAGATTACATCCCAATGCATTTTGCATATGCCCCCATTTAATTATGGGTGCTGAAATCCATCCGATTGTTGATGGTCTAATAGAACATTGTGGATTGTGTCCAGCTCTATGTTTCACTTAGACCCATTGAAATTAATGGACCTATTTAATCATGCCCATTAATTTCAATGGGTCTACTTGGAGTAGGCCTAAAATTGGATACTACCATGTCATGGACACATGTATCCCACTTTCATTGTGCTATCCTGGAGCTTAAAGCATAATGTTGTGTTTTATATTTTTCCCAGCCTCCATAAAAATGGGTGTGGTTGCCAAGTTGGGATTACACAGCCTCTTTCATCCTGATATTCATTCATATCTCATTGGTACTCCGTGTTTTGCATTTTCCTCCTTCCTGTGAAAACAGGTATGGAGATCAAGCTGGTTCTGGCATTTATAAATGTAGAATTGTGTGCCAAAAATGTCAAGATAAGATGGGGTGGGCACTGAGTCAGGGCAGGGTTTCAGCACCTAGGAGAGTTCCAGGGCAATAACTCACTCCAACAAAAGCTGGAGACTGACAGAGCTTACAACTCCCTCGGTCCAGACTGCCCCTCATGTCTTAGGAGTATGGCTTCTTAAAGGAACAGCCACCCCTGCTTGGCCTCTCATCTGGCTCCCTCTCTAAACCACTGTACAGCTGCTGTGGAGCAGAATCCCAGTACAAACTGATCTGATCCACAGTCCTGGCTTTTGTGCATCCCAAATATTATGACACAGTTCTTGGCTTAAAAAAAAAAAAGCAATATACATTTAAAATGTGTATTTTGAGATAAAATACATTTAAGAGTGCATAACTGGAAAGTAAATACATTTTAAAATGCATATCAAATATGTATTTAAATTTAAAATATGTGTGCATTTAAAAAAAATTAAAAAATCACAGATTCAGGAAGAAATTGAACAGCCTTCTTGGTGAATACATGCAAAAGTAACACGGACCAGATATATAGACTGATTCAATCATTGCTAAAACCTGTCACAAAGGGAAGTGGATTCAGAACGGCCTAGGGAAAGTAATTTATGTGCGATGAGCCAATCCCAAGCGTGGTCCCTCACGACAGCTGAAGTGATAGAAAGTACCCCCAAATCAACACGTGGCTGAGACTTTGAGCAACCACACTATGATGTGATGTGCAAACCCATCTGGGGCAAGCTGCAATTGGATGATCACTGCTTCTGCTGGCCATATCATCATCATAGACTTTTATTGTGCTAACCATAGGCCATGGCATCATTCAGAAAAATAACAAAAGGAAAAACAGCAATAACCATAAAAATCATCAGGCACTATACATACAATATAAACCACGGTCACAACTACTAAGATTGTTTGTTGCATAAAATAGAATAGCAGAAGATTCTCTAGTAAAATGTGCCAAATTAAATATCCGAATCCCCTTTGCAGTTGACCGCTATTTTATCTAGTTCTTTCCTCCTGATCTTCTTAGCTGCCAACGCACCGAGTGCTACTTTATAAGTTACAAGTCACCAGGATCGCTCAGCAGCCATTTCCACCCTATTCAAGCGAGTTCCATTTGGAAACAGGGATTTTATTAATCGGTCTCTTGGGTCTATATATAACGGGCACTGCAATAAATAGTGGCACAGGTCCTCCACATGGTGTTGCCCACACAGTCAAAGTCTCTCTTCATAATGTACTTTGCCATAGTGTCCATCCAACACCGCCGAGGGCATTGATTGGAATCGTAATTCTGTGAAAGTGATTCTAAGCATGGCAATGCTGGCCATATGAAAGGGGCACAACACAGAAAATAGCACTACCAATCCTGTGCATATGTGTGCATTGGTATGAGACATGGCTGGATGTCCAGGGTTAACTCTGACGGTGTGAAGACATAAGTCTTTATTAGGCTTGCCACCTGTAGCACCATCTTGATCATGTCCAATGCTGCACTGGTAATGGGAATGTTGGAAACAGGAAGCAAAGTGGTAGGTGATGACGATGTTTTCCTGGAAGCCAGAGACACTGGCATTGGGACAATGTGCATCATGCACCCGTCCCATGCATAATAATAATTAGTCACTACATCTACAGCAAACGGTTACTAGTTGATTCCAGCAGCAGCAGCAGTTGCAGTAAGTGCATCTAACAGGACAGCGCAGCACAGCATCTATTTAAAAGTTATATACTTCTTCCCGTGCCTATAAATCACCTGTAACAAGGCTGATGGCAGTCACACCATTCAGATGCAATAATTGATATGATTATCATTCTAGCAGCCTTAACTACATTGGAAAGAACTGGTAAATTAAGTAAATTAGACGTTAAAAGCCAAAGGTCATGCTGTGAATTTGAAATAAGAGTTCCTACATCAAGAAAAAGCACCTTGTGCAGCTCAAGATTGAACTCTAGTGGTTATATTTAAACACTGCACACAGCTTTGGGCACCTTTGCAAAACAAAAGATGTTATTTAGAATCCATTTCAGTTGCTTGGGAAGAAATAAAGCTATTGTCAGTCTCCAGGTAAAATGCACTGAAGTGGTTAGCAGTAGCACATCAAAGAGATACATTAAAAACGTGGCAAAGGGTGTCTGCAAAATAAGAGCTCCAACATAAAAGGGGAGACTTGAAACCCTTGGAAATATTTTTTTTTTCCAGAGAGAGAGAGAAGTTAAAAGTGCATGCCCTTAGAAAGCATAGTCTCCATTCTGTTCAGGTAATCTTGAATTTTCTTATTGTTTCCATGTACTCAAAAACAATATTTTCCCCATGCATCAAATTGCATTAAAAGCATGTTTTGCGTCCTTGAACGTTATTAGTCCAATTCACAGGTTTTTATTGCAGCTGAAGCCTATAGGTGTCTGTTGCAGCCTTGGAACATCCTCTCCTACTCACCAAATATATGATCTGTATTGTCAATGGTGACAGAACTGATCATCTGTTGGAGGAGAGAGAAGGCACCTGAGCTAAGGCTGTGAGCCTATGCACAATTAACTGTGGACCTGTTGGTCATCATAGGATTTATTCCAAGTAAGTATGCATAGAAATGGGCTGTAGGTTTACAGACTTCTTTCTATCCCTTCTCTGCTTTGCCAGGTGACTGGCCTTGATGAATTTGGCAATAAATCATTTGCTTGGTAATATATCAGTGTGCTGGACCATACTGAACCCAGATTCCACTCATGGACCGCTCTCATTTGGGCATCTGCATTGACAAAACACATCATGGTGATGGTGTTTGTGCTGTAGCTAAGGGGGTACAGCATTTGCCACATCGCATCCCCTTCATTTCCAGGTAGGGTTAAGAAATGACTCCTGTCTGAAGTCCTGGAGAGCCACAGCTACTTGAAAATACTGTGTTGGGTGGACCAGTGGCCCTTCTAGGTATTAAATATACCAAGAAATAAGCACACCAAGAACTCAGGCCAATGTAAGTTTCAATAATGGGAGTGGTCCCTACTCGCATATCATAGTCAATAGTAACAAAAACTAATCCATTCAAAAGTACGTATTCTGACAAGGATTAGAAACTCAAATAGAGATTACAAACTCATCGTGGAGGTCTTAGTTTCATTCATTGTTTCAATCAATGATTGAAACTAAGACCTCCACGACGAATCTGGACTAACATGAACTTATCTCTACTCATAAACTCTCATCTCTAATTCTGTAATGAATTATTGTGTTATACATATTTTTATGAGTTTGAGTTTGTAATCTCTATTTGAGTTTGTAATCCTTGTCAGAATACATACAGTGGTACCTCGCAAGACGAATGCCTCGCAAGACGAAAAACGCGCAAGACGAAAGAGTTTTCCGTTTTTTGGGTCGTTCCGCAAGACGAATTTCCTTATGGGCTTGCTTCGCAAGACAAAACATCTTGCAAGTTCTTGCGAGTTTGTTTCCTTTTTCTTAAAGCCGCTAAGCCGTCAATAGCCGCTAAGCCGCTAATAGCCGTGCTTCGCAAGACAAAAAAAACGCAAGACGAAGAGACTCGCGGAACAGATTAATTTCATCTTGCGAGGCACCACTGTACTTTTGAATGGATTAAGTTACAGATAGGTAGCCGTGTTGGTCTGCCATAGTCAAAACAAAAAAAATTCCTTCCAGTAGCACCTTAAAGACCAACTAAGTCAGTTCTTGGTATGAGCTTTCGTGTGCATGCACACTTCTTCAGATACACTGAACAAGATACACTGAACTGAAGAAGTGTGCATGCACACGAAAGCTCATACCAAGAACTGACTTAGTTGGTCTTTAAGGTGCTACTGGAAGGATTTTTTTTTGTTTTGAATGGATTAGTTTTTGTTACTATTGACTATTGATTTGCGAGTAGGGACCACTCCCACTATTGAAACTTACATTGGCCTGAGTTCTTGGTGTGCTTCCTTCTAGATATTAGGCCGTTTTCCTATGTCCCTTCCTCCCCACCTCAGATTACCATGGACACAATAGACAGGAAGGTCATCCAGAGCAGTGACAGCTCCATATTGGGGGAAAGGGACTTGGAGAAGATGCTTTCAGAATACACTTTCCTCCTTTCATCCGTGGCCTACTTGTTCTTCCTTGGCCTCTGGTCCCTATCCCACTACTTCCCAGAGAGGGAAGGCAGGCAATTGGCAGCTGCTGTTCCTTCAACTAATTCCATTGCTTGTTGGTCCCTCTAGGAGAACTGAGAAAAGCAACACAGAAGGCTGTGTATGTGTGAATCTGTAGTTACAAAAAGCTGCAACTCAAGGGAAAGCAATTTCAGTGTAGCAAACATTTCAGAGTTGTAAAGATCCCTGGGCTGGTCACCTCTCCTAGTTTTTGGATAATAAGATAAATTTTGAAAAGTGTACCTTCCTCTGAGGGCAATCCTTTCAACCCAATGCAGCTGGGGAGGGGAAGTGGGGGCTCACGCTGGAATTAATTTATCAGGCCCAAGTCATTAAGTGAAAATGTATCATCTTTATTAGCTTCTTGGGTGAGTTGCAAAGGCTCATTCATCTTAAGTGTATCAACTTGCTGGCTCCTTTGTCAGATAGAATAATGACAGACATTATAAAGAACACAACCTGTCAAGAAGGAATATATTTGCTCGTAAGCCAGACTGCATAAATATACACATCCTCAATTTTACTGGGATGGAGAAGGTGCTAAGGGAGGGACAAAAAGGCTCTTCCTGTCGGGAGAGAGGAAGAAAAATGTGTGCCCATGATCCATGTATAACATTTGGCAATGAGGCATGGAGCCATTGTAATAAAAATAAAAGATCAGCTGACTGATGAAGGAATTGCATCTGTTTGGGGGGTGGGGCCCACAAATGTAAATGGCTTAGGTAGAGATGGGTGAATCTATCAATTATAGTTTCTCTCAGTTTCTCTTTTTTATATAAAAAAAACAATTTTAAGTTCAACTCTCCACATTTTCATATCAGTTTGTTACTTTTTTAAAAAAAGTCCCTGTGAAAATTTGTCAGCATTTTAGTACAAATTTCTCCTAAAAGATACATGTCCGTATGGAATCATCCTGTGTGTAAACCCGCAATCTTATACGTCAAAAAGGTGTTTGCAAATAAAATAAATGAATGGGGACAGTTCTGGGGGAAACCTGGAAATGCATGTGTGGGTCACGTACATAGACTATAAGACAAAAGAAAAAGAAACTTCTATGAAAAGACCACTAGTACAGTACTTGTGTTTGCATGAGAGTAGGCGGCACTGAGGGACGTGGGTGGTGCTGTGGGTTAAACCACAGAGCCTAGGACTTGCCGATCAGAGGGTTGGCGGTTCGAATCCCCGCGACGGGGTGAGCTCCTGTTGCTCGGTCCCTGCTCCTGCCAACCTAGCAGTTCGAAAGCACATCAAAGTGCAAGTAGATAAATAGGTACTGCTCTGGCGGGAAGGTAAATGGCGTTTCCGTGTGCTGCTCTGGTTTGCCAGAAGTGGCTTAATCATGCTGGCCACATGACCCAGAAGCTGTACGCCAGCTCCCTCAGCCAATAAAGCGAGATGAGCGCCGCAACCCCAGAGTCGGCCACGACTGGACCTAATGGTCAGGGTTCCCTTTACCTTTACCTAGGTGGCACTGAACATGCATCGCATCAGGCCTTGGGCTGCATTTTGTTTGTGCTTATTTGCCACTTAGGAGACATTTTGGCACTTGCTAGAATTGTCCACTTTTTCATTCCTCATGCCAGAGAGGTAAGGATTTAAGAGGCTGTTAGTGTGAAGATGAGTTCAACTTTGTACGCTCTGCTTTTATGACACTCCGTGTGAGAATTTCTCTTACCTCAGCCCTGTATTAATGATGCTGGATTGTGGTGCTGAATATACTTTACACATCATTATTCTTGCAGCGGGCAAGCAGGCCTGAGTAGCTTTGAGCAAAGCATATTTCGGACCCCAGTGCAAACTGTTACCCTGTGGCCTTAGTTCAAAGCTCTCTGCATAGTGCTCTCAGCAGCAGAAGAAAAAAGGCTTAATCCCTTAACAAACCTTAATACATGCTGAAGTACAACCCAGGACAACATTATTGGCATTCTAATCGTTGTTAGAAATGATGGCACATCCCATTTTGACACTCTGTTTTGAAGAATGGGGGAGAACTTTGAATGCCCATGTTTCTTATTATCAAGAATGAAAATAGTAAGAAGAAGAAGTAACCTGAGAAGTCGAAAACAGAATGTCACTGTCATATGCTGCATCGAAGTCTGCAAGCTTGCTTCATTATATATTGTAGTTGGGAAACAAAAGCTTTTTGGTTTTGAACCAAATCAATTGCCCCAAATAAGCTTCTACTTATCTTTGTTCAATTTTTCCATTTCACTCTATGGTAGCGCTGCCATACGTCCAGACATTACCGGGATTTCCAAGGCGGAATTAATGTCCGGGGGGAATTTCCAAAAGGTGGTGCTTTGTCCTGGATCTTAGACAACTCATTCAAAAGATTGTGAGGTTTTTTTGGCGTTTTTGTAAACAAAAACAAACAAACAAAAAACCTCAACAACTTTAGGGTTTGCTCAACAACTTTCAAGGTGTCCTGGTTTTCACTTTTTGAAATATGGCAACCCCACTGTATGGTTTAGAGCATGGGTAGGCAAACTAAGGCCTGGGGGCTGGATGCGGCCCAATCACCTTCTAAATCAGGCCCATGGATGGTCTGGGAATCAGCATGTTTTTACATGAGTAGAATGTGTCTTTTTATTTAAAATGCATCTCTGGGTTACTTGTGGGGACTGCCTAGGGCATAGGAATTCGTTCATTATTATTTTTTCAAAATATAGTCCGGCCCCCCACAAGGTCTGAGGGACAGTGGACCAGCCCCCTACTGAAAAAGTTTGCTGACCCCTGGTTTAGAGAGTTATAGATGTTCAATGGAAAGAAAGCAGAGGGTAAAGAATGAGCTGTGAGTGGAGGAAGGCTCTTTCCCATCTTTTGGATTCTGCGGGAAACTTAACAAACAGAGCTGTTCCACCAGGCCTTTGGCCAAGGCACAGTCTGACCCCCTCCTTTGGCAATCTTCACAGAACTCTAGCCCAATGGTTGCCATTAATTTGATTTTGAATTGATTTTAAAATGAATTGATTTTAGACCGTTGTGTTACTTTTATTGTTGTTAGCTGCTCTGAGCCCAGGTTCGGCTGGGGAGGGCGGGATATAAATAAATTATTATTATTATTATTATTATTATTATTATTATTATTATTAGTGCCTGCAAAACCGTTTTCAGTTTTTCAGATAACCTTCTCTGGGCCACATGCCAATGGTGGGCAGGGCTGGAGAGAAAGTGGGTGGAGCAACAGATGTAAATTTTGTTTTTATACAGAAGGCTACTTTCTAACACACACACACACACACACACACTTCTCTATCATCTGTCCAGACAAGCAAGAAGCACAAAGTTCAACAGCACCTTTCAGAAAGACAAACATACTCAGGGAGAGTGTGCAGCAAGGCTGGGGAAAGGTGTGAACTGGGGAAAGTCAGTGTGGCTGGGGGCGTAGCCTTCAGGGCCAGAGAAAGAAGTCTAACAGACCACATGTGGCCCCCGAGGCTGAGAGACTATCCACCCTGTTCCAGACCATACCTGCAGGTAGAATAGTCAGATGAGAAAAATCCGCGTTCCTTCCCACATCTGCAATTATTTGCATAAACATTTGTATATGTTCCTCTGGCTTTCCATTCTGTCATATACTCTGCTATGGGCAATTGTTCCCGTATCCCTCAATATTTGGAATCAGACTGTTCGGCAGTCCAGAGGACTGCAGTTCGACCGAGAGGGAGCTTGTATGAGGTTCCAGCTGCAATCCAGGTCACAAAGTTTTATTTCGCTTCCCAATTTGCTTCTAATGCTGTTTGGGATGTTCCGGGCAAAAGGATCTGGCCCGCCAAAAAGAGGCTTATGTTGAAAGAAGAGTAAGACTGTACTGGTGTGTGCTTTTGTTTGCTTGCTAATCAGTTTTTTTGGTCTCCATCCAGCCACAGGAATGCACCCAGTTGAAAAGAGGAACCTCTGTTGTTTTGAAAACTAGATATGGTGGCTGCCTACATTATCTCAACAGGAAGGCTTTGTTTAAATATCCTGTTCCTTAAGTTATCAGCTGTCCTCATAAGCGTAGCTAGCATTTCAGTCAAGTTTGTCCTAGTGCTGCAGCACATGGGTATAGGAGGGGGCAGGGAAATGTGTGGATCTGAAGATTTAGGTGCTGCTTCTTCAGAAGCTGCTCAAGAAAAGAGTAGATGCCAGTATGTTTGGGGTCAGTTAACTGCAGCATTTACACAAATAACAGCATGGATTGGTGACTGAGATCTGTTGTTCTGGTTAGCTGGAAAATACATCTTGCATAAAATGTGAAATCCCACCATAATGTACAACATGTGCTAGGAAGGGAGTCCCATTTAACTCAATGGGACTGACTTCCTGGTATGTGATGGATGCTAAGAACTTTTCTCTTTTTTATGTAAGCATACCCAATGCATGTACTTCATTGTGTGCACTTGTTTTTCTTGTTTTGTTTTCAATCTGTTGGGCTTTTAAATATGTTGATAATGTCATGATGTCTCTTTTCAAAGTCTATGGTTATTTTTAAATAATATTTTATGCCATTTTATGAAAACCACTTAGGAAGTGATTTTAAAAAAAGTAAAAAGTGACATATAAATCTTAATTAATAAACAGGATCGCAGCTTAAAGCTTTCACCAGGCTAAAACGTATATCCCAATTAATAAAGGGAGATGACAACAGTTTGTCAGCCAGCACTGAGGGGTCTTCAAGAATTGTACTGTATAGGTTACATAAATATATTTGGTCCTTTATTAGCTTATGTTGCCAGTTGTAGAGTGAGGGGCTACCTGGCCATCTTCTGTGCAGTTTTAATCTCTGCTAATTGGCAGGTGAAGCTTCTTGCAGCATTGGGATAAACATTAACACATCCTAACATCAGCAGACTGAGCTTCTGTTCCAAATACAGGCGCAGGCACTGACACAAAACTTTATACCCTTTACTTTTTCCCTCATCAAATGGTAAGAATAAATGTCAGTGGTTGCATGCAAAGCTAGCAAATGATTGCCTTTCAGGTTTGATAAGTCTGTTCATCTTTTGCCGGTGGGCGGTGTTAGGAGATCCAGGGTGTGAATCCTGTCTGAAGTCTGAACGTGGGCTACGGTGACCCCTCGGGGTGTCTCTATTTGATGTAAGTCATAGGGCGCCCCCATTGGCGGTTTACCCTTAAGTGGACTCTCTGCAGACGGGCAGGAGTCAAGATATAGCCTGGCTTCACCCCGATGCCTAAGCCAAACCACTCACATCTGTATCCAATAAAGCCTATTTGAACCCATAAACTAAAATACGACATGTCCGTGTGCTTTATTGTTCTCCTGGGAATTTTGTTGCTTAGGTGCCTTGGCACGCAACTATTGTCCTTCCAAGAAGAACCTCAGGCAATAAAAACTGAAGGTTCAGTTTAGAAATCAGTGTCAAAATGCCTTTTAATGTGTCTGATTCTCTCACAGTACTAATGAAGTTACTTAAAGGTCCTTTTTTTACTCTGATGTTATTGAAATTTGATTAAAATAACCATAGTTTTTGCTAATTAATGTGTAGACTATGTCTTCACTTTTTTAAAAAGCCCCCTTCTGGGGAAGAAACTCCTGCTGGTTCCTGTGGATTTTGGGATCATGTGGAGTTTGCATTTTGATGTTAACATTCTTCAAAGGATTCCTCTGCGAGTGTTTCTCAGAGAAGGAAGCACACTGTGTCAAAACAGGTTCACTTTCTTTCTTTAAAATGTTCAGGTAGTTCTGCCAGATAAAGCAGCAAATGTTCATCTTGGCAATGTTCATCTGGTATCCATCAGCTGCAAGCAAAGTAAATTTTGCCTGAGGTTTGGAGCTCCTGGATTTTAATTCTCTGCAAAGGACCATCCACGTTCTCTACCCCAAAATTCCCTTGACTGAATCCCTAATGTCCCTTGTTTCGCTCTCGTAGATTTGAGCCTGACTTAGGGTCTAACTCACATGTTATATGTCAGGGAAGCCGAACTATCAGCTTGCTGTCCTCATCAATCTCCACAAGCATTTTGGGGGGTGAGATGCCCTTTAATTTTGGCTGTGGCAGCAAATAAATGTACACATATTACATTGATGTATAAGTTTCAGTACCCAATTCTGCAAAGTGGTCTCTTTATTTCCCCCTGGGGTTAGGTGAGAAAAAGAAAAAACTCAGACAATTTTATCAGAAAAATGTCTTCTTGGGCTCAGCTTCGCTGGAAACCTTTATAATAATAAAATTCAGTGGCAGTAAAATAATGCCTTTATTTGTAACAAGCCAAGCTCATGATTTTTGACATTACTTGGAAGCCTTCCTGATAATGAATGGCCAGGTTGTTTAAAAAAAGAGAGGAATTGAATCTGTGTTTCTGGGGAAATATCTGGTGTGGAGCTCTGTGTGCAGTTTGTGTCAGTCATAAAATGACAACAGAGGAAATGGTTGCTGAATGATCAGGTTAGGACTATGTCTTGTGCAAAAGTCTTAGGACAGGTTTTTGTGGAGGCATTCTGGGACAATGCATGATTGGGGTTTGTACAGTCTAGCTGGAAGTTGTCTAAATCTAACCAGAATTTACAGGCCAGACAACAACAACAAAACTTTGGTAAGCTTTATATTAGCAGTGAATTACTGTTTATGTTAGTAGACATGAAACTGAACTGTGTAGTGCAACCTAGTCATTTGAACTGTATGTTGTTCTTATGCACGTTCATAATGTTAAGACCTCACAGGCCTAGATCCAGAAAACTCTCCTGTTGGAAAAAGTGATGAGCAACCATCACATGACTGGGTCCGAATGTCAAATGGGTGTTTCTCAACAAGAGTAGTCAGTGGCAACACTTAGCTCTCTTGGTCTCTCTCTTCACTTCTTTTGTTCTGTGCACCAGATCGCCACCAGAGGAGGCCAGCTGTGTACACCCCAACTATACAGCAGGCACTGTGAATTATAAGCTATGAAAGAGTAATGAAAATACGAGCATCCCTTATACCAAGTCAAACCGTGGATCCTTCTAAGAGAGCACTGTCCACTCTGGCTAGCAGTAGCTCTTAGGAAGAGGCCCTTTTAAAAGAGGATTAGACAAATTCATGGAGGACAAGGCTACCCTGGTGGGTATTTTCTACCTCCACAGTCAGAGGCAGTATTTTGAACACCAGTTGTTGGAAACGGCAAGAGGGGACAATTCTGTTGCCTTTGGGCTTTCCCATATTGCAACTGATGATGAGCTGGCCTGATCCAGCAGGCTCTTCTTATGTTCTTTCTCAGGCCTGGTACTCAGTACCTTTTTTTCTAGAGATGCTTGGGATATTCTGCACACAAAGCATGTGCTTTACTGCTGATCTGTGGCTCTTCTCTTTTAGAGGCCATGGAGAAGGAATGCTGACTCTCCAACGTAGAGGATCCACTGTGGGTGAGCAATTTCCCCAATGCCATGCAACTTTTCCCTCAAAATGTTCCCTGGTTCTTCCATTTGGGGGCCATTTTGAGTGAGGGGCACAGGGACGAAGCTACGACGTAGGCAGTTATCTGGGACTAAACAAGGAGGAAAGTATTTGCTGCCTAAGTGGCTGGGAAGGCTCTAAGCTTATACAGATTTGAAATAGTGTAATAACGAGCACTACGTAGCATTTGCTGTGTGCTCGTAGGAAACTGGGCTTGTTATTTGCTTCTAGGCTTTGGGAGTCAGCGGGGGGCAGGGAGGCAATAGTGTGTGAAGGCTGTACATCTGAAGTCACTTTAAGAAATAGGAAAGAGCTATTTCCCATTCAGAAAATCAGGTGATGCAGATTTAGGCTTCACTTGTGATGTTTGCCCCATTCTTTAGTGCTTCCTCTTCAATTCCCAGAGGGACTGCTTCGGGGCCACCATTCATCTCTTCTGCTCCCGTGGCGTTTCCTTCTGCAGTTACTGTCCTTACGGGTCCATCGTCCTTCTTTTGCCCTTCAATCTTTTTCCTTGCTTTCTCCTCTTTTGCAAGCATTCTGTAGTTGTAGTAATTCATAATGAAGAGGAATAGCCCAGCCAGCACCATCACTGCCCCACACTTGATGAACATGTATTTGTAGTCCCCAAACATGTCGATGAGAGTTCCTGCGAAGGGAGAAAGAAAAAGGGCTGTCAATCAACCAAAAAGGAACCTTAACAGGATTAATCATTACTTTTCAGCCTATTCAGCTGGATAAATAATCAATCAAACGTGTATTAAGTAGTACCTCCGGCCCAAAAAAACAAACAAATCAAAGGTTGACTAACTGTACAGTTTCACAGAGGGGAGCACTAAGCCTTGTACGTACTACACAACGATGTTTCTATGACCCAACAGGGCTCTGAACCCAAATTGCCAAAGTCTCAGAACCAAACTGGCCCCTGAGATCATCCTCTGAGGTCCTTCATCGTGTGCCTCCTCCATTAGAGGTACGGAGGGCGGCAACACGAGAACAGGGCTTTTCTGCAGTGGCCCCCATGTGCAAGTGTGTGGGTTTCCTCCCTCCCTCAACTAAGGGTTTAGTTAAAAGGCAGTGCCAGAGTTTTAAGGGAGGTTAGAGTTTAGTATGGCAGGAGTTAAGGAACAGAGTTACTTAGCAGTGGGTTGGAGAAAGAGTCAAAAAGCAGGATGCCAATGTCTGTTTTGAATCCAATGTTGTGGCTACAGTAGAAACCAGAACTACTTGTAATGCAATGCTGGAGATCCCTTCATTAGATTCAGGTTGTGTTTATGTGTAAATATATCATAAAGACATCACAGCCTCCTCTGTGCTTCATTGTCTAAAACAGTCAACCTTCTTATACCTGCGGCCCACCAATGCATCTTTCTTGATGGTAAAATTTCCTTACCGCCCACCAGTGCTTGAGGAGGATTCAGCTTGTGCTGTAGAACCCCCGACCGCCCAGTAGCGGAGCTTCATGCTCCAGCACCGGGGGGGTGGAGAGCAGGCGGGGGCAGGGCTGATGCGTGTCCTGGGGGCATGGCGCCCAGCACGGGCAGGGGGTAAGCCATGATGGCACCCCACCGGGACTGCACTGCTGGGAGCGGTGCGCTCCCCCTGCACTCCTCTTCCTCCGCCAGTGCTACCGCCCACCTAGAATCCTGAAACGCCCACTATGGGCAGTAGGGACCAGCTTGACAACCGCTGGTCTAAAAGGAAACACAGGCCCTGGGTTAAAGCGCACCTGCAACCCCTGGAATTTTGCGCCTCTTGAAGATCAGGGTAGTGTGTAACAATACTTTCTTTTGCCTGTCCTAAATTTTCCATTCCGGCTTCACTGGATGACCATGGGTTTCAGTATTACGAGAGAGTGAGGAAAATGTCTCTCTATCCACTTTCTCCACAACTTGCATAATTTTATATACTTCTATCATGTCCCCTCTTGTTTGCTGTCTGCCCCCCACCTAGCCGGAGGCTAATTGCAGTAATTCTCACTTTCTGCTAATCAGAATGACCTAGAGGTCTGCTAAATACATTTCACCAAGCGCTTTAATGAGGAGAGTACTGGAGAATTCAGCAGTAGAAGAGTCTCACCCTGTTCCCCCCTTTGAGAGTAAGGCAATGTCATAAAGCACACCAGGAACAATTTACTTAGTTCATTAAAGCAAAACGCAGTGGTAGGTTATTAAATGCCAAAGAACCAATCAATGCGCTGCTTATTAAAATGGAGGAAACAATGCTGCAAAACTCATATTGCAAACTATTACACAGCAGTTTCTGGCCTCATTACCAAGCTTTAGCAATTAGCTTAATCTGCTTCATAAAATTGTATATAACTTGGGAAATGGCTGCTTTAAAACGAAATCCAAGTTATCCTGAATGGAATAAAGTTTCCCCTCAAAAGGAAGGTAATGTGCAGGTGTTCTTCCATGCAAAGGACAAAAAGGGAAGAAGTGAATTGCTCATCGAGGTAATAAAACAAAACAAAAAAGGGGCCTGCATTTTTGTAAATCTTTTGAATTACACTATCGGAGGTCCATTTGCCTGGCAATGCTTTTGGGGTAGCATAAGTTACAATATTACCCACTAAGCAGTTGCATTTTAATGGTTATATCTTCTAACCCACCATCTATCTAGGTAGGAAATGGTCCAAAGCCATTTCAGTCCCACTGTAATCCATAGGGATAAAGTAAATTTAAATGCAAGTGGAGCTGTTCTGTTAATTTGTGAATGCAAACCACAGAATCCAACACAAACCCTGTGCAGTGAGAGGATGGCACTGATCCTATATATTACTGAGCCTACCATATTTGGTCATTTATGTCCTTGTTGAAATACTCTCTTTAGTCCAGCACTGAGACAAAAAAAAAAGTTTAGAGGCAACTTTTATCCTATAACTATGCAAAGATTTATATCTAGCTAAATTATCCCAAGGTCTGCAAAAGACTGCTGCTCTCATAAGTGTGTAGAATACTGTAACAGTTCCCCAAAACATTTACTAAGATCAACCACTTGCAATTTACTACCACCCTGGTACATCACATCCATTTCTCTTCCCTCTTAGTTCAATTCGTTTCTCTTTTCATCTTAGCGCAACTTGCACTGGTGCTGCAGTAAGTACCCAGTGGGAAAGTGCTGGGTTGGATCAGCCCCTCCCTCTTGCCAGGCCTTGGCAATGCATACCAGACCAGCCCCTTCATTGATTAGAATGGATTTATTATGGGCTGACTTTGCATCTTACAGCAATGGAACCAAGCAGGAGAGCTGGCTGTTGCAACAACTCAAATTTCATTCATGAGAAGCGGCACCATTTATGTCAGGGTGTAATTAAACAGTAGAGCTGAATGCCGCCTAGATGCATTCCTATGAGGCAGATAAATAAATCTTAGCACTAATCAATGCGCTGCAGTTAAAATGCCAGCAAATACCACGTACTTGGTGTGCACGTGCCAAGTTAATATCACAAGTCACCACCAAAAGCTTATCCACAAGGCTGTTCCCTAGGGGTACCACCATTTTGGAATTATAGCTCTAGCAATTATCTGGGAACATGGCCTCATACGATAGTTGCAGAACACAACAAGTGTTAACAGGAATGGCACCTACTAATGAAATGATGCTTGCATTGTAATAAAACTGAAACCCACTGTCACTGAATCTGTGGATGGTTAAAGGGATTTTATTCTGAAAGTTACATGAATATTGCATCTAATTTCCCCCTTTCAAAAGTTTTGTCATATTGACACAACTCCTGCAGAGATTTCTTGTAGAGAGCAGATTTTGCTATCAGAGGGTTTCTGTTGTTGTTTGAAGTTAATAAGCTTTTGATTGAACAGTTATACCTCTGAAGAACAAAAAGCAGGGATTATACAATAAAAACATGTGTGGATTCCAGCACTTGCAACCAGCTCCTCCACCCACCCACCCCCAGCTCTGGAAGGTTTCGTATTTGTTTAGAACTGTTTACTGAAGAGAGGCCTGTGTAGCTTCCTGTGTAATTGACCATATAAACCCCTGTTGCCCAACCTGAATTCTTGGTATGACAGAGGGAGAGAAACGTGGCTAGAATTCACATGTCCGCTCAGAAATAAGTGTTACTAAATTTAAAAGGTCTTAATTCCTAAAAGCAAACATATAAAGATAACAACAATGTGTCACTCTTCAAATTCTAATCTATTATCTACTCAGTTTGCCAGCAGAGGAACCTAAGGTCTTGCAAGGCTACATCTCAGCAGTGGAGTTACATCTTAGCTTGCAAATACCTTACATTTAAGCAGCAGAGATTTCACTATGTTCATCTGAATTTGTTTGAAGAAGAAACTTTGATTTGGCACTTCAGCTCCGCAAGACCCATTTCAAATAGTTTGCAGGGGAACTGAACTTTCTAGCTGTGCTGCGTTTTCAACCAGGGAACAGAGCTCATGGTGGCCAGCCATCTTATATCTGTTGCCATTCAAGCTGCAATCTTACCTGGGAGCATGTCCCATTGAAACTGCATTGCAGGAAAACTCAAGGAAGGAGGGTTTGGTCCAGCAAAAGGAAGAAATGGTGGGTCAACATTTGAAGTGGTGGAGCGCACCTTAAAACCTGATTTCCCCTACTCAAAGTCAAAGAATTCACAGATCTGTTCCCAACTGCAAACAGAAGAATGAGCAGAAGTATAGAAATATCCTTACCCCCAATAGGTGGCCCAAGTAAGATGGTGCAGCATTCCACTATAGTGACGAGTCCAACAGCACTTGTGAATCGGCTGGCGCCAACCAGGTCCATGAGAGTTTCAAACAGCATTGCACAAACCATACCGAAGGCCAGCCCGTAGAAGATGGAATACACTACCAGACCTGTATAGCCTGTTGCTAATGGGCACAGCAGATGGCATGTGCCATTAAAAGCAATGGAGAAGCTGAAGAAATACTGAATCTTTGGCCTGACCCACTTGCTGTTGGCAATGAGCCCCGTAGCTGGCCTAGCTATCATATCAACTATTGCCAGAATTGAAAGGAGGAAAGCTGCTGAATATTCATCAATCCCAAGGTGCTTTGCGTAAGGAGCCAAAAAAACAATAGGGGCAAAAAAGCCCAGAAACATCAGCACATTCCCTACCAAATAGATCAGGAAGCCCCTGTGCTTGAAAAGAGATAAATCAAGGAATTTGTTAAAGTTTTCGCAACAGTCTTTCTCCTCCTTCTCTTCATCTCCAGGGTCAGCCATTTCAGCTATGCCCATATCAAGCTGTTCTTTAGCTAAAGTCTCTTTTGCTTGTTTATTTGTTTGCCTCTCAGAGGGGCCAGCTGGTGCGCCAATGGGCCTGAAGAGGGCTCCAGCCACACAGCAGTTCAGTAGTATCGCCCCAAGAATGAAAAAGCTCCCCCTCCACCCAAAGTTGTCGAAAAGGAGCTGGTTCAAGGGAGCAAGCGTACAAAGCATGACAGGGCTTCCTGCCATGGCGAGGCCGTTGGCTATTGGACGTCTCTTCAGGAAGTACTTTCCAATGATGATCACGGAAGGCTGGAGGTTGAGGGCAAGGCCCAGTCCTGTAACAGAGACAGAGACAGAATTAATTCAGAAGGCAAAATGTGCTCCAGCACAGCAGGGACTGACCATGTGCCCCAGAGGGGTAGCCATGTTGTCCTTTCAGCATCAAAGACAACAAAGGAGCCTCATGCCCCCTTGCGACTAGATTTATTGTAGCATGATGAATGAGGTATTGTTCTCAGTGGGGAAGTGTATACCTACACACACAAGCTAGAGAGGGAAATGATAAACTCTGGGGTCAAATGGCAATGAAATGCAAAAAGAGCTGTCTGTGACAATTCGATTAAAGCTTAAATGTATGCAGAATAAGCACAAATGATCATTCACACCAGCAGTAATTACTGATAATACAATCAAGCTAGAGCAGCCATGTTAATTAACATCTGTAATAGGATAGGAAATCGTACTTCTGGATATGTTCTAATCCAGCAGTCCTGTGCTGGGATCTAGCTTTTTAATTCCTTGGTTGCAGAAGAAGAGCTTAGGTGATATGAGCTTTTGCAGACAACCGTCTTCTTCATCAAAAGATGAAGTGAAATGAGAAAGAAAAGCTAGGAAACCTTTAAAATTTCAGCTCCTGAAGAGACTGTGGTCACTAGACCAGCCGTTCTCAGCCTTGGGTCCTCAGATGTTGTTGGACTACAACTCCCATCATCCCTGACCACTGGTTCTGCTAGCTAGGGCTGATGAGAGTTGTAGTCCAACCACATCTGTGGACCCAAGGCTGAAAAAGTTGCACAAGATTGTGTATCTTTCTTAGTTTTATATAAGTTGAACTCTCTTGCCATCCCCCAAAGAATCCTGGAAATGGTAGTTCGCTGTGCATGCTGAAACAAAACAAACAATTGTCCACTCAGCATGAGATCTGAAATCTGGATTCTAAGCTTTTTCTTTGTTTTTTAAAAAAGCTTGGTAGGAGTAAAAAGATTTCCTGTATGCCAATGAATTCTCCAACTACTCTCAAGATTCCATCCACAAACTAGATTCAGAGCAAGCCTATGCACAGAATAATGTTGAAGGAAAATCTCTTTAAGAAAACTCGGAATTTTGCAATCATGGCAGCAGCAAAAGATACCACATATGCCATATATGCAGATGGTAATTTTACAGTGGAATGTTTGTGTTTTATAAGTACACACACAAAGTATTTCCTCGCGCTGTTAGAAACTATGACTCATGTGTGAGTTGAAGGGGATCAACAGCCATCTTTGTTTCCTTCAACCTGCCCATAATTTTTTTTTATTTTAAAATTAAAGCCAGGCTGATAAGTTGAGTATAGGAAAGAAAAAAGACCCTCAAAATTCAGATGCAGTAAAAGAATTTAGTATACCAAGTAATGTAATGTGTTATGTTTAAACTCTAAAGAGCCAGTGTGGTGTAGTGGTTAAGAACAGTGGACTCGTAATCTGGTGAACCGGGTTCACGTCTCCACTCCTCCACATGCAGCTGCTGGGTGACCTTGGGCCTAGTCACAATTCTCTGAAGTCTCTCGGCCTCACTCACCTCACAGAGTGTTTGTTGTGGGGGAGGAAGGGAAAGGAGATTGTTAGCTGCTTTGAGACTCCTTAGGGTAGTGATAAAGCGGGGCATCAAATCCAGACTCCTCTTCCTCCTCCTCCTCCTCTAAACAGATTATTTTGCTCTTGGTCAGTCAGAAGGCAGAACAAGGAATAGGGATTCAGCCTGTGCTGAATAGGGTAGCACTATCCCTGAAGACACGCACTAGCAGTTTGGCTGTGCTCCTGAACTCAGCCCCAAGCATGGATGTCTGCAGCAGCCAGAAGTGCATTTTCAGGGTTAAAACCAGTGTGCCAGCTGCACCCATTCCTTCAGATGTCCGATTTAGCAACAGTGGCACACACCTTAATTACATCCCATTTGGATTGCTGTAACGTGCTCTAGGTGGGGCTGCCTTTGAAAAGTGCTCAGAAACTGCAACTGGTTCAAAGAGCTGCAGCCAGGTTGCCAACTAGGGCTGGCTATAGCGAGCATATGTTACAGCAGTTCCATTGGCTACCAGTCTATTTGAATTGCTGGTGATGACCTATAAAGCCCTATAAGGCCCAAGGTATCGAAAAGACCATATTCCCTCATACAAATCTGCCCAGGTTCTGAGATCCACAGGAGAGGCTCTTCTCTCGGTCCCACCACGCTCACATTTGTTTATTTGGAGTACAATTCCCATTAGCCCATTCCAGCATGGCTATGCTGGCTGGGGGTGGCAGGAGCTGTAGTCCCAAAATGTCCAGAGAAGGAAGAGGAGGAGTTTGGATTTGATATCCCGCTTTATCACTACCCAAAGGAGTCTCAAAGCAGCTAACAATCTCCTTTCCCTTCCTCCCCCACAACAAACACTCTGTGAGGTGAGTGGGGCTGAGAGACTTCAGAGAAGTGTGACTTCTCACCCAGCAGCTGCATGTGGAGAAGCGGGGACGCAAACCCGGTTCACCAGATTACGAGTCTACCCCTCTTAACCACTACACCCCACTGGCTCTCAGAGTGCACCACATTGGTGAGGATTAAATATCCTCATTAGACATCTGCAGTGTCCATTATTATAAGGAAAGTAAAGAAAGGTTTCATTATTACCTGTGATAAGCCCAGCACATAAGTACAGTTGAAAAATGCTTGTGCAGAAGGATGCAGAAACCATCCCTATGCTACATAGCAAGCCTCCCAATATGACCACCGGTCGGCTACCGTAGCGGTTCACCAAAATGCTGCTGATGGGACCTAAAAAATAAATAAAATCAAAGTAGGAAAATGAATCCCCAAATCAAACATTTATGGGGGGAAATATACTTTCAAAGGTAAACTGGTTAAAGTCGTTCAAAGTATTCAATAATGCTCAGGTTATTAGCAAGAGCATGGCTGCTGCATGGTGCTTTTTGCAGGGGCATAGTATGATCATTCATGACATTCAACCGCTATACATCAGATGCCTCGTGGTCTCCTCCCATCTGCAAACCAGAAGGACAATCTATGTGGGTGAAAATATGCTATCAGTGCAAGGTTCTTCCATGTCATGTTGCACTCATATATCCTAGCCCTTTCGTTGTTGCCCCCTCCATGAAGAACAAACCATACATGAAAAAACTCTATAGTCATGCCCAGGTTCTTCCATAGGTTCCTGGCAGAAAGCACGATGTCCCCCCCCCCCAATTTTTGGGTAACACCATATCACCCGGGAATTTAATGCAAGGCATTTTTTAAAAAAGCATCCTTCAGTGAACATGATCTCGGTGTCGCAACAACTGTAGCAAAGTGACATTAGAGCTACCGCAACGAAATAGGAAAGCAAAGTTGTTTTGTGAAAATGAAAACGTGATTTCGAACACGGGAGGAGCGGCTGTGTTAACCTGCCGCAACGAAAAACAGGGACGATCCTTGTGGAACTTACAAGGTCTAACGAAAGGAGTCTGGCATGAGATCAGAACCTACTTCACCAAATGCTCACAGCCTATTATCGCAGTTGGCAGATTATCCATATTAGCTATAGCTATGGAGAAAGAGGGAAAATAGAAAGAGGGAAGCCAAAGGGCCATGGAACGCAGGAGGTCCCATAGGTCTGTGACATTTCCATGCAAGGTTCAAGTGTAAGTTAGTGAGATACGGTGGCCATGCACAACAGCAATAATTGGCACAGCTAGGAATATCACCAATTGCAGAAGTTGCAAACGCTTACTCAGCTTACACTGTATACATTTCAGCTTTGAACAGAAATGTCATTTCACATAATCTGCCAACTGAAATAGCGCATTTCATTCATTTGATGAAGCATGGCTCAAGCTGCTGGAAGATTATTCCACAAGTGCATCTATTAATCTCGAAAAGTGTCACAGGACTCTTTGCTGTTTATGACGCCTAACTGCCACTTTAGATAGCAGGGAGAGAGAGATCAAAAGAGTGGTTCATATCATCATAGCTGTGTGCAGGTTTAGGCCCTGATTCCATACTCCTTAATAAATAAAAAATAAAAAATGGGCGGCGGTCGTCCTTCATGCTAAGTGTCTTTTTTTCTTACTGTTAAACGGAAAGGGGGGGATTCATATATTTCTGTTTCTTAATTAGGAGAGTTAGGTGAAAATGAAGCTGGGAGAAACAGCTGGCAAGGATCTGGCACACTCATAAAGCTGCCATGTGCTTGTCTTGACCTTGCCGCAGAAGTGGCAGAAGCGTTGACAGATTCCCCTGAAAAGTTTTAGAGCTGAGGAAGTAGCCTCTGAGGTCTAGTCAACAGCTGCTGAAGGTTTTATCAATACGGCCTACAGCTTTCAAAAACTGGGCGGGGGGGGGCAGAGGGAGAAATGCCATCTGAGAACAATCAGTGGCATCAAGCAGCCTGCTGTCTGGTTCTTTCTAATGGGGGGGCAAAGGGAATACTCTGGCTCCTCATCACACCCCAAATCCACTAAAAACACTTGTTTGCATGCCTTCAAGAACTGGGTGTGGGACTGCAAGAAGATCGCCTAAGAATTGATGCTTTTGAATTATGGTGCTGGAGGAGACTCTTGAGAGTCCTATGGACTGCAAGAAGATCAGACCTATCCATTCTTAAGGAAATCAGCCCTGAGTGCTCACTGGAAGGACAGATCCTGAAGCTGAGGCTCCAATACTTTGGCCACCTCATGAGAAGAGAAGACTCCCTGGAAAAGATCCTGATGTTGGGAAAGATGGAGGACACAAGGAGAAGGGGACAGAGGACGAGATGGTTGGACAGTGTTCTCGAAGCTACCAAACTGGCCAAACTGTGGGAGGCAGTGGAAGACAGGAGTGCCTGGCGTGCTCTGGTCCATGGGGTCACGAAGAGTCGGACACGACTAAACGACTAAACAACAACAACAACAAATTCTGCAGACAGAAATAACCAAATGCACTGGCCTTCTTTTCAGGTCCCAGACTAAGTCAGCGAGACAACCGACTACTACACTCCTTCCTCTCAATGACCTTTTGAATTCTATGTATTCTATTAATCATCTGTCACAGGAGAAAAGGAATGAAAAAGTGAAGGGAGGCAAGGAAGCAAGCAAACAAAAACCCTGGCATGTTTTTTCCCCTCTTCTTCTTCTAGTGCTGGAATTAAATGCAGGACTCAGTTTGAGCCAGGGATTACCTGGAAGAGCCATAGCTCAATTGCAAAGCACATGATCTGTATGCAAAAGGTCCCAGATTTAGTCCTTAGCATATCCAAGGAGAGGGCCAGGGAAATACTCCTGTCAGGAGCCTGGAAGGGAGGAGGGAGGACTGATGCTTGTTGGTGTAAAAAGCACTGTGCTAAAATAACCGATGATGTGATTTGGGAAAAGACAGCTTCATACGTTGATAGCATGTGAAGCAATAATAATGGAAAGTCATTCTGTGCACAAGAATACATTTCCCACGCCACTGAGTAAACACAATCCATCTTCCAACACTTGAGATTAGCATTTCTTAGCATGGGTGTATGGCTTCCAGGCAGGTACTGTATATGCTTGGCACAGAAACTATTCCTTGCTCAGGTGCAATAATGTCAGCTGTTCAGTCCTGTATTGTGATCCTTTGTTCACTCATCTGAATCTATGCAGTTTCCCCTGCTGAAAATGCAACAGCAGCACCAACCTGTCCAGGGTATATAGGCAAAGTGCTACTGAGGCTTTGGGAGGAATCTATTCTACCTATTATTAAAAGCTTCCTTCTTGTGACTTCTACCATGGGACACAGAAACATGCTAATTACTAAATTACTTATTAAAACCACTTTGAGGGTTGTGGTTGTTGTTTTTGTATAATCAACTGGTACAGGGGTACCTCGGGTTACACACACTTCCGGTTACAGACTTTGCTAACCCAGAAATAGTACCTTGGGTTAAGAACTTTGCTTCAAGATGAGAACAGAAATTGTGCTCTGGTGGCGTGGCGGCAGCGGGAGGCCCCATTAGCTAAAGTGGTACCTCAGATTAAGAACAGTTTCAGGTTAAGAACAGACCTCCCGAACAAATCAAGTTCTTAACCCAAGGTATCACTGTATATAACTTTTATGAAAGAAAATAAATAAAATAATTAAGGGGCAATGGTGAGATCAATTTGTCAGTAACGCATCAGCCATGATGAAAACTGAGTTAATATTGCCAGAAATCACTAAGAATACATTGTGAGGGGTCATTGTCAAATGAGATTTACTGCTGAGTAGGTGCTGAAGAAGGTTCCTGGTTGTAGATCGTTGCTAGATTATTAAAGGATTTTTTTAAGGATGATTTATAGGATGATTTTTATATAGATAACTATGTACAGATATGATAGATTATTTTGTCCCTGGTGATGGGCATTTCCCTGTGTTCCACTTCATGGTGGGGAAAAAATGCCTCTGTACTAAAAGAGCCCTACTATGGATGCAAGCTACAGCTCAGTGGAATTAGTGCTGATTTGACCTACTGAGAAAGGTTTACAGCTGTATTCTGCAAACAAGTGAGCATGAAGAGCCTGGACTTAAACCAGTATAACCCTGTTTACCGATTGGGGAATTGCAGCTATAGCCTTCCTGCTTCAACCGCTGCATCATTAATGGACATTCATTTAGCATTGGAACCTAGCAAAGTGCTTTTTTGGTGCAATACTCCATTATTCATCGTTGGAAGAGTCTTGTTAAGGCTTCTTTGCAGGATCAGACATACGGGAGTAGCAACCTCTTAATTCGACATGACCTCTCATTTGTTTACACATTGAAGGGTGAGTTAATGTCTTAGCAGAAAGAGAATCCTTTTCAAGATCCCTTCCAAATGCTCTTGGCTCAACTCTCCTGGACCCCAGGATGAGTGATTATATTATAAATAATACCAGTGTGTCATTTCTGATAGACAAGAGGCAGAAAGAGTGCAGATTTGCCTGCAAAGGCAACTGACCTATGAACAACTCATGAGTGGTTGGAAAGGCTTGTTTCTATTGACAAACGTTGCTGATTCAGAATAGTAGGTTTTTTAAAAATTGCTAAGGTAGGTGATTATTATTCCCATCTAACAGATAATGAGCAGAGGCTAAGAAGTAGGGCATCGCCCAGTGCATTGTGTGTTATGCAAAACCTATGATTCTGTGGTCAAGGCAGCCCGCAGATCATCTGCACACCTTTTGCAGTAAGTCACCACAATTATTTTTAGTGTATTTTCAGATGAATGAATAGCACCAGCATTGACAAGTTAATGAGATACTGCCATTTCTTTGTCACTGACATAGAGTTAACTAATAACTGTGCCAGAAATAAAAGCTCGGGGTGGGGGAGGAAATGTTCCATGTTTTGAGTTTAGCAACTAGTTTGGGGTGCAAGTTTCTCTGGATGGGTGACTGAGATGACTAAAGGTTCTTTTACTTACTATAATGCCAACTCCAGCCTGCCATTAAGCAGGTGAACAACCTGGGTTGTTATCAACCGGAAAATATGAGCTTGTCTTTCAATGTCCAGAATTTGTTCTGGAACATATGAAGCGGCCTTAGATCATGTCAGACTAATTGTCTGCCTAGCTGACGGCAGCTCTCCAAAATGTCAAGCAGCCTGCTGTCTGCTCACCACCACTTGCAAACTGGGCCCTTTAAACTGCCAAAGATCGGACTTGAGTTCTTCTGCATGCAAAATATACACTCCCGCTAACATTTGTTTATAAGGGTGTTTATAAACCACCAACTCATAATGAAAATATTGTGGCAGCGTACACCAGAAATACAATAAAAACATCATAGAATGATAAAACACAGGCATGAATGGCTTGAACAACTAGAATAAGGTCTGGAAGGTGCAATCTCATTATAGCACTTCTATGAGATCACTCAGGTTCCTGCATTTTTACACCACTTGTTTTAAATAGTGCCCATGATGTTAAAAGCGGTCCACCTCCAGACATGAGTGTAGCCAAGGGGAAGGCATATCAATACAAATCTGAGGTTCTGCCCCCTAAAAAAAATCCTGGCTACGCTCATGCCTCCAGATTGTTTCTGTCAGTCTCCAACCTTTAACTGAATAGATGTGTCTTTGCCTTAAAGAAATCAGGGTCTCCGCTGAATCCAGTAACAGCATGCTAGGTAAAAATTAGTGGCAGCGCTGACCAGGGATAAAGTTAATTAATAGTGAGAAGTGCAAGCTCTGATGGAGCTTGCACATTTGTGCACAAACTGATCTCCTGCTTCAAATGCAAGAGCACATGAGCAGTCTTCAATAAATTCTTAACTCCAAAATTGTCACCACTGTTCTCATTCTCCCAGCTTAACCTCAGAAGCTCTGCTTAACCCACTGCCTCAAGGCAACAAAAAGATCCCATGGGGAGGTGAGCTGGTTCAGGTGCAGGGGACTGGAGGCGGGGTTTAAATAATAATGTAGAATATCAAGTGCTATTTTTTTGTGGAGGCGGAATTAACAGCCTCAAAGCAGCTGCATATCTTACTACGGAATACAGAATATACAATATAAAAAGAAGTTTTAAAAATACACCATTCTCCTACGTCAGTGTTGTGTGTCCTGGGGCCAGATGATTTCCAGTGGAGTCAAAATCAGTCACAATATTTTTGTGCTAGGCCTCAACAGGCTGAAGCTCAACAGCAGTCAAGTCCATGGTCTATATACCTGCTATGGGCCAAGCCCATACTACTAAAGAAGACCAAGTATTAGCACAAAGCAAACCAGCATGATGAGAACCACGGGCACTAAACAAGCAGAGACACAGCAGTGAACACCGTCCCTAGTGCCAACCCTACTTAGAAGACAGTTGTTTGATCTGGTCTATGAGCGGCTCATGTGTGGGGAGCAAGAAGCCTGAGAGGAAGGCAGTGGCGTAGCGTGGGTTGTCAGCACCCGGGGCAAGGCAAATAATTTGCGCCCCCAAACCCGTGGATTTGCGCCCCCTACCCCTAACCCCCAGATGTTGCGCCCGGTGCGGCCAGCCCCCCCTGCACCCCCCACGCTACGCCACTGGAGGAAGGAAAGGTTTAGAGGAAGAAGGTGCACAACTGTGGGAAGAAGGAAAAAAGGATATGAACAGAGTCAGACTCCACTTGCTTGGGCCAGTTCCTGTTTTTTGCTATGCTCCTTAATAATTAACAGATACAATTTGGAGCTTTTCTCACTGGGCTTCTTAAAGAGAGAGTGAGAAACACCCCCTAGCTACAGCCCTGCATGATTGCAAAGAGTTAACCTTCCTCTCCACTGCTAGTTCATATTATATTTTAAGTCTATCACAGCTCTGTTATATTCCTGTCCAGCAACCTCGATAGCCACAATGAAAGGCAAAATTATGGTTTGTAGTACAGCGTCAAAACACAGGAACATTTCACCTGAATTGATAGTGAGTGCTATTGTTATTGTTAATCATAACTGTGTTAGGTAAGAAACTTACCTAAATGACATAATTTTTTTTTTTAAAAAAAAATCAGATTCCAGACACTACTGTTGCAAACCAAAACTTGGATTTGCATACAAAAGCAAAGGAAATGCAGTATTATAATAAAGCAAAAACGAAAAAACTATTATGTTTAAACATTTGTCTTTTAAAATTAAGGGTGCAATCCAACTTTTGCTTACAGAACTTCCTGTTGAAATTTCCTGTTCAAATCCCTAGACTGTCCAAGTATTTGACATGGGATTGAATTGTGTACTTAATGTGTGTTTGTCTGTGTGTTTTAAAAATATGTTTTCAGCTTTCAAATACAAATAAATGTACATATCAATTATAAGGGAATTAGGAATGCCCATATAATATTTTTTTTAGTACAGGCAGCAGAAATGTATACCTGGAGTAGCAAAATTCCAAATATGCATTAAATAAAACAAATGTGTCATTTTGATCTGCAAATATTCACTGTTTTGCCTTTAATGTCAGTGGAACTTGAAGCAGATCTCTGAATGCTAAGCTGAATCCTCAGACACATCTTTCAGTGGGCTAAAGAATGAGGTGCATTATTTTAATGCTTTATTTATGCCCCGGTTAGAATGGGCTTTCTGTACCTGCCACTGTAATTTATAGTAGCAGCTGAATAATAAAGCATAGTTATGAAGTTTTGGATGAAAATGCTCAAGGTCAGCTGTCAGCTTCCAGCTTCCTAGGTGGAGCAGAGTGACCTACAGCCCAATGTCTGAGAATATGTTCCTTGCTTGAGACTGAAAAACTCCAAAATTAAGTTTGCTTGGTTGACAGTGCAATCCTGAAAATGTCTGCTCAAAAGTAAACCTGATTTAGTTCATACAATCATAGAATGGTACGGTACGATACGATACGATACAATATCTTTATTGTCATTGTCCCTTGCGGAACAATGAAATTGAAAAACTACATAAAACTACATTAAAACTACTTAAAACTACATAAAACTACATAAAAACTACATAAAACATTCAAAAACCCCTAAAACTCTAAAACCCCATTTTAAAATACACTATACCACAGAGACCCCTTATGCTGTGTTTGGAACCAGAATTGCATTAACGGTGAAGTTGGAAGGGACCATAAGGTTCATCTGGTCCAGGTAAGTATGTACAGGATTGCAGAAGCTAGTTGTTTTTCCTTTACAGAACATTGTTCGCAAAGACGTTCCTTTGTTAGGGCAGAAGTACATGTTACAAGAAACACAGCAGCCCTGTGACTGACCTTTATTAAGCCTGCAGGAGAATCTTTGTGAATCTGGAAGAAGAATTCCTTTTTTACCATAGAGATTTGATACAGACTTAAGGAGAGCCTGCTAGATCAGGCTAGAGACCCATCTAGTCCAGCATCCTGTTCTCACATGCAGGAGCCAAGCACAACAGCACTCTACCTCTCTATGGTTTCCAGAAATTAGTATTCAGAAGGTTACTGACTAGAACAATGGAGGCAAAGTATAGCCATCAGTAGGCACTGGTAGCCTTATGAATGTCTCCAATGCTCTTCTAGATCTATCAAGTTCATAGTCATCCTGTGGGAGCAAATTCTGTAGCTTATGCACAGCATGAAGAAGTATTTTTGTACGTTTCTTGAACCTTTCAACATTTAGCTTCATTAGATGTCCACGAATTATACTGTCATGTGATACAGAGAAAAACTTTTCTCTATACACTTTCTCTACACCATTTATAATTTTATAAACTTCTATCATGCCACCTTTTAACTATACTAAAAAGTCCCAAACTTTCTCATAGGGGAGTTGCCCCATTCCCTTGATCATTCTGCTCTCTCTTTTCTGAATTTTCCCAACGCCACCATCTCCTTTTTGAGGTGAAATGACTCAGACAGGAGACGCTATTCCAAATGTGGTTGCACCATAGAGTTCTAAAATTTATGATAGTAACATTTTTTTAAATTTTCAACTGCTTTCCTAATGATCCCTAGTACAGGATCTGCCACATGCTGGGTTGACATCTTCCTCATCAAACCATCCACTATGACCCCAAGGTCTTGTTCCTCATCAGTCCCTGCCAGTTCAGACCCCATGAACTGGGATAGATCGGTATGAAAAGAAACTGAAAACCACTAGTTCCGTAAATTTCACTTTCTGGCAGTTGGAAGGTAACACTGGTCCCCTTTAACATGCCACCGCTTTAGCCAACAATGTCGCATGTTTGCAAATTGTTCTCTGAGACCACGAAGGCTAGGAACATAGCATTTAAAAGGGGGAAGAGACAAGCTGAAGAAAAACCCCTAGAGTGGAACAGTGGTGAACAGACTTTGTTTGTTTGTTTTTAATGCTCAACTTGTGATTAGTCCCATGATTTCAATAGAATTGTTCATGTGATGAAAGTTAAATGTATCTGGGAACTTCCTGAAACTTTCAGAGGTTCAACACAAGACTTGATATTGTTTAACAATGTTAATTATAGTGAATGGCTTCGATATAAAGTGCCCCACGTGCAAATGGAAAGCACTGCTGCTTGCACCTGGGGAGGTTGCCGACTCCTCTCCAGTTCCCCACACAGCATCACAACCATTGTGTGGAGCCCAAACAGACTTCAAAATGGCTTTTCATCAGAGTGAAGATTCCAGGCGGCATACAGAACACCATGCTTTTTTTAAAAGCTCCAGTGCCCTTAAATTCCTCCCTGATCTTATAGGTGAGCCCAATGAAGATGTTAACATTGCAGACTCCGGCTTACAAACTGGGAGCCAGGCTTCCTCCTCCCCAAGCGGATACAAATTTCTCAGCTTTCATCAAATGTAGCCACGGCTTAGGACTATATATCCTCAACAAAGCTCGCAATGGTTAACATTAGGTCCCCTAATGATTTGCACATCACTTCAAATGCTGCTTGTGAAAATAGCTTCAGGCAAATAGATTTGTTCTGCCTTGTTCGAAAACAAAGGCGGAGCAGATAGCACGCCATGCAAACAGTGACGTCCAATGGCAGAGTGCCTCTGTAATGAGGATCATGAAGAAGAAATGAAGGCAAGCACATCTATGCTATCTGCAAATGAAAGCTATTATTATCAGACCGAAAATCAGTTTCTCCTCCACCCAGCACAGCACTCAAAGACAAACCAGCATCAGCTGGCATAAATCAGGGCAAAATTGCATCACTCGCGTTATGGCACTTATTCACCATAGTTGTTTTTCTCCTGTATTATCTTACAACAATACATACAAATTCTTTTTTAAAAAAAAATGAGGAGCCTTGCTGAGAAAATATACCATAGCTGTGCATATTCATTTGTTTGCAGGTAGATATATAATGCCACATTATATGATGTTGAGGGAGGGGGAAACACAATGCCAAAAGCCAGAAGTCAGGCAGAAACTGTTGAACATTTCATGTGTATTTCAGGGAGCCAAGGAGAGGCAAACAGCAGTTCTCCATTTGCTCTGAATGAAATATCGAATCAAATGTTTAATTTTCAAAAATAGTCATTAGACTCTTGGTTGTTTTGGGACCTGTATTTGGTTATCATACCTAGATTAGTGAATTAGGCCTTGAAACCCCTGCACTGTGACTGGTTATTACTCAATGGCTTCAATATTTCCATGCTATAAGTAGGGGCAGACTTCTGTAATATTTCATAATACGGTGCACTGTGCAAAGCCAAAATTTGGTTCCCCCAAACGGATCTTCTCAATTTTGGGCCACTCGGCTCAGCACCCTGTGGAGGGAAACCGCCCGCACCGCCCGAAATACAGTGTTGCTATAAGAAGTGTCTAGAATTTGTGAAAGCTCTTTCTCTACAGTGAAGTGCTGTGTTGAATTTTTGTTGTGAAGGTTGTCATTTCAGGCATCTCAACAATGGCCATATGCCTACTTGCAGACATTGCTTCACTTCTTTGCTGTCCCTTCTTCAGGAAATGTATCCTGAATGGGGACACCATTGCTCCACATTGCATTACTTTCAATGGGCTGAGCATTCAGAAGTGCATCCCAAAGTAAGGGAGAATGGGCCCAGTTGTTTCGATAAAGCGTATGGGAACATCCTATTACCCATTCATCGCCTGTTCACCTTTTCTCTTAGAGAAAAACAAATGAACAGTGTGTGGGGTAATGACAATTTTCCTCCTTCTTTGTTTGTTTGTGTGCTCTCTCCCCCCTTTTTTTTCTTGTCCCCTCCCCAGGTGTTTCACCTCATTGGCCCCAAATGGCAAACACACTTAGAAAATGCCAGCAACAGCTTTCGTCCCCTAATCCTAATTGTCATGCAGGGGCAGGGCAATTTCTTTTGAGATCGCAGCTACCACCCCATCAAAAACCTCCCCCACATGACAACTGGTCTTTGAAAAAGCTTCCTTGTGGTCATTTTGGGGGGAAGTCACTGACTAAATGTTGTGCAAAATGTTGGAGCCTAAAGAGATGTAAGCAAGGGCCCACGTGATCTTGATTCCATAGCACACTAGCATAAACACTGACAACTGGGAAACGCTGGCCTGCGAGTGCTCCAGTTGGAGAACAGCCTTTACCAAAGGTGTCATGGGCTCTGAAGACACTCGAACTCAGGGCACAAGGGAGAAACGTGCTAAGACGCTTGGCAAATCCACACCGTGATCAACTCCCGCCCGGAAACCAATGTCCCCACTGTGGAAGGACGTGTGGATCCAGAATTGGCCTCCACAGTCACTTACGGACTCACTGTTAAAACCGTGTTTATGGAAGACAATCTTATTCAGTGATTGCCAAAGAAGAAGAAGAAGAAGCACGGTGCTCTGGAGGAAGCGAGTTGTGACTCCAGCTACTCTATTCAACATCATCAATCAAATTCCAGAAACCTTTACACACACCAAGAAGCCTCTACCAGTGCACTCACTGATTCCCTCTGCCTGCCCTGCCCTTTCCTGCTTAAAATGTGATCAGACCTAGGCAACAGGGGCAGGATTGTGGGTGGGGGAAGGACTGACAAAGAGAGTCACACACATAGAAATGTTGGTGCCCCTGGCCCAGCTGCTCTTTGCACTCTTGCTACAGCAGCATACCTGCACAGGGAAGCCTATTTTCAAGTGCAGATTCTGGTCACGGGTTCAGGGTCAATGTATCCAGGGTAAGAGGAAACACAAATAATCCATCCCCACTTTATATGTTCTACACACGCAATAACCCTCTGTGGATATAACTGCATCATCCTGGATTTCTGGCTTCAGCACAGATTGCTGCATAGAATTGGAACAATCTCTTTAATCAAACATTAACTCCACGGTGCCCTGTTGCATTACCAAGGTCTCTTAAATCTATATTAAAAAAAATAATTCTTAAAACAGCTGTTTTTAGGTTCCCTGTGCTTCATGTCATATTGTCCTTAAACAGAACTATAACAATTTCTGTTTATCTTGCAGTTTATTGTTGGATACTAGGTAGCACCTTTAAGAGGCCCGAAAGGGTGGCAGAAATAATGCATGTTGCAATAAAAATATTAAAAGGGGAAAAGTCACAAGAAAGTGAACTGAATTTGTTGCAACCCTGAAGAAAACACACTTTGAACAAGATGAAATGAGCTTTGTAGACACAGTCTTGCAATGACATACCAGCACACACAGCGCTATAGAAAAACATAACACAGGTATTTGGAGAAAACTCATTCTTGCTGGTGCAAGCAATTAAATACAATCATAAACACACCCTGCGCTCCAAGGTAATATCATTTTGTGGTAAGAGCCACATGGCAAATGAACAATCCCATTTTCTTTAGGTTTTCCAAAGGCCTAAAGAAGAAAAGTAAAATTTGAAATCTGGATTTTTCTAAACATGCTGAAAACCACCTTGCGCAACCGAGAAAATGGCTGCAGGTATTGCGATTCTTGAAATAAATTCAGAGCTTTATTAGCCAAAAATAATACTTTTCAAAAGAATACCTAACCCTTTCAATATTTTCAAAGGTAGGCAAGATGACATAGTAGTTAATTCGTGTAAGATTTTAGTGTTACAAAATGTTTTTTACAAAGCCTTCTCACTGTGTTTCTATGAAGTGGCATAGTATCAGTCCCATTTTTCAGATGAAGAACAGAGGCTGAAATGTATCTTGGGTACATTGAGACCACACCCTGGCCCTTGACACATATCAATGACATCAACTAATTAATTATTGCAAATTGAGAATTTTGCAGTTTTGCACAAGTGCAAAATCTATGCCCAAAACTACAGTGATTCTTTTGAGAGCACTATTGAAAAGGAACTCAATTAGGTACCAGTCCCGGACATCCTTGGTTATTGCTCAGAATGAAGAATGGGGATTCAGCCTGGGCTGGATAGGGTAACACTCCCCCTGTATACACAGGTTTGCAGTTTGGGCATGCTCCTGAACTCAGCCCTGAGCATGGATGGATGGCCAGGTCTCTGCAATGGCCAGGAGTGCATTTGCACAGCTAGCTGCATTCTTGGAGATGTCTGATTTGGCCACAGTGACATGCGCATTTGTTCCATTCCCCTATTAATGTAACGGGCTCTACACTTTGAAAAGCATTCAGAAACTTCAGCTGGCTCAAAGAGCAGCAGCCAGATTGCTGACCAGGGCTGGTTATAGGGAGCACATGACTCCCTCATTAGAACAGGCTACTGGTCTGTTTCCAGGCACAATTCAAAGTGCCTGGAACTTTGACCTATAAAGCCCTACACAGTTAAGGTCCATGCCATCTGAAAGACTGCACTCTCTTATTTGAACCTGCCCAGGTTTTGAGGTCTTCAGGAGACGCCCTTCTCTTGGTCCCACCACCCTCACAGTCAAGCTTGGTAGGGATGTCAGAAAGGGCCTTCGGACTTTGCAACACCCTCCCTAGAGAAGCCAGACTGGCTCCCTCCTTGTTCTCCATCCACCAGCAAGTGAAGACTATCTTGTTCCAGCAGGGAGATTGGCTGCTTTTAGTTAAAGGGGTGATGCCATGCTGTTTTTATTGTAATTATTTGTATGTTTTAAACAGATTTTATATACGTAGATAGTTTCAATTCTATCAATGTTTACTTGTTTTAAAATTATTGATTTGCCTGTGTTTTTAGCTGTGTTCTTTTTTATCTGTTAGCCACCTTGAGTCCCATCAGGGAAAAAAGCGAGGTATAAATAAATATATATATATAATAATAATAATTGCTCCTCCCCCCCCCTTTTTAACAGATAATTTTAACTTCACTGAATTTCTGCGTTATTTCATATTGTGAATCACTTTGTTATTGCTGCAATGAGAATCAGTACGTATTTAAAAATAAAATGAAATAATTAATACAAAGCACATTTGACCTCAGTAGTGCCTTGCAAACAATTCCTCTTCTTGCATTTCTATGAAACTGCTCTTCAGTACCTATTGTGTTATATTGCTCAACAACTTAATTTCCCCGGTTTTTATTACTGCATGGCCTTCAGTAAAGTTCAAAAACTTATCACCCCTACCAACACAGAATCCCATCTGATTATTTAAGGACAGCTCTGAATAATTTGACTATGATTATGTGGTTGTTTTCTATGTTTCTCAAAATATGTCCCAATGTGAAGAGTAACACAGGTTGATCATGAGTACTAGCATATTCACACACCAATTACGAGCATTTCCCCCCCTGAAGTAATTCCAACAGCTCCTTGTTCTCAGGTTAATGTGGAGTTGATCAACCTTCCATTCCCAAGTCAAATCAAAGCATTTTGTTCTGGTTTTACTCACCTCCGCCGTAGGTAGCAGCCAACATAATTGAAGACACCCATGCAATCTCACTGTATGATGTGCCAAAGAAATCTTGGATTTCTTTGAAGAAGATTGCTATGCCTTTGGGGAAAGCATATGAAAATCCAATGGATATGAATGCTCCAAAGACCACTGCCCATCCCCATCCTCCATCTGGAGGGGTATAGGCTTGGCTTGTGTCTGCTGGAAGTGGCATGTCAAGGTTAGGTTAATTCCCTGTAATTCCCTTTTTTTCTGGAAGCCCTGAAAAACAAAGTGCACACTCACAGTCTTTTATCAGATTCCCACATATAGTTAACTCAACTCTCACACGCATTATTACCCATTCTCCCTTCCTCATTCATCTTGGTATTATTATTATTATTATTATTATTATTATTATTATTATTATTATTATTATTAAATAAATCCTGTAGCTCCTTCAAGAGGCGCAACAGGTATTTCTGGAAATCTTATCTTAGGAAACGTTTACCTGCCTATGCTTGTCAGGCTTCTTTCACTGGAGTTTGTTGTCAAATATGGATGGGATGGGATCTCACTGTTACCTCTTTCCACGATACAGCCAACACCCACATAATCAAACTGATGATTATGTTTTCTAAGAAAATGAATTATTTATATGTGGGTTGATGTGTTACAATCTTGGTAATGTTATTGCTTTTTTAATGTTATTTACTCCCAAAGGAGCCCTGGGTGGCAAACACAAACAATAAAAAAAATTAAAATCTGCAATAGTTACAGACTGGGAAAGAAGCTTCTACAGTTGTACCTCAGATCTCAAACACCTTGGCTCCCGAACAAATCAGCTCCTGTACGATCAAATCCCAGAAGTGAATATTCTGATGAATATTTTCAGAAGCCAAATGTCCGGCATGGCTTCCAATTGGCTTCCGGCCTGCACTTTGGTTTTAAATGGTTCCGGGAGCTGAACAGACACCCAGAACGCATTCTGTTAGGGAACCAAGGTATGGCTGTATTTTAAAAGCTTGTAGGAAGAAGAAGGTCTTCAATACATGCTGGGGGGGCGGGACTTAGATGGTGCATGTCTAATATTTAATGGGAAGGAATCCCAAAGAGTAGATGCCTCAACACTAAAGGCCTAATTTATATATAGTGCAAAACAGAACTCCCGCTCTTGTTCTTATTATGTATTTGGTGTTCTGTTTTGTACTTTTATGCTGTGATCCACCCTGAGCCCTAAATGGGCTGAGTATCTTAAGGACTGCCTACCCTACTTTGAGGCTGTCCAACCATTAAGGACCTCATTGGGTTCTGGGTGCTTCCAACTGGGTAGCTAATGGAGAGAGGCACCTTTTCTATGATGGCACCTCATCTGTGGAAATCCATCTTTGTAAAATTTACTTGGTACCAGGTGTTGTTTTTTTTAAAGAAAATGTTATATACCTAGGGCTTTAATTGTGTTTTCTAAAATGAAGTTTCCTCTTCTTTTTAATCTGCTGAAGACTATTGTATTGGATGATTTAGAACTGGTTTTTGTATACCGTTATTGATTTTAAAAGAAACAGTAGCAAGCCACCTCAGTAGCAAGAACTGTAGCAAAGAAACAGTAGCAAGCTACCTACTGTTGGTAGGCAAGATATAAATATTTAAAGCAAATTTCAAGCTCTACTTTGAACTTAAGCTAATGGCAAAATCGTAGTTGATTTGAGTGCCTTCGGATTTCTTTTCTTTTGTTTGTACCCATAAAGCCCATAGAAGTTAATTCTAGATTCCTGCAGGCAACTTACTAGCTGGCTTCTTGCCTTTTCTATATGAGCATCAAGATTGTTGTTGTTTTTTTAAAAATCCCTTTACAGTAATTAACTTCAGAGGCGGTTATTACTTAAGACCAGAAGCCATGTTAAAACCAGTTCTTTGTCTCTAGGAACTCTTCTTGAACAAAGGTAGCTGACTAAAGCTGTAAACTGAGGCAGGAATCTGATACAATTTATTCAACTTTTCCCAAGTGTTGCTTCCACTGTTTTTTGTTTTCTCACACACTCATGGCATATGTCAACCAAAGGAAGGCCTCATATGATTTTATTCTACTAAATACATTAAGCCAACCATGTTATTTCTGGCCCTGTGTCCTGAGCTGCCATTGTTTGGGAAGGAGACCAATACACAAATCTTCTCCGCAAGGAATGCAGATGCATACAGAAAATACCTTGCACAGCACATTTACGTAGGACGTGGTCCCTTCACATGTGAATTAATATGTACAAAATGCATGTGTGCGATTTCTCTGTATTTTAGACTTGTGTGAGGCAGCGTGCAGATTGCACAGTTAAAGCACACACATATTACCGTGCTGCATCTCACAGAATAGGCAAGCTGCACATCACTGTGCTTTCATACCTCAGAAAAACTGCCCCAAATGGCCTAATATGTCCTTTTGTGGTGTTGATGTAGAATATACACAAAGAGAGGATATACACAATTCAGGCAGGGGAAGCCAGTGGCCTCCTTTAACATGTGACTGCCCTTAACATGAAGTGTGCATACTGTCAATTTAAGCTCAAAGTTATCTATATCTTGCAGGAATGCTGGGCAGTAAATGAGTCACACCGCTGGCCATCAAAGGGGCAACTGAATTTTCAAATTCACGCTGGGGGGCTGAGGGGGGCCTTGTACGCGTCTGCGCAGGATTCCTGCTTCTACACGCACCGGGCCAGCAACAGCTGCTACGTATAAATGCAAAAATAATAATTTCTCAAGCTTCCCCGATATCCGAGGAGGATAAATAGCGCGCGCGCGACGCCCTCCCCACCAGGCTCACGAAAGCAGACACGCTGGCATACGGCGCGCGCGCAGCACCGTCCACGACGCACGCCTCGAAGTTGCCCTCTTTGCTACCCAAACTCCCGAAGAAGTTTGGCGCGCTTTCTCCGTCCGGGGCTCAGCGCCTTCGCCTGGGGCGGCGCTGCTCTTCTTACCTTCTGCTCCCTCCGGGTCGCCTGGTGTCAGCGCCCGAGTACACGCGGCGCCTCGGAGCAGCCTGGCGGGAGGGAAGCGAGGAGGAGCCAGGGCGGGAAGCCACGGGGAGGCGTGGTGCCCGTGTTTGGGGGGGGGGGGGAGCGGGTCTTCCCCGGAATGGCGCCTCGGAGCGAAAGCCTGGCTTCGGGGTCGCGCGCAGCCTCGGCCCCTTTTCCTCGCTCGCTCGGGCGGGATTCCTGTCAGAGCATAAACCTGAGCGGGGATCCCGAACCTGCCTGTGGAAGTGGCTCGCCGTGGCTTCCAGCGCTGCCCTTTGGCCTCGAGAGGAAAAGTACAGAAAGGGAGGCGCTTCGTGGTATAGCTTTCAAACCGTGGCAGCTTCTCCCGCGCAGGCATTCCCTAGAAATGATCCCTGATAGTTAACCCGCACTATATTGTGAGGCGTTGGCAGGTTCTAACTAAAGGTGCAGGAGCCCTGTCCTCCCTTGAATCTGGCCTCCCTATTGGGGGAGGGGGGCTATTGGGTTGTTTTTATTTTTATTATGTATTTTGTGGTTTTAAATCTTGATTTCATTCTGTGAACCGCCCTGAGCATAGCTGTCAATGTTTCCCTTTTTCTAAGGGAAATTCCCTTATTCCGAATAGGATTCCTCGCAAGAAAAGGGAAAAGCTATGGCCCTGAGACCCCTGGGTATAGGGCGGTATATAAATTCAATTAATGATGATGATGATGGTGATGATGAGGTAAGCTTAGTAAAATGCCACCCATCATCGTCACATTTCTATCTAATTTTATTTATTACATTTATATGCTGCCTGTTCTTCCAGGGAGCTCAAGGTGGTTCTCCTCCCCATTTCATCCTAATAACAACCTTGTGAGGTAGGCTGGGTCTGAGCAATGGTGACTGGCCCAAGCTCATCCGGCCAGCTTCATGGCTGAGTTGAGGATTTGAAGCCTGGTCTCCCAGGTCATAGACCAATACCCCAGCCATTTTACACTACACTGGCTCTCTGTCCCAAAGGCATGCAGAAGGTCCCAGGTTCATTCCCTGGCATCTCTACCTGTGGCTGAGAAAGTCTTCTGCCTGAGACCCTGGAGAGCTGCTGCCAGTCAGTGTAAACCAGGGGTAGTCAATGTGGTGTGTCGTCCCCCTGCCCAGATGTGATTGGGCTATAACTCCCATCACTCCTGACCATTTGACCTGCTGGTTAGAAATGATGGGAGTTGGCATCCAGCAATCTCTGGAGGGCACCATGTTGGCTACTCCTGCTCAATGCCCTAACTCAGTGTGAGACAGTTCCCCATGGATTCTCTCTCTCTCTCTCTCTCGCTACAACCCCCACCCCATGTGGCATGATAATACTGACTTACCTTACAGGGGTGTTTATTTATTAAATTTCTGTCTCACCCTTGCTCCCAGACCATCTTCAAGGGCAGCCCCACATGGAGCACATTGCAGTAGTCCAGGTGGGAAGTCTCTAGGGCTTGTGCTGCAGAGGTCAGGCTACCCAGGTCAAGGGAATTGCCATAGCCTGTGAACCCATCTAAGCCAAGCACAAGTACTGCTTGCCACAGAGGCCACTCGGGACTCCATGGAAATCCAGAAGTACCTGTTCCTTCAGAGGGCTGTAAGGCGTCCAAGAACAAGTTGTCAGGCTAGTATTTCTTCACAAGAATTTTGTAAAGGTTATAGCTAGATCACGTAAAGTGCTTTGAACACTTGAAAACATCATAAAAACTTTAAAGTACAGTATTATTATTTATAGGAATGGTTTTCAGAATTAATAACAATGGTTAACATTTAAATAGCACATTTCAAGAGTGCAAAGTGGGTTTTTTTAGCATGCATTAACTGAGTAATTTCAACAATGACTGCCCAATCAGATTGCTTTTGATTGCTGCTTTTTACCCTCCGTTACCTGTTTTAGTCTCTGCTGAGTAACTCGCTAAAATGCATGTTGCGGTGTTATTGTTCCTGTCTATTATGGTTTGATGCTTTATTGTAATACTGTATATGCTTTCAACTGATTTTTTAATCAGATATTGCATGCCTCATTTTTATTTAAAATATATCATTTTTTAAAATAACCACACAGCTGACAAATTTATTAAATTAAAACAGATCACTATAGTTGTCCCCAAATTTCAGGTGGGGTGGGGGAAGGGTCTAAGGCCGAGAGAGGGGGGCTTATGCCTAAGATATTAAAGAATAACTCTCAAAAAATGTCAAAATCTGTAAAATTCACATCAGAGCAGATTAAAATGGCCATTTTTCTTCCTTGCCTTTTTGTGGCATTCCTGAAGATTGTGTATATTCACCCCGAACTGCACTGCCCATATTGAAAATGTCCCAGTAAGGTGATTGCTACAGGAAATTCATTATTGTGCACCGTGTCATGTAATTAAGTTGGTATGACCTCGTTTTCTTGGTGGTGGTGAGCTCATTGTTTTAAGTTATAATGAAGTAATTTCATGGAGCCAGAGATGATGGGGTCCAAAAAGTCTAATCAAGGTGCCGGTACTCACCATGAAGTTGTTACAGTGTCACATTTTTAACCAGTGCTCTTCTTCTAGAAATCCTTCTATATCCATATTACAAGAAGAAATATTCTGCCTAAATATCAGGAAGAACTTTCTGATGGTAAGAGCTGTTCAACCGTGGAACGGACTCCCTTGAAAGGTGATGGACTCTCCTTCCTTGGGGGTTTTTAGACAGAGGTTGCGTGGCCAGATTCCCCATGTTACAAGAAGTTGGAACAGATGACCCTCTGGGTTCCATCCAACTCTACAATTCTAAGAGTCTAGGATTGTCTTCTTCACTGATAAGCAATGACTGTCAAAGCACTCATGCTACCCGAAATCAGCCTTCGTCAACCTGGTCCATCCCCATTCATAATGTTTCAACTCTCATCAAGCCAAGTGCTGTCTGTGCTAACTGCAGTTTCTGAACCATATTCAAAGATGGCCTCATATAAAATGCATTGTGTTCTAACCTGGGGGTTATCAGAACAGACAGTGGAAGCCAGACTATCCCTGTCCATATAAGATCAGACATGGGTTACCAGCTGAAGCTGGTAGAAGACACGATATTGGATTCAAAAGTATCCTCAGGAAGAAGAAGAAGAGGAGTTTGGATTTGATACCCCACTTTATCACTACCCTAAGGAGTCTCAAAGCGGCTAACATTCTCTTTTCCCTTCCTCCCCCCACAACCAACACTCTGTGAGATGAGTGGGGCTGAGAGACTTCAGAGAAGTGTGACTGGCCCAAGGTCACCCAGCAGCTGCATGTGGAGGAGTGGAGACGCGAACCCGGTTCACCAGATTACGAGACTACCACTTTTCACCACTACACCACACAGCTGTTCCTACAAGCAGATTATAACCCTTCTCATAACAAGTACATTCCATTCATGCAGACAGGGGAACCACTCGGAAACATTGTCTCAATCTTATCCAACTTGGCCATTACCGTAGTTCCCGTCCATTACTGAGCATAGACACTGATACAATAGGGAAAATAAATAACGTGCTGAGACTGATATAATAATTCACACTTTAAGAACAAGCTTAGTTTAAGCCCAGGTGCATGTTTTTGGAGGCTGCACCCCACTAACTGTTGCTTATTTAGTGTCACTATATTGTTGCATTTACACTTGACATGTAACCCTTAGGTTTTGTTTCTAATTCTGGTAACTTGCTTGCTCATTGCCGGTATATTATTATTATTATTATTATTATTATTATTATTATTATTATTATTTTATACCTCTCTTTCTCCAGGGTTCACAGGGCAGTTTACAAAAAGATATAACATAGTAAGAAACAAAAACAATAACCACCGCCCCCTACACACACAGAATAGGGCCCCTCTCTGTCTGTATTTTTAAAAGCAGCTGCAAAGGGGCTACAATTTTTATCTGAATCACATGCACCTCAGGCTGGGTGCCAGCATTTTTAGCCCAATGGTAGAACAGCAGTGTGGGTTGGAACTGAGCATTCCCTTTCTCTCGGTACTGCTGCACCAATCATACCCGAGCCCTCCATGGCTACATTGAAATAACCAGCACATTTATTTTGACCCAAGGCTCTTTTTTTTTATTAGGGACCTTCTTGTCTGAAATTGTCATTTCCATCATTTTCAGGCCAAAGCCCACAGCTTGACTTTGTGTTTCGTTTTTCCTCTCCTGCAATCATTGCCGACACAAAATTGATAAATAAGTGTAATAAATAATCATTTGTTGATGGAATTTAAGTAAGAATTTGAAATAGTAGTCAGATCAGCCAACATTTATGGGCCAGTGGCAGCGGTAAAATAACCAATGTCCTCTGTTAGGCCATCATGCAAGGGTTGGTTCAACAATATATGGGACATAGCTCTGCCAAAGCGTCTCACCCAACATCAACAGGTAATTGGGGGTGTATGGTTGTGGCGTTTGCCCTCCTAGGAGTGTGACATCATACTGGGTTCATAAGGAAAGGGTTAACTAATTGTAAAATGACTAACCAATGGGAGCCTAAGGGGAGGAGTTAGAGTTGGGGGGGTTGAGAAGTTAGTCTGGAGTTAGAGAAGAGAGAGAGGATAAGTCTGTGGGTTGGGCTAGTCTGATGTGAGAGAGTGAGATAATCTGTTAAGAGGAGTCAGTCAAACAGTTAAGATAATCAGTCAGAAGGTAATAGGAAGTTAAGAAACTGACAAGAATATTATCTGAGAAAGCATAAAGTTGTTAATGCTTATAAAATAAACTTGTTTATTTGGTTCAATTTTAACAACTGTCTGGACTCAGTGTTTTACCCGAGAGTAACGGGTTGGTGGCAGCAGGGAAGCGAGCACAGTGGTGGCACAGGGATCAATAGACCGTTAAACGTCTGGGGACCCTGTGTGATGACCACAATGGTGAAGAAGGATCTGTTTGACAAGGTTTCGTTTCTGTTTTTATCTTTCATTAACAAAATAATAATAATAATAATAATAATAATAATAATAATGATAATAATAATAATAATAATAATTTATTATTTGTACCCCGCCCATCTGGCTGGGTTTCCCCGGCCACTCTGGGCGGCTTCCAACAGAAATGAAAAATACACTAAAATGTCACATGTTAGTAAGGAGAAGCATCACCCTCCAACAACGCCTTCATCTATGTGAAGGGCCTATACAGTGGTACCTCCAGTTGTGGACAGGATCCATTCCGGAGCTCCAGTCGGATCCCAAGGTTTTTGTAACTGGAGGTTCCTGCTCTGCGCATGTGTGCGGCATGGTAGAGTGCTTCTGCACATGCGCACGGTGCAGTAGACTGCTTCTACACATGTGCGCACAGTGAAACCCAGAAAAATACTTCCGGGTTTGGCGTGTGCATATCTCGAAGGATGCATATCCAGAGGTGCACGCAACTAGAGGTACCACTGTATTGATGTGGGATAATAGAATGAGATCAAAAGAGTGGAATTAAATGTTGCACTAATACGAATGTTTCATGTGCTCAAACCTATGAGCTTGCCAGACAGATGAATCCCCGCTCTCCCCACATACTCTTCTGGGGGTTCTCCTGAACCAAACTTTTGGGGGACGCAGGGGGAGAAGAGAGAGAAAGTCCCATTGCACATGCAGAAGCACTTGCCAAAAAAACCCCCATGAATCCTACCCAAAGCAATTTAAAGTCTGTCTTATTGATAAGTTGCACAGAAATAAAAAATCTTTACAAAATGATCTATAAAGACTGAAAAATAAAATTAATACAATTCATTAAAAATAACCCAACTCAGTTCCTCAACAGAATGTTTCCAGTCCACAAAATGGTGGCAGTTCCACCATCTTTAACAACAGTTGAGACCAGAGGAGCCAACTCCTAGGGGTCAAGGTTCCTTTGGTCCCCCCAGTAAAATATTTGAGGGAGCTGCTCCACCAGGTTAATGGGCATTGCCATTCAAATGGTGTGCATGTGCCATGTCTTGAGATTCATTATGCAAGGTGGGGTTTATCTGCCCCCCCCAATATATTTTATTCAAGTTGGCATCATTGGTTGAAACTTCAGCGAGAGATTGCATGAAATATAAAATTCTGCAAAGATAAAGTTTATATTTCCAAGAAAGCCTGTCCAATTTGCTGGATTCTGTTTAGCTGGATGATATGTACAGCTTGGCTTAATGTGCTCAAGAACCTTCTACAATAAGGTTTTGAGGTATGGAGGATTCTTCTTTTCCACTTTATAGGGCGAAAGAAACATTTTCAATTCACTTACCTCCTCCATAGGTTGTGGCACACATAATTGAAGACACCCATGCAATCTGGCCATAGGAGATATTATAAATAGCCTGGAGTTCTTTGTAGTAGATTGTGAAGGCCTTAGGGAAGGAGTACGCAAATCCAACAGATATAGATGCTCCAAAGACAACTACCCATCCCCATCCCCCGTCAGGAGGGGTGTAGCCCAAGTTTGTGTTAAGAGGGGGAGACATGGCTGAATTTCACAATCAGATGCAACAAGGGTGACCTAAAGAGGAATAAATAAAAATAAATTGAAAACCCAAATAGGTGCAGCACTCTCAGGGCACTTACTTTTATACAGTTCATGTTATATAAAATTGGTATTTTGCACACAGTAGGAAGATCTTCAGTGAGCACCAAAAAGTCATTAAAGATAGTACCTGTCTGATATTTAATGGGGAGGGAATTACACCCAACTAAAGACTGACTCTCTGAATAGAGGCAAAATACAGACCATAGAATCCTCAAATTGTGGGAATCTCAACTAAAGCACCCATGACAGATGGTCATATATATATAGGACAGCACAGAAATGAAATTTCAACAACAAAAGTACATTTTGACTCCATTGTGTGTCTTTCACACAAAGACATCTCTCAGAGAGCTGCAACCACTTGGAAGACCAGAATGCATTAAAACAGCATTCGTATATTTAGTGTATATATTTTTGTGTGTGCATTTAGTTACATTTAGATTCCTGCATTGCAAGGGATTGGATTAGATGACCCTTGAAGGTACCTTTGAACTCTACAGTTCTATGATTCCATGAGTTCTTGTTTTCCATAGGATAACTGGGTACTGTCATTGACAGGGGACTGTATTTAGGAGCATTTGTGAAAAAAGCAAAACAACATGCTGCCCTTTCATGACACTCCAAACTAGCTGCTTTAGGTGGCCACCTGACTCTGGCCAATGAAAAGGCCAGTACTGTCAGACACTGGTAATCTCTGCAACTCATAGTTGCTGTGCATGAACTAACAGAACAGTGTTCAACTTCCTCTGACCTAGAACCCAATTTCAACCCAAAGCTACAACATCAACCCCTCTGTTCGTTGTTAAATATACCAGATATAGATATATTTATTACCAGATATTACTAGATATAGATATAGGGTTGTATCCAATGTTAGTCCTACTCAAAGTAGACCAAAGTAGACCTGAGGTAGCCATGCCCATTAACTTCAATGGGCCTACTCTAGGGAGAACTAACATGGGCTACAACCCAGAGATACGAAGGAGGGAATTTTGGCAGCTACGATTTGTCATGCAGGGGTGAACCGGCTGAAATTTCTTTTTCTGCACTGTGATTCAGAGTAAACAACTCTGCCCTCCTCTCATCCAGCCCTCCTCCTTTCTCTCTCTGTGGGTTTTTCACCTTCCCGTTTTTGACTCATTAATTAACCACTACTAGGGTAGTCTAACCTATGGGCCCTAACCAAAAAGAATGCAATTGTTATTAGTGATGGTGGTGGTACTAGCATTCACATTCATATCTCAATATCTTGTGGCACAAGCAGGTGAGGGTTCTCCCACTCTACCCTCAATCAACCTTGGCAGGTTAGGCTTAGACAGAACAACTGGCTGAAGATCACCCAATGATCTCCATGGCTGAGTGATCTCTCAAGACAAAGAACAGTAATCTACTGCCATACTGCACTAGCTTCCTGTACCAATGCCCTAAAACACATGGGGGGGTGAGAGAGAGAGAGAGACTCAGACAAACTCACTACAGAACTTTAAGAATTCTAAACTACTTCCGTGCTACATATTAAAAAGAAATAGTACCTACCTTCTTGTAGCAGCGGCACGCTCCCCCTTTTTCAGGCTAGAAAAGAGGGGCTCCTTGGGATTTAATGGCTTGAAGGTTATGGAGCTCAGAGCCCAAGTGATAAGCATATGGAATCGCATCTCGTTGTTCTTACACAAACTTCAACAACTTTCTCTTACCTTCGAATCCTGTTCCAAACAGTTGTCCTGGTGATGGCTGTTTCTTTGTCCTTAAGAGAGATTAAACCTGACCCCCTTTTTAGGACTAATGCTTCGTCATCATGCTATTTCCTGAAAGGCTGGTTAAAAACTGAACAAATCTCTGGTTCCCATATGATCCCTGCTTACAAGCATAAGCCCATTGCGAAAGCAGCAGGTGACTTCTTGTTCAGCGTCTTGATCTCAGAAGTGTGGGCTATTAAAATTTTACAGCAAAGGAAAGTGGAGGATTCCAGAAACAACCAGCTCAAAGCCCCCAAAACGTTTATGAGAAACTAATTCAAGAGTTCCTCTAAGGTTTGGAAGCAGTCTGTGCATCCTTGTACCAGGTCCTCATATTTGATCCAGAAGCAGCAGGGGCTATTGCATCACTAGCATTCTTACAATTTTCTTGAAACGTTAAAGGCAAGAACACGGGCCAATAAAAAATTACCTTCTTAGGAGCAAGGCCAAGTCCCTCCTCTCTCAAGATGAAAAATCAAATTCATGGCAAAGTCTGTTTCCAAAGGAGGGGGTTGCCGGGAGGAGAGAAGCAAGCTAAGAGTGACTAGCAATTCGCACACTGTAAAAGAACACTGTTTCACTGCATAACTACACAAAGATACCATGACATGGGCAAAGGATGTTCAAACACCTGTGCAGAACCCTTTAAGCAAGCCCTCACCGCATAGTGGGCAGGGGAAAGATGGTGCAGTGGAGAAGGTAGGGAAGGAACAGGGAAGAGCCAAGATTTTGGCTCATACCTTTGGCTGTGTGCGCATGAAGTTTACCCATGATGGAGTTACAATTCCTAGTTCCCTTAGCAAACTACAGCTGCAATGATTCTTGTGAGAAGTCATGTGCTTTAACTATGTGGTATATACACAGCATTTGTTGGCCTTTTCACTGTTGGAGATAAGCAGTGTCCAGTGCACAGCGGAATGATGAAAAGTACGTGCCAACATACTCTATATTGCTTTATTTACATTTCAAAGCTGGTAAGTTACAGAAAAACATCTTCCCTCTGCCGGAGCAGAGAAAGCGTCATCTCTCCTCTAAAGCACGGAGAGAATCACAAACTGAAACTGCAAAAAGAACAGTGAAAAACAGGAAACCAGTGTACGTCACATCCAGTCTCCCGTTCCCGTGGGAAAACCTCCAACAGTACATCCTGTGGAATGTAAACATTGTCTTGTGACAAGCACTTCGCTGCACAGAGAAGAAAGCAGAAACCAACATCCTCCCCCTTTCTGTGAACATCACTGGGCAGCGTGTTCGTACAATATCAGTACAAACCCAACTTCTGCACATAGGTACAGTGTTGATCCCTTGATACAATCTTGGACAATACATCAGCAGGAATTTCATTACCTGGCATATAGGACACCGTTACGAGTCCCTTCTGAATACGTTCCCTAGCATGTTGCAACTTCAATTGCAAGTGCTTCGTGCTTTGCTTACAACCTTCAGAATTCAGCAAAGCCAAACATGCTTTGTTGTCCTGGTAAACCTGGATTGGACATTTGACAGGAATTTTCATGTCTTTGCACAATTGTAACAACCATTCACAATCTTTAAGTGAATAAGACAGTGCATTCAGTTCAGCTTCACAAGTACTTAAGCTAACTGTTGTTTGCTTCTTGCATGACCAATCAAATAGACCCTGATTGTACTTATAGCATACTCCAGATGTACTTTTCCTGTCTGTAGTGTCACTTCCAAAACTTGCATCTGCAAATATCTCAAGACCACCAGACTTCTGATTGTTAAATCTCAGTCTGTAATGCATAGTGCCTTTCAAATACCGCGCTATGCGTTTCAGAGCTTTCCAATCCTTAACAGTAGGATTGTTGACTTGTCTGCTTAGCAAATTACAGCTAACAGCAATGTCTGGTCTTGAACATCTGGCAATGAAGTTTAGCTTGCCTAGCACACTTCTGTACAGTGTAGTGTCAGAAAATGCTTCTTCAGTGTCATCTACCTGATAACCTGTTATCATCGGTGTGTCCACAGGGTTAGCATCCATCAGGTTTAGTTTGCTTAACACATCAGCAATTTTCCGTGACTGGTGTACTAGAATGTTACCATCTTGATCTCTCTCTATTTCCAGAGATAGGTAGTTGTTTACCTCACCAAGATCTTTCATGTCAAAATGCTCTTTCAGTTGAGCTAGGGCGTTATTGTACATTGTGACATCTTTCCAAAAGAATAAAAGATCATCAACATAAAACAAACAATACAGTTTCTTTTGCCCCTCCTCTTTGACAAATACACATGGATCAGATTTCCCTTGCTGAAAACCTAGAGAAAACAATACTTCAGTGAGTTTTGTGTGCCAACACCGTGCACTTTGTTTGAGACCATAAAGGGACTTTTTCAGAGCACAAACAAATCCCTGTTTTACCTGTACGCCATCAGGTGGAAGCATATAAAGTGATTCATTTAGAGATCCGTACAGAAAAGCTGTATTTACATCATGGTGACTAATGTGTAGATTCTCCTCTGCAGCTAGCTTGAGCATAAGCCTAATGCTCTCATACCTCACTGTGGGTGAGTAGGTCTCGTGATAGTCTTCACCTGGTACCTGTGCAAATCCTCTGGCTACCAATCTGGCTTTGTGTCTGACTATCTTGCCATTTTGATCAGTCTTCGCTTTGAAGACCCATTTGCTTCCAAGCAATTTCATTCCTGGAACTACTGGAACAAGTTCCCATGTTTTGTTCTTTTCCAAGGAATCAAGCTCAGCCTTCATGGCATTTAACCATGGCTCAGCTTCCTTTGAATCCAAATCCTGGATTTCTTGGAAACTTGAAGGTTCAAATACCTTCTTGGAGCTTTTAACAGCTGTCACCGCTATTTTAGCAAATTCATCAGCAAATCTCTTTGGAGGTCTGCCTTTTGTGGCTCTCTGTGACCTGCGAATTAGCCTTAAGTCTTCAACACTCTCCTCTTCCTTCTTAGGAGAAAAGTGACCTATTGTAAACAATGGTTCCTCCAATTCTTGATCAGAGCTTTCAGAGGGTCGCATAGAGGCTTTCGCACTCTTGAAATCCTCTGAATCATCTGATTCAGTTTCAGACTCAGAATCAGAACCTTCATCAGTGGGTGTGGGTTGTTGTGGTTGCTTTTGACTATCCTCAGTCTCATCACTGTCATCAGGATAACATTGGAAAATTCCCACATTCTCCCCCCACTTGGCATTGTACTCAACACTTCTTGTGAGCTTAATTTCCTTAGAGTCACTCATCATTATTCTGTAAGACCCTTTCTGATAACCTAGAAAGATACCATGCAAACCACGCTTGTCTAACTTGGAGTGTTGTGGTGAGTGAACCCACATGTCCGAACCAAAAATTTTCATGTGTTTGATGTATGGCTTCTTGCCAAACATCTTCTCATAGGGGGTACAACCAATCGCTGAAGATAACCTGCGATTATAACTGTAAGTGAAACATGAGAGAGCTTCGGCCCAATAACTCTCTGGAAGATTTGCATCATGCAGCAAGGTTTTTAACCCTTGAAGCAATGTTTGATTTGCTCGTTCTGCAAGTCCATTCTGCCATGGCGAGCGAGGACTAGACAAATCGTGTTGAATTCCTTTCTCAGCCAGAAAAGCTTCAAACTGCTGAGAAGTGAACTCTCCCCCCCGGTCGGTGAAAAGAATCTTAATCTTCTTACCATGCACATTTCCCAACCAAGCACAGAATTCCTTGAACCTAGGAAAAGCCTCTGATTTCTGCTTGAGATTATACACAAAAATATACCTGGAAAATGCATCAATAAGAACCATGAAGTACCTATTCCCACCCAAAGAGGGCGCTAGTGGTCCAACCAAATCAGCATGAACAACCTGGTATGGTTCTGTAGCTTGCCTACTAGACACCTTACCTTTCGCAGCCATTTTCACCTTGTTTGCTGCGCATGCCTTGCACTTCATGTGGTACCTGCAGGGTTTAATAGTCATACCTTCAACCAAGGTAGGCATTTTAGATACTGCCTCAAAATGCAAATGTCCAAATTTTCTGTGAAAAGCATGAATACAATCTGCATGCAAACTTTTGTTAGAACCTGCAATGCAACAAGTGTCATCCTGCACAACATCATCATAATACAAAACAAACAAACGATCAACAAATTCAGCGTACAATTGATAATCATTTCTCTTGGTGATGATGCACTTATTGTTCGTAAAGGAAACGTCTATTTTCCGCTCCATCAGCTGTCCAACGCTAAGCAGATTATGTTTCGCGTCCGGCACATAAAGCACGTCCTGTATCGATAAGTCCAAACTGTGAAGAACAACAGTTCCGTAGCCTTTACTGGGAATGGTGTGGTCATCCGCCTGGTGAATCGCACCTTCCTGCGGTGTAAAAGACACGAACAGTCGCTTATCGTTGCACATGTGATGCGTTGCAGCCGAATCAACAACGAAGAAAGATCTAGACTTCTTCTGGACCTCTGCAACCTCTGCAACCTCTGCAAACTTTGGAGCGTAGCATGAGACCATTGCCTTGTGCTGCGTTGTCCTGGACACCGGACCTTTGCCTTTGCTCTGGCCTTTTCCACGCGATGAGCTTCCGCTGCGCTGCTCTGTCTTGGCCCTGGGATATTTGCATTCCCTCTTCATATGGCCTAGACGTCCACACGAGTAGCATTTCACTGCCTTCAAAGCTTTGGCGCCATCTGGTGGTTCCACTGCACTATGGGATGACGTCTGTGAAGCCTCCCCATTTCCCATGCAGCTATCACCCCGCCGATCTGCTTCATTCTGAATCATGGCAGTATCACAAGCTACTGTGAGTTGAGCATTTGGCTGATCAGTGGTATCAAATTCCCCACTTGCTTCATCCAGCCTTCTGCAGCTAGCCATCACTGCTGCTTTAAATCAAGCTGCTGTATAATCCAAAGGCAATTTCAAAACAGCCTCTGCCTATGAGCCTGTGCCGCTCTTCTGTTTATTTGCTTTGCTTATCTGCAGCTGCTTCAAACTGCATTCCAAAAAGCAAGCTCAAAAGTGAAAGTCCCCAAGTGCTTTCTCAATGTTGCCCTTTAATTTTTGCTGCGTCATGTCTGCAGCTGCTTTGAAACTGCAGCATTTGTAAAAGTTACTTTCACTTTCCCAGCCATCCAAGCCACTACGCTTGTGCCGTGGAAAACGGCTTTAAAAGTTCAAAGTCCAGCCTTAAAGCCATTAATTAGAAGCTGGCAGGCTGCCCGGAGCAGTAGCACATACCTTCATCAATCATCTTGACGCGCAGAGCAGATACCGTGCGTTCCGTCTCTCTGCTGCTTTCCGATGCTTTGCCGGCACTTTGTCTCCTTGCTCCTTTGTTCCTCTGCCAGGAGCCCGACTTCTGAAGTCCATCCTCAAAACACTGCATTCTTCTGGGCCCATAACCAAATGTTGGAGATAAGCAGTGTCCAGTGCACAGCGGAATGATGAAAAGTACGTGCCAACATACTCTATATTGCTTTATTTACATTTCAAAGCTGGTAAGTTACAGAAAAACATCTTCCCTCTGCCGGAGCAGAGAAAGCGTCATCTCTCCTCTAAAGCACGGAGAGAATCACAAACTGAAACTGCAAAAAGAACAGTGAAAAACAGGAAACCAGTGTACGTCACATCCAGTCTCCTTTCCCGTGAGAAACCCAACAGTGCATTTACTGTGGAATGTAAACATTGTCTTGTGACAAGCACTTCGCTGCACAGAGAAGAAAGCAGAAACCAACATCCACTAGTCCAGTTCTGTGTTTTCAGCAGCAACCTGACACAGGTAAGCTGTTCCCCAGAATACGGGTGTGCAGAAGGAGGAGTTTTGCTGTTTAATTTATGAACCTGCCTTTGAAAATATTATACCTGGCATATCTAACTACAAAATGTGGTGCTAGGAGAGGTGTTTGTGTGTTTTTGGGATTGATTTCTCCCCACCTTTTGATACACTAGCCCCCACCTCCACCCCACAAGGCAGCTTACAAAAATACAATGACAAGGGGGCTGGGTCTATCCCCTCCAGCACATAGCATTATTTTGGGAAGCTTCCCTTCCAGTGTTAAGGGATGTTTATCTGCTTTCATCTCCTATCTGCTCAGGACTCAGGAGTTCAAGTTTCTTCCTTTATCCATGATCCAACAGCCTTCCCAGTAGTGATGTATGGAAGTGAGAGCTGGACCATAAAGAAGGCTGATCACCGAAGAATGGATGCATTTGAATTATGGTGCTGGAGGAGACTCTTGAGAGTCCCATGGACTGCAAGAAGATCAAACCTTTCCATTCTGAAGGAAATCAGCCCTGAGTGCTCACTGGAATGACAGATTCTGAAGCTGAGGCTCCAATATTTTGGCCACCTCATGAGAAGAGAAGACTCCCTGGAAAAGACCCTGATGTTGGGAAAGATGGAGGGCACAAGGAGAAGGGGACGACAGAGGATGAGATGGTTGGACAGTGTTCTCGAAGCTACCAACATGCGTTTGACCGAACTGCGGGAGGCAGTGGAAGACAGAAGTGCCTGGCGTGCTCTGGTCCATGGGGTCACGAAGACTCGGACATGACTAAACGACTAAACAACAACAACAGCCTTCTGAGATGAGAAATGGCCCCAATTGTGGTTTGTAAATTGTCTTCAAATTCAGACAAAAGAGCAAACCACCAATTGTAGCTTCAGATCCTGGTTTGTCAGGCCCTTAAATACTACAGGTTGTACACAGTCCAGATGCTAAAACAAACCATGGTTTTGTGGTTTGAGTTGACAATAACAGAAGGGAAAATTCCCGAGGGGAAATTGGGTGGTAGGTTGAGGGATTATTTTGTTGAGAACCAGTGGTGTGCTTAAATAGTTCTGTTTACGAAGTAGTTCCAGCCAATCTCTCTTCCCCATGCATACCCTGAGCCCTTCCCAAATTTGATCCAGAGGGTTGGGGGGGACCCAGAATAGATTGGGAATGTGGGGGATACAAGAGAGGCAGGGGAAGTTCCATTGCTCAGCCAGGAGGCCTTGCGCTTACAAAACTGCTTCATTGGATACTGCCCACATTTTTTGGCTCTATTTACTAAACACAAGTAAAGTAAGCATGATAAATTTGACCACTCTTTTTGGGTATCAGAAAACTTTCCGATCTAAACTACATGACACAAATTGTTCAAAATTTCCAGAAAACCCACATTACTGGAGAGAAAGGGAATGATTAAATAGCGGAGAAAAGATATATTCGCAGGAGGAGAGGTGGCATCCAGAATCTGGAAGGTACAGGATGAAGGGAAAATATTTAGACAAGGATAACAGAGCAGTCAACTCATCAAGTTATAGCTGAAATTTGGAAAGGGAGAATTTAGGCAAGGGGAGAGACTGGCAAGCTTGTGTGATGTGAGACATTATGGGTGGGTTTGTATTCCATACTGTTGTAGTATATAAACATTTAGGTCCAAGGCCAATCGAACACCACAATGGGTGTAAACTGACTCGTAAGACAGGTCAATATACTAGCATAAAACAATAACTTAAAATGTGTTATAAAAGACTGTAAAGTGTCTCTCTCAGCCGCAAGAGTATATTTATATATGCTTTCTAACACCTAGGAATGCACTATTTACATGAACTTTGGCTTGCTAAGATTAAATCTTTGACGTTGGTAATCAAGAGTTTGCAAAGGAGAATAGTGGAGTAAAGGAGCTCACATAGCAATTCCTTGTATAGCAATCCTTACTTCATTCATCCGCCGCTCATGTGCTGGAAAAGCACAAACTACGTTACTCTCAGGAATGAAAGTGAACAGGAATAGTGTGAATCGTTGTTCCTGCATAAAATGGGTTTTAGATCACAGGTCTACTAGAACAAAATTTGTGAAAAGCTGGCTATCCAATAATTCACCATGCCACCTGTCTGTAGCAAAGGATGACATAAAAAGAGAGGCCCACTACATGGGCTCTCCTGACCTAACCACTCCATTTGGCTCCTCCTTTCCTTGAATTGTTTCCATGCAACAAGCTTTGTGAGTCCACAGTGGTACCTCGGGTTACATACGCTTCAGGTTACATACGCTTCAGGTTACAGACCCCACTAACCCAGAAATAGTACCTTGGGTTAAGAACTTTACCTCAGGATGAGAACAGAAATCGCACAGTGGCAGTGTGGCGGCAGCGGAAGGCCCCATTAGCTAAAGTGGTGCTTCAGGTTAAGAACAGTTTCAGGTTAAGAACGGACCTCCGGAATGAATTAAGTTCCGATTTAACCCGAGGTACCACTGTACTGGGTCCAATTTTGGATTTTGCATTGTAAGAATGGCACTGGCAAATTCACTGGAGTGTGTCCGGAGGAGCACATACAAGATGATGAGGGTTCTGGAAACCAAAGTTCTAGGATGAACAATGGCAAATCACACAGATAATTTTAGTTACTGGGCAGTCAAGAAATGAAGCAATAAATAAAGAACCCCTAGAGAACTCTACTGCTGATCAATATTGAGCTAGATGGGCCTAGGGCCCGATTCAGTACAAGGCAAGTTCCTATGTTCCTGATTCATAATCCTAATATGGGACCAGACTTGGCTTAGACCCTGAACCCTAAAAAAAATCCTATTGGAGAGCCTTCATGGTACACTGGTTAGAGCAGAGCTTTCCAAACTGTGTCACAACACGCTAATGTGTTGGCTGCAGTGTGCAGGTGTGTTGCGTGAGAACTCCTAGTGCAGTGCTCCTTCCGAGGCTGGAAAGGGGTTAGTTTAATCTCTGGTTTGATAGTAAAATTGAATGACTGTGTCACGGAAATGATGCATGTCGAAAAAGTGTGTCACCAACATGAAATTTGAGAAAGCTCTGAGTTAGAGTTTCACACTAGGGCTGATGAGACCTTGATTTAAATCAACACTCTGTCACAGAAGCATATATTAAACAATTATATAAGAACAGTTAAAACAATAGCTGTCAGGGGTTCAGGAGCAGAGGCACAGGGGAAAGAGGAAGCGGAGAGCAAAGGGGAACAATCCGAGGGCAGCGTAGGTGAGGATGACAGTGGGGCAAGAGATTCCATGAGCCTGTCCAGTGATTCGGAAGATTCCCAGAAGGGGGCACCGATAGCCAGAGCAAGGGGGGTCCCGGGAGGGACGCACCAGAAGCAAGGGACCAGCGGTGACTCCCAAAGCAGCAGCTGGAGATCGGGACCAGTTTCCCCACCAGAGTGTAGCGGGGGGGAAGAGTCCCATGTGTCAGGACCGGCTTCCCCTCCAGGGGAAAGAGGAGGTGAGTCAGGGCTGACCACGCCCCTATCACTGAGTGAGGGAACAGAGGGGAAGTCAGATCCAGCTAGCCCCCCCGAAGGGGGAAGCAGTGGCAGGAACAGTGTAACGGTCAGGAGGAAGGTTGCCGGCTGGGCGCGCGCGCCAACTTCAAATGCACAGGCGCGCGGGACAGCCAGGAGCGCGGATTGGGAGCCAGGTCCTAAAGCACGCCGGAGGCAGGGGGAAGAATCCGGGGACTCTTCAGCATCAGAAGAGTCCAGAAAGGGCAACACCCCGGCGGGCAGGCGGACCCAGAGGAGAAAGGAGCAAAGGAGGAGGTGGAGCAAGGCTAGGGTCTTGAACTGGTGTCTGGGGGGAGGAGATTCAGACGGAACTTCAGCGGTCTAGGGTTGAGACGTAGAGCTGCGCGCCGCGGCTTTGGAATCGAAACTGAACTTTAATAAAGACTTTTGTATATAACAAGAACTGGCGTTGGTCCTCTGTGAGCTGGGACCTTGGGCAGCTCTGACAATAGCATATATAAAAAACATTTCTTTAAAAACAGTATCGGTTTAGAAAAACAGCATAATAGGTAAAATCAAATCCATTGAGTTTGTAGTGCTGCAAAATCTTGGGTTTTGTACTTTTAAGTTACCTTCTATCTTTTTCTATTAAAAAAAAGGCAAACAAGTGAATAGGAGTTTTCCCACAGTAATTATATTCACACTCTTTCTGTCTGACCCTCTCATAAAAATGCACAGTTACTTTAGACCTAACTGCACTGTTAAACCGAAATTAGATTTTACTGCTGCTAGTTCAGTCACCTAGCAGAATTATACAGCTATAAAACATATGCAAGCCTAACAACCATATCATTGTTTCCCAAACATTCAACCCAACTGATGTTGTAATGCTATCAACTCTTAGTGGGAGTAAGCCCCATTAAACTCAGTGGGTTTACTTCTGAGCAGACATAAATAAAAATGTATTTCTGTGTTTGTATGTTGCTTTAAACTTAATGCTGTGTTTTATTTGTTGTAACCCGCCCTGGTACCTTGGAGAGAGGAGTGAGTAAATAATAATACAACTAAGTATGTTTCCGGGGCCCACTGACAATATGAGATCCACCAAAGGACCATTTTGCTGGAGTCAGAAGAGGCAAATGCATACTGTTTGGCCATGTAAACAGGGGTAGGGAACCTCAAGCCTGGGGCCAAATGCTATCTGGCCCCCGGGACTCTCCATAGGCGGCTGGCCCCACTCTGAACCTTCCTTGTGTATTTTTGTCTGGCTGGAATGTGTCCTTGGATTCTGATTAAGCTTCTTGCTTGCTTTAATGGAGAATAGAGAAGACCGTATGAGGATACGTAGAAACTAGCCTATAGAATCATAGAATCATAGAGTTGGAAGAGACCACAAGGGCCATCGAGTCCAACCCCCTGCCAAGCAGGAAACACCATCAGAGCACTCCTGACATATGGTTGTCAAGCCTCTGCTTAAAGACCTCCAAAGAAGGAGACTCCACCACACTCCTTGGCAGCAAATTCCACTGTCGAACAGCTCTTACTGTCAGGAAGTTCTTCCTAATGTTTAGGTGGAATCTTCTTTCGTGTAGTTTGGATCCATTGCTCCGTGTCCGCTTCTCTGGAGCAGCAGAAAACAACCTTTCTCCCTCCTCTATGTGACATCCTTTTATATATTTGAACATGGCTATCATATCACCCCTTAACCTCCTCTTCTCCAGGCTAAACATGCCCAGCTCCCTTAGCCGTATAGAACAAAGGTAACGGCAGCAGTGATTGCTGTGCCTGCTTTTGCCACAGTGACGTTACAGCTCTGAAAAGGTTGCCAAGAAGGGAATGTGGAGGCAAAAGATTCCCCACCCCTGGTATGAACCAAGAAAGCTCAACTCAAAATAAGTGGGCTTGCCATTCTTCATTAAACCCAAACTCTTGTCTCGCTCTCTGGAACCTCTGCCTCATCCTTATGCTCAGTGGGAGCAGTCAGAAAACACAAATAAGTTGTCCCTTTTTATTTTGAAGCCAGCAAGAAGAGAGGTTTTATCCTGGATTAAATCACAAACCAACGTTGACTATTTTGTGAATAATATTGGGTAATGGATCTGTTTATGTTAAATACACCTTCCCCAAAATTTAGCTTAATAGGGCCATTTCCATACGACGCACATTTGGATTGAAAGCTATCAAGAGGGATTTAAAAGATTTCCCTCCACGGTTTTCAATGCAGCGTCTGCAGGGGGTACTTATTGTTCTGGAAACAAGTAGCACAGCTGAGTAAATCTACAGGAGCCTGCTTGTGGAGCCTACAGGAGCCAGTGTGGTGTAGTGGTTAAGAGCAGTAGTCTTGTAATCTGGTGAACCAGGTTCAATTCCCTGCTCCTCCACATGCAGCTGCTGGGTGACCTTGGGCCAGTCACACTTCTCTGAAGTCTCTCAGCCTCACTCAACTCACAGAGTGTTTGTTGTGGGGGAGGAAGGGGGAGAATGTTAGCCACTTTGAGACTCCTTAAAGGGAGAGAAAGGTGGAATATCAAGTCCAAATTCTTCTTCTTCTTATGGTAAGTTGGTATAAGATCAATTGAGGAAAGCTTGAGCAAGCATCTGAAATGTTAAGAAGGGAGGGGGCTTTTTTGCGGATTTTGAAAACTATGGAGTAAAGCACAGGTGTGCACCTCATAAACATGCTGAATACATCATCATTGAGCCTGGTAAATGACAATCAGCAGATGGGCGCCACATCCCCAAACCTGCCCAAGGTGAACATAAGATCAGCCTGCTGTTATCAATCAAGCTAATCAGAAGCGGCTGGTGGGGCAGCAGAGATGGGACACTGCTGCTCTCCCAGCTTCCATACACAGTTTCTTGCTGGTACTTACTGCAAGGAGGGGGGCAAGGCATGGAGAACTTGGCATTGTGCACAGAGCCATGCACCCCACAGTTTTCCCCTCTTCCTCCAGTAAGCGCCAATGACACACTGTGTCTGGACGCTTGAGAGCAATGGTGCCCCGCCTCCACCCGGCTGCTACTGAGGCCAGTGGCCCGTCTACTCCAGCATCCTGTTCTCAGTGGCCAGCAGTTTGAAAGCACATCAAAGTGCAAGTAGATAAATAGGTACCACTCCGGCGGGAAGGTAAACGGCGTTTGTGTGTGATGCTTTGGCTCGCCATAAGCGGCTTAGTCATGCTGGCCACATGACCCTGAAGCTGTCTGCAGACCAATGTCGGCTCCCTTGGTCAGTAAAGCGAGATGAGTGCCGCAACCCCAGTCGTCCACGACTGGACTTAACGGTCAGGGGTTCATTTACCTTTACCCTAGTGTTATCTTTAATACTATTCAGAGGCTGGGACATGCAGAGCTCTTTTCAACAATAACATGCAGATACCAACCCTTATCCTTTCTTCCATCAGTCTAGTGCTAACAATCTCCCGATGCTGCTTATGCTATTATTATTATTATTATTATTATTATTATTATTATTATTATTATACTTATTAGACCCTGACTTTTCCCAAACTGGGGCTCAGGGCGCTAAGGCTTGTAAAGACATATCATGAGTATATAGAACATTGCTGCTTGAGAATGAGAAGGATTTGAATTCCTAAAAGCAATGCAGAATGTTCCTGTTTGGGCAAATATTTAGAATCAAACTGCATATGATCCAAAGTCAGATGGATATGTTATTTATAAGAAAGAAGCTATGGGAAGCTTTAACGTGGAGCTCAGGGCTGTTTTTTCAGGGGCGAATTCTGTATGGTATATTTTACCTATTGAAGCTGGTATCAGCAGCCTGGAGCAAATAAAGCTTTCTGAACCTAGGAGGATGGAGTGGGATGGGGTGGGGTGGGGAAGAGATTACAGAAAACCAAACAGTTTGACCCTGAAGTACACAGGCTGGTTCACGAGTGATTACTCCTGAGCAGAACTGTGCTGGCATCAAGCAAGTTATCTAAATTTTTCTGCTTAGTGCAGCAGTGGCAATCCTTTATATAACTAATATAACTTAGGGGTGCTGTCATTATTAGGCTTGTGAAGATGATTTCAAACATTAGAATGGAAAGAGGGTGGGGAAGGGCACAATGCAGCTTGCAGGAACCAAACTATGGGATGCCACAAAGCAGTTACATTGGTGCTAGGATACCTGGCTGCAAAATGGAATTAGGTACCTCTCCTTGCCCTCCACCCTTGGCTCCAGAGTGTTGGGGAAACCCCAGAACAAATTTAGGGGGCAAAGGGAATCTGTGTTGCACAGTCATTGTGCTAACACAGGGGTGCCCAAACTTTTTTCAAAGAGGTCCAGATTTGATGAAGTGAACGTGTGTGAGGGCCAACCAAACTGAGCTTTTTAAAGGATTTTACCCCAGGACATATACTGCCACGGGGGGCAAATTAAATCAACCAGTGGGCCAGATTAGGCCCCCCGAAACGGACTTTGGACATACCTGTGCTAAAAGAACTTTGTTGAGTACCACCCACATGTGAATGCTCAGTTTTAATACCAGACCACAGCCTTCCAGAAATGTGCTATGAACTTAAGACAATACTCATGCAAAACAATAAAAAAACAAAACACCGGAACCGGTCATATTTGAACAGGTTTATTATAAGAAAAATTAACATGACATTAAGTAAAAATGCAAAAATTGTGCAATTATGGCAAAATGTTTAAAAAATCCACACATTTGCCCTCAGAGGACTACAGTACTTCTTACTAACATACCTGAGCACTGAACTTCTGATGTCAATTCTAAACAGGTTTTGGAACACAAGGAGTTTTGATATTATGCAAACTACATGCACTGCACACACAACAAAGCCAGCTGTAGTTGGGTAGAGGGGCAGCCCATCAGGCACTACCACCACACAGCACTGCTTTTATTTCTGTGAGGCAAAGCAGTGGAGAATGCACTTGGCGGAGTGTTTCTTCAAATCAAAAAGTTTTGGAATAAAACTTGGATAGTTTTTCCAGCCTGTTTTCCAAAAAAAAAAAAAGCATTTAAAATGGAAAAGTAATGTCTCAAGAAGCTAAGCTAGAAGAACAATAAAAAGGGCAGATAGATCAAACATAGCCCTGCGGAGTTTAGCACAATTACAGTTTTGCCGTCTGTTCTCATGCTGTGCAGGGTTCGTTTTAAAATCAGTTTTTTAAAAAGCAAGTTTTATACTGGCAATTTTCACTAGATAGTTTAGAAGCATGTAAACAACTAAAATGTCTTGGTTAATATTAACTGCTTAAATTATTCATGCATAAGACTCAGTGTATTTCACCCCCATGGCAAAAAATTCAAGAGTTAGCTTTCAAGCACGCTACGACCAACCCCCCAACCCCCCAGTGTGAATGGTTAGACAAAAAAGATCTTTGTATTTAGTGCAGATAAAAATGAAAATTAAGAACAAACCTACTGTAGAATTAACCACAGCATATTCTATACATCACATGACAGGGTCATTTGCTAACTTAAACTATTTTTTTTAAATTTCAAGTCAGATTGACATTTCTACTAAATAAATACAGGAGATTGTCAAAAAGCAGCAACAAGTCTTGTAAAGATTTTCAACAGAACTTTTTTTTTTAAAGACACATAACACCTTCTTTGTAAAAAATAAAATACTAACAACTTTTATGGGAGGGTGCTTCAGAAAGTTTGCAGCTAAGAGCTTACAACAGCGCAAATATAGCCAACTAAGGATTAAGAAAAGTTAAATATGTGAAAGCAACTGGATATGTGTGAACAGTATCCCCACCATTAACTTATTTCAGAATTTAGTCACAGCAACTATGCTTTAGACATCGAAGCCTTAGCCTTTTAGAGAAGCACTTGAACTCGCATCTAAGGCATTAGACTGACTGCACCTTACCATTTGAAGCATTGGGTTCATGTTCAACTATCAAGGGAACATTTCACTGTCCTTCATTCTTTTTCCATCGCTATTTCTTAATAGGCTGGGCACACAAGACAGCCTTGTCATGCTGAATGGAAACTGCTGAGCCATTCAGACACACTGCAGCACCAATTCACATCTCCAGTTGGCTACACAGAGACTAAGGTGCAGATTAGATGCTGTAGGCATACAGACTATTTTGCATGCAATTCTGCAGCACTGCTACTCCACGGATTAAGCATCATTGTGGCAATGTAGAGTTATGAACTTTTGCAAAGAAAAGTGAAGAAAAGCATTAGTTTTTTAGTTACCCAGCCTATATCGTTTACTAGCCTGACATCTCAATGCTGTTAAGAGAGACAACAATGAGGGAAAAAAATATAAACACATCATGACAGATGCGCACATTTTGTCTCTTATGTTCAGGTCACCGTACCTTCAGCACGGTACATAAAGAAACCCAAAAACAAAAGGCTTCTTGCTGAATCTCTGGAAGATGAGGTATGTAACAGAACGAGGCTTTATTGTCCTTTCAGTTTCACAGTTGTGTTCAATGTATTGTGCAAGATTTAAAACATACAAACTCAAGTGGGATCATGTTAGCACAAATGAGTTGGGGATTACAAGTTGATACTTACTGAATATTCTAAACGTAATCTCTTTAAACCACAGTTTCACTGACATGCGTATCTATAAAGTCAGAAATAGTTATCATCCTTGGGTATAAGGCCGGTCACCATCTTTCAAAGTGGAACTTAAATTGAATCAAGATGAAAGCAGGGCATGTTTCATTCTTGAGCAACCATGCTCCTCAACCTGTTCTCCCTGGCAAGGTATCGCCAGTAAGAGGCCTACTATTAATGCTTAGATCCTAAAGAGATGTTAACAAATCCTTAGTCACTCCAAATGAAAAGCTAGAAAGTCTTCTTAGACCTGGGTCTGTACTTGACACTAAGCCAGTAAAAGAAAAATATCGACTATGGCTTAACATAAATGAGCAGCATGCTTGTACATGGAACTAATGCAGTGCTTCTTTTATTCTCCCCCCATTTCCACGGTGCTGCTGGTAAGCAAGAAAGAGTTATTGCAACAACTGAACACAGGCTCCTTGTTTTCTTTCCTCCAAAATAAAGCAGGAGTAGCAAGCCAGTAACAAAACGTTGGCTTCCAATTATTGTTTGTTTAGAGAGAAACCGACCACCAGCCCGGGTTTAAACATCATGACAAACTTGCCTCCCAGTAGCACCGCAGGAGCTCACCAAGTGAAATGGCACAATGCTCATTCCGATTAAGCCAGAGTTTATTTTTAACCACGGTTTAAAACACCAGGCTTTGTCCCAATGTACTGGATTCTTACTCTGTTCCAAAAGCTTTTATGTCTGGACTTCCTAAAGTGGCTACCCTTGGAGCACAAAGAAAGCTCAGTAGTGCAAACTTTCACATTATTCCACAAGTAACTGGAGTGCTTAAAATCAGGCAACAGTTAGAAGGATCCAACGGTACTGGCAAAAGCCAGAACTGCTTCTACATTAAGCTGACTGGGGAAAACCATTGTTTCATGAGAATTTGTCAGCTGCAAAGACAAGCACATGCCAAAACGGCAACAGAAGGAAACATAAGGTGATGAGTTAAGATGCCATATTTTTGAAGGATGGCTCAGTATTATTTTCCCAACAGCCAGCTCTCACACAATACAATCTTATGTATGTTTACGTGGAATAAAGTTATTCCATGTTCAATGGAGTTTACCTCCCAGGTAAGTGGGAAAATAAGTGCAGCCTAACTCAACTTATTATGGATGACAAGAGATGTCACAAACTACACTGTTAAGTCTTACTGGAGGATGGACAAAAAAGTGCATTCAGCGCTTAACCTTCTAAAAGCTGGAACAACTCTCCCCAAACTAACAGACATTAATACTTTGTCTATCCTTATTCTATGCAAGAACAAATTTCACAAGAAAAAGTCAAAATAAAATAGAGGCTCATATACAAAGCACTAAGATACATGCTTAAGACTAGAGACATTAATACTAATGGAGTGCTGTAAAGTAGCAGTCCCATTTGACCCATTTCAAACTTACAAGTATTAAAAATGTGCTAGCACCATTGGGTTTAAGCCCTTTATGGAGTGACCAATGTGTTCAACTGCTTTTGAAGCTATACATTTAATTGGCAGAAAATGGTTCTTCTGATGCCACTGGAAGTTCAAGAGTAGACAATCACACACACTAAAACTCACAGAAAAGGAGTGATGCAGCCACCTAATGGAGGCGTTTTTCAAGGTGGTAGCTCATGTTCTGCTGCAAATTTTGATATTTCTGCAGCAACTACCATAATTTATAAACATAAATATTTCAGTACCTTTATACATATGGAAGAGGTAAAAGGACCAGGAACTTGTCTATTTAGTGTCACTGAATCTAAAACAGCAAACTAGTGATATTGCCTCAGATTTTACCCGTATTTTAAATAAGTCACTTCAAACTTGCTCTCTTCACTTCAGCTATTCATGTTAGATTTTGCTCTCTGCGTTACCCCAATCCACCTACTCTTGCTTTTAGTCAAACTGTCACTCTGAAACAACATGATCAAATGACTCTAGCAAAGAAAATGCTGATAATTGCACTTCGTAACCCACACCTTTCACCGCAGGAAAACATCCATTAGGAAACTAAACTACTAATTCCCTTCTCCCCACTGCAACCTTTAAAGAGCACCCATCCCCATGTAAAAAACCAAAAAAACAAACCACCAACCATTTCAGCTCACATTAAATACTGACAGAATTGAATTGGTTTTTTTCTTTAAAAACAGATTTTTCTGCTACCATTAAATACCAAAGTACTAAGGCCTTTTACCAATGAAAGGAGGAGGGGGTTGGGGACAAAAGATGTCAAATAACTTTCTGAAGACACTGTGGATACAATTTAGCAACAGCACATTCAAAATGACGTCCAAGATCCCAAAGCTTATCTGGGGTTTCATACACCTTCTGCCACTGGTCAGTAACTTCGTCGTACTGATAAAGAGAATTCTTCCTGCTGGTTCTGAAGACGTGTTCTTCAACAGTGACTTGAGTAGCTCGGACAAACAAATGAAGTTTATTTTTGAGGACGACGAGTTTAATGTATGGATTGATGGACTGGTCACACGGGAAATCCCTCTTTCGAGTCCACTTGTTCAACTCAATGTCATAGGCCTCTACGGTAAACATACGCTGATGGTTTCCACAGGTTCCAGCAATATAGTAGATGGAGTTGTTGTAGACAGCTGCCAAACCCTGGATCCTAGGCACAGTCATAGGAGTTAGGAAACCCCAGTAATCTTTTCGAGGATCATAGCAGAGAAAAAATTCTCCTAGGGAGAGAAAGGAAGAGAGACCAAAGCATAAGAACTTACAGTTTGCTCTAAGACGACAGTGGGCAAAGTCCAGAATACGAGATTTCCCTTTCTGGCTTTCCAAAGGACATCTCATCACAATGTCACCCTAGCTTAAGAGTCTCAAACTTTTAATGCATTTTTAAAATACAATTATTCTAGGACTTGTGTATGGTTACGCCACAAGAAATGCTGCTTTTATGTTAGATATCCAAATATATACCTAATGCAACCCAACAACAGAGGGCCACAACCTTCAACATGCCCAACTATCTGCCATGCTGCCAAGGCCTGTTAAGAGTTTGGAATCTAACCACATTTGGAGGGCTACAGGTTCCACAGTATTGCTTCATACAGTGATAAAACAAAAACAAAACCAGCCCATTCAATTTCCTAGATAGGCTTTTCTGACCATCTAGGACATTGAATGAACCTGAATTTAAATAGTTAAATGGTTAAATTTAAACTAAAATAGTAATTGTTATGCTTTCCTTATAACATGCTGGTGAAAACTCATTTATCCCAATTTAGGAGGTGAGTTGCATTAACTTAGGTGACAATCTTAAATGGGCTACCTAAATACCACTGAATTCCATGAACACTGCTGTTCATTAAAACCAGTTATCAGCTTTGTCCACTAGAGAGAGCTGTCCATAGCAAACCTATCTGAGTGGTGTGCACTGCCATACTTCACCATGCAGAACTTAATAAGGTAGAAAACAGTTATGATTTCCCACATTAATTCACTTTCAGACATGTGACTCCTGGAACAGCATACATTTTGCTGAAACTCACAGGAATATCACCACCACCACCATCATTTGGGATAGCTTAGTCGGTAGAGCATAAGACTCTTAATCTCAGGGTCATGGGTTCAAGCCCCACGTTGGCAAAAGATTCCTGCATTGCAGGAGGTTGGACTAGATGACCCTCGTGGTCCCTTCCAACTCTACAGTTCTATGATTCCATGATCATCATAATCATGCCTTTTACCTTAAAGTCCCAGGACAGATTGCAACAAGTACAGTATTGAAAACAGTTTAAAACAATTTCAATCAATAATACCAGTGCAATAACAGTTTGGGTAAAGGTAATACATTTGACAAGATAAACCATGGTTTCTAAAGCATTTACATCAACCTTTTGCACTCACATCAACCTTTTTACTTTTTATTCTATTCTACATCTACTTTTGAACATCAGTGTCGAAATAAGTCTCTTTGTGCTGTTTCACTGCAGATTTAGCAGAGACTGATAATAGCTACTTTCCCACTTCCCTGGGAAAGTTCAAAATACTGCAGGCTAACAGGTGCTAACCCAGAGTCCCTATTTTGGAGCACCTCTCCAGCAAGGTCTAACCTCTTTATATCAAAATTAGGCAAATTAGCTTTCAGTACACATGTAGATTATCTAGCTCAGACATGGGCAAACTCCGGCCCTCCAGATGTTTGGGACTACAATTCCCATCACCCCTAGCTAATAGGACCAGTGGTCAGGGATGATGGGAATTGTAATCCCAAACATCTGGAGTTTGTCTATGCCTGATCTAGCTGTACTTTTTTTGTCAGAAACTTTCCAATTTGTTTTATAAACCACATTTCCAAGTGTTTCCTACCACTGGTAGATGTCCTTTGAATGTTTCCCTATTGAAGTGCGCCCTTTATCTCATTTAATTTCTTGACTCCTGGTAACCTGAGGTTCCCCCATTGGCAAAGCCCTGCTACTAATGGGGATAAGTTGTGTGCCATTTAAGTAGAGCACAGGCAGAGAAAAGAGACTGATTAGTATTATTATTTCCAGTGTGGTGTAGTGGTTAAGAGCCGTAGTCTCTAATCTGGGGAACCGGGTTCGCGTCTCCGCTCCTCCACATGCAGCTGCTGGGTGACCTTGGGCCAGTCACACTTCTCTGAAGTCTCTCAGCCCCACTCACCTCACAGAGTGTTTGTTGTGGGGGAGGAAGGGAAAGGAGAATGTTAGCCGCTTTGAGACTCCTTAAAGGGAGTGAAAGGCGGGATATCAAATCCAAACTCTTCTTCTTCTTCTTCTTCACTTGTAGGTTTTCAAGAGTCTGATTAGAGGTTTTATTTTCTGCACCCTTTTTGCATAAGTGTGAATATTCCGCAGGAAGGACACTTTTCTTAGGCTCAGAGGCCCTCTAGAGTCTAAACCATTACTTGACATGTTCTCAGGCAGAGCTGCAGCAATAAAACATTTAGTATTTTGAACAGGAAGGACATTTAAATGCAACACCCTCCTATAAAATAGTTCTCATCAAGTTTTTAAATGGTTTAAGTTTAAAAACAGTTTGAGGGTTCTAGCAAAGCTTGTCCTCTGGTATAAACTCCATTGACTCCCTTTTTTGCAGTAGAGAGGGGGAGTTCGAAGTGAAATTTGCTCAATATAGGAAAAAATGCCAAAGTATTATTTCTTTCTGATTATGAAGCCTCTTTACCTTCTGCTATGCACCAACTTGTTATATATGGCAAGATATCTGGATTCACTGTTAACTTCACCAAATCTGAGTTTATGTATATGTGCACCCCAACAAACCTACAAATGCACTGGTACAAACAACTGGCCTGCATCTCTGTAATATCTACTTTAAATACCTGGAAGTGAATATACCTAAGAATCTATCAAAACTAGAAAAATTGAACTTTACTGCCTTGATAAAAGAATTCACAATGCTCAAAAAATCATCATAGTTTACATTCTTGTGGCCGGGCAGTTTCTTTAGCAAAAATGATGCTCTTACTGCACAATCCTTCTTTATTCAGAGCTTAGCAATTCATTTCTCACATTAATTAATTGGCCCAAAATACTAAATTTTATTCATGCAAACCACAGACCTCAACGACCTCATAAAACCCTTTATAGTCAAGAAAGGAGGAGGTATAGCAATACTTAACCTAAAAAGGTAAGGACTTTGCTTCCTTACTTACACAATATTCTTTTGATTTTACAAGGCTCAGACCAGGTCCCATGGTTTAAAAAGGAGGATGATACGTCAAGACTTTATGCATTCACTCCCTTATCAGAAAATGAACAAGAAGACATCAGAAGACATTGTTAACCCATTTCTAAAATCAGATTTGACTATATGGGAGACTGAAACATTTACCTTTTGATTTCCTTTAGTCCCAAGAACTCAACATTCTTCCTTGTGCACAGCAGCCAAATCAGGCTCATTTGAAAAGTGGGAGACAGTGGGATTATATAAACTCAGAATCTTTTACGTTTATCAAAAGCCCTTTACAGCTCCAGAAATAAATTTTATATTGGGAGATATACCAGGTGGCTGGTTGGAGATACACATTATAAATTTTCTAAATCAGCCAAATATAAGGATTCAAGCATTACACGGCTTAAGTAGTTTTGAGCAACTACTCAACTCAACCAACCCTCTGGGAAGGGGAATCAACTTCCAACTATATAAAATCCTCACACAATTGACTACCCTTCTTCTTACTTCATGAAGACTAAAATGGGAAAGAGATTTTTGAGACTTAGAGTAAAAACTCTGGGAACAAATTTGGAATAAGCTACCATTTGGCTCCATCTCAATTAGAACTCGAGAAAAGCACATCACTGGTACATGTGCCCAGACAAATTATATGGATTTAATCTTAACTCCAATACTTTGGCCACCTAATAAGAAGAGAAAACTGCCTGGAAAGGACCCTGATGTTGGGAAAGATTGAGGGCATAAGGAGAAGGGGACGACAGAGGACAAGATGGTTGGATAGTGTTCTTGAAGCTACCAACATGAGTTTGACCAAACTGCGGTAGGCAGTGGAAGACAGGAGTGCCTGGCATGCTCTGGGCCATGTGGTCACTAAGAGTCGGACACGACTAAACGACTAAACAACAACAAACTCTTAACACATCCAACCTTTGCTGGCAAGAATGCAATTTACCTTGCTCTCCAGTACATGTGGTGGTTTTGCCCCAAAATTATTCCCTTTTGGAAAAAAGTTATTCAAACAATTAATCAGATGTTGAGACAAACACTGCAACCAGACCCAAAATTACCCCTACTTTCTTATTTTACCCCCTAGATTAAGAACATTAAGAACCAATAAAGACCTCATCCTCCATTTATTAAATGCAGCTAATTACTTTAAATGCAAATCTTTCTGAAGCCTCGATTTCACAAGTATGGGGCATCATGCTTATGGATAAATTAACCATTTCACAAAAGGAATATTGATCTGGGACTCACACCTTCCACACAACATGGTAGCCTTTTGTTAACTTTGTTAAGACAATTGAACCTGGTTTTCACCCTCCATCTACTCATGGAACCTCATATAGACACTTTCATATTATTGCCTTTCTTGGAACGTCTAAAACTGCAACCATCAGCTGGTATTTTTCTTTCATTTCTGTACAACCGCTAAGCTCTGTTTTCCTTGTACGGATATGTTTTATTATTTGAAATTAAAAACCAGTTTAAAAAAATGAAAGATGGGAAACCTTCCGCTGGAGGTTGTCTGCACTCTTAACTTTCATCATGGCCCATGGACAGATATAATGGGAGTGCTAAACCAACATCCAGAGGGCCACTGGTGCCCCACCCCTGACTAAGTATGAAGGCAGCCTTGTTTAGGGAAGTTTTTAATATTTGATGTTTTATTCTGTTTTAATCTGTTGGGAGCCGAGTGGCTGGGGAAACCCAGCTGGATGGGCAGGGTAGAAATAAATTATTATTATTATTATTATTATTATTATTATTATTATTATTATTATTCAGGGCAAGGAAAAATGAGAAGTATTAGTCTAAATGTCTTTTGCCTAGTCCCAGGCAGCAGCCCCATTGTAATAGGAAAACACAATTTCCAGGTATTCTGCTTCTTTTTCAACCCTTTCCACCTCACTACAGGAACCACCTCACTTCAATCACTTTGCATAATGTTAGACTACAGAAGAGGTGGGACTGAACCAGATTTTATCAGTAATAGGGACTTAAAATGTTATGTGCTACGAATCCTCCAAGACAGAAAGGAAGCTACAATACATCTACCTGACCTTTTTTTGCCTGCCCTGCTACTGTCTCTCTTTGAAGCAGCACAATAAAGCTAGGGGGAAAAGGGGGGACACTGCTGATGCCAAGTGTGGATCCATTTAGAAAGGAGCATCAAATCCCATAAAAATGTCAGATGCATGTTATCCTACTATTAATTTCAGCCATTTTCACCATCCCATTTCCACACACACACTCATCTTGTTATATTATAGGTCACCATGAATCTCCAGAACACTCCTACCAAATCCAGGGATTTCCTGGATTAACTAGGTTTGCTTCAATATCAATCACAAGGCTACTCTAAAAGCCATTTCTATAGAGGCAGCCTACCAAGTGATTTGAAACAGAGCAATTCTATTTAACCCAAGGGTTTGGTGACTTGAGGAAGGCTGCTCTGTTGGTAGGGGCAGCACTGGGGTATAGATGCAAAAGAAGGATTGGATGGATGGAAGATTGGCAAGCAAAGAGGATGACTAGTTTATTCCTTCCCATCCATAACTAATTATTGCTGGCTCCCCTTATTTATGAATGTGCATATGAACTTAGAAAAATGGCAGATTAGAAAGAATACTTGGGGTGAGTGGGAGCAGAAATCACAGAATCATATTCCGAGTCAAGTACTGTATAGAAGATCCAGAATTTCCTTATACCCAGTGATGCAAGGTTTCTGGGGGAAAAAATCTCAATGCAAATTAGGCTAAATTGCATAAGATAATATGCACTGATAATTTCCTAAGGCCCTAGAGAGTGATCTAATTTAGTGTGCTTTACTTGCATTTAACAAAGGAACCCAACAACTTTGTACTCCCACACTTGTATAATACAGTTGTACATCAGAAGTCAAACAGAATCTGTTCCGGAAGTCCGTTCAACTTCCAAAGCGCAGCTTCTGATTGGCTGCAGAAAGCCCCATTGGACGTTCAGCTTCCGAAAGAACATTCGAAAACCGGAACACTCACTTATGGTTTTTGATTGGAACGTTCAACTCCCAAGGTGTTCGGGAGCCAAGGTATGACTGTATTTTATTTGCAACTGGCATCCAATCACTGTTACTAATGAACTCATAAAATGGAATATTTTCCAAGGAAAAATTAAGCACTAGAGAATTCTGACAAATTGTCCATTTTGGCAAATGTTCCACCCCACGTCACTGCTTATACCTAATCTGACTAGTCTTTTCTGAATGACAGTAATTTCCCAGGTCCTCACAGTGACAGGTCTTTGCCAGCCTTGCTACCCAAAGTCCTTTTCACTAGTATTGTTAGGAACTAAATATAGGACTTTCCACATGCAAGCCATGTACTCAGCCCCTGAGCTATGGCCCAGTCAATAATGCTGCTCATGTTTCCTGAAATCATTCACTTTGTGTTGTGGACAGCAATCCCAGTACATTCTACCATGACTCTTAAGTAGTGGGATATGTTGTAACATCAACTACACACAATACCATATTTCTCCTCCATCAAGTAATAACTACTGGCAGTATGTGTCAAACCAATGCTAAGCCATGGATACAAACTAGTATTACCTAGTATTACCAAGATAAAAAAGCAGGCAATACATAGGTCACCGAGTAATTAACTTCCCTTTGCCTACAGTTTAGGTGGACATAAGTAGAAACTTTCCTTTATACAAGCTATAACCCTCAATCAAGTTATTCAGAAGGCCTGAATGAGAATTTTTCTGTGAAACGTTCCACTTGTAGACGCTCCCACACATATACCACAGGGACACAAAGCATCTTACCCTGTAAAACATAGATATTGTCTTTATATTCCACAGCGTTATGAAACTCCATTGCTACAGGCATTGGACAGACAGCTGTCCAGCAGTTCTCTCGGCCATCATAACACTCCACAGATTTCAGGGAGTTGCGCCCATCTCCTTCATACACCCGACCACCTATTGCATACAATTTACCACAGCAATGAACCAGTTTGCAGCCTATTCTGGCCCGAAGCAGTGGAGTCTTAGGGATCCATCTATTGCCTGAATGATCATACATCCAGAAGTCACTTTCTGCCCTGTGGTCTATGGAGACCTCACTGCTGCTTGGTCTGTACCCTCCAGCAATGTAAATGTCATTGTCGGGAGACACAAGAATCCCCACTTCCCGCAAATCATTGGGTGGTTTGCATAGTTTGAACACTCTCCCTGTGACAGAATCTAAACAAGGCACTGTTTGCTTCTTTCCTGAGTGTTTGTGGGCAGCATCAAAGCAGATGATCATTTCTGAAGCGGTCATTCCAAGCCGTTGGGTATAGCCATTGGCACTACTTTCTCCTTTCTGTACACAGTTTTGGGCTATAGCCTGTGCAAACATGGGAGGAATTTTCTCTACGAATGCTTCATCCAACAGGGGCATGCGGATGCATTTGGCAAAAATTTCCGGCAAGTGGACTTCTCTTTTGTTGGGTTCATGTTCAAACCATCTTATAATGCTTTCATAGACATGCTCTTCCTTGTCAACGTTTAAATCATTGCTGTCCAGGATGCTTATGAGTTGGTCCTTCCTCAGTTGGAGAAACTCTTGTTCTTTGGTGACACTCAGGAACTTTTTACGAATGTAATCTTGTGAGCTCACTTTCAGTTCCTGATGCCCATAATGATCAGCAAAGATAAACACTCCAATGGAGTTCTGAGGATCCAAATGACTGATCATGTATTTAGCACACTGGTCCTGGATAGAAGGGATCTGGAAGATACTAGCTGCAGTGAACAAAGCTTGGACATTGGCCTCTGTCAGTGTTACTCTGGAGGTATATGCATAGTTCAGTACTAAATGCATGGACTCTGCTTCAACACCAACAATCCGAACTTCTTTCTGGGTACTCTCAGTAAGGCCACTAGTGAACATTGATCTACAAAACAAAAATATGCAGAGTTATTTGTAAGGAACTACTGTTAACATGCCAACAGTAAGCTAATCTTTGTATTAACAATTACCTAATCAGTTTGGTTTTTGTAGAATACCAGTCACATTTCTAATCTTATATACTCAGACAACTGAACAGACTTCTGAACAGACTTCTTTTATTGAGCCACCATCCACTGATGGTATACAAATACGCATGCTATTGCTCAGGGCAGGGATTGCAACACAAGGCAAGCAAGGTTTCTTTTGCAACCACTGCAGTGAATAGCTATATATTATATACCACCTACGTTGCTGTTCCCAGCAGTTCATGCTAAATAGTCTGACTCCTGTGGTAATGAATTAAACGTTCTGCTATAGTTGCATATTGCGAAGCTGCATTAGCAGACCACAACTACATACATGACCAGAGTAACTGCCTATCATAGACAAGCAGCCACACCCACACTGCCAAGCCTAGGTTCAGCACAGTGAATTACCCTACAGAAAAAGAGCCTCCCACCTCTGATTTAAACAATTAAGTTAATAAAGTTCTTAAGCGTACAAGCAGTTTCTACTGTTCCAAGTTGGATTAGTTTTGATGCAGTATAAAATACTCACGGGGCTTGAAAGCAACCAGTTTTGCCATTTTTCTTCCACTGAGGATACCCACAACTTCCTTGAGCTAGGAAGTGTAAGGAGGTAAAAATGGACTGAACTGATTTTCTGTGTAACAAATATTCTTGTAGGAGGAGCTAACAGGAATAATTCAGCTTTGTTGAAATTGCCTAAAGTCATCTTATTTTGAAACTGTTTACTTGAGTCTGTTTCAACATAATGGGCAAAAGGGGGAAGAAACACAAAAGAGGCTTCCAGCTACATACCTCTTTATTAGGGATCAAAAAGAAGGGGGGAAAGGGAAGCTCTCAAATCAAAATTGGTATAGTAAACTTAAGGGTAGACAAACTTTCCCAGGCACAAAGAGCCAATTCCAAATAGGAGCTAGGGTGCAGTGGGAGAGCTCTAAGTTTGTACTTTACTTACATGGTCCCCATTTACTCAGTTGCCTCATTTCATCTCTTCTCCTTCATCAGCAATTTCAGACTGGACAGGAATAATGCATTCCTGTTTGTCTGCAGTTTCACTCAGTGACAAACCCATGAAGGGATAGAGAGAAATGTGGTAGCACTGGTGCAGAACCTGAAACTGGCCAGAGATCTTAGGTCTGTTTTAGTTTTTTTTACATGGATATGCCTTCTCCAGACTTTTAGAGTGGTAGAACAGTTTGGTGGTCAAAGGAAGAGACCCTATTTTCCCCAGCGGAAAGCAGCCCTTGGCATATTTTTCTTGGTTTATGTTTGTTGCTGTTCAGCCAGAAGCCTTATTTTTTCACGTGCTGGGCATGATTTCTGTCAACCAGGCAACTGTCTTTCCATTCCTCAGCATAACACAGTGGCATGCAAAGTTTGCTGGAATGCAAGCAAATATAGTTCCATTCTTCTAAGCATGTGCAATATCTTTTAAAATAGTGTATTTGTTCGCCTTTGGGGAGAAGGGCAAGATATAAAATCAAAATAAATAAATAAAAAGGCTATGTTCACTGTTGCAACCTATCTGAAATCACATTACACCAGCAACCAATTATAATTGCCTGAAAAACTCATTTTTCTTTTCAATGTATTCATTACATAGTCAACACTAAATAACCCAACACAAGTACTGAATACCACCTCTTTTTTGCCAGTTCCATACCTGTCAGATTTAACATTTAAGTTGTGATCACTGTACAGTTCCCTAGTGGCAAAACTAGACCTCCGGATATAGGGCAGCATATAAATTCAATTATTATTAATAATAATAATAATAATAACGGCCTCACTCTGAGCATAATACAAGGCCGAATGTCCAAGGCTGTAAAGCACTCTTGCAAATTAGCAATACTTCATACATTTATAATACCACAGTCTACCTCATTTATTCAACTGGTTAGCAGAACATCTGCCTGGAGAATAAGTTTGGTGAAAATGAATACATCACATTTCATATTGATATGGAAACGTGATTAATCAATCCAGAAGTCTGTAATGCACAAACTTCTACTGCCATTATTCCTAAACCTTAAATGAATGTCTGCACATTAATATTGAATGCAACAGCTAAAATATAATGCATGGAACACTTAGCACAATGCATTGCTCTCAAAATGTACCTGAAGTAAGGACTGATTGCAGCAAGAACATTCCGATGACAAGAAAAAGTTTTCCCATGATCTACTTCCACCACAATATCTGTCAGCTGTCTTTCATCATACATTGCTTTGAGCTGCTGGAGAATGCTACAAGCATGGGAGGGATCCATCCCAACGCTGGCTGTGCTTGAAACAGGAGTTCCATTCAATATTTGTGAAAACTTGCTCGGTTCTGGTAAAACATTGAAACAAATAAAATTTAGCACAGAGTAAAAAGAGAAGACTCACAATCTTCTTGCATGTTTTCATGGATCAAGAAACGAGTCGTATTTTATATGTTGTGAACACTAGTTCTTACACCCTGAAGGAGACAGGAGCAGATTATTAAGATGTCTTCCCAAGACTTCACACAAGCTACAACACATACTAGGCCTTACAGATTTCGTTTTTCATCAGCCACCTTGTGGTACAATTCCATACATCTCTTAGGCAAGAGATTCAGTACACATTAAACCATGGTTTACCATCACATGGATGAGCATGAACAAGCCCAAGCAAAGCATCAGCCTTGCACACTCCCACACACTCACATCCCTGATACAACAAGAACTGCAACTTTTGGAAGTGTTTCATTTTTCAGTGATCCCAGCTTAGTGCCACATTCGAACCACAGATCTTGTTTTAAAGCGAACTCTGGTAAATTTAATAACACACCAGCTTCTTAACTCATCAGCACTTCACTGATTTAGCAGCAACTCAAAGGTTGGCAAATGGTTTGTTCAAAGTACTATTTTGTGAATTTTCTAAAATTAAATTCCTGTACTGAAAGAACTGAAACCATTGTGGACTTTCATTTCTTCTTAAATTTGGGCACCCCTTTCTTAATTTTTTAAAATATTTGCATGGTAGCAGTGCTACTTTTGCAACCCACCTCAGGTCCAGCAGCAACCCAACAGTTGGTCCTGATGAACTTAAAAGGGCTCAATTGTTTTTGTACTTATCACAGTGTATCTATAACTGAAACACTCACAGACTTCCAATAACCACACCAACTGGAATTGAAAGCTGTTTTATATATTGGACATAGTGACACTTTCTCAACAGAGAAGAATAGGCTGGATGAATTTTCTACAACTTTTTAAAGACATGCCAGAGTTGCCTCACATCAGCATCTAACAATAGAATTAAGAGGGCTAAGCTTCCATTATTACAGAACGACCACAAAACAGGCGTTAAGAACATACTACGCCATGCAAAAAAATTAAAAAATTAAAGGTGCTCTATAATAATGCAATCTCATTTTTGTTTTGAAAGCTACAATTTTAACCATCCACAAAAATTTCAGAGGAACGCTTCAAACATCTTTTCATCCTATCCCCACAGAACACCAGAGTTCTTAGGGTTCAGATTTAGATTGAATGAAACCAGGGTCCATTCTTCCCATATATTCAGATACTATGAACCCGTAATCTTCAGCTGGTAAACAGGACTATGCAATAAATCACAATATGTTGAATTGTATTGAAATAACATCGTGGTAAGTGTTTCAACAAGGCAATATACCATTGAACAAAAGCTGAAGAGTTAACAGCTTCTCACGGGGTAGCTCAGCTGAACCATACCTTGCAGATAATTTGCAGGCACTGTCTCCAGCATTTTTTTGTTCTCTCCCTCCACCCTCCTAACCAATAAAAAATGACAATAAGCCCTCACACAAACCAGCAAACTCTTTCAGCTTCACCAGTATCTTTCCACTTAGAGCTGAGCTAATCATGCAGAGCCTGCAAACAATTCCACAGCTAGACAATCAAAGAGGCAAAGTAACCAAAGAACTGGAAAGCACTTCTTTCTTTCCTCACCAGTGAAAAAAAGAGGAAGAGGTTTTATTTTTATTTTCTGGAGGTGTTTATGTTGTTGGTTCCCCCTATATAGCTTTCCTCCATATTAAGAAGGGTGCTTTTTGGAATGTAAAGGAGACTGTGTTTTTGCTTGCTTGCCCTCCCCCTCTCCCTTTGATTTTTGGTGGGATGGGGGCTTTTGGGGAGCCTTCTGGGGAGGAATGGAGGGAAGAAGATTTAGTGGGCTGTCTTAGGATGAAATGGGAGGTTGGGTACTGTGTGAGAATGATGAGGAGGGTATTTTTCAGTAAGCAGTGAAAGCGAATGTGTGTCTACTCACAAGCAAGCCCTACTGAATTCAATGGGGCTTACTCCCAGGAAAGTAAAAGTAAGTTTAGTTGAACTCAGTGAGACATGCATGCAGATTCCACTTAGACCTCTGAGTGAGGAAACAGATGCAACTTGACTAGTAAATCACTTAAACTACTCATAAATTAGTTGAAAATATAATATATAGAAGTTTATTTAATATTTTTATTAAATCTACTACGTCCTTACATTTTAAGGCCCTCCACCATCCAGGGAGCCTCGTGAAGGCCCTCTGCTGTGGCAGGGAAGTGCGGCGCACCCTCTGCGAGGAGGTACAGCGGGACCCTCTGCTGCCACGGGGAGGCACAGCAAAGCCCACTGCTGCTGCGGGTAAGCAGGGCACACCCTCCGCAGATGCAGGGAGGTATGGCGAGACCCTCTGCCACTGCAGGGAGGCGTGAGAAGACCCTCCACCACTGCATATATCGTGATATAGGTGAAAAGGTTAAGGACGCCTGGATAGTTAAGTCCAGTCAAAGGCGACTATGGGGTGCGGGGCTCATCTCGCTTTCAGGCAGAGGGACCTGGCATTTGTCCACAGACATCTTTCCGGGTCGTGTGGCCAGCATGACTAAACCGCTTCTGGTGCAAGGGGACACCGTGATGGAAACCAGAACGCACGGAAATGCCATTTACCTTCCCACCACAGTGGTTCCTATTTATCTACTTGCACTGGCGTGCTTCCGAACTGTTAGGTTGGCAGGAGGTATCATGAAATTTAGCTGGTGATATATTGTGATGTTGAAAACAAGATATCACCCAGCCCTACTGGTGAAACAGGATCCACTAACATTCATCTGACCTAAAGTGGGTGCAAAATGAGAGCTACCACAGTACAAATTTAATATAGAAAAGGTCCCCAAATGCATGTCTGTGCTAAAGGTGGGTCCCAGGTCTGAAAAGGTTGAGTACTACAGCTCTAAACAATTTTTAAAAATCACTCCATAATTATTAATCACTTTACACAAAGCAGTCAAACAAGAATCTCAACCCCTCTCATGCCTTCAGCTAAAATGAAGCTTGTACAATATATACTTGGGAATGAGAACATTATGAGACTCCACAACAATGTAGATCTACTGGATGTATTCACTTCACTATGACTGCATTATTTGCCTGTGCCCTACCATTCATTCATTTGCTGTTTACAATGCCCAAGTCATGAATATGTTTTCCTATTTTCATTAAAAAAAAAAATCTTCATAAGCGGAAGAACTTAGAAATTGTAACTAACAAAGTAGATCAGCAGAATTAGAAATTGTAACTAACAAAGTAGATCAGCAGAATTAAACACCTGACTGATAAACACAGGAAGATGCCTTATACAAAGTCAAAACAATGGTCCACCTAGCTTAGTATTGTCTACTGATTGGCAGCAGCTGGAACTCAACCGATGCTTAGGGGCCTTTTCTCGAAAATAATCAATTTTCATGGGGGATGCGGCCAGTTGCTTAATCTCCATAAACCTTGCACTCTGTTGTACTCATACTCTGTCCCTGGACTTCCCAGTAGTATCTGAACAGCCACTGTTAAAAGTAGAACGCTGAAACAAGAACCTTGGCCTTGACTTTTCTTAAACTTAAAAGAACTACTAATTCCTTCATCATGGCAAACTAAGCATTTCTGTCAAAGCCCAAGACACCATGTTCCTAGCTGCTGCACTGCTAATTTTTTTTAAAGGAGGGTTGGGGACAGGGATAAGATGTTAGTACTGAGGCAACTAATACTAGGGCAAGGGGACTGATGTAATGGTATCAGTTTGTAATCCCCAAAATCAGGAATTTGTATTAAGTGCAGCAGAAGTAATACATTTTTTAAACCCCAACAGGCCATAATAAGGCCTCCCCAGGCATTATGTTTGCTTGTCTTCCTCATATTTATTGAAAACAGATAGCCTGATTATAAGGTTGGAAGCAAGAGTTGGGTTTGCTTACCTTACTCCTCTTTCATCTTTAGCTCCAAGTCAGAGCTCTCTGTGTATTGGTAGAGTTTCCAAATGCTGAGATACAAGTATCCAACCCATTAAGAGTACAGTGGTACCTCGGGTTAGGTACTTAATTCCGGAGGTCCGTTCTTAACCTGAAACTGTTCTTAACCTGAAGCACCACTTTAGCTAATGGGGCCTTCTGCTGCCGCCGGAGCATGATTTCTGTTCTCATCCTGAAGCAAAGCTCTTAACCCAAGGTAATACTTCTGGGTTAGCGGAGTCTGTAACCTGAAGCGTATGTATTACAGCGGTACCTCAGGTTACAAACACCTTGGGTTACAAACTCTGCTAACCCGGAAGTAGTACCTCGGGTTACAAACTTTGCCCCAGGATGAGAACGGAAATCGTGCGACGGCAGTAGCGGGAGGCCCCATTAGCGAAAACACACCTCAGTTTAAGAACAGTTTCGGGTTAAGAACGGACCCCCGGAACGAATTAAGTTCGTAACCTGAGGTACCGCTGTAATAAGTGATTTGCAGTTTTGGTTCATAATTAAAGCTTTAATCATATGCTACTTCTGTACTATGAGAAAACCTGCTTATGATTTATCACCACTCAATGCTGGCTAGAGCAAAACTTCATATGGATTGGAAATAGGCTAATGTTTGTAACCAACTGACAAAAATAAAATAAAAGCCCTGAAGACCTATTATGCATTTTACCTCTGTGATAAGATCTAAAAAAACTGACATAAATTGCATTTAATCTAATTATCTTTAAAATCTATGCCACAACCATTAGTACATAATGAAAAAAGACGACCAAGCATAAAAATCTTGCAAGGAGTGCCAAGAAAAGTAACAATTAAGCAACCTTTTGTTAAAGCAACAAAGCAAGCAGAATTCCCAGAGGGGAAGATTGGGTATTTAAACATATTACAAATCCCATTCTACTATCAAAACACTCTTAATCTGGATACTTCTGCTTCCACTATCAAGTCTGGGAATTCTTACATGATACTTCACCTATCTCTTGCACAGTAACTGACTTATCCTGCCCAAGTTTTATGTCTGCTGAGACAACCACTCACACAAACTTTCAGTCTTTGAAGTTTTGCCCTATCCACCCCTACAAGGCGCCTCTGAAGAGTTTATTCCTTATCTCTTCCAGCATTTGTGGGTCAGGGCTGGTTTTTGGGAAGATCTCTCTGCCTTGCAGATTTTTCATTCAATATTTTTAAGGAGATGGCTGGTGTCAGTTTGTATGCTATATTGTATTGCTTGAATACCACATGTGGCTGAGGAAATTCAGCCAGATGGGCGTGGTACAAGTAATAGCGTTGTTGTTGTTGACCTTTTGGGAGCCTTTTTCTTCAAAAAGTGGGACAGAACTTTAACATGAGTCCACAATTGCCTGTTCTTGGAAAGCTATCCTACAATGGAGACAGTTTGGAAGGTGTTCTACGTGTCCAGAAAGTGCAGCTTGAAATCACAGCCAATCTTCATGATATAGTTGGGGGTTGGGGTTGATAATGCTTGCCAAGCAACTATGGCAACTGCATTTTGTAGATTCTTGACAATAACTGAAGAATTTTGCATTTGATAGTGAATTCATCTACTGCCTCAGATAAGTGTCTAGTCGTTTAATGATACCTAGTGCACTCACCAATTGCCTCATCCAGGTCCTCCCTGTTTCCACATACCCCAGGACCCTACCGAGGGAACATATCTTCAAGCCACTTAATTTACATGTACAGTGGTACCTCAGATTAAGTACTTAATTCGTTCCAGAGGTCCGTTCTTAACCTGAAACTGTTCTTAACCTGAGGTACCACTTTAGCTAATGGGGCCTCCCGCTGCCGCCATGCCGCCATAGCACAATTTCTGTTCTCACCCTGAAGCAAAGTTCTTAACCTGAAGCCCTCTTTCTGGGTTAGCGGAGTCTGTAACCTGAAGCACATGTAACCTGAAGCGTATGTAACCCAAGGTACCACTGTACATTCATGACACAGAAATGCTGCATATTGACAAAGTCCTATGCATTTCAGCTATACAACCTCCAAATCCAGACCCTGTTGCTCACAGACATTGGCATGTGCGCGCCAGAGATAAGAGATGTTTGGAGAGGCTCCTTCTAATTATTATCCTTTTACCTCACCCCAGCACCCCCAGCCCTCCTTCCTACACAACGGGAAGCGACGCCTCTTCCAAGATGGCACCTGTGGCGAGTCAGACCCCACCCACGCCCACCCCAAAACCCAAGGGCCACTTATCTGATTCAAAACTGCCGCCGTCCTACCCACACAAATGCTTAAATGAATTAAAAACCTGCCTAACCAACTGGGGCTGCTAACCTACACACACACACAAACACTTACCTGCCAGAAAGCCCTAGTGAGAACAGTGGGGTCTATTTCTGAGTAGGGGGGACGTGTGTAAGGCTTCTTGACGGACACCTCCCACACTTGTCTATACCCAGCTCAGAACACACACACAGCACAAGGAAGTGCCATGGGCGCTGATGCGTCTTGATTAAGTTGACAACCCTTCCCAGCACATTTGGACTTCGCAAATAATAGTAATAATAATAGTAATAATAATACCCAACAACAATCTCACAAAGACGCCCCCCCCATATAATCAGAAACGCCCCCCCCCACTTTGGTGCATCCACCCCCCACCCCCCGCAATACCCTTGCAATGGAACTGCCCCTCCCAGCAGCCAGGCCTCGAAAGCCCCTCGCGGACTACCTCGCGCGCCCACCTGCCCCGCCCCACGCCAACCGCCTTCAGGCCCCGGCCCAGCTGCGCCCACCTCCCACGGCAGCCATACTGCGGGGCGGGCGAGGGGAAGGGTGAGTGGGTGGGCCCACCACGAGGCTGGGGGGGGAGGAGGAAGAAGAAGAAGGGGGGGCTCCGAAGCTTCTCTCTCTCACACACACACCCTTTATTGCCTTCCTCAGCTACCCTCCCGTCGAGAGCGGATCACGCCGCCGCCAGCGCGGCCTCCAGTCGGCTCCGCCAAAGGACGGGCTCCCCCGCCCGCCCTACTTCACAGACGCGCCGCACGCTCGCGAGCGCGGATTGGCCGGCGAGTGCTCGGTCGCCGCTGGGAGTTGTAGTTTTAATATGTGCGCGCGCGCGTGCGTGTCGTCTGCGTTCTGCGGGGTTGGGTGTGCTTCCCAGTCGCAGCCGCGGGACTCCCGCGCAGTGCACCTCGGGAATCGTAGTTCTGAAGTGAACGCGCGGCTCTTCGCCAAGCGCGTGGCTCGCTGCTCTGAGGAGATCATCCGCGGAGGTCGCGGTGGATGACTTGAGTGTGGACCGGTATATGTGCTTCAGCCAGGGCTGGTGCTTTAGGTCAAAGGGTGCGGTGGTTTATTATTGCTGCCGTTCGTATTAATTTTATTTTATTGGTTAAATTTGTATACACCGCTTTTCATCCCAGGATCTCAGGGCAGTTCACAGCATTATTAATTTATGTATACATAAATATGACATATATTATATGTATGTCTGAATATATATATATATATATATATACACACACACACACAATATATTTGTCAAGTCCACAAGTTTACATAGTTTTAATGAGATAATATATTCTTCTGCATGTGGAAACGTAAGTAAAATGTAAGTCAGCGGCTTTTGCTATGGTGCTGGAGGAGACTCTTGAGAGTCCCATGGACTGCAAGAAGATCAAACCTATCCATTCTTAAGGAAATCAGCCCTGAGTGCTCACTGGAAGGACAGATCCTGAAGCTGAGGCTCCAATACTTTGGCCACCTCATGAGAAGAGAAGACTCCCTGGAAAAGACCCTGATTTTGGGAAAGATGGAGGGCACAAGGAGAAGGGGACGACAGAGGACGAGATGGTTGGACAATGTTCTTGAAGCTACCAGCATGAGTTTGACCAAACTGCGGGAGGCAGTGGAAGACAGGAGTGCCTGGCATGCTCTGGTCCATGAGGTCACGAAGAGTCGGACACGACTAAACAACAACAACAACAATGAAGGTTTTCTCCACCCCCATCTCTCAGCCCAGACACTGAGATCCAGCTCCAAGGGCCTTTTGGCAGTTCCCTCACTGCAAGAAGCAAAGTTACAGGGAACCAGGCAGAAGGCCTTCTCAGTAGTGACACCCGCCCTGTGGAACACCCACCCATCAGATGTCAAAGAAATAAACAACTATCTGACGTTCAGAAGACATCTGAAGGCAGCCCTGTTTAGGGAAGTTTTTAATGTGTGGTGTTTTATTCTGTTTTTAATATTTTGTTGGAAGCCGGCCAGAGTGGCTGGGGAAACCCAGCCAGATGGGTGGGATATAATTAATTAATTGATTAATTAATAATTTCTGCTTGTGAGTTGAGTGCAGCAAGAGTCCTAGAAGAAAACAGGGATTGTTTTCAATGCAGTGCTCTTTTTCCTTTAGCGTAATAGCTGTCACAACGTTTTACGTAACTGCTGCAGGTGCTGCATCCTACTCGTCCTTTGAGGATTTGGTTCTGTTTGACATCAGGCAGGCACCTTCGCTGCATGCTTTCAGCACTTCAGTCAGAGCGTAGTGCTGGTAATGCCAAGGTTGCAGGTTCAATCCCCCATGGGACAGTGGCACATTCCTGCATTGCAGCGGGTTGGACTGGATGATCCTCAGGGTACCTTCCAACTCTACAATTCTGTGATCCTAAAAACACTTTGGTTTAGGCAAGCCAATCCAGACATATGTGATGTTGACCTGCATTTTAAACTGGTTTTTAGCATATCCGTTGATTTTAATTAGTTTTGTGTGTGTTTAAATATCCGTTTTTAACTTTTTTTTTTAAGATGTTCTGTTCTTTTTGTAAACGGCTTTGAGGCTTTCTTAAAAAACAACAACGAACCAGTCAAGTTAAATATACATTTTGTAAAATAAATACATAAAAATAAAACTGAGTCCAAAAGGCTCCCTTTTCTAGATCTCAGCTCACGCATGAAAATTATTAGGACTGACCTGCATGCTTACCTGAGAATAAGCCCTATTCAACACAACACAGTAGAATTTTCTTCCAGATAAGCATGCATAGGTTTCAGCTGCATGTGGCCTTGAGATAGCCACTGTATTTCAGTTTCACAAGATCAGGGATGCTGTGATGATCGACTGTGCTTTGAAACTTTCAGATATAAATAAAATATAATTTTATTTCAACAATAAACAGTGTGTCTCAGGGCCCCTTCAGGCATAATTTTTACTGTTCTTCCATGATGATTTGTGCTCTGCAAAAGCTTCAGGATCATTTCATTTCCAATTGGTGCATGTCCTGTAACTTCCTGCTGAAATCCTATAGCTTTTCATACCACAAATGTTCGAGGTCTTCTTTTTTTCTTTTCATCCTGCTTTTGTTGTGTATAGCAGCTGTAAATAAGTTTAGTTATTTTAAAGCATTTATAAACTGCTTAACGTTTCCAAAATCTCTAAGTGGAGTACAGTCTAAAAAACAAACAATATATCATCACAGTATTAAAAGAACAAAAACACAACCAAAACCCATTAAAATAGCCATATAAAAAGGTAAAGGGACCCCTGACCATTAGGTCCAGTCGCGGACGACTCTGGGGTTGCGGCGCTCATCTCGCTTTATTGGCCGAGGGAGCCGGCGTACAGCTTCCGGGTCATGTGGCCAGCATGATTAAGCCGCTCCTGGCGCACCAGAGCAGTGCACGGAAATGCCGTTTACCTTCCCGCTGGAGTGGTACCTATTTACTTGCACTTTGACATGCTTTCGAACTGCTAGGTGGGCAGGAGCAGGGACCGAGCAACGGGAGCTCACCCCGTCGCGGGGATTTGAACCGCCGACCTTCTGATCGGCAAGCCCTAGGCTCTGTGGTTTAACCCACAGCAAATAAATACAAATAAAACACAGAATCAGAAGATGTAAACACATAAAGCAGGGTACAGTCTTATGGGTTAAGAAAAGTCTGGGCAAAAAGGTATATCTTCACAAGACATCTGAAGTGATTGGTGTTTGCTACTTCACATATGGCAGAGGTAGGTACAGAAACAACAGTAGAAAATGCCTCTTTTTGAGCCAGCACCCTACTGTGTTAACATTGGGTCGACATCTTAGGATAGGGATCAGCAGACTTTTTCAGCAGGGGGCCGGTCCACTGTCCCTTTAACCTTGTGGGGGGGGCCAGACTATATTTTGAAGAAAAAAATGAACAAATTCCTATGCCCCACAAATAACCCAGAGATGCATTTTAAATAAAAGCACACATTCTACTCATGTAAAAACACTAGAATAACTCATCTGGTATTCTGTACTTTGACTGGGGCAGGTGGGGGGAGATTTGCTGACCCCGCAAGGAGGATTGGTTGCTAGCCGGCAACATGGGGGTGGGAGAGATGTCTGGCGCATTCATGCTCTTGATGATGGGCTTCCCAGAAGCATTTGGTGAGAAAGCAGCATGCTTTCTATGCTCATTTAGCTATATTTTTGTTTCTCTTTTGTTTTATTTATTCAAAACTATTTTTAAAAAACTTGCTGTTAATTGTACATTGCCTTCAGTTCATGTCCAACAGAAATATCACTAACACATTTTTAAAAATAAATGCTTAAATCTAGCACATGAAAGAATGCCAAAGATGGGACGCCCTTCCACATCTGTAGAGTGCCTTGCCCTAGTTCTTGGGTAACTCCATTATTAGCACACCTCCATTTTTAGCAGGAGAGGCTTCCAGGTGCGTGCCAGTATCAGACAGGCTCCTGATGTGAGAACCTTAAGCACTGACCCTTCCAATGTATTATTGACAACCTAAAGAAACATTCAGAACCAGCACCTTTGGGGAGTGTGGCAATGTGGTCCCATTTTTACTTTAAGAGGACGGCTTCAGCCTCTCTTAGCAATTATCAGCAATGCCCAGGCTTCTTTTCGATAATAATACCACATAACACGGGAATGATAGCAACTCTGATGAGAGAGCTGTAAAAGAAAATAGAACCTCACTTCTGCAAATCGATTCTGCTGGTTTCCAATTTCCCCATTCAGCATTGCTATGGGCTGTGAAATTGACCAGCGCTGTATAAAAATGAAAGTGGAGGAAGAATACCTACAACTCCTACCTTGTAGCAAATGACATTTTTGGATATTTGTCCTTCTCAGCCGGCGGGTCCTGCTTCCCTGAAGCCCTCACTGTTTCCTATCTCCTGCTGCAGAGGCTGGCTGGATTAGTGTGCAAAATGAAGCAATGAAATGGTGAGTGTTGTCTAATACAGATATGGATAATTTAATCTTGTCTTTCAGAAAGGAAACTTTTCTTCTCACGGTAGATTTCCTTTGTAACGCTTCTGACTTGGATGCAAGGGGATGGGGCGGGGAATTATAACCACCAACTAGATTTTTTATCTCCACCTCACTCTGTAGGGCCATCTATCATCAATGGCTAGGGTGGCCTCTTTATACGGCTGCAAAATAAAAGTGGACAAAGAAGGGCAGAGACTTGCATTGAAAATCCATGTGCTAATTTAGAGGAAGGATGCAAATTAAGAAATAAATACTATAAACATAAATAAAATGCAGCTTATCATAGTGGGGAAGACTGGCCAGATGACCTGTGTGCTTGTTGAGGCTGCTGTCCTAATGCAAATTTTTGATAAGCAGCTTCAAAGGCTTGACACTCCTTTCTTAACTTCCTTATCCTTTGTTGTAAATAAAAATATGCCCTTTTCCCTTATGGGGTATCCAAGAGCCCATATAGAGTATATGGTAGGAGAAAACAACAGAGGCCAACCAGAGAATATTGGTAGCCTGGCCAGTCTTTTGTAGTGATAAATACTTATTCAAACACAGACATACCCCCAAGACAGGACCTGTGAAAGAAAAGACAATGGGGAGGCTTTTCCAGTTTGACCTTGCAGAGAAAACATTTGCTCAGTTTAGGAATCAAAATGGTTCCAGGTTGGCCTTCCTGTGCCAATCTCTGTACGTGCGGTTATGAACATTGCCATATAAGACCATAAAATTCCTATCACACCTTAAACTGGGCTTGGACCAGAATGTCCTTAAAATAGAGGCAGTAGAGGGCAGTGGGGCAGTGCAAGTGGGGCTCGGTTGGCCTCTCGGCTTCCCAACACTGTGGTTACTGCTGCTTTCTGAGATGGGGAGAGGGAGGCTCAAGGCAGCCAATGGCAGCAGGAGAGCAAGATTGTCTCTGCCACCATGCTGTACCGAGCTTCCTATGACATCATGTAACCCGCCCTGGGACCTCATGATGCAGTGCTGGTAAGGAATCTAGTAATAAACAAACATGTACAAAATAAATAATGTTGGCAGGATGGCAGCTAGCTTATAAGTCTGGGAGGCGCTCCACCCTAATATTGCCTACATGATTTAAATAATGGCATCCGTTTGTTTCACTTTGCAACTAACAGTTCCCTTAGACCAGTGTTTCCCAACCTTTTTTGGGCAAAGGCACACTTGTTTGATGAAAAAAATCTCGAGGCACACCACCATTACAGCCCCGTGACGTCAGCGCGCAGCGTCACGCCGGGAGGGACGCACGAAAGTGTAACTTTCAATTTTTTTCCCTCCCCCTTGCCGGGGAACCTCCAAGCTTTGGGGGTGGGGGGGGGAGGAGGCAGCAAAGCGAGGGACTGAGGGACTCCTCCAACGACAAGGGTTGGGGAAGAAGAGAAAGGGCTATTCCGCTCCAGTCACAGGAGGGGAATATGTACTGGCCCAACTGGTGTGCGGTCTTCGGAAAGCGGGGTGCGGGAAGGAAGCCTAGGCTCGGGGTCCACCGACCTCGGCGGAGAAAGGCAACAACCGGAGCCGATTACGAGCCGGCGCGTGCGTGCAGCGGCTGGCCTCAAGCTCGGGAAGCTGCGCGCGGCGATGTTGACGCGGGGCGCGCGAGAGCTTGGGGGCGGGGCGGGAGAGAGAGAGAAAGAGTTGGCAGCACCAGGCGCTGTTACTTATTGCGCTGCGGACGCTGCCAGCAACTGCGGTGGTTGTGCAGCGGCCGCCGCCGCAGAACGTCCTCGTCAGTCAGCTGAGCTGCCTGGCGGCGTAGGGAGCCGAGGGGCGGGGCTTCCTTTCTGAAGGAGCTGAGGGTGGGGGTCCTCCGGCGCCTTCGGTGAAACGGCGCCGGCCCAGAGCGCTTCTAGGAGGCTGCCTTTGTGCGCGACGTAAAGCCCTCTTTCCCTCCCTCCAGCCCCGTGTCACATGTGGAAAAGGGGGCTGGATCCAGTGACGCAACTCGGAAAACTGTTAGGGAAGCCAGAGCAGGAAAGTGAGTGGGAGGCGGCGTCGCCGCTTTAACCCACGTTTCCTTTTTGAAAGAGAAACCAGTGTTTCCCAACCTTTTTTGGACTCGCTCGCGGCACACCAGGCAACATCTCGCGGCACACTAGTGTGCCGCGGAACACCGGTTGGGAAACACTGCCTTAGACTATGGTTACCAGACGTCCCCGTTTCCCAGGGAAAGTCCCCGGATTTACAAATCTGTCCCTGGAATGTCCCCAGATTGATATTTTAAGTGCTGTAGATTTATTAGTAGGGAATGAGAGCAGGCTGGGGCCCAGAGGAAGGCCACATGACAGAGGAGATCACAGAAGAGATTATTTCTTATTTTTTTAAAAAATAACTTTTTCAAATAACTTTTTTGTCTCTCTTAAAAAAAGTGTCCCTAGATTTTTTGAAAAACATCTGGTAACCTTACCTTAGACAAGTGTCTCTATTTCATCTCTATCCTAGGAGGAGGTTGGATCTTTTTTAGATTGTCAAACAAAACTAACCTTGGCACTGCTTTGATACCCAAGACTTACTGTTACGGTCTCAAGCCAACAATCATGATGATATGGTCAAATTCTTTGTTTGTTGGTTTGCTGAGCTTGGGATATCTTTACTGCTGGCAGAAGCAGAGAACTATTTCTGCCAAGGGGGTTCTTTCAGGGGTCCTCAGCTGCTGCCTCAGGAAACATAGCCATGATGTGCTAGATGCTAATATTTACTAGCACCTTACCTTTCTGGCACTGTAAGGATCCAGGACAAGCTAAAATTGAATTGGAATCTTTCCAAGACCATGCCCTGAGGCCAGTCAAGGGAAGTCAGCACAAAGCACATAATTCACTCCCGCATTCATTGAGCCTCTCAGATATCAACAGGTGGAAGAACTTGGTTTCAAGAAGTTTATTTCATTATTATTATTCCTGTTGTTATTTAGGCTTGTTAGTTGCTTGTTCCATACAGGTCTCCAAGTGACTTGCAGCATATTTAAAAACATAAGCCTAAATAAAATACATTGTAAGTGACAGTATACATTTGACAGAGAACGGCTCCAATCCTGCTCTAGCGCACAGAATGGTGGCCTTAACAGAAGTGTACATCAAATATTATTTATTTGCACGATCCACATTTATTTGTGGATCTTTAAGGCAGACTGTCGTAACTGGCTCACCAGCTCTGCAGGGTCTAATCATCACAGTGACAGCTGCTTTCACCAGGAGGTGTTCTATAACATGGGAGTCCTCACAACATCACCTCCACACAGAACACCATCCTCCCAGCCAGTATAGGACACCACATCACTGCTCATTCTAATAGTGAATGTGGCTGAACTGCAACCTCAATAGCAATATTTGACAGATCTCAGCCAGCCCCAAAGCCTGATATGCCTCACCCTTTACGCTGTCGAGAAGAAGAACAGCAGAAAGAAGCCTTGAATAATTTGCCATTGTTCAATCTTTCAAAAGCAGATGAAGTGTGTCATTTACTGCAGCAACGCTATCTTTAGGAGATGTGTCCATTAAGCAGCACTACAGTAATTAAATACACTGATACATAGATTTAATTAGCCAGCTTCATATTTAAGGACTCGCTCTGTACAACACTTTGGTGAGGGTGTTTTATGTGTGTGTGTTTCTTGAAGAATCCTTGAGTTGATGCTGTTCATTATTGGCTGTTAACTTGATCAGGGAAAAGCAAAGAAGAGAGATCACTGGGGGGCAGTTGCCCTTGAAAGCAAATTAATCTTTTCACACTGAGCGCAAAGCATGTCACATCAGAATCGACCAAAGAATGGCAGGGGGTAATTAATGGGGCAGATAGCCAGGTTGCCATTTCTGATTACCACATGCTGCCCACTGGATTTGATCTCGCTGAGGCAAGCTGTTGGAAACAAGAACCCCTGATGGGCAACAGTGCTGCTAATGTCAAGGAAAAGAAGCCCCGTCCTTAACAGGAGGGGCATTTTTTATTGGAACCATTTGTTGTTTTGGGAAGACAGCCCACCCCCAACCACATGTTCCAACTCACACTCGCACACATGTGCGTGACCTCAAGATGTGTAAATTTTGTTCTCTAAGACCACACCACCACATCCTCATAACTAATACCATTTGCAGTCAAGAGAGCTGGGTATGTCTAGCCTGGAAAAGAGTCAAACTGAGAGGAGATATGATAGCCATTTTCAAATATCCAAAGGGCTGTCACATGGAAAATGGAACAAGCTTGTTTCCTCCTGCTCCGGAGGGTAGGATTCAAACCAGTGGCTTCAGTCACAAGAAAGGAGGTTCTGACTAAACATCAGGAAGAACTTTCAGACAGTGGAGAGCTGTTCAGCAGTGGAATGGACTCCCTTGGGAGGTAGTAGACTCTCCATTGGAGGTTTTATCAGAGTTTCCATGGCCATCTGTCATGGATGCTTTTGATTCCTGCATTGCAGGAGTTGGACTAGATGACCCTTGGGGTCCCTCCCAACTCTGCAATTCTATGATTCTACTGTGAAAGAATAATTTGGTGATTATTTGAAACTATTCCTGCACAGCAGGGTTGTTTTCCAACCCTTCAGTGCCATTCCACCCCCCACCAAAATAAAAATAAAAAGCAGCATTTTGTGACCCTAGACACATCATGTTCCAAATACTATGCCTTTATCCAGGGCCGCAGTCCTCCACATAGATGGTAATTAGCAATTTGAAAAATCATCTCACTTCATATGATTCCCCTCTTATCAAAATCCTGGCACATCCCTTTACCTTAAACCCTGTGAGTAGTTCTTTATACCAAGGCTCTTGAACTCCTCTTTGGGCAGAATTCTTTCAAATCCTTTTGGGTGGAATCCTTTCATATCCTCTAAGCTCAGGCGTTTTATGGAAATGAGCAGTGGGATTTAGCTTTTGTTCCTAGTCAAATAAAGTTTTCCAAATCTAAAATGGCAGGATAAAATGGCCATAAGCCAGTGACATCTGGATCATATTTTGCATGTCCTTTTTAAATATTAAGAGGCCAATGTCGTGCTTTTTGAAAAGAAAAGAAAAACATGATCCAAATTTTATATACATACTCCAGTTTTCAGCACAGATGCAGGCGAAAAACATTCAGAAAATACCATCAAATAGAAGGACAAGCTTCTTAATGATAATAAACCTTGGTGGCCTTAATCTTTGTTGCTGGAATCTCCTGCTTCGGCAAGTTCACATTCCCACTGAATTCCAAACAGGTTAAAATATGCCATTTGGCATTCCATTATATCCTCCTTTCAGTCTTCCCACGAGCTTCCATAAGAACAGGGTGCAGAAATCCTTGGAGCCTTTGGTCTGATGCAGCAGGAATCCTCTTATGTTTTTATAATCTGATTCCAGACTCATGGTTGGATCCTTGTATTGAATTAGGTGAGACATACCCTTTTGTCTAATGTAATGTACTGCAATGTGTAATGTAATGTTCAATGCAACAGAACTGATTTGGCTGCATCCCTGCCCCATAAGGCAGGAGAAAAGTCCTGTTGCTCCGCCATGACCTCCCTGCCAATTTAGATACAGTGACTGAACTGGAGGCCCCTCAACTGACTTCAGGTCCAGTGTTGGACCATTTCGATCGGATACTCCCTACTGTTGTGGATAGATTCCTCCAAGTTGGCCTCCTGCCTCCTTGATCCGTGCCCGTTTTGGCTGATTAGGGAGTGTCCAGATGTTGTGCGGACCCCCCTGGTTGAAATTATCAATTTGTCCCTTGACACAGGGACATTCCCAGGGGGAACTGAAGGAAGCAGTGGTGTGTCCACTCTTAAAGAAAACTTCATTAGATCCCTTAGACCTATCCAATTACCGCCCATTTTCAAATCTTCCTTACCTGAGTAAGGTAATTAAGAGAGCGGTTGCTGAGCAGCTTGGTAGGTTTCTGGAGGAAACATCGGCATTAGATCCATTTCAGTCCGGTTTCCGTCCTGGTTTTGGGACGGAGACGGCTCTGGTTGCCCTAACAGATGATCTCCGTAGACAACTGGATCGAGGCGGGTCAGGACTGTTGATCCTTTTAGATTTTTCAGCAGCCTTTGACATGGTCGATCATGATCTTCTGGACCACCGCCTCGCAGACGTGGGGATACAGGGCATAGCCCGTAACTGGTTGTGCTCTTTTATCTCTGGTCGGGGACAGAGGGTGGCACTAGGGAGGGAAATGTCGTTGCGCCACTCCTTAAGTTGTAATCATTCATCTTGTTTTTATTATTGCTTGTAAGCCGCTCTGAGCCTGGCCTTGGCTGGGGAGGGCGGGGTATAAATAAAAAAATTATTATTATTATTATTATTATTATTATTAGTGATGGGCCATACCCACACCATACATTTAAGGCAGTAGACAGTCCCAAAGGATCCTGGGAAGTATAGTTTCTTAGGGGTGCTGAGAGTTGTTCCCACGGAGCTACAGTTCCCAGAGTTCCTTAGGAAGAGAGCATGATTGTTAAACCTCATGGGTGGGCTAGCCCTGTGTAGTTCTGTGCTGGGAATAGGGATCACCTAACAAATCTCAGCATCCTTAACACACTACAGCTCCCAGATTTCTTTGGAGGAAGCCGTGGCTGTTTAAAGTGGTATAACACTGCTGACATGGACGTGGCCGTGGTTTGCTTTTTTTACAGCTCTACTCATTTCCCATAGAAGCAGCCTGACTTGGAAATATATTTGGATTTGGCTGTGTATATGACAACTTTTCTGTCCCCCTGTCTTCAAAGCTGCTTGCAGTCATAAAAAGTAACTTAATAAAAGCCGTAAGTGCATCAAATAGATGGACTTTTAAAAAATGATGTAACATTCGTAATAAGCTGGCTACATCTAAGAACCATCAACCAGCCCACACAGAGAATCAATTAAACATCAAACGCTTGTTTAAAAAGAACAGTTTCCAAAAGGTTAGCCATGTTAGTCTGTTGCAGCAAAAACAAATATTCATGTGGCACCCTCAAGACAAGCAGATTTATTATGGCATAAGCTTTCATGAACCACAGTCCATTTCATCCAGCACATGAAGTAATCCTGAATGTGCAAGAAGACACACATATGGTGTTCTGGTGGGTGGGAACACAGAGGAGCAAGTTCAGAAGGAAATGAAGTGCAAAAAAACAGGCAGCGATGCTAAATAATTACAGTGATCAGTTAGCAAGGGCCACAGCATTGGTGATGACAAATCCTGGAACTGATACACTAATTAACATGTGCTATTTTTTATTTTTATTTTGTTAAAACTGTAATCTCGATTCAACCTGCAGGTAACTTTACTTAATTGCCCCATAAATGGTAATTCGTTCACTTCCTGCTGGAGTTTCTCCTTGAATTTCAATTTATCGGACAATTGTGGCTTAAATAAAATTTTCACTTTTAATCGTATTCTCTTACATGTGTCATCTTGCCAATGCCAGGATGCTTGCGCTACCTACCACCAACCCTGCCTTGTTTAATTGATCACTCTTAACTATTTTGGTTTCCGGTGATCATCATTGTCTGGTTGACATTGATTGAAAGGCAAGGAAGGAATCACAGAGGGAAGGGGATAAGACTGTGCTGCACAGATCCATCCATCCCGTCAAGCACTGCCCACTAGTGGATGGGAAGCAGTGAAATAGATTTCGGAAGTATAGAATGAAAAGTGCTTTTACATGGACAAAAGCGCACACAGAAAAAAATGGAATCTGTGGGACCCACATGCGCATTAATGCTGCATTACGGACACATCCTAGCTAGGTATGACTGCTAAGAAAGTGAAGGGCACAACAGCACTCCTGCCTTGCTAGCTTCACATGACAAGGTCTGCCCAAGAGATCAGAGACTTACCATTTCCACTGATATTAATTTTTTAAAAAGAGGGCAAATGGACAAGTCTGACATATAAGCTCACAGCCAATGACCCAGCAAGGTGGATCTGACAAGTGTGAAGAAGTGCAAATCTCATGTTTGGCAATCTTCCTTTCAAGAAGAATCTCCAAGGAGTGCATTGATGAATTTTTAAAGTGGCACGTGGGTGCTAAGAGGTCAGATGCTGAATCAAGGAATTTCATTTCCATTTGCTGATGCACTTTGCTGTCAGTGTGGGTGGTGGCTGATCAAGCATGGTTAGAAATTCTCAGTAGTTGCGTTGTGCTGGAATCAAAAATTCATTTCTTATTTGGCAGATATCCTTCCCACCCCACGCCTCTAACAAGACGACCCTACATTCCACTACCACAGCCCCTCATCACCCATCATAGGTTGCTATAGTAATTGTAGCCTTTAGTTGAATGGCCTGGCCTGCTCCCATCTCTGTCGTTTCCCCCCCTTTCCCTTGGATCAAAGGAGAAGATAAGCAGCTTTCATTGTATCACCACCTCTTTCTGATGCTTCACACAACTGAGCGCCTTCACAAATCTGCCACTTGAGACTTAAATGCAAAATGAAGTCACTGATTCCAAAGTAGAAGCTTTTGAGACACATGAGTGGAAGACCATTCAGAAGACAGAGGAAAGGAAGAACATGAACAGTGCATACTTAACACTGAACAACAGTGGGCTCTACTACCAAGTGAATGTGCCCAGGATTGCAGTGTAATTCTCACTGATTTATCTGCAGGAGTTGTTAGAATTCAGCAAAATTGTTTTTGCCATCATTTTCTCACACACATTTGTTTTTGTTTCTTTGTTTGGTGTGTTTTTTGGCAGACCTGTGAAAATGACGAAAACCAACCCATGCCAACATATCCTAGGGAAAATTGAAGCATCTGGAAATAAGCTAGCTTTACAGGGAGATGTTTCTAGGTTTTGTTGAATTGCATCAGAGGTGCATATTCTCTGGCGCAGATCTGTGGTCCAAAATGAACCTGTGAAAAAATGACTTTCCAATTCTAGAAAATTAGGTGTGTTTCCAGGCTGCCACTATTTTCAGGAGGATATTCAAGGGCATGCTGGAAATTTAGCATTGCACAATTAAAGTGGATTAAAGTGCTCTGTCATCCTAGAACAAATCCACTTTTTAAAAGAACTTTTTGCAGTTAGGAAAGGCACTGAAGAGTGTGGGATGAATGAATATTTTATGGGAAGATGCATAAACACCCTGCAAACAGATCAAGATCAATGCTCATGGCTATATAACTCCCACAAACAAATTAGAATGAACGCTCAATAAAAAAACTGGATATCATCTAACATCCGTGTAAGCTTTGTGCAAGCAAATCAGGATGAATGCTCAATAAACAGGTCATTTGGACAAGCCCTAGAATCCAGTGACATGCTGGGGCAAGCTGATCTGAAAGAGCCAATTTTACACACCAGTCACTACTAGCCATAAGTCAAGCCAAGCAACATTTTCTAAAAATAGCAGCACCATAGACTGCAGTACAGACTGACAAGATATTTGCTCTGCATTTGCAGTGGGGAATCCACAGAGGGGGAAAATGAGTGCCTTGGTTATGGCTTAAATACAGATCTCCTGAGCTGGAAAGCCAAAGCAATTAAATTACTTTATTTCCTCATTCCATTTTATTCCAGTGCCTCTAGCCAAATCCATGTCTGGCTCAACTCCTAGGGTTTCCCACAGGGGTTGAATTTGGATCAGTAGGGCATCAAAAAGCCAGCTGATGAAGTTATTGAAATAGCTTTTGCCAAGACATTTTATGTGATTATTGATTATGTCATAGGGATTGCATTCAGCAGGCAATTTTTTAACACGGTGCCCATATCCTTCAGATGATGCTGTGGTGATGAAGAAGAAGAGGCATTGTTTATTTTATAGGGTCTACATTTCCTTTATGTGCACTTTCATTGGTTTTATGCATTTCCACCACTAGTTTAAAGAAGGAGCCACCCAAATGAGCAAATGCGACCTCCGAAACCGTGCTATTTTAGCGCTAAGAATAAAACCCAGGTTTTGTACAATCTGGAAAGGATTATCTTCAAAATGGATTTCAGACTTGATTTGAAAGGAGACTAAATATGGGTGTGCTTTCTTCTGTAGACAGCCTCCTTGACTTGTGTGTGCGGTCAGACTGGTTCTGCTGCTTCAAAGGCACTGCAGATTGTACAATGAGAAAACAATTGTATATTTATCTTTAATTAGGGGGAATGGGCAGGGATGCTACAAGCGCAGGTTCTCTAAAAGCTGCATATATTTTAAGGTTTAAAGTATTTTTTTCTCTCCCACTGAAGCTATGGGGAATAGAAACTCAGGGCATTATCAAAATAATGCATCCTGTCAGTGCAAGGATTTATGCTTGTATTATGGAACTTTCCACGGGGTACTCCTGGACAGGGAAAAAGTAGCACAGCTCTCCTCCAAAGACACCAGCACCTTGATGTTAGAAGAACTTTATCTTGGCGAATTCCAGCTGATCTGATCCGCACCTCCCAGATTAATGTCTAATTTTCCAGGACTGTCACACTTCCCAGATGTTCAAGTGGATTTTTCAGCCACCCACAAAAAAATACAATGTGTAAAATAATAATAATAATAATGAGAGAGTGAGGACACTTAGAAAAGCATGTTTTAAATTTGTATTAAATATGGACTATTGTGTGCAATTTTCATGCAGATTAATGGGGAAACAGGGGGAAAAGGATTTACGGGTAAGGAAAGAGATATGGATTGGGAATAGATGGGAGGGACCCCTGGACATCGCTGTAAGGTATCTTCCTGTTCTCCTGATGTGACCTGCTTTGGGCAGAGTTCGCTGTGCAAAAGTGGCATATAAATAAACAGACCTTAACACTTTTATATACATGTGCAGATTCATCCTCCACAACAAGCATACTCTGTTCAAGGTGTGAGGAAGGCAACATGTGAGCTGGAGTGAGAGGGAGGTGCTTCCATTGCCTTCCAACTTAGGCCAGGTGTTTGGGTGAAGCAGGCAGTCTTTCTTAGCAGGGTTCCAAACCACACGGGGAGCCCCTAACAAACAGAAATATCCCTGCCCAATCACTGAAGTCTTCAAGGCAGTCATGGTTGGGATTGATGGTTTGGATCCACCAGGAGCCATGTGTTTAGGTTTGGGGGCTCAATTTAAGGGATCTCCCTTCTAGCTGAGCTCAGACAGGCCCCCTTCTGGTTGCACTTCTGGTGCCTACGAAAGACATAAAATTATTATTCCAGGGAGTTCGATTTTAAAGTTTTAACTTATTTTTTTATTTTTTGTCTCATATCTCAATAGACTGCTCAGAGGCTATTGTAGTTAGGCGGCATATAAATAATTTCAGTAAATAATAATAAAAAGGCATGAGGTAGAGTTACCACAGTCACCCTTGCTGCTGCCCCCCACATGTGTTTCTTTCCCTGTATTGATAATGCCTGGAGAAGGTTTCCATCTCATCTTTTAGGCAATTCTGTTGTATTATTAAATCAGCAGGGAGTCCGCAGCTCTGCCTGGGCATTTGCAGAAACCATAAAATATTGTGTACCAGTTTGGACCAGTGTGATGTACCAGTTTGGACCTATCACGCCAAAAGCAAGGCAATGTCAAACCAAAGTCATGTTTTGGTCCACCATATTGATTCAAAATGGTGCCCGGCATCCAAACGTCAACATCTGCTGCTGCGACCTTGGGAGGTGTTTTGCTAAGCTAGATGACAATATCTCAAGAGGTGGACAAGAACAGACTGACAGACAGACAAACCTATTTCCAAAATATATAGTAGCTACAGAGGGAAAGGTTCCTAACATTTAGAAAGGGCACCAAATTGAACATAGGACCGTTGTGGCACAGTCCTGATCACCATCACCTACCCTGTTAGCTGAGCTGCTTGCAGATAGGCAAAGTGTGTGTGGTTAGAACTCTGTTTCGCCTTTGCTTTGCAAAGCCTTGAACATTCACCTGATTCTGGGCTTATTTCCCTTTGTTCTGTATCTGAAGCCGAATTGCTGGATTAGTTCCACTCTGTAAGTTCAATGCATAACTAAGCATACCTAGCATGGCTTGAGGATATCCACTCAGTGGGGAAGTTTGAAACCTAATAGTGGAACGGGAATAAAAAAAAGGAACTCCCCTGTGACTACGGTGCACCCGCGTGTGAAATCCTGAGCTGTCATTTCAGCAGCCTGTCAGTGTGTGAGCAGCAGATTGTCATTGGGCGAGCTGCGAAGGCAGAATGAGCTGCAGTTCTAACAGAAGAGTTTTGAACAATGCTGTCGCTGGCTGGAATTGCCAGTCAGTAATTCCCCCACCCTGCTGGGTAAGCTGCCTTACGCTCAGTGGAGGCTGGTGCCTATTGAGACTGGTAGGGCAGAAGGCAAGGAGGCCAGCAGTAGGTGGAGAGTCAAAGGTAGGCAGAGCTTCTTGCTGACGGGTTGTAAGAAGGCAGGCGGATGGGGGCTGGCTAAGGGCAGACAGAGGGTGGTGGGGCAGCACCAACTGTACCCTCAAGAACCAGCCTCCACTGGCCCATCTAGTCTGCCCTGACTGGCAGCAGCTGTCCAGCATTTCAAGCAAGAGTCTTTCCCAGCACTACCTATGGAGTTGGACCAGGCATCTTCTGTGTGCTCCTGCACTGAGCTACGGTCCTTCCAATGTTGTTGGCATCTGTCTGTCTCAAGAGACAATGAAGTCAGCCTCTGGCAGTGAAGTCAAATGGCTGCCTTAGCAGCACCGAAGTGCAAGCCTGGGCAGTGTGTGTGGAGGTCCTGGGCTTCCCAGACAGCCTCGGTGATGTGGTCCAAAGGACAGCAGAACAGCAAAGGACAGCAAAGGACAGCTGTTTGGCATCAGCTTGGTTGCAGGGGTTGTCAGAGGGAGGCGTACAAGGCGCCATCCAACTCTCTTTGAGACTCCACTCTGGATTTGTGTGAGGTTTACTCTTTAGCCTTTTCTTCTCCCGAAGATAACATGCAAGGCAGCAGAGTTTTGGACCAGAGTTTTCCTTCTCCTAGATGGTAGATGGGCTACCTTCCCAGGCTGACAAACCCCATCTGCCCCTCACTTCCCTCTGCAGCACATGCAGAAACCACCTTCTTGACCATTGGACCCACTGTTGGTCTCGTCTGCTCAGTCTGCCAGGGCCTGTCTTCTCATGCAGGAGAAATCCCTAATGCAACAAGGTTGGGTTGTGTCCTTCCTAATGAGGTCAGTAGAATTTGCCCTCCTTGAGTTAATGGAAGATCACAGGCTAGTCATCCTTGATAAGAATGCTTGTTTCAGCAAGAACAACTACTCACAGCTGGGTTTTCATCTTTTGGGGGAAGAGCCAAAGGGGAAGGTTTTTCCACAGCCTTAGCAGAGAGATGGAGCAGGACAGAGGACTACACAGACTGCTCGGCACTCAACCCTTTCCGTCTGACCTTTATTTTATAGCCTAAAGAGATAAAGAGATAATAGCTGAGTTGTATGTGACACAGAGGTGGGGGACAAATACAGCTCAGTTTGCATCTAAAGACAAACCTACCTAATTTGCAATTTCTGAAACAGTGCATTCTGGGCAATTCTCTGAATGTTGCAGTGTAGCTCTCCAGTCAAGTAATGTGTACAAAAATGCATATGCTAGGGCAGTGTGTGCATATATTCATGAGAATCATGTTTAAAAATGCATTGCCTTACGGGAAATTGCTTTGCAAAAATGTGTGTATTGGGAGAAATTCATGCAAAAATGCGGATGAACTTTCATGCGGACTTTGAAAATAAATAAAGCATAAAATGGGATGTGGAAAACTGAATTTCAGATTATAAAAACTCAAAACTGAGAGAAACTGAAATCAATATAGCAACATAAAGGTAAAGGGACCCCTGACCATTAGGTCCAGTCGTGGCCGACTCTGGGGTTGCGGCGCTCATCTCGCTTTATTGGCCGAGGGAGCCGGCGTACAGCTTCCGGGTCATGTGGCCAGCATGTCTAAGCCACTTCTGGCAAACCAGAACAGCACACGGAAATGCCATTTACCTTCCTGCCGGAACGGTACCTATTTATCTGCTTGCACGTTGACGTGCTTTCGAACTGCTAGGTTGGCAGGAGCAGGGACCGAGCAATGGGAGCTCACCCCGTTGCAGGGATTCGAACCGCCGACCTTCTGATTGGCAAGTCCTAGCCTCTGTGGTTTAACCCACAGCGCCACCTGCATCCCATAGCAACGTAGGAAGCTACTTTATACTGAGTCAGACCTCCGGTCCATCTAGCTCAGTATTGTCTACTCTGATTGGCAGCAGCTCTGCAGGATTTCAGGCAGGAGTTTCTCCCAACCCTACTGGAGATGCTGGGGATTGAACCTGGGAACCTGGGACCTCCTGCTTGCAAGGCAGATGCTCTACCGCTGAGCTATGGCCCTGGCCCTTCCCCCTCCCTAATGACAGATTCCCCCATCCTTAATGTGATGCTGTCATGTTGTTCATGGCACTGGTGTTGGTACCCTCTTATCGTCAACAACCCTTGCTTGCTATATAGGATTATACTGACAGGCATGCCGTACTTTCATTTTCAATCAAATCCTCTTTCTGTGGGAAGAGAACAAAGCAGGTCCATTACATCTGGCCTTTTTGCCATTCTTGAAATTACTGAAAAGGGCCCTCTGTGTAGGTCGTGATCTTTTGTGGTAAATAGTGCCACTGAGAGTAGATATCAGGGGTGAGGAACCTGTAGCCCGTCCATCATTCCCAACCCAGACGGCCAGTGATCAGGAATAATGGAAGTTCTCCAGCAACATGTGGAGAGCTCCAGGCTCTGTAGCCCTGGAAGAAACGGCTTGAGTTTGATTGTGAGGCCTGGCAAAATGTAATTTCTTTTCAAATAATTTTTACTGCTTTTCAAATGAGTCGACAGAGAATTTAAAAGAAGAACAGAAAACTCCCGAAACAGAATGTAGAAAAGCAAGAAGGGAGGATTAAAGCACGTTAAATGTATTTTTCAGTGTCGTCATAAAGGCACATAGTTGTAGAATGAATCATTGGCATTACGTAGAAGGGATGTTCCCAGTAATCCTAAAACAACTGTAATTGGAGGGGAGGGAGGATTTGTTGTGCCAGAGCAACAGAGTATATTAATTCATTTTAATCATATGCAACTGAATCCCTCCCACTAAATGTTGACAGCCAACAGGCTGTGTTTTCTGTGTTTTCCTTTTTTAGAAAGGAGAACCAAAAATCTTGAACAACTTAAAAAAAATGTGGTTTTTGTTAAGGATCTTTCACCTTGTAATTTTTCAGCTATTAAGATTTTAAGGCTGAGAAGCATGCTTCTCACAAAGTAAACCCCAGTTGAAAACAGTGGGACTTGCTTCAAAGTTTCTAGTATAGGGTTGTAATGTAAAAAAATTATTCTGTCTGTAATCTCCCGGCTCAGTTGGCATCATGGCCTTCATGCAGCAGTGGCTCAGACTTGGTTGACCAAACACCTGCAGATTCAGCTCACTGTCCACCACATGCCCCAGAAGACGAAACCTCTGTTCGGATCATGCCCTGAGCTAGAAAGCTCTTTGGCTGTGTCTGATGTTTTGGCCTAAAGAAACTATTGGACTGGGGAAAAAACATTATTCTGACATTTCGTATAGTGTTTGCTATGAGATACGATGAGCAGCAATATAGTCACTGAAAGTGCACTTTTTCAGTGCCTGAGGGTGCATTCAGACATGGGGAATATTGCATTCATTTCCCTGATGATAACACTTGGGCTTCTGCCCTGTTGTCTAACATTCCTTTCACGCTGCAGTACCTCTTGCACCATGTGGCTTTTTGACTGATGATACCAGCACATCAGGCTAAATTTCATTCACAGTGGCGGGCATGGTTTGACACAATAGCAAATGTCAACAACGAACATCATTGGACAATGGTACTTCTATTCCCCCATGATTCTACCATGAAAATGGCAGGAAATAACTGTGTGCTGGTATACCACCCCAAATTTGGTCACTTTACTCTTACGATTTTCTGGGTTAGCAAGGTCACAAACCGATTTTTTTCTGGAAGCAATTGGCACCGAAATGAGTGCTAGATGTATATACCCACACATGGTATGAAGATAATGGATTGAGAAAAGTGCCCTCCACCTGCATCTAATAGCACTAAAACTTAGGGCCGTCCAATGAAGCTGAACAATGAAGATTCAGGACAAAGTACTTCTTCAAACAGTGCATAGTTAAACTATGGCATTCGCTTCCAGAAGGGACATTGATGCCCACCAACTTGGGCTGGATCCACATTGATTTTTAAACGTTATTAGTTCTTAGATAACATTATTAGCAGGTGGCACTGTGGTCTAAACCACTGAGCCTCTTGGGCTTGCCGATCAGAAGGTCGGCGGTTCGAATTCTTGTGATGGGGTGAGCTCCCGTTGCTCTTCCCCAGCTCCTGCCAACCTAGCAGTTCGAAAGCACGCCAGGGCAAGTAGATAAATAGGTAGCACTGTGGTGGGAAGGTAAACAGTGTTTCTGTCTGGTTTCCATCATGGTGTTCTGTTGTGCCAGAAGCGGTTTAGTCATGCTGGCCACATGACCCGGGAAGTTGTCTGTGGACAAATGCCGGCTCTCTCGGCCTGAAAGCAAGATGAGCGCCACAAATCCATAGTCGCCTTTGACTGGACTTAACCATCCAGGGGTCCTTTACCTTTTACTTAGATATAATGTTCTATAATGTTTACTGCAGTTTCCCTTTGCCAGTGGCTTGCTGCTCTGCAGTGCCCTCTAATGTCACATTTTAACTACATTTTTAACGTTCTAAACCATGAGTGTAGATCTGCCTTTGGATGGGTTTGAAAGAGGATCAGACTTATTCATGGAGGATAAGGCTATCTATGGCTACTAGCCATGATGGCTGTTCTCTGCTGCCACAGTTGGAGGCAGCAATGCTTCTGGATAGCAGTTGCTGGAACACACAGGAGGCAGGGAGGCTCTCTTCTGCTCAGATCCTGTTTGTGCACTTCCCATAGGCATCAGTGAGAAGCGGATGCTGTCCTAGATGGACCACTGGCCTGATCCAGGAACCACTTCTTATGTTCTACTCAGAAGTAGGCCCTGCTGAGTTCACTGAAACATACACCGAAATAAGTGTGCCTTGGATTGCAGCCTAAATCCTATAACGGAAACTCAATCACATAGTTTAAAAGGACTCTTTACAAATTGGGGAATATCTTCCTTGGTGGGTGTTTTTGTGTGTGTGTGTTTTTAAGCACTCACCATTTAGCAGAAAGCTCTTGAACTTTGTGGGCTTCAGAACAAGCGATGAGGCTTTTTCCAAAGGCCAAATCAAACCACAAAGGGGGAGAAAAAAGAGACAAAAACCGAACCCAGAGTCAAAATAGTGGAAATACATCTTAGAAGCACTGGGAATTGTTTTAAAAAACACCCTTTGATTAGGAAAGCAACAAAAATGCTAATCTGCGATTTAAGAGGGAAGCTTTTAAAGTGTCTCACAAATAGCATGAATTATTCAAGGGCAGGTTATTGTTTCTTTTCGGTTATTTTGCATATGATTGAAGCTTCAAACCTGGTGCAAATACACAGATTCCAGTTAGAGCTGAAGTGGGGAGAGAGACATGCAAGGGTCCCCCCACATGGATTTTCAATTCTCTTTACTCCTGTAAACCTAGGATCACTTGGCCTCCAACAAGCAGCTCCAATCCTGCTCTAATTGGCACTTGCTTTGATTCGTACAGTTGTAGCACAAGTTCAGCACTGAAGATGCTCTTTGTGTTTCAGATGAAGAAAGCGAGGAGCGTTAAAAGTTGATAATGGGGGATAGAACCGAATGCCAACTTCAAGACTCACTATCTCCACCACGCTCAGTTATAGGGTTGCATAAGGCACCAAGGAGCAGAGCCTCCCAGCCTGGTCCTTAGCACAGAGGTGCCTAACCTGTGGCCTTCCAGATGTTGTGGGACTCCAACTCGCATCAGCGCCAGCCAGCATGGCCACTGGTCAGGGATGATGGGAGCTTCAGCAACATATTCCATTCCATACCATTCTTCTGCCATGAATGCAGTCAGTTGACCTCACAGGCCAACCAGGACACACCAAGCCTTATAAAAGCCCTCACAGCTAAATCAGCTTCTTGGTCTGAGCAGGACAAAATCTCCATTTCTGCAATTAAAGCAGGTTGTTCTCATACACAGAAAAGCGGTTATCAGAATATGATTGTCTCATGACAAGCACCCCAGCAGGGCACAAAGTTCCGCTCATTGTATGGCTCTTTAAACAACCTGTGCTGCCCTTCCGCATTTTGCCTGTCAATTCTGAGATGATATTTGGGCACTGAAAACCCTCCGCTGTCGCTCTAGATTATGATCTGCTGGAAACCACTAAGTGAGTTTAGCCTTTGGACTGCCCACATCTTACTTCCCTGTCTTTAAATTGGAGGGAAAGCCAGCTTATCGGCAGGACAGCAAGTGAGGATTTGCTTCTTTTGAATGGGGCTCGTTCTTGAAAAAGGGAATGTGCGTGTGTGTGCATGTGGTGATAAGGGGGAGCGCTGTGGCAAAGGATCCCTTGGTAAAGCTTCTGATTAAACACACAACAGCCAAGCCAAAATTATAGGTGACAATTACTGTAACTCGATTAGGAGCAACAGCAACTTCACTTTCCCTAAATCACTTTTCCGAGTCTCCTAGGAGGCCCCAAAGATGTAGCATATGAGGTTCATTTAATCTCTAATGTCGTAATGTCGTAATTATTGCTACCGACTAAAGAAAACTGTGACAAAGCAAGGAAATAAATTTAACACTTGAGATTTTAATGAAAATTTTATAGATAACCCAGTCGGCTAAGACGTGTTTAATCAGTCTCATTGGTTTTTTGAGTGGCTTTGCTGGGCTGTTTGCTCCATGTGACTCGGTGGCAAAATGCCATCCCACCGCCACCACTGGGAACTGTGGCAAATGTCACAATTTTGTGAGTCATGCACGGAGGCACATGTGCTTTGCAACACGTGTGTCTAGGCTTGTATCATTTCTCTCAGCAGTTGGGATTGGCTTCCAGGCACTTGTAGCATGTGTCCGTCTGTACATTACTGATAACATGTTAAACTCTGTTGGATCAATCCATCAACGTCTAATGGGTGATTTAAAAGGATTGGGTCCTGCATCACATTTGCTGCACGTGTGTCCTAGTATCCATACTCAGCAGAGTTACATCTCAGCGCAGCTCCTTCCTTGGAAGCTTCTTCGGGGTTGAAGGTACACACAACCCCGTGTGTAAGGCAAGAAACACTCATGGATGCTGTCAAGATTCAGTCAAGTGTAGAGGTTTACTTGACAGGCATAAAAGCATATGGGTAGCAAATATGTACAGACATTCACCACTGCCATGGTCAATGCCTGCTTAGAGTCCAACAAGAGTCCAAGACTCTCTCTCTACTTCTCTCACTGTATGGCTCAAGCAAGAGACTCACAACAACTTACACAGAACTATTGTTATCAGCACTTCCTGTCATGCTGCACATGTCCAAAGAACAGTTCCCACAGAAAATGTCCTTGCGTAGACAAAACAATCTCAGCCCTTCTGCTGCTTCTTGAAACTTCTTTGTTTCTGGAACAAATGATTCTCACACGCCCAGAGAATATCCAGCAAACTCATATGTAAGGATTGGTATCATCAACAGAATTGTCATGTGAGAAGCAGACCTGTGTTAGTGCATAAGCGACAGGGCAGTTTTGCTGGCCAGTGAGATCAAATAGAGAGAGATGATAGCTAATGTGGATATTGCTTCCATGTAGGAGATGGTGTGTACAGTTTCACATATGGGAAGAGCACTCATTTTTATGTTCAAATGGCTTGAAACACCAGTATTTTATTTGTACTTTCTAATGCTGTACTCTGATTTTTCTCTGCTCACAGAGGCCTTATAGCAAGAAATTTGCACTGCAAATTTGCAAAATTTCTTTTGTCTTTCTTTTGTTTTTATTAAATAATTAACAAAACTTAATTTTTAAAAAATATTTTATAACTACAAAAACCACCCTTCTTGTTTTTAAAACATAACAAGTACATGGTTTGCCCATTCTACAAAAAAAAGTATGATACATGTGTTAGTTGTGGTTTGCGCGCTATGGCCTATCGAACATACCAAGGTAGAACATGACTAAAATTCACTTTGAATAGTCAGTGACCCTTTTCTGTGGCACTTCATACCATTTTTATACCTTATTTTGAAAGAGACCAAAATTAGCTTTATTTTGATACCAAAATAAGCCCAATTGGTTGAAGAATAAGCAGAACAGGAGGTTTTCTCTAAACAGACGCAGAAATTGCATTAGCCTAAATTGTGCAAAAATTGAAATTTAAAAAAAATTCTCCTGCACCCAATTTTGGACCAAAAAAAAATTAATTTGAGGTTATCTCATAAGTATCTACACACATATTTTTTTTTTTTGAAGAAAATCTGAGACATGAGAGCATGGTTGTGTATTAAACCAGATGATTTGGCATGGAATGACCCCCATAGGAAATGTGTGGCATGTGGACTAGCCCTAGATGTGCACCACAATGGGTATGTCCACTCAGCTCTTCACAAGTCACGCAGACTACCTGTGCAACACAATAGTGCCTCTGCTGGTACATACAATAGAGACAGGTCATCAGAACCTGTACCCTGGATATGTGGCCAGCAGAGAAAGGAAAGTTGATGGTTCCCAGCAAGCACACACGCAGATTATATCATGCCATTCTTAATTTCCCATAGGTTGTGAAATCAGGGGCCTTTCTATTATGACCCCTGCTATGTATAGAAAGGACCTGCTGGGTCTGCTCCCAGCTTCATTGTCCTGCCTTCCAATGCCTCTGCATGGAGCGTGTAAGCATTTCTTCTTCTCCTTCTCCTTCTCCTTCTCCTCCTCCTCCTTCTTCTTCTGTAAATTTGTATACCACCCTTCAACCAGAGTTCACAGGGTGGTTCACCCAAAAAAACCCCAAATGAGTACACAGAATTCACGAACGAAAACAAACCAATAACCCATCTTTGCTTCCACGCAAGGTGTGGTCCCCATCACACAGGCTTCCAGCTCCTGCAGGGGCCTATACTTAAACACACACACACACACACACCTATTTATTTAAAGTGCAGAATTACCCATTTGGTGCTCTTTGTACTCAACTGCATTTTTAAGTGTTAGGGTTAGGCTGTCTTTGCAATCTACCATGAGAATCTTTATTGCATTTTGCTCATGCCTCCAATGCTAATGGTTTTTGAACTGGCCCAGTAAGTAACAGGTAAAATTGACTGACTCCTATAATCAGTGTGAAAGCTAATAAATATTTAGGGAGTGTCATAAACGCCATGAAAAGCAGAATCAAAATGGTAATAGAAGCCAGTCAATGAATTGCTGACAAGAGACTGAAGGTAAGTTTCTCCTGCTGATTTGGTTTGAAAGGAATACAATGGAGCAATATTTTATCCACCAGCACATAACATACCGGCCTGCCAATCTTTCATAACATTGCCAGCCAAATTAAATATCCTTTATGGGAATTCCCTGGATTGGATTTTATCTTTAAATTGCTCCCCCTTGAGACCATCCTTGCTGGAACAGTAAGACAATAGATTTTACCACCGCCATTATTGTTTCCCCTCCCCCCCAATAGCATTGTTTGCTACTAACAGTATGTAAGGTGTCAGACAGGCCAGAGACATATAAGGTGATAGCCAACTTAAGTCATATTCAGAGTAGACCTATTGAAATGAATGGGTAAGTCACTGAAGTTCATTAACATCAGTGGATCTCTTCTGAGTATGACAAACATTGGCAAGATCACCTCTAGTCTTAGAGGTGACCAGCCTTAAAATAGGATTGGGGTGACTGACGCAGAAAATATGGTCCAAACCTTGGGAGGGTAGGATGTAACATTTTGCAAGGTCCAAAGCCTTGCTACTTGACTATAAATTTAAATATGTGTTGTGGGAATGCATATTTTAAGAGCATATGTTTATTGTGATCATTTTTCTTCTTCTTACACCTTACTGTAACTGCAGCAACGTTATCAGCACAGGAAGACAAGCACAGGAAAGCAAAGGAATGTGCGTTCACCTGGGCCAATTTACCTGTCAATGTCCATAGCTGTTCAGGCCCATTTCACACGTTACACAGCAGCAAACCTGAACATAGAGCTTGGTCAGTTTGGGATGCCTGACAAGCTCAGCATCCCTGTAGAATCTGTATGTTCTCACGAGTTTTTCACATTTACATGTTAAGATTTCTAGCTGCGTGCATAAAACGTTTCAGGTGTACACCTAAAAAAAAAAGTTATATGAAAAGTGGCCCTCTGCCTATAGAACCAATGATCTAACTAGTGATAGATGTGCTCCTGATGAAATAACTGTGGTTTGAAATGCAGGGGAGGGGTGCCCCTTCCTCCCTCAGAACGACACCCATGCTTGAAAGAAGATAGAGAGCCATAGAAGGCAACAGTAAAACACACTGTCTATTCCATAGAAAAATAGGAAGTTACCTTATACTGAGATGGACCATTGGTCCATCTAGTTCAGTGTTATCTACACTATTAACTACATTGCGTGAGGATCCTTTGGCCTTCCAGATGTTGTTGAACTGCAACTCCCTTCATCCCTTGCCATTGGCCATGCTTGTTGGGGCTGATGGGAATTGTTGTTCAGCAACACCTGGAGTTCTAATGGATCCCCACCCCTGATGCCCAGGACAACTGCTTTGCAAATTTCAGAGATGTGTGAATGTCAAAGGATGGCTGCATTTCAGCTCTCTCGTTTTTTTGAAAAGGGCAAATTATGAAGGTGTTCCTTTAAATGCAAACTGAATTGGCTATCTTCCCTCATCTCTAGGTCAGTTCTACAGTGAGAGATCTTGACTCCTCAGCCAAGAAGCTCAAGTTTCTGGACTTGAAATAAATTAGGCAAATCAATTAAAAATGATGAAAGTGTGTTTATTTTGTTTAAATCTCAGTAATAGGCATAATTCGAGATTTAAGGTTTGTTTCTTTCACATTTGTTTGTTTCTTTTGTTGTATTTATATTTTATTTCTCTGGGCAGTTTGCAAAAGAAAAAGTATCAGCGTTTTTTTTAGATGCCACAATGACTTTGCATAATTATATTTTTAAAGTGAGAAATCAGAGATGTGTTGGAAGTTGTTTGGGGAAACCTTGATGGTTTTAGAAGGAAAACATTCCAGCATTTGTAATATCCTATTCCCTACGCATCAAGGTGAGTTTGAATGAAAAGTGCTCTGCTGCCATCTTCTGGGAGCTTGTGTTCAAAAGAGCCCAAAGTGTTGGCAGTTGGATGAGAAAGTGTTTCTCCATCTTCTCCTCCAGCTTCAAAACAGAGGCACACTCAGGCACAGAATGAATGAAAACCGGCATGCATCACTTACTGTTTTTTCCTGACCAGATGAAAGCATGTTCCTGATGTGTTTTCCCCACAGGGTAGCTTTAGAACTGCCATGTGTTGGCTACTGCAAGCTGCTATTTCCTTCCCATCTTTTTTTTAATGTAAATCTTAACAAATGCTACAATCCCATCTGCCTACATGTGAATTTAATCCCAGCTGATCGATAGATGAGCAAAATCACAAAGCATGCAGGCTCTTTGCTGCTGCAGGAACAAATATTCTTCTATCCTTTTCTTCCCAGACGTGCTTTTCTGTCACATTGGAAGGTCAGTTTTGTTGAAATCATCCATGAAGCTGATCACAGGCCACTGAGGCTTCCCTTCATTTTCAACACAAATGTCCTGTGACTTTATATACACAGGACCTCATTGTACTTGTGTTGCTTCTTCCCTCTGGCAATAACCTGAATAGGGCTAGTATGTATCACTCACAATGAAAAGTGTCCTCTCAGGTTGTCAAACATAACACCCCACGATTTAATGTTAGGTGGGAGGTCTTGGGCTCTCCAGAGGTGGTGGTGGTTATTTTTAATTGAATTTATATACCGTCCTATACCTGGAGGTACAACTCCCATCGTCCCCAGCAGGGGCCAAAAGCCCTCCATCCCTGCTTTAATGTTTCATCTCTCCTCTTTGTGCAAGAGGAAGTTTCCATTGTGCAAGAAAAAAACCCTGGCATTGACAGAACCTTCACTTAGCAGCGCATTGTATTCCAACCTTCCCCCTGCACGCCCCCATCCCGTTTTACTGAATATCCTGTCTCTCTGGCCCTTTCACATCCCGCAAGCTGCCTGAGAGTTAAGAATGAAATGAAGCCACAAATAAAATAATGATAATTATTTTATCAGTTCCCAGGGTATCGTCTCGTAGTAAACCGAGCTTCAGTTAATAAGCAGGCAATCTTCAGAAGCACTGAGCTGCTGCACTTTCAAAGCTAATTTAACTACTCCATTAAAAATGAAAACACATTCAATTTAAAACACCCATAAGATATGAAAAGAGGCAGGGAGATGGGAGAAGATGAGCAGAAACACACACACACACACACACCTTCCTGGAGAAGACATGAAGCACATCAGTAATTCTCCATCAAAATGCAGTTCCTCTAACTGACCATGGCACTTAAAAAATGAAATAGAAATGTCAGTATCAAATAGAAACACAAAAGAGAGGATGACCTTTGATCAGGTGTCTGCCTGAACCTTTGACAGGGAGATTTGCATCCAGAGATTTGCAGTTTATGCCGGACAATGACAAGGAAAGTTAAAGGAAGTATGAGGTTGGCTCTTTTTAAATAGCCTGGCAGATGAAAGCCATGTTCCTGAGGCTCATTTTCAAGCTGTTGAGATTTCTTTGGGGAAGGGCTTTTCTCATGCCCTGGAACTGTTTTTCAGTCACCTGTTTTGCCCAACTATCTCCAAGCCAAAGCTTCCATAGAAGAGATTTGGGGAGGGGGTAGGAGTGGGGTTGGAATTGGAATTGGTTGCCAGTGCACCAAATTATCTGGTCTGCAATCTGCAGAAAACCACTACAGGGCCCTTTTCAAAACATATTGAGATACTGTTGATACTCGGGCACAAATAGACGAGTACAAAATCCATGCCCCTAAAGCCAGTTGTGAAGGGGGCAAACCTGCTTAGGTTGCTGGTTTCCTTGCCAAAATGCAAGAAAGTTATGAAATGGAGCCTTGTCAGACCCAAGAAGGGCACATACACACATTCCATGATGTCAGAGCGGCTCAACCAATAGCTCGAGGGGACAATCTTGGTAAGAGGAAAAGTTTGCTGTTAAGCTATGTAACTGAAATTGTGCCTTTGCAGCGTACAAGCCAACTCAATCAGACGTACTCGAGGACAAAGCTGAAACACATTGCGTTGCTACAGTCCCTGACCAATGAACGCTTCACACACAAGTATCTTAATCCCCAGAAGCCTAGCAACTCAGGTTTTAAGGCCTGTGTACTAGAGGCTGTACACAAACTATTGTTTGCTAAGTCCTGTGACCATAAGAATATGGCCCTTTTTTAAAATAATAAAAAAGCTAAAATACCAGGAGCAGGAAATTGGGTGGGATAAAAACTGCTTGGATTTATTCCAGCTTCCTTTCAAACAATGATATGCAGGCTAACAAAACGAAGTGATTCGGAACGTGACATCAAGCAAAATGTAGGGCAAACAGCAAGCGTTTTGTCTCTGCAGATAAATGGAGTTCTAGGGAGCAGGTTTCAGCCTGGCATGCGTTAGAGGACACCATCTGCAGCCTTCAATGTCAGAAGCATTAGGGGTTAGTGGCAATTGTGTCAAGCATAAACATTTTACCAAAGCTCCAGAACCGAACATATTATGCAGGTGTTAATAGTAGAATAGACTGCCTGCCAATCTCATAAATATCCAGATGTTCACATAACTCGGCCACATGTGCAGTACCTTAAGCCCAAGGCACTGGAAATTCAAGCATGATCTAATGCAAAATCCACGTCAGTGATATTTGGTTCAAAACGGGAAGCAATATTCCTTAAACAATGCTCGTGTTTGGGTTTTCGATGATAGAAAGATAGTGAAGGTGAGAGGGTGCCCTCTTGTGCTCCAAATATGACAGAAAAGCTGATCGGGGGGGGGGATGTCTATTCCAGAGAAGAACAATGCAGGAAATGGGGTTGGGTCGTCTCATACTCGGAGGAAAATGGTCTAAGGTGAACAGTGATTGCAGGATCCAGCCAAGACAGACATCTTTATGTCCCGATAATACTGCAGTGCCCTCA